>NC_134014.1:3647923-4338347 GCF_040712315.1 Castanea sativa
GAAGTCAAGTTTATGTTTTTAGTTCAGTAGGTCAAAAAATAAATAAAAACCCAGTAGTGCACAATTTACTTTGTGCAGAGAGAGAGGAAAAAAATAAAAAAAAAACTTTGTGCCACTAATCTATCATATGATTATTTTTCTCAGTTGTATATGATACAAAATTTAGATGGGCGTGGTCACTGACACCCCCACCTCCCCGGGCGCACTTTTTCTTTTTCTACCGCGACAAGCCGACAACATTCAAAGGGGGAGTAATTAATTGTCGATTCTAAACCTATAAGCTAGGTACATTTATGATTACAAAATAGAAGAAAGAATTAGATTCAGGAAAGAATTGGAGTAAGCAGAAAGAATGAATCTCCAAGGAACATAGGACAGAAACATCAGCTGGATGTATGACCTTGGACCAGAAGACCATTGAGAAGTGGGCGTTCTGCATCCTCATTCCCCATAGAAAATCTTCTATCATGATGCCGTGCTCTGCGATCAGATGTTTATGGACAGGATTAATAAGTTGAAAATAAAAAATAAATGAAAACATATTGCTTCACATTTGATAATATAGGCACTAAGCTCTGCAAGTAATACAGTGGCAGAATAAGTTGTCTATAAGGAAAACAGATGGCTCAGTCAAAGACCAGATTGCTATTACATGGCCAAAGGGTGACTTAATCATTGAAACCGTAGGCATGAAAGAAATATAATTTTGATATGTTCAAGATCTGACAAGAATTCCAAAAGTAAAGCTCTAATCAAAATGGAAGCTTTCACTCCCATTAAAATGTACCATATATTCTACAAAATGAAAAGAGTAACATGCAATATTTTATTGAAATAGAGGGTCTTGCAGTACACCAAAAGGCCAAAGTTGGTTTTCAATTTCCAATTCATGTGTGCAACTAGCCGTCTCTTCATTTGAGATGGACTTCTAATCACCCTTCTCTAATAAAATAATTTATCAATAATCAAGACAGAAGAAAATAAATAAATTACCATTAGTCCAATAAATTCAAAATATAAAGATCAAAAAATAAATAAATTCAACATAGAAGGGGGGACTGTTATACACTCATCAAAACAGACAAAAACTGGCATGTTATTTCTGTTAAGAGTTTAAAGGAACATCAAAATCAACGTAGGAAGAATTTTCCCTTTGCTTGCTTTGCAGAGTAAAAAATCACATGCCGATAGACATCTCTGAATCCTATATGCTAAGCACCATTAAAGAAAGAGTTACCGTTTGAAAATTGATTCTCAAGTCGTAAGTCCACAAAACAGTACTAAACTGGCTCTATAGATTAAATTCAGAATTCTCCATCGCAGAGTATCAAAGTTCATATATCTAAGCAAAGCATTATAGAGACCTTACACTGGTCGATTGGAGCTCTACTGTAGCTGATTCCTCATTATCCTGTGATGCAAACCATCAAATGTTGATTACTATATAGTCTATACATTCTGAATATATAGAAAGGTTAAGGACAGTAGCAATACCTCAATCAACAAATCCTTCCGGGTTATCAGACCAATCACACGAGATGGACGAGGGACAACAAATATATGTCTCAAACCTAGTTGGCGGAAAAGATTATATACCTGTACAAGAAAGAAGATGCAATGTTTATCTGACAAGATTAGAAATAGACAGGACACACGCATACAAAAATAATCCTACATGTAAGGACATATAATCACCTTCGTCAGAGACATATCTTCGGGGACAATGTATGGAGATGGATTCAAAAATGGGGCAAGATCTATGTACATTTCCAAGTCATCAGGACTAAGATGTATATCATCCAAAGTTAATCCTTTACTGGAAACAGGTTTGACAAATTCACTCGGAGTGTGCCTGGAGTTTAGAGGTACAATCAAAATCTTATAGAGAAGTGAAGATAAGGCAAGACTTAACTGCAGTATGAAACCACCAATTACCTTATAGGCCTGGATCCAGCTCTTGTATCACTGGGCAAAGGACTGTGCTGGAAATCTACCTTAGACTGAAGAAGTACCAACATATGACTGCATCATGAACCAAATACTAAAAATGTCATTTTCTAACGATCCATTTGTTTCGACATTAACGATTTCTAAAACATGAGTCATTATTTAAAAAGCATTTTTGAAAAACTATCTCATTATCCTATGTTTAATACCATCTTTTTTTTTTTTGATTAGTATGTTTGATACCTTCTTTAAAAATGAGACACAGTTGTTTTCAATAGTTTCCATATTGCCTCTTAACTTGCTTTATTTAGCATGCCATGAGATAGAATTGTTTTTAGGAAAATTTAAGCATAAAAAAATCTCTAAAAATAAATTATATTTTTAATAGGATTTTCCATTCACCAAAGATAGTTTTTTCATTTGAATTTTTTTTATGACATGAAATACAGGAAAATGCAAAAAACTATCTACACAAAATGTTTTCCACTGAAACAAACAAAGCGCAAATACATGTTTCTGCTTCTAACAAATGATATCACACACAGAAAGAAAACCAACTCAATATGCTATACCTGCGAAGCATAAGCCCAATGACAAGCGTTTCCCCATTTCTTGTGTGATCAATCACCTGGGTAGGTTGAAGTATGATAAAGTAATTAAGAAATGGGCTAGAACACCATTAAAATTGGAATTAAGAGCAAAGTAGAGTTAAGCTTACAGGAAAACCATTATGTTTGTTGCTCCGCAAAATAGAAACAACATCTGCAACCTTAACAACACGAGGGAAGGAGACCACCTTCAAAGTTGGGAAAGAAAGAAGTGCTCAGTCAATTTATGATGGCATGCACAATGCAAGTAGAAGAAGGAAAAAAAAACCAATATAATGCACCCAAAGCCAAATATCAGGAAAAAGAAATGTATCCACCACCATATTATGTATGCATGTTCATCAGAAGGTACACCTCTTGATTTGAAAGATAATGAGCATAATATTTGATATTGGAGGTGATTTTTTCCCCCTAATTTTTGTTATTAGTTTCCAAAAATTTTAATAGTTACTAAATTTTCCTTTTCCGTATGGGGAGAAATCATTTGCACTCTTTTACCAAAAGCTTCTCCATTTTTTGTCTTCCCTAGTCTATTGTACTAATATGATTATATTATAGCACAACAGCAAAATGCATATCTTCCACAAATAAGACCAATTTATCTTTTTTATAGTTTTTCTTTTCATTAATTGTAAGGCGGCAGGGTTTTCTTTCTCTAAAAGCCTCAGTCAAATTATGTGAACCATAACCCTAGGTTCTGCATGGCCTATTTCAGGTAAGCATATTCCAATTTACTTAGGCCAAAATACCTATCAAAAAGCTTAGTTGGGCCAGAATACAATAATTTTTTACACCTATACACATTACATGTGTCTACGTCCTAACGTCTACATTTATAAGGGCTGCTGTTAGGAAGGCTCATGTCTGTCTTGACACTAGACATTCGTTGAAAATCAATAATTAATGGAAAAATTGAAATTATAAGTGACATTCACCCTTTGTCCACAGGCCTCTTTAGCTGCCATTTTACGCATCTGGTACTTAGGTCTAGATTCCAGTAATGGAATGCCCCTCAGTTGTGCCTGTTCCTCATATAGGCCTTCATTAAAAGCATCACCAACAGCCTGCCAAAGGAAAAGACTAAGTATATTTCATAACGCAACTATTAGTAAAATGACAAACCCTGAAAACAATACCTTTGAAATTAGAAGAACAAGCATGATCAGAGGTAAAAGTTTCAAGTTATTTGTGATCTCAACCATAATGACACAAAGAGAGACTGTCATCCGCATTGAACCTCCAAGAAAAGAAGCAGCTCCCAGTAGAGCATATCTAAAAAGTCCAAGAAAAAGCACATCAGGAACAAGAATGAAGGCAGCATGTAGCAAATTGTATTTGCTGGCAATCTAACAGAAAACAGTCTTAAGCAAAGCACACGATCATGAAATTAGAAGTGGCAATAGAAAAGGTTCATATGGAGGTAATAGCAGCATATGTATTGACTATAACACGGAGAAACAAAAAAGAGGGCACATAATTGTATGTCACATAGAAATGTTTTTTCATACAGGTAAGACAAAATGTCATTAAAAAGGGACTACTACACGTAAAAAAAAACATGCAGCAGTCAGAAGAGTGCATCAAATAATAAAGCAGAAAAGAAAAAGACAAAAAAAAAACTATATAAAAGAAATAAGGGAGTCTATAAACATCGGATGGAATCACTAGATGGGAGTCCCCAAGCCCGAGACCAATCAAATAAAGTCCCTGTGAAAGACGCTAGGATCTGCTCCCCCTGGCCACTTCATATCCTCAAATGCGCACCTATTCCACTCCCTCCAAGTACACCCACCCATCAAACACAGTCTCAAGAAGCACCCAGGCAACCCCAAAAGATCTAAAAACAAAGCTCCACAACTGATGGGCCACCCCACAATGGATTAGAAGATGGTTAACAAATTCCCCATCACATCGGCACACGCAGCACCAATCCACAACAGAATAACCATGTTTCCTCAAATTGTCTGCAGTGAGGATCTTCCCCAAAGCCGCTGTCCAAACAAAGAAAGAAACTCTTTTGGGGGCCTTGACCCCCCAAATAGCTTTCCAAAGAAAGACAAGGCCAGCTCAACACACTATAAAAAGACCAAATCTCAAAACACCATTCTTCCTTAGCTTCCACCTCATCTGGTCCCCACCCTAACTAAGTAAAATATTAGACTCCAAAATATGAGTAAAAGCTGCTGCCAAGTCTATTTTCCAATCATTAAATCATGATGGAACCGCAAAAAGGAATACAAAAATCAGATATAGCATTTTCTAACTAATTGTTGGCAGAGCTGCACAAGTACATAGTATTAACAGGGAGACCTATTTTCCAGAGCTTCAAGGAAGTTTCCCATGGCTAAACTAGCCTTTATAAAATTCAGACAGTGGATAGAGCTTCTGTTCATTAGATCTTTAAACACAAAATGTTGGTCAAACCTACATATACAAGTGTAATGCCTAAAGTTATGGCTTTCAATTGAAGAACTGGAAATTTTCAACAAAGAAGAAATAAACAACCAATTTAAGGCCCACATCCACTCATAGACTAATCTCAAGAAAGAAGAATTCTGAAGCTTGAGTTGCAAAAAATATGAATCTGAAATAAAAATTCCACAGGATGAAACGATCATGATACTCACGTTCCCTCTTCGATGTGGAGCTTCTTGTAAAAGTTAACAACAAACATGCCAACTAGACGTCCATAAGTTGATCCTATCATTATTCCGGGAACAAATTGACCAGCTGGGACTGCAGTACCAAATGTCACCACAGCTAGGGTATAAAACATAACCTGCGGTACATTAAAAGAAGGAAAAACTTGCATTAAGCATAACTTCAAGCACCAAAACAGCAACAATATATTTGCACATTATGTGAACTGCAAAAGTAATTCAAATGTTAGTTGGAAGTCCTGGCTCAACTGATGTATATGCAACATAGTTAATCAGAATAAGATGCTGTAAAGTAATTAAGAGAAAGCACTGTAGTGCATGAGCAGTATATCTGTCCAAAAGACTATGCAGAAAACTAAGATAATAAATGCAGTACCAAAAAGGTCAACAAACTTTGAGCACTGTACTCATGAATTGTTTTTGCACTGAACAAATTCCTTATGGCATCATCCTGTACCAACAAAGAAAAATTCCAGTAAACTGAAACCATAGAGGCACCATGCTAATGTAGCCATATAAATGAAAGAATAAGGTTTCCGGAAATAAAGAAAAACCTGAGTATTGAAGAATATAGTTGCAAGGTCATTGTATTCCTTATCCTTACTGCAATAAAACTGAAAATGGAAAAAAATTAAGATAAGAATATGTGAAAGCTACATCAAGACTCCACAACATATATCTTAAGGTTAAAAATTAAAAGTACCCACCAAAAAGACAAGCGTTGACATTCAATACTTAAAGAAGGAAGAAAAAAAAATGAAACAAAAAGTTCTCATTATCTGCAACAACAAATTTCATCATATGAAAGTATCTACAATTAGGTTATAAAAGAATATTGAGTCAGCAACATCACACCATTCATGGTTTAGGGTCCAGATTCTAACCACAAATTTATTTTGATATATAAGTGGGTATAATAAACTATTCTTCTTTTCAAAATCACAAGAACACACAATCTATTCAAGTTTAAGATAACTGAAAAAATTATGATAGTGAATTAGTAAAATAAATGGAGTTTATGTTGGGCATGTGATAGAACCTCAAAATTACATGTCAGATAGAAAATCAACTGTAAACAAAACCTTAAAAGTAATCCAAAAGGAACAAAAACCAGTATCAGAACTTACATTTACATAATTCCCATACATTCCAGGTGGCCTTGGGCATTCTATACCAGAATCAGGATCTGAATCAGGACATGGACTGCATTTTCTTAAAAGTGGTAATCCAAAGGAAATAAATGAGGTTATCAGGGAGACAAGGCATGCTTCAATAATCTGCAAGGATTTTTTTTTTTGGGAGAGGTGATGGGTAAGATATAACCATTAGATAACAATAAATTATAGGAATAAAAGAACATAAGCATATAGAGCATGTAATTTCCATAATTGTTCCTCAAAACGCTACCTTGACTCGGTTCCCTTTCTTGTGTAAATGATTTCGGCGCCAATAAGATATATAACGAGTAAGTTGGTTAAACAGGGCTCCTGCCAAAAAGACAAAAATTAAATCAAAAAACTTGATGAAGAAAATTTCTATGTAAACCATCTTCGCAAAACTTACCTAGTAGACCTCCAATAACTCCAATAATTGCCATTGGCAGCATCTCCTCAAAAGAGTAGTCCTCTTGAGCACTGAAAATAAGATCACTTAGAAAACAAGCAAAAGCTCAAGGCAGAGATGAATACAGAAGAGTCAAGTAAGTTTAGATCCTAACCCTGATATATCCCAGATTATGAAGCCACCAGAGCCAAAATGTCCACAGTTTCCGCTCTTACACCACCCCATTGCAGTACGCACCACAACAGCCACAACAGCAGATGTAAAGAAGACACGCCACATAAGTTGACTCCTCCACCTTCAATTGTATAATGCAAATCAATTTAAAGGGTCTCCCATATATAAATTTATAAATCTGAAACATTTCTAGAGTTGAATATTTCACGTCATAAAAAGTAGCACATTTCCAAAGAAACTAATGCTCTTTGAACCATGCATACAAAAATGTGTCAAGAGATATAAATTAATCAAGAAAAGGCACTTTTTTACCCTTCCCAGCATACCCTCTAATCCCAATATTAATTATGCAATCAAGAACAAAATTATCTTACCAAGATGTAACTTCTTCCAATGCAAATAATACACCACCAACTGGAGCTCTAAAAGCAGCAGCGACTCCAGCTGCACACCCACAGGTTACCTTTTCAAAACATTAGACAAATGGAAAATGAGCAAAATTTAGAGGCATACCACCTCCATAGTCAGATGACAGGAGCCCAGAGTAGTACATATCTAAGCACACTGACAAATAAGAAAGATTACAAATAAAGTAGCAATTCTTCACATTAACATACAAACCAAAGAGGTTGCAGTATAAGATTATCAGCAGAAAGCACCAGTTTTACAGAAGGATTAGCCTTTTAATTGGACAGAAAAGGTTTCTTATGGACTGATAGTTCATCTCCAAGTGAATGAGAAGCATCCAAGTCAGTACCATCTTTTGTAGTTATAATCCATATTAAGAATTAGAATTATCCAACAAAAATACTTCTCTACTCCTAATATAACCCCTTCAACTAAGTAATAATACAAGTGCACGCTCCATAGACAAGACCTAGAGAACTGTTGTGATTAAAGCATATTATCATGCATGTACAGATTGATATGATGCCCTTGCATGATACAATTATTGATAAAATATTAGCACAAAAATATCTATAAAATGAAAATGAACATAAAACATGTTGAGAACTCTGAACTGGAAAATTTTTCAGATTTATTATATTACACATGGTACATTTCTCTTTCGGCAAACCCAAAAATACAAATAAAAATTGTTGTGCCAATATCCTGTGATATCCAGAACACTAAACAAAACTTGCACAGGACATTAAGATTATTAGTTATGACTGTCACAAAAAGAGATTAAACAAAGCATATTATTCTGTCTAATGGTTTTTTCTACATGTCAAAATCAACAAAGAAATATATTTATGGTTAGAGGATACTCAGTTGAATTTGGAAAATATGACACGTGGAGGCTTTAGACTACTAAATAAAAGGCTTAAAGTCACTCACAAGATCACGGCGATCCCGATCACTCTTAAAAACTTGCAACCATCTGGAACTTAGATGATATTTTGTGGATCCACCCTGAATTACACACAACACAAAAGAAAACTTTAGTTTGTAAGGCTAACTCTAGAAAGAGGCTAAACATACAGTGTCAATAAATAAATAAAATGAAGACATGGTAATAGCTAGGATTTTCTTTCCTCTAACCCTGGGAGCATGTTTGATTATTAGCATTATACATAGAAATTTCAACAAAATACGAGTTACAAAAATCACTAATAAACACCAGAATAGATCTTCGCATCAAGTTACATGAAAAAGAATCAGAAAAGCAATGAAATAAACTCCAACAAAAATACATTTTGATGCAAGTTATTTTCATTTATCCATATTGCTAAGCAAACTATTAAGGACCAGCAATACAAAACTCCCACCGTTCAAGCGTATCAAGAACCAATCTTAGATTATGTCATGGAACTAAAAACAATACATGGTTGTATAGTAAAACAAATGTCTTTTGAGTACAGATTTATGAAATCACACAGGGTGGCTCTTTTTAAACCAACCAAGATTCATGATGGCAGTGTCATGTTCAAATAAGAACAGTAAGATAAAACATTCACCTTAAATAAAATATTGACACATCTCAAGCAAGCCAGATGAGGGATGTCAAAGAAAAAGGATCAAGATATATAAGTACCAAACTAATACATTTGACCTCCCTTAATACATAATCAAGTGGCTGTGGTTGCACAAAAATCTTTAGTAGGAGTTGGACTTGAAACTTGCATTGGAGCATAAAATGAAAACATGATCAAAAGAAATCAAAACTTTTGTACGTTAATAATATTTAGCTTCCTTGTGAAGTAATAGTCCTTCATCACATGGTGCCCTGTCTAATATCTGATTTTATAATATTGGACGTTAGAAATAATCAGTTATTGTCTTGGAGCAGGGACACTTGGGAACATGACTTTAATGACCTTCGCACCATGAAAACCACAATGTTTTCTTTTAATTTCAAATTTTTAATTTTTTTCTGTTGAGGCCTTAGAAACCCCTAGTCTTCAAATGGAAAAAAGGGTAATAAAAGACAATGAACTCTAAAAGGGGGACTTGTGTTTGGGAAATAAAAGAAGAATAAAACAAAAGAATAGGACAGGAATCAGCACTAAAGGTTTGTAGAGATCAGCATCAAGCGAGGGAAAAAAAAATTAGATAGCGCCAATGCATCAACACCTAGGGTTGCTTCAAGGGTTTGTTTGGGATCCACTTATTTTGTTAAAACTAAAAACTTTTTGCTGAAAGTACTATAGATAAAGGTAAAAGTTAGCTGAAATAGTACAATAAGACCCATAAATAGTACAAAAAAGAACAATGAGGCCTATGAGTAGTAGCAAAAATAAGCTGAATAGTAAAATAAGCTAGCTTTTTAATTTGAAGCCAAACGCACACCAAATCAGCACTAAGTATGATAGAAACCCAGGAATCACCACCAAGCACTGGAAGAAAACTCCCTACCGAAATTTTACAAATCCATCAACAGTTTCAATAGTGAGATTTAAGCCCTTTAGATAGAGCCCCAAATTACATCAAACGTGGAAGCAAATAAAATCATAATAACCTTAGATCATAATTCATATATGGAAATAAAATTCAAATAGCCATCAAATCTCTCTAATAGCTTCAATTAAAATCACTCAACATCAATCACAATCAACCATGATTCAAGTCCAACAAATTCAATCAACATTAATGGGCCTTAACAGGTCTAATTTGGTATCCGCAGACTCTGCACTGAAAGGGGAAGGGGGATTTGAAAAAAAAAAATTATTCAAAACAACCAAAACAAAAAGGTCTGCCCAGTCAGAATATATTTAATTACTAGCAGCATGTGCTTACTTGTCCAAGCAAAGAAGCAATACAAGCACCAGTATGAACAAGAGGACCTTCTTTTCCTAGAGCTAGACCACCTCCCACTGAGCCAATGCTTCCAAATATCTATAAATTACCAGGAAAAAGACCACAAATAAAACACATATCAAGTGTAAACTAAACAAGTAACTCAGAATGCAAAGACAGACCTTTGTACCTTTCCAATCAAGGTTCTGAAAAGAAGAATACCATGAATATCAATTCCTGTACATTAGATTGACACTTCACTGTCAACATACATGACATTGAGACAGTTGACTGATGAATACATCTTAAAATAGCTAACTGACAGGTCTAGCTCACCATTCAAATAACCCTTGATTTCAGGAATTCCGGATCCAGCTGCTGCTGGTGCAAAATTTGTGACAATATATACAGACGAAAAGACTAGAACTAAGTTGATTAATACGTATACAATAAACCCAGCCACATATGATTTTTGTATTATAGAGAAAGTCAATGCAAACTTCCAGCCGGCAAAGTTCTCAACCGAAAGATTTATGAAAACGGCAGCTAATCCAGTACCTGAAAAAAAAGTTCAAAGGAAATCAGATATACAGCAAAACAATATATATAACATAAACATTGGCAACTAGACTAACTACATTAATCTAACCCTTTGCTCACATCTATAGATACGAAAAGATAAAAACAAAAAATCTACTTTCGTCTTTGGATTACAAAACTATGTATTACATAGCATCAAACTTCATTTTTGATGAGTAAAACTTTATTTTATAGCATCAATTGACTCAAAAACCTTATCAAAACCCGTGGGAATCTGAAATAAACTAAATTAATGTACAGAACTACATTTTTCTTGTTCATTCATTTTCCAATCCACTAGTTCAAATGCTTCGTTTAAACTAAATACTACCATTTGCAATATTAACAAGCACATTTCCGATCAAAGTATCTTCGATTCTCGATTTCCTTAAGCAAACTGACTAACCATCTATCAATCTATCTACCAAACCTAAAAATTCCATTGTGATGAATAAACCGAGCATAATCGATTAGTCTAAATAGATTCACAAACTCACAGAATCAAAAAAAAAAAAGCTAAAGAGATTACCTATGCCAATGAGCAAAGAAAAGAACCACTTCACCATTACATAATATCCAACGTAGAGCTTTCCTCTCTGTTCCTATACATCTCAAAACAAAATTCACACAAAATTCAACTCGGAGAAAAAACGAATTTTTCAAACTTTTTCAAGCACAATTTTGTGATCACAGAGAAGAAAACAAAGACCTGCTCTTCCCAATAGGCATAGTTCTCGACGACTTCGTAGTCAAGGCTCTCAACGCCGCCGCTACTCCCATCGCTTCTCTGCACGAGCCCTATGTCTTCTTGCTCGCCTTCCTCGGCGTTCGGTAGCCGCGACCACGCGAGCCTCGCAGTCTCGATCCCATTCTGAAGGTGATTCGATAACATGATACTTTGATCTTGGCTTTACGAAATTCGAATTCCAAACCCTAGAGCCCACCGAAGAAGAATTCAATTTTCCTCCAAAACTCTTCCGATTCGGGAATTCAAGTCCCGTACGGCATTTGAATATTCAGCCTCTTGAGCAGATCGGAGAATTTCAAAAACCCCGAAATTTTTTGCTTATTTTAGAGAAGAGGAAGAAGAGAGAATTGAGAGATGGAAATGACCGTTGCGTACAACGAAGACTGGCTCTCTCTCTCTCTCTCTCTCAATCTCGGTCTTTCTGAGTTTGGATGCTGAGTCTATTTACTAGGAGTGGTGAGAATGACAGTTCGATTTTGTTCGAATGACAGTTCGATTTTCTTTTTTCTTTGTAACGAAGGTTGGCCGTAAAGGCGTTCATTTAATTTTATTTTTAACATGATAGGTGAGCCGTCTGCTCAAATGGTAATTTTTTTTTTTTAAATGTATAAATAAGAAATTTAGGATTAATCTTCACTAATATCAAAAAAACCTATTTGTAAAAAAAAAAATAATAATAATAATGTAATCCAACAGTAAAATTTTCAAAATTTATTTTTATTAAAAAAATATTGACTAAAGTTATTGTCTTAGACTATAAATAATTTACTAATTTAGTAACTAAATAATACTTACTATTCTCAAAAAAAATATTCAATTTATATAATAAATATATAATTTCATTAAATCAACAATAAGGGATTTGTGGTTCGATTTTTGCTTATACCAAATATTAATTGATATATTGATTTGATTATAAAAAGTAATCATTATAAGCAAACGTCATAATTTGAAATATTATTGTATCTATTTTAAAAATAAAGTATATAAATATATAAGTTATACATTTAAAAAATTTGTTTAAAAATATATTACTACGTTTGAGCTTAGTTAGTTAAATGGTTTGACTAAATTTAGGCATAAACCTAACTTGTTTGTTAAATAAATGGACATAAATAGCTGCATTAGAGGATATAATAAAAAATTGAGGCTTCATTTGGTACACCCAATTAAACATATGTTTTCAGTTTTTAAACAATATTACACATATTTTTACACTTTTTCACCTATACGTATTTTCACGCATATTTTCAAACACATATTTTCAACTTTTAAGTGCATATATCAAACACCTTCTAAATTTCATAAGAATTTGTTCAAGAATATATTGTGATATTTGAACTTAACTCGTTTAATGGTAAAGCTAAATTTAGGCATCAGCTTCACTTATTTGCTAAATAAATGGATATAAATAGTCGGGTACATCGAGGTTAGTGTAAGTTGTTGCACTGTCGATTGCACAAACATGTTAGATGCACGGCTGGATCAGTGTCCGTGATGTAAGATTTGGTGACAACTCCGTGGAAAGCACTGATGTGAATTCGCTGGTAGTGGTGGCTGATGACGTGGGCCAATATTGTAATGGAATTACTGAAAGTTCGTTGTAACCAATGGTTGAGTCGTGGGTTTGAAAGTGCGACTGTTGTTGTGGACTTGAGTTAAGTACCACCGTTGACACCATGTTCGGTTGGAAGGGAGAAATGGTTTTATTTTCTCTTGCCTAGGAAAAATTCTATCACCAAGGTATTAGCTTTGGTGGGACACTTGTTTACTGTTGAGGAACAAATTAAGTGCACCTTCTCTCAACAGTAAGTGCACCA
Organism: Castanea sativa; assembly: GCF_040712315.1. Classification (NCBI taxonomy): domain Eukaryota; kingdom Viridiplantae; phylum Streptophyta; class Magnoliopsida; order Fagales; family Fagaceae; genus Castanea; species Castanea sativa. Next base: position 3,661,263 of record NC_134014.1, read on the forward strand.
ATATAAAAATATGCGACTTTTTTAAATTAAGAATGCGTTTGGATCTAATTTAATTGTGGTTGCGTTTTGAGTTTTCTGCTCTTTTTTTTTTTTTTTTTTTTTTTTTTCTGTTTCTGCTGCGGGGATAGTGCGCACTATGCGCATACTGTTCACATACTTTTTCAACAATTTTTTTATTAAAAATGGGTATCGCAATACTATTCACACATTTAAAAATTATGTTGCTACAATGTTTTCAGTTTTCAATTTTCAGCAATAAGTTTTATCCAAACGGACCCTAAAAAATGAAAAATAAATAGAAAAAGTATCTAAAAATTTTTAAAAATCAAGAAAATTTGATTTTTTTTTTTATTTATTGAAATGTAGGGTCCGTTTGGATAGAACTTATTGCTGAAAACTGAAAACTGAAAACTGAAAACACTGTAGCAAAATAATTTTTAAATGTGTGAATAGTACCGTGGGACCCATTTTTAATGAAAAAGTTGCTGAAAAGTGAAATTTGTGGGTTCATGAACAGTGCACGAATGCACTGTTCATGAGGAATTAGTCAACAACTACGGCTGAAAAAAGAAAAAAAGAAAAAAAAAAAGGAAGCTGAAAATGCTGAAACGCTGAAACGCAGGGATAAGTTGAATCCAAACGCCCTCGTAGTGTAAATAGATAATCTAATGTAGAATATTTTGAAAAGTAAATATATAAAATAAAATAAAGGTAAGTTCTTATACTAAAATAGATATAAGTTTTTATACAAATTGATGTGAATACTCTCTCTCTCTCTCTCTCTCTCTCTCTCTCTCTCTCTCTCTCTCTCTCTCTCTCTCTCTCTCTCTCTCTCTCTCTCTCTCTCTCTCTCTCTCTCTCTCTCTCTCTCTCTCTCTCTCTCTCTCTCGTGTTAGGGAGGAAGTCTAGGATTTATTATATCTCAACTTCTAAGTAAAAATTATGAGTTCTTTTTTTAAGGTTATTTCCCCAAAATAAAAATATGCATTTAATCACCAACTATAAAAGCTTCAAAATTAATGCCAACACTGTGAGAGCACAATCAAGCTTTCAAGTTGTATCATGTAAGTATCACCGTGAGTATAAGGGCTTGTGAGGTGTGAGGGGTAGGGGTCGAGATTCAAGTCTTTAAGAGGGAATTTCACACACATTTACACTTAGATTAGGCTAAAGTAAAATTTTATCTTGTATATAAAATAAATAAATAAATAAGTAAGTTGTATCATGTAAGTATGTAACCATCCTCTCCTCTGCTTTACTTGAGGGAGAAAAAAGTAACCATCCCTCCATTTAAAATGTATTTATTTATTTTATATATTTTTTTGGATAAATGCCATAATATTTCAAAGTTATGACGCTCACTTAACAATGATTGCTCTAAATATGTCTTCAGTGCACAACCAAATTCGTAAGTGAAATGGACTATATCCATCTCTATTGAGAGAATATTCAGTGGTCCGTGCCAATGCAACAAAACTTGGTCATGGAAGCATTTTGTCACATCATCCTAGTGAATTAAATCATGTTAACACCGTTAGCCTCTAAAGCAAAATCAAATTTAATCATCATTAATTTATCAAACAAATTCATTAATTCTGGCATATAAGCTGATGGGAAAAAAATTCAAATGTCAAAAGTTTTATATAAGTAAAATAACTACATCAAATGTATACAAACTATTCAATTTTTTTTTCTTTTGGTCTTTTAAATGTGCATATATTTGTGTATGTTAATTGCTGAGATATATGGGAGTTTTTATTTTATTTTATTTTTTTATATATTTCAGAGCTGAGGGATTTGAACCTTAGATGTCTCTATTAGAAATACTAGAAGACGTCAATCAATTGAACTACAAGGCTTTTGACTAGAATTTCAATTGTGTTTTATGTCTCACATTTAATATCTATTAATTTCCTTTGTTTTTATGCTTATTTTCTTTTGGGGTCCATTTTTTATGATTGATACAAAACAAAATTAATATTTTTTGGAATGTGGTTAGGACTTAGGAGCCTAAAATTAATGCAAAAGAATTTATCTCAAAGTTAGATGCAATACAAGGAAGTGTTAACCAAACTAAAGGCGGCTTGGCAATAAAAGATTTGGGGAGAAATACAGAGGTTATACAAAGTATACAAAAAAGAAAAAGGCATTATGCAGAAGAAATATGAACAGAGAAGAGTTTGTACAGAAAATGAATACCTCTCATTCTTTTTTTTTTCTTTTTTGGTAAACAAAGTCGTCAACTTGAATTAAATAAGAGAGTTGAGGCAGAGCTTCTCAAAATACATGCCAATAGAGTCATAATACAGAAGCATAGACATGTCCACTGGGGGATCATCATAAATCCTAAAATCTTGATCTTGCATAGCTCCCTTCTTAGCCAAAAAGTCTGCACACTGGTTCGCCTCCTAAAGCAGTGTCTGATCTTGACTCTAGGCATCTGCTCCATGAGGTACCTGCAATCCAAAATGAGGAGAGAGTGAGCAGTGTTAATACTAGCATTCTCTGCCACCCAATCAGCCACAACTTTAGCATCAATCTCGATCTCCGCAGCCTGCATCCCTATTGAGCAGCAAATCCTCAGTCCATCTCTTAAGAGCCCATAACTCCGCATCCACACTCGAAGATATACCTATAGCTCGGGAGAAACCTTTAACCCAACCACCCTCATGGTTTCGAATTAGTGCTCCTCCCCCAGCCTTCCCTGGGCTCCCAACAGAGGAGCCATCGGTGTTCAGCTTATACCAGTTCGGGTCAGGTTTATTCCATTTCACATTAACTGGCACTTTGGATGAGCAATGCCTAGCCCGCCCAACACAAAAGAAGAAATTAGAGGCCAAGTTTTGAGACTCTCTGGTCAATCTGGTGTTTGGTGCCGGCTCATGAAATCACATTTGCTTCTTTACAATGAGAGATTTTTCATGAAAGTGTGAAAGTGCTAAGACTAATGCAGTAGAAGAAATGCGTTCCTCATGTTGTGTGTCACCATTGGATATAAATTTTTGTAAATTACAATGTTGAATTTTTTGTATAAAAAAAAAATATGAAAACACACATGCATACACATAAAAGTCTTAGAATGCAATATGTTATAGCAATAGACGATAAACACTGAATCAAGTGATAGACTCATAATTGTAGGTATTGAATGTAAAATTTGTAATTGAAACGGATACTCTTACAAAAAAGATAGATTCCCCCACCTCCTAAAAAAATGATTGAGAGTTTAAGTACACATGACATACCACATTTAAATGGTTTTGAATAAAGCAACTGAGACATGTATAGAGTATAGTTCCTATATAAACAACTATTTGGATCTCAATGGATGAAGGGAAATGGATAGCTATTTTGTTTCAACTGCTATTAGTAACTCCTATTGGCCGTTCGGTTTGTTTAAAGGTACTGCCTACATTTTATAGATCTTGACCCTTCATTAATGATATGTTCTCCATGACTAAATTTTGGTTATTCCTTCTTTAGCTTATGTTAATGTTTAATTTTTTTTTTCTTATCTACTAAATTGAATTCTAATTAAAATTAGTACAAGTAAAATACAGAGAATGACGTCACTAGGCGGGACTTGAAAATTATTAAGGATCATGCTAACGAGTGCCCTTAGGGCATTGATTAACAATCCATTTTAAGAAAGTTTTGACACCATTTTTATGAAAAATGAAAAAAAATTGTCAAAACATTAATTTTTTTTTCCTATAAATATTTTCTTTAATTATATTGTTAACTAATACTTTAAAGGTATTCGTCAAAATTTTCCAATTATTAAATAAGAAGCGAAGGAGTCCTTCCCGGCCTTTATCAAATTATTATACATAACCTTACTTAAACAAGGTATTTGAAAAGCTCCAGAATATAGGCCTTCTTCGCTCACTTAATCCAAAGTCATACTTAATCCTTTGCCAAATGTAGTTTGATATCAACAAGAGGCGCACCTACAATCAAATTGCAAGGCACGAATACGATACTTTCTTTAAGGACTTGATTAACAAGGAGACCATTGCCCCTCCCACAATGACTAATATCTCTATTAACCCTTTTCCGAACCATGATATGGGCCAAGGCCCTAGGATTATATATATATATATATATATATATATATATATATATATATATATATATATATATATATTTTTTTTTTTTTTTTTTTTAAGAATAAGTAATGAGAGATCCATTGTCCATGATTAGTGACGGTCTTATCTAGGCCATGCCGACTTGGGAAGAAGTCATGTAAGCCGTGTTTCCCAATATGAGGCCCAAGTATAACATTTGGGAAGATAAAGCCCAAGCCCACTTCACCAAAAGATGAGATAGCCCACATCACAAGAGGGAGACATTTCAAATCCTCATTGTATTGAAACCAACAACCCACGGGAAGCCTTGAGCCAACAAGCCAATTACAATCCATCTTAACCCGAAGATGACACTGTTCTAAGACAATTCCAAAAGACCCAAGCCAGTATTTCTCTTTTGGGCTTACTTGTTGCCTCAGACCATCACCGTAAAGCCTTACTCAAGCTGCTCAATCAAATCCTAGTGCATCCGCATGGTGTTGAATGATGAATAAGGTACTTTGAACGTGTCCCTTAAGAATTGCAAAAAACCTAACATCAATAGTTTTATTTTAACTTTTAACATAATAAAATAATATAAATAACACAATAAAATAATATTTTTATTATATATGAGTTATAATGTGAACACGTGAATGAGCTACAATCAAGTGTGAACACATGAATAATAATATAAAGTAGTGTGAACATGTGAATAGAATAATATTTTTTTTACATATGAGCTACAGTGCACACTGCAGAGCCAAAAGTAGCCGTGCACTATAGCTATGGAGCCAAATTATTTGGTCTTGGCTCCATCAATGTAGGCATAGTTTTGGATTTGGTGGTGCTACAATAGTAATATGGCTTTTTAGCACCACCAATAATAATGCTCCCCTTAAGATCTCAATGCCATGATCAGAGCTATAAGGAGGGAGTCCACAATATTTTATTTTGACAAGCAAGGGGCAAGATCACAATAATCCCTTCACACCTATCAAAGGTAAAAAGGTTCCAATGGTGTTCAATGATGAATGAGGCACTTTGAATGGGTGTCCCTTTAGAATTGCAAAAAACGTAACACTTTACAAAAAACTCAACATCAATGGTTTTATATTAACTTTTAATATAATAAAATAATATAAACAACACAATAAAATAATATTTTTATTACATATGAGCTATTGTGTGAACACGTGAATAAGCTACAATCTAGTGAGAACATGTGAATAAAATAATATTTTTTTACATATGAGCTATAGTACACACTGCACAACCAAAAGTAGTAGTGCACGGTAGCTGTGGAGCCAAATTATCTGGTTTCGACTCCACTAATGTAAGCAGAGTTTTGTATTTGATGATGTTAAAAATAGCAATATAGCTTTTTAGCACCACCAAAAATAATGCTGCCCTTAAGATCTCAATGCCATGATCAGAGCTATAAGGATTAAGGAGGGAGTCCACAATATTTTATTTTGACAAGCAAGGGGCAAGATCACAATAATCCCTTCACACCTATCAAAGGTAAAAAAGTTCCAATGGTATTGAACGATGAATAAGGCGCTTTGAATGTGTGTCCCTTTAGAATTGCAAGTTGCTTGGGCATTGGAATTAAAGATTTCTTACCATCTAGCCAAAATTTCCAAGCCTACGACAATACTTGAAGAGAGGTACTTGGAAATATGGTCCTTGATTTAACAACTGGGCCAGCAATCTAGAAGGTAAAGTTTAAAGTCTTGGATATCTCTTCATGTTTCAACTTGCTATTGGATCGTTCTTGGATCCATTCTATTGTAGCGGTGCCATCCTCTCTATACCAAAAGTTTCAATGTCAAATGTCATTATCATCATTCATGGGGATGATCTAGATATCGTTAGGCCAATCTTTGGTATTCAAGTTGAAGGAGGACTTGCCTTGCCATGTCAGATTTTGACAATTGTACGAACGAAAATATTTTGATATTAGCTCTATTTGCACCAAGTCGATATCCCAGTTTGATTCCATGAATTGCTTTTATGTCATTATTGGGCGCAGTACTCATTCACTCCCTCAACTAATCTACATGAAGATTCATTTGGTAGTACAAGCTTCGACGTTGAATTTTCTAGAGTTGTATTTGGCGATGAGCTTTGCACTTGTTGGTTGCTGAAAAAAGTAGCAAATCATCATTTATCATCTATTTGTCTCTCCCTCCCGATTTGACAATTGCGATCCACATATGCTATACATTGCGAGCAGGTAAAACCCCGTCCTACATTGCTTCCATCATTCTCGTGCTCTCCTTTTCCCCTACTCATTGACATTTGATCTCTTATGCTGGGGAATCTATCTCTTTGATTCTCTTTACTTCACTTGTGCTATTTATTTTGGGTTGAGTTTAAGTTTCACCTAGTGTGATGTTACACCACTTAATTTTTTTTTTTATTGTAAATGATTTTGTCAAATTAATAGTTAGATTATAATATTTATATATATATTTTCTATACTTGGAAAATTTCAAGACAATTAAAGGTTAATAACTATATCATTAATCAAATGTTTAACGTTCAAGATTTTATTCTCGGTAGGAAAAAAAAAGTTCAAGTTTTTATAATTTTAAATTATGCATCTTAGATGGATTAAATAGTAAATAAAGTTTGATTAACACGAAATTTGATATGCATGTTAAGAACATAAAGAATATGTAATTCAACGTGAGATTTTCAATTTATTAATCCTACAAAAAGTTACTATTTTGATATATATATATATATATATATATATATATATATATATATATATATATATATATCTCAAAATAGTGTCTAAAATATAATGTTTACCAAAATTACTGTGCAAATTTAAATAGACATTATTTATTTTGTATTTAGTTTATTATAATTTATTCATATATCTCGAGGATGAATGAGTAATGATGGGTAAAATATAGAACTAACTCTTTAAATTTCTTCAGATTTCATTTCATTTCAGTCCTTTAACTTTACTTTTGTTCATTTCAGTCCTCTAACTTTTAAGTTTATTCAATTAATTAAGGCTTTTCCATCAATTTTTGTTATATGTTGTAGTTAATTTTTTAATTTTATAAATTTGTCTTCAAATTTTTTTAAATTAAAAAAAAAACCAATTAATGATTGAAAAATATTTTTCAAATTTTTTTTTTCAAAAAAATTTAACAAAACTTAACAGAAAAGCCTTAATTGGTTAAATCTGAAACTTAGAAGATTGAAATAAACGAAAGCAAAGTTAGAGGATTGAAATGAAATCTGAAAAAAGTTAGAAAGTCAGTTTTGCATTTTAGTCAATAATGATTGTTGTGTATGAAGAAAGAGAAACAATTAAAAAAAATCAAGAAAAAATGATATTTTAGTGAAATAAAGTTTAGAATAGATAATGTGAGTGTTTTTGAAATTTTCTTATGCTAAAAGAAAAAGTTTTTTTTTTTTTTATACAAAATAGAATTTCTACTCTAGCCTAATCTAAGTGTATATGTGTGTGAAATTCTATCCTGGAAACTAAAACCCCGACCCTTACCCCCCACACTCCACAAACACTTATACCTGTGAAGTGACCATCGCACCAAGAGTGTGCGGTGGTAAGAAAAAGTTATAATACTAATACAAATAGAAATTTTTACTCGAGCTTATGTAACTACTCTTAGATAAATTTAAGCTATTAATCCTATACTACATCGAAGGTAATAGAAATAGAATAGGAATTTAAAAGCTCAACCCCAAACCAAATCTCATGAGACCCATAGACATATAATGCTATCCCACACCACATTGTTTTATATGGGCTCGGCTATTTACCAAAGTCAATTAGCGGAGTTCTGATGGGATCCGGTGCATTAATGTTGGTATGATCGCACCCTTCTTCTATGTAGATTATACATCATATTTTGTAATGTATGTTTATGATATATATTAAGATTGAAAGAAAATTAGTTGATCTTCGACCTAATTTTTGTTTCAAAATTATTATTTCAGCCTTTTGTTTTTCTTCATATCCTCGATTGGACATAAATGACTCTATCCATCTCCTGTAGTTGGGTTTGGTCATGTGAGTCCAATTTGAATGTTTACCTTTTAATCTATTCAGAGGCACAATATAGCTTGAGAATGTGAATTTCAGCTTATGAGTCATGGAATTTTTGTGAGGGATAGTAGTGGGTTTCTAGAGTTGTTTGAGTGTGTTTGATGGGTGAGTAGGTGTGATTCTAAAGGATGGGGTGAATCAGGTGGCTTCAACCATCACCATGGCAATATCTATTTTAGAAGCTTGGGCGATTGGATGAATTAAATATTTCCCTTTTTCTTGATTTTTGAAGATAATTGTTGCATGGTGAGCGGTGATTCAAGAATTCAAAATTGGAAACACACCTACCTACCGATGTAATATTGAAATTTACTATAGTGGGTCTCTAATTAATGGTGAAAAGAAAATGATCTGAATGTGTGTTATAAGGAATTGTTAGAGTAAGGAATACCAACAACTTTGTAGACATTTGAAGATTTTAAAGGTAACGAGGAATAATGAAAGCTATTGCACGCAAGCATGAAAGGTTACTACTTACTACTACCACATATATAGATCAAGAAGATTAATACAAGAAACAACAGCCTTGTTGAAATAGCTTTCTATTTTTTAGAAAGTTTTGACCTCTAGCCTCAACTCCTGATAATAGTTTTTTATTATTAGACCAAGAGTATAGGCGGGGATTAAACCATTAAAAACTTTACCAGTTGAACTAATTGACCCCACTTGAAATAGCTTTCTTTTGTACTCAAAAAGGATAATAATTTATAGATCATTTGGAGTTCACGAAGTTGACCACATCAAGGAAATGATTTTAAAAAATATCACGCTTTTAGTTATATCTTTGGTGATATATATATATATGTATTGTGGCTAAAAATATCTTCTTAAATATTTCGGCAGTAAGGGTTAGAAAGCAAGGGAGAAGGTTTCAATCATAGGGGAATTGGAAAAATGACCCCCCAAAAAAAAGTTACAAAGTGAGGGTACAAGCAAAAAATTGTCAATTTCTTCTAGTGAGTTTTGGCATTGTTAAGTTATAGAGGAGGTGAACATACTTTATTTTGAAAAGTAAAATAGACAAGTGTAATGAGAGAGGTCGGTGCAATTTTCCCGCTTTCATGTGACACAATTTACATATATTATTTTTATATAAGTAAATGGCATTGTCAAAGGCTCGATTGTAAATAAAGAGGAACAATCTCTTCTTTTGGCTTAATACCTCAAGAACTCCGTTCCTTTTGGTTGGATACCTTGAGACATCCATTCAAACAGTGCCTTCATAACTACGAAGAAATAAAAATATTTTTTAAAAGAAGAAAAAAAAATTATTGATATTTATACACACCGACTTCCATAGAACAATCCTTTCCATTATAAATCAAAGTAACGACTTTCCATAGCTCTGAATCATAGTTCTCCTAGTAAAGGAGAACAAGCTATGTCACAACTTGCAAGGCTCTTCATTATTTAAAGGTAATGTTTCGCATTGTTTTTATGAAATTTTAATAAAAATTACAAAAAAGGGTATTATAGGTTTATGTGCCAATAATCTCCATGCCAAAGCCAGATATAGCGAGCCTTTTTTTAATTTTTTTTTTTTCCACTCAGAGCTTTAAAGGGTTACAGCAAGCCTTTTTTTTGAGGCCCAAGTATAACATTTGGGAAGATAAAGCCCAAGCCCACTTCACCAAAAGATGAGATAGCCCACATCACAAGAGGGAGACATTTCAAATCCTCATTGTATTGAAACCAACAACCCACGGGAAGCCTTGAGCCAACAAGCCAATTACAATCCATCTTAACCCGAAGATGACACTGTTCTAAGACAATTCCAAAAGACCCAAGCCAGTATTTCTCTTTTGGGCTTACTTGTTGCCTCAGACCATCACCGTAAAGCCTTACTCAAGCTGCTCCATCAAATCCTAGTGCATCCGCATGGTGTTGAATGATGAATAAGGTACTTTGAATGTGTCCCTTGAGAATCGCAAAAAATCTAACATTAATAGTTTTATTTTAACTTTTAACATAATAAAATAATATAAATAACACAATAAAATAATATTTTTATTATATATGAGCTATCGTGTGAACACGTGAATGAGCTACAGTCAAGTGTGAACACATAAGTAATAATATAAAGTAGTGTGAACATGTGAATAGAATAATATTTTTTTTACATATGAGCTACAATGCACACTGCAGAGCCAAAAGTAGCCGTGCACTATAGCTATGGAGCCAAATTATTTGGTCTTGGCTCCATCAATGTAGGCATAGTTTTGGATTTGGTGGTGCTACAATAGTAATATGGCTTTTTAGCACCACCAATAATAATGCTCCCCTTAAGATCTCAATGCCATGATCAGAGCTATAAGGAGGGAGTCCACAATATTTTATTTTGACAAACAAGGGGCAAGATCACAATAATCCCTTCACACCTATCAAAGGTAAAAAAGTTCCAATGGTATTGAACGATGAATAAGGCGCTTTGAATGTGTCCCTTTAGAATTGCAAGTTGCTTGGGCATTGGAATTAAAGATTTCTTACCATCTAGCCAAAATTTCCAAGCCTACGACAATACTTGAAGAGAGGTACTTGGAAATATGGTCCTTGATTTAACAACTGGGCCAGCAATCTAGAAGGTAAAATTTAAAGTCTTGGATATCTCTTCATGTTTCAACTTGCTATTGGATCGTTCTTGGATCCATTCTATTGAAGCGGTGCCATCCTCTCTATACCAAAAGTTTCAATGTCAAATGTCATTATCATCATTCATGGGGATGATCTAGATATCGTTAGGCTAACCTTTGGTATTCAAGTTGAAGGAGGACTTGCCTTGCCATGTCAGATTTTGACAATTGTACGAACGAAAATATTTTGATATTAGCTCTATTTGCACCAAGTCGATATCCCAGTTTGATTCCATGAATTGCTTTTATGTCATTGTTGGGCGCACTCATTCATTCCCTCAAGTAATCTACATGAAGATTCATTTGGTAGTACAAGCTTCGACGTTGAATTTTCTAGAGTTGTATTTGGCGATGAGCTTTGCACTTGTTGGTTGCTGAAAAAAGTAGCAAATCATCATTTATCATCTATTTGTCTCTCCCTCCCGATTTGACAATTGCGATCCACATATGCTATACATTGCGAGCAGGTAAAACCCCGTCCTACATTGCTTCCATCATTCTCATGCTCTCCTTTTCCCCTCCTCATTGACATTTGATCTCTTATGCTGGGGAATCTATCTCTTTGATTCTCTTTACTTCACTGCTATTTATTTTGGGTTGAGTTTAAGTTATACCTAGTGTAATGTTACATTACTTAATTTTTTTTTATTGTAAATGATTTTGACAAATTCATCGTTGGATTATAATATTTATATATTTTTTCTATACTTGGAAAATTTCAAGACAATTAAAGGTTAATAACTATATCATTAATCAAATGTTTAACGTTTGAGATTTTATTCTCAATAGGAAAAAAAAAAGTTCAAGTTTTTATAGTTTTAAATTATGCATCTTAGATGGATTAAATACTAAATAAAGTTCGATTAACACGAAATTTGATATGCATGTTAAGAACATAAAGAATATGTAATTCAACGTGAGATTTTCAATTTATTAATCCTACAAAAAGTTACTATTTTGATATATATATATATATATATATATATATATATATATATATATATATATATATATATCTCTCAAAATAGTGTCTAAAATGTTATGTTTACCAAAATTATTGTGCAAATTTAAATACATATTATTTATTTTGTATTTAGTTTTTTATTATTTATTTATGCATCTTGAGGATGAATGAAGAGAATGAATAATGATGGGTAAAATACAAAACTAACTCTTTAAATTTCTTCAGATTTCATTTCAGTCCTCTAACTTTGCTTTTATTCATTTTAGTCCTCTAACTATTAAGTTTATTCAATTAAGGCTTTTCCATCAATTTTTGTTATATGTTGTATTTAATTTTTTAATTTTATAAATTTGTCTTCAAATTTTTTCAAATTAAAAAAACCAATTAATGATTGAAAAATATTTTCCAGATTTTTTTTTTCCAAAAAATTTTAACAAAACTTAATGGAAATGCCTTAATTGATTAAATCTGAAACTTAGAGGATTAAAATAAACGAAAGCAAAGTTACAGGATTGAAATAAAATCTGAAAAAAGTTAAAGAGTCAGTTTTGCATTTTAGCCAATAATGACTGTTATGTGTGAAGAAAAAGAAACAATTAAAAAAAATCAAGAAAAAATGATATTTTAGTGAAATAAAGTTTAGAATAGATAATGTGAGTATTTTTGAAAATTTCTTATGCTAAAAGAAAAAGTTTTTTTTTATTTATTTATACAAGATAGAATTTCTACTCTAGCCTAATTTAAGTGTATATGTGTGTGAAGTTCTATCCTAAAAACTTGAACCTCGACCCTTGCCCCCCACACTCTACAAACACTTATACCTGTGGAGTGACCATCGCACCAAGGATGTGCGGTGGTAAGAAAAAGTTATAATACTAATACAAATAGAAATTTTTACTCGAGCTTATGTAACTACTCTTAGATAAATTTAAGCTATTAATCCTATACTACATCGGAGGTAATAGAAATAGAATAGGAATTTAAAAGCTCAACCCCAAAGTCAATTAGCGGAGTTCTGATGGGATCCAGTGCATTAATGTTGGTATGATCGCACCCCTCTTCTATGTAGATTATACATCATATTTTGTAATGTATGTTTATGATATATATATTAGGAATGAAAGAAAATTAGTTGATCTTCGACCTAATTTTTGTTTCAAAATTATTATTTCAGCCTTTTGTTTTTCTTCATATCCTCAATTGGCCATAAATGACTCTATCCATCTCCTGTAGTTGGGTTTGGTCATGTGAGTCCAATTTGAATGTTTACCTTTTAATTTATTCAGAGGCACAATATAGCTTGAGAATGTGAATTTCAGCTTATGAGTCATGGGATTTTTTTGAGGGATAGTAGTGGGTTTCTAGAGTTGTTTGAGTGTGTTTGATGGGTGGGTAGGTGTGATTCTAAAGGATGGGGTGAATCAGGTGGCTTCAACCATCACAATGGCAATATCTATTTTAGAAGCTTGGGCGATTGGATGAATTAAATATTTCCCTTTTTCTTGATTTTTGAAGATAATTGTTGCATGGTGAGCGGTGATTCAAGAATTCAAAATTGGAAACACACCTACCTGCCCATGTAATATTGAAATGTACTATAGTGGGTCTCTAATTAATGGTGAAAAGAAAATGATCTGAATGTGTGTTATAAGGAATTGTTAGAGTAAGGAATACCAACAACTTTGTAGACATTTGAAGATTTTAAAGGTAACGAGGAATAATGAAAGCTATTGCAAGCAAGCATGAAAGGTTACTACTTACTACTACCACATATATAGATCAAGAAGATTAATACAAGAAACAACAGCCTTGTTGAAATAGCTTTCTATTTTTTAAAAAGTTTTAACCTCTAGCTTCAACTCCTGATAATAGTTTTTTATTATTAGACCAAAATACCAATCGGTTTTTGGTATAGGCGGAGAATAAACCATTAGAAACTTTATCAGTTGAGCTAATTGACCCCACTTGAAATAGCTTTCTTTTGTACTAAAAAAGGATAATAATTTATAGATCATTTGGAGTTCACGAAGTTGACTACATCAAGGAAATGATTTTAAAAAATATCGTGCTTTTAGTTATATCTTTGGTGATATATATATATATATATATATATATATATATATATATATATATATATATATATATATATATATATATATATATATATATATATTGTGTCTTTCATATTCTGTCCGTGTCTACCTGACCTTGTGATACTTCGTTGTTGTGTTGGTCTCACCGTCGTTGGCGCCACCGCCATTGTAAAAAGTCCCAGATCCGAACAGTAAGGCCCGTGAAGCCAGGAGAGCGTAAGGGCGTGAGAGGAATAGGGTTGATGAACGGTATGTGTTACGAAATGCAACGGTTGTGAGAAAAACATAATAATTGAGTGTTATAACTAAGTTAGATATTGATAGGATGTGGAGATCCAACTCCTCTGTTAGCTCTAGGACTGGTTGTCCTTCTGATATTGTAAATGAAGAAGACCTCACTGTTGGAGAAAGTGAATACCCAGATTTTAGAAAATAGAATATTCCTAAAATTTCTACTAAATCTGTTTATGATCTTAATTGGACTGAAAAAAGTATTTTCTCTGAATATAGAGCTAGAACTGTTGAACAAACCTTTTCTATCTCCAAAACTCATGAAAAATGTTTATTTTCCAAGAAAAATATTAACGAGTTTTTGTCCAAGAAAAATCTTAAATATTTACACATTGGTTTGGTTCAAGTTGCTGTTAAACCCTTAACGAGAAAAGGAATTGATGCTTCTGTGCTTATGTGTTTACGTGATGCTAGATTTAAGAAATTCAATGATAGCATTCTTGGCATGATTACTGCTTCTTTGTATGATGGTCCTGTTTACTTCGATTGTTATCCTGATCTTGCTCTTGCTCTTGCTCTTGATGATCCTAATATTATTAAAGCTTTAACTTTGAATATATTGACATCTGGTTATGATATGGATGATGGCAGTAGACCTTTTACTCTTATTTACCAAATTTTTTATAGATTGCTTGATTCCCAGCTACCTCCTCGGCCTGGAGAACGTGATCCTGCTGGAAAAACTATGTTGATTCAATGTTCCACCCCTGATGCTAAGATCCAAGTCCCTAAAATGATTCAATGGCAAGATATTACTCTTCTCAAAGAATGGACTTTGGAACAAGTTGCACCACTTGTTAAACCTGTTTTTGATGAACTTGATCTTACTAAAATTGCACAATACACTGATGGAATTGTTAAAATATTTTTTGATGATACCAAATATTTTCCTACTCACAAACCTTTAAGAATCAATGAAAGAAGAAAGTCCTTTGTTGGATCTAAAAGTTTTGTTAAAAGAAATTCTGATGTTGATGAATTTTTGAAAAAGAATTTTGAACCACTTGATTTAAAGCTAAAAGGCGTTGCTAGCAACAATTCCCAGGTTAGCAATACTTATTATTCAACTAAACCTGAATTTCTCTCAAAAGATGATCAAGAAGAAGAAGAAGATGCAAAATCTGAGGCTCCTTCTGGATCTGATTTTCCACCTATTGAAACTCCTCCTCCTTTCAAATATCTGCGTGTGATAAATTTGATGGATATGGATGTTGAAACTCCTGCTTTTCAAATTGATATGGTTGCTTTAAGTAATGAATTCTTTTCTAAAGCAAACCATGATAAAAGAAAGTATTATCAAAGCACTTTTGCTCAGTCTGAAAAAGACAGAATCAAAAGGAAATGGAGAGAAAAAATGAATTTGTTAAAATAACATATTTTGTTTTTTGATTACCTTGAGAATTATTATGTTTCAAGAAATGAGGTTCAAAGAAAAAATATTGATTTTAAAACTTCTCAGAGTAAAACTTTTGACTTGGTTAATTCCCAAGGATCAACTGTTGAAAAGATTGAAAAAATGCTTGCTGATTTAAAAGTTAAAACCGAGCAAACTTCTACTTCTAGAAGCGCTGCTTGTGCTATTTCAAGAAATGAGAAAGAAATTGTTTATGATGATGACACAAATTCTGACTCATTATCTTCTAAATCTTCTAAAAATGCTTTTGATGATGGTATAAGTTTACCAGAAATTAAAAGATTTGTTGGAAAACCCAATCCCACGTCTTTTACAAAAAATTGGTATTCTAAACCTACTCCTCCTGATGTACAGTTTGAAGAAAGATCTTCTCAAACTCAATTTTCTGTTTTTGCTGATAAACTTTATGAATGGAATATTGATAGTTTGTCTGAACAAGAAATTATTAACAAAATGGCTCATATGTCTATGGTTAGTATTGCATACATAAATAACCATGACAATCTTGATCATCCTGATATTGTTGATTTGTTTGCATCTGGTTTTACTGGTTGTCTTCGCGGATGGTGGGATTCACATCTCACAGAAGAATCCAAAGAATCTATTAAACATGCTATAAAAAGGGATACTGATGGTATGCCTATTTTTGATGAAAATATTAATCATGGTGTTCCTGATGGTGTTAATACTTTGGTTTACACCATTCTTAAACATTTTGTTGGTACTCCTTCCAATATTTCATCTCAAATTTTTGATTATTTGAATAATTTGAGATGTCCTACTATGTCTAATTACAGATGGTACCAAGATGTATTTACTTCTAGAGTCATGCTCAGAAAAGACTCTACGAAGCCTTATTGGAAAGAGAAGTTTATTGACGGTCTGCCTCCTATCTTTGCTCATAAGGTAAAAAATGAATTAATGGGGAAAAATGATTCTATTGATTTTGATAATTTAACCTATGGTGATATTTTCAGCACTATTAAGAAACTTGGAATTAATATGTGCAATGATAAAAAATGGTTAAAACAACAGTTAAAAGACAAAAAGAAAGCTAAATATGAAATGGGTAATTTCCGTAAACAATATGGTTTACCTCTTATTACCCCTTCCAGGCAAAAAAGAAAAAGTAAACATGATAAGGTTTACAAAAGTTATTCCAATAAAAAGCATAAAAGATACAGAACCCATTTTGTTAAACCCAATGATTTTTATGCTAAAAACAAATCTGCCTTTCGAAAACATGATAAACAGAGATCAGGTAAAGGTAAGTGCTTTAACTGTGGCAAATTTGGCCATTTCAGTAAAGACTGTAACCAAAAGCCTGGTAAATTCAAAAATAAGTTGAACATATTAAACATTAATAATAATGATCAAAATGAACTATTTCAGATTCTTGAATCTGTTACTTCAACTGATTCCTTTGAAGAGGATTCTTCCTCCTCATCTGATTCTAATTATCACTCCTGTAGTGATGTTTCTAAATCTCCTAATATTAAACTTGGTTGTAGAGATTCTTGTTGTAATGTGATTAAATTTGTTAAAATGTTAACCAAAAGTAAAGAGAATGATGATTTACTATTAACAATGATAAGTAAAATTGAAGATCCTAATTTACAGAAAGATTATCTTGACAAGTTTTTGAAAAACTTAACAAAAGAAGATAAGGTTAAAAGACCTAATTCTACGATAAGTTTTGAAGAAACTCTGAAAAGATTTAATAAAAATAAATCAAAAGAAGTAATTGTTAATGATCTTCAATATGAAATAAAAACTGTTAAACAAGAAATAATTCAATTAAAAAATGATGTTAAAACTATTAAACATGATAATGACCATCTTAAACAATAATTGTTAATTCTAAAGATTGATAAAACTATGGATAAACACCAATCTGATGATGATGAGCAAAAAGACGGAGATGAATCCAATCAACAAGCTTCTCCTTCTGGTAATGTTTCTAATCATACCTTGATTAATTTGATTGATAATCAATTGTCTCTTGTTAAACATATGCTGCCCAAATGGTATACTAAAGTCAAAATTGTTGTTGCTCATGATTATGCTTTTGATGTTGTTGCTATGATTGATTCTAGTGCTGATGTTAACTGTATTCAAGAAGGACTGATTCCTCCTAAATATTTTGAAAAATCCACTGAAAGATTAGTTTCTGCTAATGGAACTAAAATGAAAATCAAGTACGAATTAAACAATGCTCATGTTTGCCATGATAATGTTTGCTTTAAGATCCCCTCTGTACTTGTTAAAAACATGACTGATAAAGTGATTCTTGGTTTGCCTGTTATTGATTCTTTGTACCCTTTTCTTATTGAAGATGATGGAATTACTACTGATCCTTTTGGACAGAAAGAAAATTCAAATTTTTTTCAAAGTGTGAAACTCATATTGATAATGTTAATAAACATCTTAGCTTCATGAAACAAAAAGATAGCTCTAAGAAGACTGGTAGACAACAATCTGCTCATTTGTTGCCAACAATAATTGCTAATTGTCACAATATTAATATCTTTCTTGTTGACTTGCATGATGACAAAAACTCTAGTGAAAAGCATATCTCCACCAAAGAATGTCCTACGGATGCTAAAATTCATAAAAGCATTCCTTGCACTAAGCTTTTGACCAAGTCTTTGCTTTGGTCCAAACTTGTCCATAACATGTCTTCCTCCTACCTCAATATTCCCAAAAATAATCATTATCAAACTTATTGTCCTGCACAACTACTATATATTACTATTAAACTTTGGCTTTTGAAACATACTTTTCAAAAGAATTCTATTGATACTATTCACTCTCATTTTTCCAAGAAACATTCTCTCATTATACTATTAACTATGGCCAACTAGCTTAACATCCTTTCCCTTACTTGGCAGGAGAAAGTAAGATTTAATACTACCGCTACTAAGTGGAATATTATGACTTCTTCGGCAGAGAAGAGGGACAAGGGGAAAGCGCCTACGCAGGACTTTCCTCAAAACGAAAGGTTCCCAGCGGGACACCCTTTTGTAATGCATGAAGGCGCATCCTCTGGAATAAAATCCAGTGATGCAACATCCCTTCAGGAATTTGTCCCGGCAGAAGTGACATATTCCAGTGGTGATATCATATTAACCTTACAAGAAGTATTGAACAAAGATTTACAATTCCATAATGGAGGCTATAGTGAATTACCAGATTCTATTAAATTCATTCTTGACAACCTTCAAGCTTCCCATTCTTTAAACCACCATAAACTATTCAACAAAACCATGAGAGCTCTTGAAATTCACCTTGTTAACCTTACTACCCAAATTGTTGACCCTACTACTGAAAATGCAGCCTCTGCCGACCAACTCTTTAATTGCCTTATTAACGCCCAAAACCATCATGAGTCAAATCTGATTAGTCAACTCTTTGGCAAAGAGGAAATCCATTCAATGGATAGAAAGACTATAATGGGTACTGATTTTGCTAGATTGAGCCTAAAAAACCAATCTTTGCTTAAAAGTGTTGTTGCCAACTTGCCTCCAGAAGTACAATCTTGTATTTTTGAAAGCAAGGCTATGACTAAAGATCTTGATCTTTGGTTAAAACATTTCAAAACCCTTGTTTTAATTGCTCCTACCATTGTTGAACTTGATGGCCTCAATAAAGGCTACATGAAAAAGAAATGGAGAAAATACTTTGGGAGCAATCTCAGAGTACATGAAAAAACTCATCATTTCTCTGACCTTTTGATTAATTATGAAGATGGTTCTGATAATGATCCCTTCTGGCTTTCTCAAATGTTTGAATTTGGTTTTGTTAGACTCATCAAATTAACGAGTCATGATCAAATTAACCAGTTTCCTGATATTACCCAAAAGGCTGTTGCAGATGTTGCAGCAACCCCTTATGTTTCAATCCGATGTTGGAGTACTTTACCCAAATGGGAAAAGAATAATTGGATGAATGTTCAACCTTCCAAGCATCTTGTTCTTATTAATGGATATACTCACCAAGGTCAATGGTATGAAGAAAATGCTTATGTTTCACATAAACATCTCTATGCTCTTACCGAATGTTGGAGAAGTTACTTTAATAATCGAATTCTTAATGTCTCTGAAGAATTATGGAAAGACTACCATTTCTTTGGTTGTACAGACAGAATTTATGTTTTTGTTAACAAACCTTATGCTTCTGCGGTCCGGCACTTACAATGGGCAGAACATGATGCCCCAAGAATATTTCTCACAAGAGATCTTGTTTACGAACCATTAATGTATTGTGGTTTCTGTAACCAATATTCAACTTATCATGAACATGAATGCAATGATGATCCCCCATGGGATCCCTCTCTAGGGGACCCTTAAACTGGTTACCCGTCTGATGCAGCTTCTACCTAGAAGCATAGTGATCCCAGTACAAGACTTTCTTATTGGTCTAGCCAGATGATATTCACTAGTTACTATTTGCCGAAGATGCTTTCCTGATAATAATGATTCCTTGTTGACTATATTCTTATCTATAGGACAAACCATTCTGGCACCATCACTACGTACCAACTTTCCTCCATTGTTGACTTTCCAAGATGAAGGCTTTTCCAAAAGATAGAGCTATTTACTTGCTATTTTGCTGATATTTTGGGCACAACATGCCAAACTACTTTCGGTCTCAAAAGCCGATTTGATTCCTTCCGGATATTGCGCTTCTAATGCCCCTCACGGGTCCTGATATGAATAGTAAAATGTCACTATTCATTTTGTACTATTTACTACTTTATTCACTTATATAAGGGGGTTGTCCCTTATTGTTAAACTCAAAATCTTTTCTAGGATTTCCCTTAGAACTCTCTCTAGGACTTCCTTAGATCAAGATATCTCACTGATTACACAAAGCTTGTAACTAGGAACCAGGACTAGCTTTCAAGCCTTGTACTGTTTACCCAACCTGGTTGATCACTGTAATCTTGTTGCTACTACTTCTGTAAGTATTTTGATGTATATTCAAAAAACACTTCTGTTTTCAATACATTGAATTATTTTGATATACAACTGCTTGGCTGGTTCTACCGCCTTACTTTCAATACTTTGAATTATTTTGATATACAACTGCTTGGCTGGCTCTACCGCCTTACTTTCAATTATCATTTACTTTGAATTATTCCATATATCTGTTATCTGTTGTGCTTATCTTGATCTAAGGAAGTCCTAGAGAGAGTTCTAAGGGAAATCCTAGAAAAGATTCTGAGTTCAACAATAAGGGACAACCCCCCTTATATAGGTAAATAAAGCAGTAAATAGTACAAAGTGAATAGTGACATTTTACTATTCTTATCAGGACCCATGAGGGGCAATAGGAGCGCAATATCTGGAAGGAATCAGGTCAGCTTTTGAGACCAAAAGTAGTTTGGCATGTTGTGCCTAAAATATCAGCAAAATAGCAAGTAAATAGCTTTATCTTTTGGAAAAGTCTTCATCTTGGAATAGTCAACAATGGAGGAAAGCTGCAGCAGTGTTGGTACGTAGTGATGGTGCCAAAATGGTTTGTCCTATGGATAAGAATATAGTCAACAAGGGATCATTATTGTCAGGAAAGCATTTTCGGCAAATAGTAACTAGTGAATATTGTAGCATCCAATAAGAATGTCTTGTACTGGGATCACTATGCTTCTAAGTAGAAGCTGCATCAGACGGGTAACCAGCATAAGGATCCTCTAGAGAGGGATCCCATGGGAGATCATCATTGTATTCATGTTCATGATAAGTTGAATATTAGTTACAATTGAAAGTAAAGCGGTAGTAAATGATAATTGAAAGTAAGGCGGTAGAACTAGCTAAGCAGTTGTATTTCAAAATAATTCAAAGTATTGAAAACAGAAGTGTTTATTGAATATACATCAAAATACTTACAGTAGTAGTAGTAGCAACAAGATTACAGTGATCAACAGGTTGGGTAAACAGTACAAGGTTGGCTTGAAATTCACCTTGTTAACCTTATTACCCAAATTGTTAACCCTACTACTGAAAGTGCAGCCTTTGCCGATCAACTTTTTAATTGCCTTGTTAACATCATGATGAATTAAACCTGATTAGTCAACTCTTTGGCAAAAAGAAAATCCATTCAATGGATAGAAAAACTATAATGGGTACTGATTTTGCTAGATTGAGTCTAAAAAACCAATCTTTGCTTAAAAGTGTTGTTGCCAACTTGCCTTCAGAAGTACAATCTTGTATTTTTGAGAGCAAGGCTATGACTAAAGATCTTGATCTTTGGTTAAAATATTTCAAAACCCTTGTTTCAATTGCTCCTACCATTGTTGAACCTGATGGCCTCAATAAAGGCTACATGAAAAAGAAATGGGAAAAATACTTTGGGAGCAGTCTCAGAGTACATGAAAAAACCCATCATTTCCCTGGCCTTTTGATTAATTATGAAGATGGTTCTGATAATGATCCCTTCTGCCTTTCTCAAATGTTTGAATTTGGTTTTGTCAGACTCATCAAATTAACGAGTCATGACCAAATTAACCAGTTTCCTAATATTATCCAAAAGGTTGTTGCAGATGTTGCAACAACCCCTTATGTTTCAATCCGATGTTGGAGTACTTTGCCCAAATGGGAAAAGAATAATTGGATGAATGTTTAACCTTCCAAGCATCTTGTTCTCATTAATAGATATACTCACCAAGGTCAATGGTATGAAGGAAATGCTTATGTGTCACATAAACATCCCTATGCTCTTGCTGAATGTTGGAGAAGTTACTTTAATAATTGAATTCTTGATGTCTTTGAAGAATTATGGAAAGACTACCATTCCTTTGGTTGTACAGACAGAATATCTGTTTTTGTTAACAAACCATATGCTTCTGCGGTCCGGCACTTACAATGGGCGGACCATGATGACCCAAGAATATTCCTCACAAGAGATCCTGTTTACGAACCATTAATGTATCGTGATTTCTGTAACCAATATTCAACTTATCATGAACATGAATGCAATGATGATCCCCCATGGGATCCCTCTCCAGAGGATCCTTATGCTGGTTACCCGTCTGATGCAGCTTCTACCTAGAAGCATAGTGATCCCAGTACAAGACTTTCTTATTGGATGCTACAATATTCACTAGTTACTATTTGCCGAAATTGCTTTCCTGACAATAATGATCCCTTGTTGACTATATTCTTATCCATAGGTCAAACCATTTTTGGCACCATCACTACGTACCAACACTGCTGCAGCTTTCCTCCATTGTTGACTATTCCAAGATGAAGGCTTTTCCAAAAGATAAAGCTATTTACTTGCTATTTTGCTGATATTTTAGGCACAACATGCCAAACTACTTTCGGTCTCAAAAGCTAACCTAATTCCTTCCAGATATTGCGCTCCTATTGCCCCTCACGGGTCCTGATAAGAATAGTAAAATGTCACTATTCACTTTGTACTATTCACTGCTTTATTTACCTATATAAGGGGGGTTGTCCCTTATTGTTGAACTCAGAATCTTTTCTAGGATTTCCCTTAGAACTCTCTAGGATTTCCTTAGATCAAGATATCTCACTGATTACACAAAGCTTGTAACTAGGAACCAGGACTAGCTTTCAAGCCTTGTACTGTTTACCCAACCTGTTGATCACTGTAATCTTGTTGCTACTACTACTACTGTAAGTATTTTGATGTATATTCAATAAACACTTCTGTTTTCAATACTTTGAATTATTTTGATATACAACTGCTTGGCTGGTTCTACCGCCTTACTTTCAATTATCATTTACTTTGAATTATTCCATATATCTGTTATCTGTTGTGCTTCCGCCTTCTGCGTTGTCGTCCTTCCCCCTATCAATATCTAACTTAGTTATAACACTCAATTATCATGTTTTTCTCACAACCGTTGCATTTTGTAACACATACCGTTCATCAACCCTATTCCTCTCACGCCTTCACTCTCTCCTGGCTTCACGGGCCTTACTATTTGGATCTGGGACTTTTTACAATGGCGGTGGCGCCAACGACGATGAGACCAACATAACAACGAAGTATCACAAGGTCAGGTAGACACGAACAGAATATGAAAGACACAACAACACTATCGGCCAAGGAAAGAATGGCTCTAATACCATAAAGGGGGAAGGAAGACAGCGCGAAAGGCGGAAGCACAACAGATAGCAGATATATGGAATAATTCAAAGTAAATGATAATTGAAAGTAAGGCGGTAGTAAATGATAATTGAAAGTAAGGCGGAAGAACCAGCCAAGCAGTTGTATATCAAAATAATTCAAAGTATTGAAAGTAAGGCGGTAGAACCAGCCAAGCAGTTGTATATCAAAATAATTCAAAGTATTGAAAACATAAATGTTTATTGAATATACATCAAAATACTTACAGTAGTAGTAGTAGCAACAAGATTACAGTGATCAACAGGTTGGGTAAACAGTACAAGGCTTGAAAGTTAGTCCTGGTTCCTAGTTACAAGCTTTGTGTAATCAGTGAGATATCTTGATCTAAGGAAATCCTAGAGAGTTCTAAGGAAAATCCTAGAAAATATTTTGAGTTCAACAATAAGGGACAACCCCCCTTATATAGGTAAATAAAGCAGTGAATAGTGACATTTTACTATTCTTATCAGGACCCGTGAGGGGCAATAGGAGCGCAATATCTGGAAGGAATCAGGTCAACTTTTGAGACCGAAAGTAGTTTGGCATGTTGTGCCTAAAATATCAGCAAAATAGCAAGTAAATAGCTTTATCTTTTGGAAAAGCCTTCATCTTGGAATAGTCAACAATGGAGGAAAGCTGCAGCAGTGTTGGTACGTAGTGATGGTGCCAAAATGGTTTGTCCTATGGATAAGAATATAGTCAACAAGGGATCATTATTGTCAGGTTAGCATTTTCGGCAAATAGTAAGTAGTGAATATTGTAGCATCCAATAAGAAAGTCTTGTACTGGGATCACTATGCTTCTAGGTAGAAGCTGCATCAGACGGGTAACCAGCATAAGGATCCTCTGGAGAGGGATCCCATGAGGGATCATCATTGCATTCATGTTTATAATAAGTTGAATATTGGTTACAGAAACCACAGTACATTAATGGTTCGTAAACAGGATCTCTTGTGAGGAATATTCTTGGGTCATCATGGTCTGCCCATTGTAAGTGCCGGACCGCAGAAGCATATGGCTTGTTAACAAAAACAGAAATTCTGTCTGTACAACCAAAGAAATGGTAGTCTTTCCATAATTCTTCAGAGACATCAAGAATTCGATTATTAAAGTAACTTCTCCAACATTCAGCAAGAGCATAGGGATGTTTATGTGACACATAAGCATTTCCTTCATACCATTGACCTTGGTGAGTATATCCATTAATGAGAACAAGATGCTTGGAAGGTTGAACATTCATCTAATTATTCTTTTCCCATTTGGGCAAAGTACTCCAACATCGGATTGAAACATAAGGGGTTGCTGCAACATCTACAACAGCCTTTTGGATAATATCAGGAAACTGGTTAGTTTTCTCAGGTTTCTCAGGTTTTGATGTCTTTGAAGAATTATGGAAAGACTACCATTTCTTTGGTTGTACAGACAGAATTTTTGTTTTTATTAACAAACCATATGCTTCTGCGGTCCGGCACTTACAATGGGCAGACCATGATGACCCAAGAATATTCCTCACAAGAGATCTTTTTTACGAACCATTAATGTATTGTGGTTTCTGTAACCAATATTCAACTTATCATGAACATGAATGCAATGATGATCCCCCATGGGATCCCTCTCCAGAGGATCCTTATGCTGGTTACCCGTCTGATGCAGCTTCTACCTAGAAGCATAGTGATCCCAGTACAAGACTTTCTTATTGGATGCTACAATATTCACTAGTTACTATTTGCCGAAATTGCTTTCCTGACAATAATGATCCCTTGTTGACTATATTCTTATCCATAGGACAAACCATTTTGGCACCATCACTACGTACCAACACTGCTGCAACTTTCCTCCATTGTTGACTATTCCAAGATGAAGGCTTTTCCAAAAGATAAAGCTATTTACTTGCTATTTTTGCTGATATTTTAGGCACAATATGCCAAACTACTTTCGGTCTCAAAAGCTAACTTGATTCCTTCCAGATATTGCGCTCCTATTGCCCCTCACGGGTCCTGATAAGAATAGTAAAATGTCACTATTCACTTTGTACTATTCACTGCTTTATTTGCCTATATAAGGGAGGTTGTCCCTTATTGTTGAACTCAGAATCTTTTCTAGGATTTCCCTTAGAACTCTCTCTAGGACTTCCTTAGATCAAGATATCTCACTGATACACAAAGCTTGTAACTAGGAACCAGGACTAGCTTTCAAGCCTTGTACTGTTTACCCAACCTGTTGATCACTGTAATCTTGTTGCTACTACTACTATTGTAAGTATTTTGATGTATATTCAATAAACACTTCTGTTTTCAATACTTTGAATTATTTTGATATACAACTGCTTGGCTGGTTCTACCGCCTTACTTTCAATACTTTGAATTATTTTGATATACAACTGTTTGGCTGGTTCTACCACCTTACTTTCAATTATCATTTACTTTGAATTATTCCATATATCTGTTATCTGTTGTGCTTCCGCCTTCTAAAATGGAAACAGTATATATATATTGTGGCTAAAAATATCTTCTTAAATATTTCGGCAATAAGGGTTAGAAAGCAAGGGGAATTGGAAAAATGACCCCCCAAAAAAAAGTTACAAAGTGAGGGTACAAGCAAAAATTGTCAATTTCTTCTAGTGAGTTTTGGCATTGTTAAGTTATAGAGGAGGTGAATATAATTTATTTTGAAATGTAAAATAGACAAGTGTAATGAGAGAGGTCGGTGCAATTTTCCCGCTTTCATGTGACACAATTTACATATATTATTTTTATATAAGTAAATGGCTTCATTTTATTATTGTCAAAGGCTCGATTGTAAATAAAGAAGAACAATCTCTTCTTTTGGCTTAATACCTCAAGAACTCCGTTCCTTTTGGTTGGATACCTCGAGACCTTCATTCAAACAGCGCCTTCATAACTACGAAGAAAAAAAAATATTTTTTTAAAAGAAGAAAAAAAAATTATTGATATTTATACACACCGACTTCCATAGAACAATCCTTTCCATTATAAATCAAAGTAACAACTTTCCATAGCTCTCTCTCTCTCTCTCTCTCTCTCTCTCTCTCTCTCTCTGTGTGTGTGTGTGTGTGTGTGTGTGTGTGTGTGTGTGTGTGTGTGTGTGTGTGTGTGTGTGTGTGTGTGTGTGTGAGAATCATAGTTCTCCTAGTAAAGGAGAACAAGCTATGTCACAATGTTGCAAGGCTCTTAATTATTTAAAGGTAATGTTTTGCATTGCTTTTATGAAATTTTAATAAAAATTACAAAAAAGGGTATTATAGGTTTATGTGCCAATAATCTCCATGCCAAAGCCAGACATAGCAAGCCTTTTTTGATTTTTTTTTTTTTCCCACTCAGAGCTTTAAAGGGTTACAGCAAGCCTTTTTTTTTTTTAATGTTATACCAAGAAAACATGTTCTTAAAAAAAATTGTATATGCACAATTTCACCGTGTTGGCTATCATCTTTTTCCTTCAAATCTTCTATACAAAAAAAGTTGTGATTACAACCTACCATTTCACTGTGTTGGTTTCTTTGTGTTTTAGCTAAATTAACTTATTTATTAAACAAATATATACCTCACTTTTTCTATACCAATTTCTATAAGGACTTGATTGACAAGGAGATCATTGCTCCTCTCACAATGCCTAATGTCTCTATTAACCCTTTACCGAACCATGATATGGGCCAAGGCCCAAGGATCAATTGGTTTTTGTTTTTTGAAGAATAAGTAATGAGAGATCCATTGTCCATGATTAGTAACGGTCTTATCTATGCCATTCTGACTTGGGAAGAAGTCATGTAAGCCGTGTTTCCCCATGCGAGGCCCAAGTATAACATTTGGGAAGATAAAGCCCAAAGAAAAAGTGTATCCTACAAAATAGCCCACTTCACCAAAAGATGAGTTAGCTCACATCACAAGAAAGAGACATTTCAAATCCTCATGTCTTGAAACCAGCGACTCACTGGAAGCCTTGAACCAACAAGCCAATTACAAATTATCTTAACCGAAGATGACATTGTTCTAATACAATTCCAAAAGACCCAAGCCAGCATTTTCCTATAGGGTTTACCTCTAGGCTTGTAGCTTCATACCATCACCGTAAATCCTTACTCAAACTGCTCAATCAAATCCTGTATTCACATTGGTAGAGCCATAAATTTAGCAATATGGTTCTATAAAAAACTATTTTATCTTTTCACTTTACAAAAAACTCAACATCAGTGGGTTTATTTTAATTTTTAACATAATAAAATAATATTTTTTATTTCATATGAGCTATAGTGTGAACATGTGAAGTCCAGTGTAAATACATGAATAATACAAAACAATGTGATCATGTGAATAATTTTTTTTTTTTTTACATATGAGCTACAGTGCACCGCCAAAAGTAACTATGCACTGTAGCTGTGGAGCCAAATTATTTGGCTTTGGCTCCATCAATGTAGGCATAGTTTTGTATTTGGTGGTGTCAAAAATGGCAATATGACTTTTTAGCACCACCAATAATAATGCTCCCCTTAAGATCTCAATGCCATGATTGGAACAATAAGGAAGGAATCCACAATATTTTATTTTGACAAGCAAGGGGCAAGATCACAATAATCTCTTCACACCTATCAAAGGTAAATAGGTTCCAATGGTGTTGAATGATGAATGTGTGTCTCTCTAGAATTGCAAAAAATCCAACACTTTACAAAATAAACCCAACATCAGTGATTTTATTTTAATTTTTAACATAATAAAATAATATAAATAACACAATAAAATAATAAAATAATAGTTTTTATTATATATGAGCTATAGTGTGAACACGTGAATGAGTTACCGTCCAGTGTGAACATATGAATAATAATATAAAGCAATGTGAACACATGAATAAAATAATATTTTTTTACATATGAGCTATCGTGCACACTGCACAGCCAAAAGTAGTCGTGCACGGTAGCTATGGAGCCAAATTATTTGGCTTTGGCTCCACTAATATAAGCATAGTTTTGTATTTGGTGGTGCAAAAAATAGCAATATGATTTTTTAGCACCACCAATAATAATGCTTCCCTTAAGATCTCAATGTCATGATCAGAGCTATAAGGAGGAGTCCACAATATTTTATTTTGACAAGCAAGGGGCAAGATCACAATAATCCCTTCACACCTATCAAAGGTAAAAAGATTCCAATGGTGTTGAACGATGAATGAGGCACATTGAATGTGCTTCCTTTTAGAATTGCAAGTTGCTTGAGCATTGGAATTAAAGATTTCTTACCATCTAGCCAAAATTTCCAAGCCTATGACAATACTTGAAGAGAGGTACTTGGAAATATGGTCCTCGATTTAACAACTGGGCCAGCAATCTAGAAGGTAAAATTTAAAGTCTTGGATATCTTCTCATGTTTCAACTTGCTATTGGATCGTCCTTGGATCCATTGTATTGGAGCGGTGCCATCCTCTCTATACCAAAAGTTTCAATGTCAAATGTCATTATCATTATTCATGGGGATGATCTAGATATCGTTAGGCCAATCTTTGGTATTCAAGTTGAAGGAGGACTTGCCTTGCCATGTCAGATTTTGACAATTGTACGAACGAAAATATTTTGATATTAGCTCTATTTGCACCAAGTCGATATCCCAGTTTGATTCCACGAATTGCTTTTATGTCATTATTGGGCGCAGTACTCATTCACTCCCTCAACTAATCTACATGAAGATTCATTTGGTAGTACAAGCTTCGACGTTGAATTTTCTAGAGTTGTATTTGGCGATGAGCTTTGCACTTGTTAGTTTCTGAAAGAGTAGCAAATCATCATTTATCATCTATTTGTCTCTCCCTCCCGATTTGACAATTGCGGCCCACATATACTACCATACATTGCAAGCAAGTAAAACCCCGTCCTACATTGTTCCCATCATTCTCATGGTCTCACTTTCCCCTACTCATTGACTCTTATGCTAAGGAATCTATCTCTTTGATTCTCTTTACTTCACTTACGCTCTTTATTTTGGAGTGTGTTTAAGTTACACCTAGCGTAATGTTAAACCACTTAATATTTTTTTATTGTAAATGATTTTGATTAATTTATCATTGGATTACATTATCTTTTGACAAATTTATCATTAGATTACATTATCTTTATATATATTTTCTATACTTGGAAAATTTCAAAACAATTAAAGGTCAATAACTGTATAATCAATTAAATGTTTAAAGTTCAAGTTTTTATTCTCAATAGAAAAAAAAAGTTCAAGTTTTTATGGTTTTAAATTATGCATCAAAGATGGGTTTATAGATTAAATACTAAATAAAGTTCGATTAACACGAAATTTGGTATGTGTGTTAAGAACATATAGAATATGCAATTTAATGTGAGATTATCAATTTATTAATCCTACAAAAAGTTACAACCAAATTTGTACAGTGATTTTGGTAAACATAACATTTGAGACAGTGTCTCAAATGTTATGTATTAAGACTTAAAAATTCCTAATCATATTTAAGATGTAAATCTCTCTTGCACTCTTTTGCTGCCTAGGATGCATTGGCCACCCTGATATAATTTCTTGCCCCACCTGATATGACCAAAAACATCATCCCACTCCGCATCTATACATAACTCCAGCCACCCTCATCACGAGTTTCTGCATCAATGCAATGAAAAAAAAAAAAAATCACACTTCCAGAAGATAATCTTAATTAATGACTCAGCATTTCCATATTCGAACTCGCTCAAAATTATGGCTTCTTATTGAGAAAAAAATGTCGAATACACTGATACAGTGAACAACATGACAAATTAATTTTGATTTTATTTTGTAAGAAAGAAAAAAAAATCATGACGCAAGATGCTTCAGCTGATAATGGCAGCGCCAACCATTCCATCATGTATCTACTAGGAATCTCTTTATTGCTTGGAGGATACTTGACTTGATTTTCTAATTCCCTGCTTCTTTACAAACTCTAACTTCACAGTGCTTTTTGAGAGGGGTCCGACATAGACAGCTCTGCATACATATCAGCTATTGCTTTTGCAAAATACTCCTTTGCTTGAGGTCTCTTAATCTGGTGGAATACAAGAAAACAGTCAGAGACTCGTTATTAATTAATACATGCAATAATGCAATAGCTCTTAGGTTCTTGAAGCCGAACACTTGCCTTAAAGGTAGGAGTAAGCAGACCATTCTCCAGCGTAAATGGTTCAGGCACCAAAGTCACAGCTTTTGCAAATTCAAAACCTCTCAACTGCAAATCAAATTTGTAAGTTATCAATAAAATTTTTCAGAAATCCCAGAAGGTGCAATCGGACAGCCAGAACAGCATAGTATTTGAGATAACTTGCCTGAGCTTCTCTCCCAATGGCATCCATGTCAGCCAAGACAGCAGCCCTTGCTCTGGGATCATTGCACAGTTGCCCTAAAACTTCACACTGCATTAACACATTGAGAATCACAAGTAAGATACGTACGGAACTTTTTCATCTTCAATTTTTTCACAGTCTTGCTTTTTCACATGTAAAAAGGGCAGGTAACAGGCCTGCCCACCTATTGGCACAGCATGCTAAATTTGTTTCTAGTTATGAGGTATGGGTTGAGGAAACCCCCAGTTTCTTAGAAACTGTAATTACCTCTGATGCATCTGGCTTGTAATTGTTTTTTCTCTTTTGGTCTAATGAAGCAGTATTCCAAATTAAAAAAATAAAAAATGAACTGATAAAGATAACAAAACTAATAAATCTTTTCACTTTAACAAAATTTTATGTTCTGCCTTATTGCGCCTATAAGATGTAGCACCAAGCTAGCATGCATCCCTATGCATTTGATTTATCCGACTCCTTTTCACCTATTCAACATTCAAGCATATAGCTAGAAAAGATTTTTTTTTTTCACCATATTTATTAGCATCAATATTTTCCTCATTGGCTATAACATTACAAGGCCAAGTGTACATCTCTAAATGCAACATGAAAACAGGTCATTCTTTATGAAGTTCATTTGTCTGTAGTTAATCATTACTTTTCTGTCAGATTAAAAACACTAAATCAACACCTTAATGCCTTCAGAAGCAGCCCATGCTTTTAAAACATCATGGTCCACTGAGACAACAGCGACTAAAGAAGAATTCAGGCTGTCACCTACCAACAGTAACATATAATCAGTCAGCAGCCCAAATGAGAGAGAGAGAGAGAGTATCCAGCAGTAGAACTCCATTTCCTCACCATATATAAAGCTCTGGGCAATGAATTTGCACTTTGCATAAACATTCTCAATTTTCTCTGGAGCTATGTACTCTCCCTGTGCCAACTTGAAAATGTTCTTCTTTCTAATTTAATTGACAAAATTCAGTAAGCTTTCACATCGTCTAAAAATCATAAATAGTAGATTGTAATCACAAACTTTTCTTTTTATTGTTAAGTTGCACACACCCCAATGGGCCTTGAGCCCACAACCTCACCCTCCACCAAAAAAATATAAGGGGAGGAGGAGCCAGCTGAGCTAGAGCTCATTGGCTGTAATAACAAATTAATGTGGATCTTTATTCATATATGAGCTCAGCAGAATGTATTTTCTGTACAATTCTGACTAGATACAAGAGGCAGGGCATAAAAATTAATCAACCATCTTGTCTTTTAAAAATGAACACAACTTTCATTGCTCAAATAAAGAGCCAACATTAATCTACAACACTAGTTTCATAAGTGATGTTTTGGCTTTTTTTTTTTTACAAGCAATGAAGATTTTATTTTATCGATATCAAAAGAAGAGTTGCCTAAGTATGCAGGGAGTATACAACTAGGGAATCAACCACGCAAATTAAATAAATCCATCAAACCAATAACAGACCATAAGGACTGACTACGCAAAATTGACATCTATCCATCAAAGTTCTAAAGAAAAATAAACTACAAAGCTGCTTACAAAGGTTCTACCAGCCACTCAAATAATGACAAAAAACCACGCTTATAACGGACATTAAATGGTAAACTCAGATTTACTAATATCAAATCATCACAAACTCTTACCAGGTGTGAGCTTTCTGAATGGTAAAAAGCTAAGAGACCAAGATATTTGGGAAAAAAAAGTTTTAAAAAAAAATATTTATTAATCTTTTTAAAATGTAAGACCCAAAAAATAATTGGCCGGTTGGTTCAGTGGCTAGTAAGACACTTCCTTTTTTCCCTCCCCTTTTTTTGGGTAACTTCTGTTCTCACATTTGATTAAGTTTTGGATATTTCATGGTTTTGAGGACTTCGTAAGTTCTGTTGGAATTTTTTTTAATTAGGTAATTTATAGTGAAAGTAAATTGCTAAAAGTTTCAAAATAAAGATGATAATCGATCTATGAAACATTGTCATTGACCATTACTTGGGAGATATTAAGTTATTTTTGTAGATAATTCTGTACATTTATGACAGAGTAGACAAATTTCATATATTTATTAGAGTTTAGAAAAATAATACTTTCTCTTCAAAAATAAATTTTGTTGATAGTTTTTGTGTTTGATTGGGCTTGGTTGAGGAGCAGCTCATCGCTCAACCCAATTGCCATGGTCAGATTGGCCTCCCACAGCCTTTCTCAAAGTGTCTCGGTTACAATAGGGGCCAAAGATCAGTCAAACATTTTCAGCAATCTAACCCCCTTCTCCCCCCCATCTTCTTCTCTCAACCTGATACCTGGTCATAAAGGGTTTGATTTCATGACGTAAAATACAATGCCCATTGAAGGAGCGTTAGAAACAGACCAAATGTGTTAGATCAGCCTGTGTGGGTTGGGTTCGTCGGTTGTTTGTTTAAACCTAATATATATGAATTACGACTAACTCTAAGATTAGAAATTTAAGATATGTGGTTAGTTTACCCAAAAAAGAAAAAGAAAATTAAGATATGTGTGTTTACAATACAAAGCTTAAAAGGATGCAAACCTCATTCTCAAAAAAATATAGTAGAAGGGCCACAAATGTATATTAAGCGTACCTCACAATGACACATACATTAAACCCATCACAATTAGAAAGATGAGAAACATCACAGTATACTAATTTGAGTAGAGACAAATATTTAGGATGGTATGATTACCTATCAATAATTTTTAAACGACCTTCAGGTAACCACAACCCTATGTCTCCAGTATGAAACCACTCGTCTTCATCAACCACTTCTTTCCTGTCCAATTTAATTATATCATCAGATGTGTTCATATTTGACAGATTTAATTACTTTCCCAAAAAAAAACAGTAAACAGGTAAGCTTCATACGTCTGCACTTCATCTTTGTAATAACCTTTGAAAATAATGGGACCCCTAACACAGATTTCACCACGAGGATAGGGTTGGTCGTCAGATGTGTAGTTCATTTCTGGCACATCCACAAGCTTTATTTCTAAAAAAAGAAAAGATCTAATAAAATCATAGTCCAAAGTACAATCAGAACATAAAACAAAGATAAAAAGGAAATCCTGCATCCAAGAGGCCCAATTGCTGTACATTCTTTTCAGCTGATAGGAATAAAAGCAGATCAATCTTCAACATATTCATTAAGCCATCATTCACCTTATTACAAAAATCCTATTGGCTTTAAATTCTTTTCATGTTTTCAGATGAGAGATCTTCAATCTTTCAGCATGTACATCCAATGACTGCTTAATATCACATCCTTACACAGATCTCCCTCTAGCTATGATAATTTAATTATACAAATTGCCTACAAATGCCAATTGCACATGCTGACGATAAAAAAACTTACGGGGAAATAAGCACAGGAAGATATACCAAGAAACATGAATATACATATAGGTAATAAACAACAAAAACACTCCCACAATACCCACATGTACAGATAA
Source organism: Castanea sativa (assembly GCF_040712315.1). Taxonomy (NCBI): domain Eukaryota; kingdom Viridiplantae; phylum Streptophyta; class Magnoliopsida; order Fagales; family Fagaceae; genus Castanea; species Castanea sativa. The sequence goes on from NC_134014.1 coordinate 3,695,771, forward strand.
AAAAAAAAAAAAAAAAACACTCCCACATGCACACACAGAGAAGACAGAGAAGACAGAACTATAGGTATCAAAATAAGTCATTGAGCTGGTTCCCCAAAATTAACTTCTCATGTAACAATTATCACCATCTGGTATGATCTAATGCAATTACAAAAGTCAGCCTAGCTTAACCAAGTGAATCTCTGATATGCAAAAACTAATACCACATCCAACTCTCAATATAGCAAAGTTAAGGTTGCAAAAGCCTTAAGGACCAAAACTTATGTTTGTAAATATGTGTTCTATCCTTAACAAAGAACATAAACTAAGGACATCTTCAAATTATGAATATTTATGCATGCAGTTTTGTGCCAGCCTATTAGTTGGCTAGCTATCCATGAAAAGACAAAAAGTCAGTGCATCCTATGCTGATCAAGTTTTGTGCAGAGTTACATGTTATATGGCATCAACTTAATAGCAAAGCCGATAGATGACACCAAAAGATCAGAACATCAAATTATGTAAGACAATAACTCACCACAAGCTGGATTAGGAGAACCAACATGGCCAGATAAATTGTCACCCTCATCCATACCGCTTATGACACAAGAAGTTTCAGTCATGCCATATCCTTCAGATACTCGACAACCAAAGCAGCTGTGAAGTATTATCATATTATTCAGACGGAAAAGAAGGAGAGGAAAAAGAACAAAAGACATGTACTAGGCATTGTATATTCCTTGAAAAAGAAAAAAACTTACATCTTCAGAAAGTCCATGACATCGGGAGACAAGGGTGAGGCACCTGATGTCATGAAACGAACTCGTCCTCCGAGCCTATCCCTTATCTTATTGAAAACCAATTTGTCCCACATGGGAGACGCATTCTTTCCTGAAGCAATCATCAATAGGCACCAAAAGGGGAATAGTTACTTGGGAGTGTAAAAGAAAAAAAAGTTAAGAATACAAGCCATGAGGTTCCTCCTCTAGTCCTCTGTGACAGAGACCAAAGAATCTCATGAAAGTACAATGCAATATAACCATTTTTTTATTGCGAAGAACACAATAATAGATTTTAAAAACTCCTACATCATTATATGTAGCAATTTAATTTGTTTCTTGAGTGAAAATTAATGTTATAGTGGGTATTTTTACCGCGTGAATTTACATGGTGGCAGCTAAAACTTGCTCCAGAAAAAGTTGTAGGATAAAGGAGCAACATGAGAATGGAGGAATGCCAAACACAATGCAGATATAGTTCAAATATTCAAATAAAAATTATAATAAATAAAAAACCATATCTTTTGATAAATGAATTCGAAATTTTCAACCAAAAGAAATATTTCTAGAGTCTGAAAACAAGAATGAAGCTTATGCTACAAAGATCATATTGATGATATATTTTACCACTCAATATTGCTTGTTTCTTAGCATTGTAGGCAGCATTAAAGAGCCTCTCCCGTAGCCCACCAGATGTCTTCACAGCATTCAAAATACTGCACATCAAAGCATTCAACTGAATGAGTAAGTGAACATATTAGCTGATGTTAAATAAAAAATTTCAGAAGCAACAGACAATGATTGTACCCAGCATATATTCTATTATACAGTCTAGGAACACTGCTGAAGATAGTAGGTCTTAGAGCAGCAACATCATCCATTAGTTTCATGTTATCCTGCATACAACAGTTTCAATAGAGAGAGAGAGAGAGAGAGAGAGAGATGGTCACGGCTCTTCACATAAGAATATATGTAAACCAGTCAAACATCTACCATAGGTATCACCAAAAGGTCGGCCAATATTTTGCCTTTATGGATCGGCTACTAAATTAAAATAGAATGATGATTTATATTTAAGCAATAAGATTGCACATCAGCACAGTTACTAACAGCAAATTGTTTTTTCCAATAAAAGTTGATGACTACAACAAAAAGTTACAAACAAAATCACAATTGTAACCACTACAAGATAGACAAAAATTCTCTAAACCATAATGCATTACGCTTGATACAAAGCAATACCTATTTGCTCATAAACAAAATTTTGGATTAGCATATTGAATTTAAAGCAGTATATTACATTGATTATGGGAATATTTCAACTCCTTTAGCAAAATTAAGGACAAAAAAATTCAAACCATCTTGTCTTGGTAAGAAAAAAATCATCATCTTTTATGACTTCTAATACATGGGGGAAAAGGGTATATAGGTTTCATACCCCCTGGTAAAATCCAACGGCAACTCCAAAATATACTGTTGCGACCTGATTAACTCGCTCATATATATGTGCCAAAGGAAGATATGATATGTAACTGGCCAACCAAAAAAAAAAGGTACTTTCAGCAAACACTAAGTGGTTATTTATAAATTTTAAACATTATTAAACAATCAGGATGTATACCATGCAATGGACAAAACCACTGATACTCACACATCTGACGGGTAGAATTTGACAGAGAAGGAGGTCCCAGCAACATTTGCAATCAAATTTCCATGTGTCAAAATAGCTCCCTGACCAGATTTCATGAAAGGGAGAAAGGAAGGATTGAGGGAAATAACACTTTATCATTAAATCATTTCTGCAATTACTCAATATATCAGAAAATTGAGCAATCATAGTACACTATACCTTTGGGGTCCCAGTTGTACCACTTGTGTAGCAAATGGTTGCAACATCATCAGGTTTTGGAGGGCAAAAAGGCTGAAGATTACTGCGGCCCTAAAATGAAACCATTTACAAAATGAGGAAACAATTATAATATCTAGCACTCAAACAAAGCCAAGTAATCATGTAAAAATATCCTGATATAGTTATGCAAACAGAACTTGACAAAAATTCTCACAAACATGTCATAATGTAGAGAGACTCATTTATTACAATGTATGAGAGGAAAGCCAATGAGATCAAATGGCACCCCCTTCCCTTGTAACAACAAGGTGAAGAATGAGGTCTTAGGTTCAAGACTCATTATTACATGTGTAAATTACTAATATAAAAAAGTAAATATGGAGAATAAACCCATAGCTACTAGAGAGAAGCTGTATATTCCACAGCATGTTCGAAGACAGAGTATTGGTTTCTTTAAGTTCTCCAAAAGTTAGCCATGAGAACACGGCTGCACAAGTTAGTGACATCTGTGTGCATGTTCACAAATTGCATGTGTGTGTGAGCATTGGATCCACATAAATTAAGAAAGAAAATAAAAAATCTCAGAAACAATAGCTGTGATCTCAAGAATCAGCCAAAATTAGTAGTTGAAAGGATAGTAGCTCATCTGTGGATCTATAAAGTAGCTTATAAACCAAAAACATGATTTTATGACTTCAGTAGGATGACCTATTTGATAGATAACAAAAAAAATTATGCTACTACTCTATTATTGCAAAGAAAGCACATAACAATTAAATCTCCACCAGAACAATGAAGGTAAAATAAGCAGGAAATATAACACACGTTTGCATCCTTAAACAATCAAGAAAAATTAAAAAAATAAAAAAGTTCCCTTGGAAAAGCATTCGGAAGCCTACAGTTTCAACAATAGTGGTGTTCTTTCTTTTGGCTGCTTCTTTGGGGAAAATTCTAACAATGGATAATTTGAGGAAGAGTGACATTATTCTCATGAGTTGGTGTTTATGTACAAGGTGGCTGGGAAGAAAGTGGATCAATTGTTGTTGCACTGCCCTACTGCCAGGGAGTGGTCTCTGCACTTTTTGGGGTTTAGTGGGTGATGTAATAGTGAGATTTGAAATGCCATCCTCATCGTTTGATGTGGTGCATTTGGAGGGAGAGAAATGCCAGAAACTTTGAAGAGCATGAGAAGTTAACCTTAGATCTGAAATTGCATTTCTGAGGACATTGTTTGAGTGGTTATCAGCCTCGGGGAAGTTTTCTTTCTCAAACTTATTGCAGTTTCTTGATAATTGTACTTTTAAAGCTTTAGATGTAATATGCATCTAGTATACATCTTGTGTACTTGATGTTCATAATTTTCTAATAAAACTTATTACTTATCTAAATAAATAAATAAATAACCAAAGCATTTAATCCCATCTATGTATCCCTCCTGTCATTCATTGAGGTTCTGCCCAAAATCTGAAAAATTTTGTTGATAGCAAAGAACACAGTAATTAGTTAATTACCTGACTAAGCAGTTTTGAATATGTTACAACTTGAACTCCTGTTGTTGATGGAAGTGATGGAATTTGATCATCTATCCCTCCAACAACCTGTTTATTGGGAAATACAAATGAAATAATTAGAGCAAGGAAAAAAAAGTTGCAGAATCAGGGAACAAGGTGTGTATGCATACCACAATCAGACGCACTGTTGGAATATCTGCCAAGAAGCTCAACAACTGCAAATTCCAAGAGACAAGACATGAGATATTGCAGAAGCAATTGAGAATCATAAATTGTATAAGGAAAATAAGTATTGTAAAAGTAGAATTTTTGTAAACCTTGATGGCCAAGAGATGCCAAAGAGTAAGTGCTTTCGATATCTTGGATTAATAATAATTCATGAGGATGAAAAGATTGAAGAGAACGCCAATCATAGTATAAGAACAGTTTGGATGAAGTGGAGAAGCATATCAAGAATAGTGTGCGATCATAGAACACCTTTTAAGTTAAAAGTTTGTATAAAATAATTAAAGACCAATCATGTCCTATGGTACTAAAATGTTGGGCTATTAAAGACCAAAAAATCAGTGTTATCTTTAACTGAGAATGTTAAATGGAAAAAATGTAAATACAAGAAAATATAATATTCGAAAGAATTTCACCTAAAGATAGACTCCTATTGATGAAACAAACAGGGTGACTCGCTTAAGATGGTTTTGTCATGTGCAGAGGAAAGCAATGAATGCATCAATGAGGAAGAATGAGTTTATTCAAGTCATGAGAACGAGAAGAAGGTAGAAGAAAACCTAAAATAACATTAGTAGTAGTAAAAAACATGTCATGTCAATTAAAGAAATGATGGAGAGTATGATTTTGGATTAGTATAGATTGGTATGAAAAGCAACCGACCCTAGTTAGTTTATTGAGGATTCATAACCAGGCACAAAGTTTTGGGACTAAGTGTGCGTTTGGGACAAGCTGAAAGTTTAAGCTTATTTGCAATTTTAGCTTATTTTTGCTATTATTCATGGGTCTCACTGCACTTTTTGGTACTATTCATCGGTCTCATTGTACTATTCGGCTAACTTTTACCTTTATCTACAGTACTTTCAGCAAAAAAAAATTTAATTTCAACTAAGTAAGCTGTTCCCATACGGACACTAAGGCTTAATTATAGTTATTTTGGGCGATGATAACTAAATCCCATTCTAAAACAAATAAGTTGTCAGGAGAAGTACTGATGCTATTAAAGTTAACCTCTCCCAAACTTTATATGGCATTGTTCATGTTAAAACACAGATTAAGTAGAATGTAAATTTCACTCACAGAATTCAATGTCTGAGGTACACAAAATATAACTTGCACAGAAGCATGATTTACAATGAATTTGACAGCATCCGGACCTGAAAAGAACATGATAATCTACATTAACATCTAAAGGCTAGGCCAAGCAGGCAAGATTCTATTAAGTTCTACTTAATAACCGGTGACAAACCAAGAGTGTCATATAAAGGAACTGATATGGAAGAATATGCAGAACAAGCATGATCAACAATAAGCCACTCAGGTCTGTTGATGAAGTATATCCCAACACAAGATCCCTGTAAAATGAAGCAACATAATTAGATGCTACAAGGTAAAAAAATCAAGGATTTACTCTATAATATGAAAATTTTCATGGGCAATCCAACCAAATTAAAATATAAACTTCAAAGAAGCACAAAATTATTCAAAAATAGAATGTTTCTCAAATATTCACCTTTGGTATCCCATGATAAATTAGGCCAGAACCTATTTCTGATCTAGCAGTTGCTGCTTCTCCATAAGTCATCCATTTGTACCTTGAAGGGTGAGAAATGAATGCGATGAATGAGGAGACAATATCATCAAAAAAAAAAAAATGAATGAACACAATATTTGTACAGTTGAAAACTTTCCGTAGCTATATTACAGGAAAAGATACATACTCTCCAACCGTTCCGTCAACCCGAATTCGTGTTCCCAGATATTTGTAATCTCGGAAATTTTCAACAGCGTGCCTATGTTTTCAAAGAAGATAATCATTAAGCTAACATCTAAATGAAAGAAGACAGTGCTTGTTACAGTTACAGTGAAAGTTGTTAAACAAAGGATGTGTTTGTTACGCAGCAAATTGAGAAAAACAAAATAATTCAGGTAAAATTCTATTTGCTAACTGCTTGTTCATTAGGAACTTCTCAAAATCTTGGAGAAACAAGTTTCTAAGTTCAAAAATAAAATGTCATCCCACATTTTGTTCTAGAATATATTACCCTACAACCACAAACCAAAGCTTTTGGGTTAGTAAATGAGGTACTAATGATCTCCTCGTTAAAGTCTGAACCATTTGAGTAATTAATGCTGTGGTATTACCTGAAAATTGGGGTGAAGATTTTTTTGGGGAGGGGGGGAGGACTGACAAATAGAATTTGTTAAAAGTTTTCCAATCATAAAAAGCCAAGAGATTTGTAGTTCAAGTGGCATCTCCTACAATCTCCAATGAAGACGTCTAGGGTTCAAATCCTCTCATCCCATTATAACTATCAAAAAAAATATTTTCTGCAAACAAAACCAGCTTGAGTAATTTAGCCAGAAATTATTGGGGATGCTCACACAAAATTATCGTGCAGTGTACCAATTTCAGGATGATCAGAGAATCTACTCACAAGCTTCAAAGGAGAATATGCTGATCTGCCCAAGAAAAGTGGGGAAGCAATTATTGGGCCATATAGGACAAAATGGAAACCTAGAGGAAGCAAATCCAAGAAAATGGGAAATTCCTACCTGCGCACATTCCACTTCCCTGTTTGCAATTTCTCTGGAAGCACAACGCTGTACCCGTGATCTGTTCAGTATTTTATGCAAGCAGTACTATATCAATAATGTAATACAGGTGGAATATAAAGAAACATAATCACAAACAGCAAAATTGGATACATATTCTAATACTATAAACTGAATTACCACCCAGAATATATATATATATATATATATATATATATATATATATATATATATATATATATATATGTGTGTCCATAACTTAACAATCAGCAGCAGACAGGCTAGAACTAAAATGATAAAGATGGTTGTCAAATAAATATCTGCTATGAAATCACGGCCTTGGTTAGAAGTTTATAAATGGAGGACCTTTTGCGCTATAAACTAGTATCAGAGCTTCTTCATTTTCTAACCTTCTAGACTGTAAATTGTTAAATTTGAAGGCAGTAATCTTGAATACCAAAGGTCATCTTGCTCACTTCTTATCCAACACAAAAACCCTACTTCTAGTTTATCGATCTATTTGCTAAATATCTCTAGTAACCACCCAAAATTTTCCAGTATAATTAGCACACCATATGCAATGTATTTATTCCATCTGTCCCTTTCAATTCTCTTCTTCATCCTTGACTCAGTTCCAACAAAGCCTAACGTCCAAAATGTTCAACTACTCACGATCATCTAAACAAATTTCCCTAACAAGAAAAAGATAAAAGAGAACAAAACCCTTTTTTTCCCTGATTACAGAAAAGAAGAGACAAATAGAGCAACACTTCTTGGAAAGCATTCGTGTTATCAAAGATTAACCCGAAAAGAACACTAGCAAATGAAAGTTAAATGCCTTTAAATTTAATTGGCCTACCAAATCAAGAAAGATGGTTATTCATTTAAAAAACACAAAGACAAAAGATAAAGACCCCCTAAGTCCTAACCTCTATCTCAAAGCAATGATGACTAAACTTTTCACATCTCTTTCCCATATGCAAAGTGACCATTCCCTTTTCAATCATATTTCATTGGTTTCATATTTTTTTGCTACCGTGCTTGAGTGATCCTCTTATTAAGTTGAGAGCATAACCAAAACTCCACAGAAATGCCTACTGGGCCCCAGGAAGCAAGTCCAGAGAAACATAATAATTAACTGAGCACTAAAATTCACAGAATTTTATTCTTTTTTTTTTAATTCAAATAAAATTATAAAAATAAAACCAAATCGAGCACTGAAATTCACAGAATTTTATTCCTTTTTTATTTAAAAAAAAATCCAAATAAAAATTTAAACATAAACCAGATCGATCTCTGAAATTCACAGAATTTTTTTTTTAAATCCAAAAAAAAAAAAATTCTAAATCAAACCCAAAAGTCCTCTTGAATTTACTAAATTCCTAAACCAACAAAATTGGCATAAAAACCAAATCAAACCCAGAATTCCCTCTCGACTTTACTTTTTTGGATACAAAATTGGAATAAAAACCAAATGATGCCATATTTTTTTATCCAGAAAATATGGAATTTTTCCGTTTGGGCCCCATAGAAACCAACATTCACAGAGAATCAATCGCTATTGCAGCTCCAAAAAGACACAACTAAAATCAATCCCTCAAAAGGCCAATATACCAACCACTCTGCAAAAAGTCACAGTGCAATTAAATACACCGCACTTTTTGTACTTCACCTACTTTTGCAGCGTATCAACACAGATTTAATAACCTAGCTCTTTTTTGTACATCAAAAAGCGAACGATCTCATTTTTATATAACTTTTTGTAATAAGCTTCAGCATATCAGAGAGAGAGAGAGAGAGTACCGATAAAAAACTCGCCGGCGGTGAGGTTCGGTCGGAGCTGAGGGACAGAGTCACCGTCGACGGCGAGATGGCCGTGAATGGCTTTGAGACGACGCTGAGCTGCGATCGAATCCATTGATTGATTGCAAGCAAGCAAGCTATTCTTCGAAAGTTAAGCCGGTGATTTTGATTTCAATGAAGTCGGCTGCACGTGACACTTTTCTTCTTTTCTTTTTTCATCTCTCTCTGTTTGTTTCTCGAGAATATGAAAGAGAAAGAGATCAAGAAAATGTGAGAGAGGATAAGAGAAAGGTACGGCACACTTTACAACGCAGACGATGATGATGATGATGATGATGTGATGATAAATGAAGATACTATCATATCAGCGTAACGTCCATTTTTGGTGTTTACTATACTGTGGATTTTGTGTTTGGATAATTTGGTAACTTTGGCACTAAAATGGTAAATAAAACAGATTTTTACATGCTAAAATGCACTTTCCAAAACAATTGCTATGATTTTTATGAAGGTTTTGGAATTGGCAATTCCTTTCTGTTGTGAAGCTATTTATGATAGAGACATTAATATAAGAAGTTTGATATTTCTAAACTCTCGGTGGCTTGTTGAGGTGGTCAACTTTGACCAGCAATGGTTTTGGTTCACATTTTGTTGATGTTTGTAATCAATTTGATCTCAAAGCTTTACCTTACAAATTTGGAATTCAATTTTGTATATATTGTAATTGTTTGGATTAGTGGTTACTTAAACCTTTATAATATTCATTATTTTTGGGTTTGATGCCTTTGACTAGTATCTTAGGATAATGTATTGGAAGAGTTTTGAATACGACTGCTAAAAACCTATATATAATTAGTTAATAGGAAATGTTTACGAATAAGTTTTGGTTAATAATCTATTTAAATAAAAAATTTATGAAAAAAGAAAATAATTAATTAATTTTTTTAACAATTTTTTCATTTCTCATTAAAATGATGTTAAAACTTTCTTAAAATAAATTGTTAAAGATATTCGTTAACATGACCCTTAGTTAATTATAGAGAAATGTTAATCAATGTACTCATGGCATTGGTTTAGAAACTAATTTTAAAAATATTTTATTAAGAAAATGATAAAATAATAAAATAATAAATATTATTAATAATTTTTATATTTTTTATAAAAATAGTATTTAAACTTTTCTATTATGGCATTTAATATGGCTCAGATTTGTTGTTTTCTTGCAGGAGTGTTCTTCTTGGTTTTATGAAGGGTTGGTTTTTATTTGAGCTATTGTTATCACGTCTGTGTTACCCTTTTCTTTTCTTTTTTTGCTGAATATTTGTTGCCTTTTTCTTATTAAAGTAACTTTCCTGCCTCAGAATCGGACTTCTGCTTTGAATCCTCCCGCATAAAGTCAAATTTAGCAATATTTTCACCATCATCTTCTTCTTTTTTTCAACTTCGAACCATTATAATATTTAGGAAAAGGGCAATTATTAGTTTATATTTACCTGTCATGTATAATATTATAATATACACTTTTACATAAATAGTTACCATTTTTTTTAGAAAGTTTTAATTTACTACATCAGCTTCTGATTATAGTTTTTTGCTTTTTTTATTATTAGACTACTTAATACAAAGCAAGCTCTGGGCCTAGGCCATGGCCTAAGGCCCCAAATATGGGGCAATAAGTTTTTTAAAAAAATATTAAAGAAAAAATGTGAGGTTTTTTTTTTTTTGCTAAGTAGAAAAAGTGTGAGTTAGGCGTATATTTCATTCTAATCTTACGAAGGCCTAAAATATTAAAGTTATGTTAGTATATTACAAGTTTTATTACGTAGGTCCTATAAATTTATATGTCATCAATGAAGTGATTCAAAACTCGGTTTTTATTTTATTGAAGTACCACCTTATTGTCACATCAATTTGTAAGCTTTTGTAGTAAAATTTGTAATAAGTTTAGCATTTTTTCTCGCAAAAAAAAAAGAATTAATAAAAATACAACACAGTCATAATTAAGCGTATGAAAAATGCTAAAGCTAATACAAATTTTAGAAAAAAAAAGTTACAAATTGATTTAACAGGAATATGTTGAGTATTACTTAAATAATATAATAAAATGAATGTTTGAATAAATTTTCTTTCATTGGTGATATGTCAATTTGTAAAACTATATAATCATTATCATTGGCTCACTTTAGGTGAATTGACACCTCCCTATATACAAGGGTCTAGGGGAGAAAGGGTTCGAGCGGCAAAATTAGCAGCATGTTATAATTATTTCAAAAAAAGTCATATTAATAAATAAGAATTAATAATGAATTTAAAATTAAATAAAAATAAAATAAATATTATTTAAGTGATATTTAGATTTAAAAAAACTCCTATAAAATCATCGTCTTAGGCCTCAAACAATTTTGGGCCAGCCCTGGCTTAATATTGTACAGTAAAATATAAACTAACAATTTTTCTTAGCAAAAAAAAAAATCAATAACCTTACGCCTCGTTCTATTTGAACTTACGTTTAACCCTTCTCTAGAGATAGTACTAGGAGAAGTGAAATCTGAATTTTCGGCCACCCCACCGGCCACCACAGGTCCACGGTATGGAAGCTTCTTCTTTTTTTTACGTTTTTTTTTTTAATTTTTTTTATTTTTTTATTTTTTTTTCTGGGGTTCCGGTCTACGCTTTTTAAGGTGGGGTGGTCTATCATTCTCCCATGTCATGTCTAGCTTTTTTAAACCACGGGAATCAAAAGTCAAAACATGCAATAGGATCAGAATTTTTCTTTTCTCAAATAAAAATCTACGTACCAACAAAATGAGCGGCAGGGCCACCTTATGGCCAGGGTGGTCCCTGGTCTGAAAAAAAAAATTATATAATAATTTAAAATTTTATTTTTATTTATCTTAAAAAATTTGTTGGGACCACTTTAAATTTTTTATGCCAATAAAATTAAATTTTAATCCATAATTTGAGCAATTTAACAATATATTAGAGTTTTTCAAGCAATAAGAAAAAACTCAAAAAAAAAATTAGACCAAAATCTGAAGAAAAAATAGTTATAATAAAACTACTAAAGCCTGGATAGTGGCTTGATTCATTGACTAAGCACACTGCCAACACAACACAACTTCCAACCTTTTATTATTTATTATTATTATTATTTTTCCTCACTAGACATATATTACTTCTCTTTTTTTTTTTCTAGTCTATTTTTAACCACACAAGTCTTCTATCTCCTCGATTTTTACACTTAGGGTCTGTTTAAATACTGCTTATTTTCCTGAAACTAAAAACTTATTGCTGAAAGTAATGTAGATAAAGGTAAAAGTTAATTAAAATAATAAAGTATGACCCATAAATAATATCAAAAAGTGCAGTGGGACTCATAAATAATAGCAAAAATAAGCTGAATAGTAAAATAGTTTTAATTTTTCATTTCAATCCAAACGCATGCTTCGGGTGTGTTTGGATAAATTATTTTTAGCCAGCTTATTTTTCAATTCAACTTATTTTTGCTACTATTCATGGGCCCTACTACACTTTTTAGTACTATTCATGAATCTCGCTGTATTATTTCAGCTAACTTTTACATTTATCTACAGTATTTTCAGCAAAAAATTTTCAGTTTTTAGCAAAATAAGCGGTTCCCAGACACTTTTACATCTATGTTTTAAATTTTATTACATTTTCATCTACACTTTTACATCTACGTTTTGCCTTCCTCTTTGTTCGTAAATTCTGTGTTTTCTACCAGTATCAGTGTGGCAATATATCTTCTCAAGTTTTGAGTTTCAAATTTCTCAATACGATTTTTTTTTTAGCTGTATAAGTACCTTTGTTCATTTCTTTTCTTTTCATTTTTTTTCCCTTTTGAGGTTTTTTGGTGTACTATGTGCAAATTTGTTTTGGTTTTAAGAACAATTTTTTTTTAAGCACAAACTTCATGCCGGCTAAATCTTGAATTTTGGCCAGTATTTACCGAAACGCCCGAAATAGACCGGAATGACCCGAAATTTTTTCATAGTGAAATAGGGTGGGTTACTGTTCCAGTTTGTTTACCGGCACGGTATCTTCTAACCGTTTAAGCCGGAACAAAACGGAACAAAATTAATAACATTGAATCAAACCTAATTACCTAAAGGCTAAAAGAAAATAAGATTTTGTAATTTACGCTTCTTAAGGAACACCCTAGACAAAATTCTTGGAGCTGTCGCTGAACAAAATATATGGATGATCATATTATGTTCATGTACTAGATTTAAGAACAATTTAGAAGAAAACTCATCATGTAAATGCAATATTCATTTCCTTCTTTTCCTAGTTTTTTTTTAAGAAGAAAAATGTGTGAGAGTGGCGCAATGCTTGACAGATACGTGAAAAAAAATATATATATATATATATATTAAATATTCTTATTACGTTAAATAACATCTCTGTGTTAAGAGTCTTTATTACGTCAAAGTTCTTGTAGTTGAATTGACACCTCCTTATATATAAAGTACTTAGGGGTCTAGGAGAGAAAAGAGTTCAAACTGAAAAATTAGCAACATATTGTAATTATCATTCAGAAAAGAGTCCTTCGAGTACACATGAGCAAAGCCCATGTATTAGATATGTCTATTACTTAAAGAGTAAAGATAAGATCATTAAAAACTTCTCTTAATATAAAAGTAAGGGGAAAAAAAAAAAAAAAACAGTTGCGTGATCCAGTCTACATTCATGGCAAAAAGTCCTTGTTGACTACATTTCTAATTTTTTTACTATTATAAGCTCCTTATAGACGTAGGGAGGGGTGTTAGGGGGCCATGCATGACGCCCTTAATTTTTAAAAAACTTTCCTCCCTCCTATATATTTGGGATAGTAAAATGTAATTTTAGATATAATTTAAATTATGTCCCATTAAATTTTAATTACAAACATATAATACATTTATATAGATCATAAATACATCATTTTTGTTCCCTCAAATCTCTCTCTCTCTCTCTATATATATATATATAAAAGAAAAACCCCCCTCGTCACTTTTATGTCATATGTAACTTATTAAATTAAAGTCTATTTAATGTATATTTTCATAAAAATAGACAAGTATATATAAATTAATTTACTTTTTCTCCCTCTAAGTACTCTAATCCCACCAAATCAGCTTATCAAACCAAAGAAGATTTAGGAGAATAAATAAGCAAATCTTTTAATAAATACCTTCTTTATTTTTTCAAACTTTTTGATTTTTCAATTTATAAATTTTATTTAGAATAATTTTTCATTTAAAAATTAGAGATGTGAACACTATTATTTTTTTTTATATAGAATAAATGACAAATGTGGATGCCATGGTTAGGAGTTAAAAATATTTTATTTTTTATTAATAGTATATTTTTATTAAATTGACTTGTACCATTTAAACATGTATTTTTTTTTTTTTTTTGCAAAAATCTAAAGACTTATGTACGGGCGTTACCCTCCTTTAAGCCCATTTGTCCATAAAAGCCCATTGTAATGATGCCACGTGTAGAACCTTACACTGATCAGGCCTATGGGCTCATTCTAGGCAAGTTTTGATGATCATCTAAAACCTGAGGCCTAGGGATGAAAATGTTTACAACATGAACGGCGAAGGCGAGGTCTTTTCACCTTCAATGGACATGTTCCTCGGGTAGGTGGAACTCAAAGTACACGGCATCACCTAGGGTGCATTTTTGCCGAGCAGTCACTCTAACGGTGGAATTAGTTCCAGTTCCAATGCCACTGTCACCTTCCCCCACTCACCATTAAACATCACTTACGAGTAATAGTATTGGAGGTTCCTTCCATTACTTAGGGAATGCCGTTGCCTGGCAGTACGTCTAACGGTGGAGCTAGTTCCAATGCTACTGTTATCTTCTCCCACTCACAATTAAACATCCACTTAGAGGAAACAGTATTGGATCTCTCCTTCCACCCACCAGAAAAATAATCATAGACTTCCAACTAACTTTGGCTATAAATAAGCAAGGAAAACTCAGCACAAGGGTTGGCAATTGGGGAGAGCAAATACGGAGGAAAGATGGTGATCATTATGGGAAAAGTAGGGAGAGTAGTTATAGAATATAGGGAACAAGAGGATCTGGGTTTGCTGAACATAGTATCACTCGTTGTAGGAAATCCAGAAGTCTACAAAGTAAATAAATTGTGGGCCCAAATTGAGTTCAAGTCCGATAATTACATTTCAGGACCTCACAACTTACTTGATGTACGTACGAATATATCGTATATTAAATCAAAATTATAATTTTGTTATGAAACGAACATACTTTATATATAAGCAATATATATAGAAGCTATTCTATAAATTTAATTTTTATTAAATACATTTAGCATGATTCATTCTGAAAAAATTTCTCACTCTGTCATTGAACCAATTATATCACGACGAACCAATATCACGGTATTTGTAAAAGTGAAATTTTAAAGAATGTCTCAAAAATATTGGTTTATGAACTATTTTTAGAAATATTTTATGAAAAATAAGAAAGTAATTAGTTTTGTTGAAAACTTTTTATATTTCTCATGAAAATAATGTCAAGACTTTTTTAATGTGATTTTTAATATAGACACCCGTTAATATGACTTTTTTGTAAAACCCTATATTAACATGATTAGAACTTGCAATCCAAGAACAATTAAGATTTTTTAATACATACTCCAAATAAGCTTGGACTAAGATTTTATTCCTTGCACGTCAAAGAAGATGGGACAACTGACTTAACCTTTACTATGATTGACTAAGATTTTGTTGCTTGCACACAGTGGCAAAGCCATAAATTTTTTCAGGGGGTCAAGCTAAAATAACAAAATTCTATATATATAAAAAATTAGTATATAATTAACGTTAACTCAACAAAGTTGTGCTCTTCTTATATAGATCTTTAACTAAATTTTTTAGTAATCGTTTTTTTTTTTTGACATATATAGTTAAACAATCACTCAAAAACTCATTCTTATATCTATCATTGTTAATTTGTTATTTATGATCACGTTCAATAAAAGTGATATCTATTTCTTTGAATTCACATCTTTGTACCTTACATATAAATTAAGTTTCAGCATTTTTCCTCCAAATTTTGAATTTTTTTTCTTTCTTAAAATATGCCTAAAATGTGAATGATTTCTCCATCTACTGTTATTAAATTTAAATATAACATAAAATAATAGAACTTAAAAAGGTTTATAAAATTTAAATTTGACATAAAAGAGTAGAACATAAAAAGGGCAGTTGTGAACCAGAGCCTGTTGGCTAATGTTGTTCTAGTAATTTTATTTTAAGTGTCGTGAAAATACATATGGGTAAAAAAGGTCTGTGAAAATACGTGTTGTATTGTTTGAACAATGAAAACTGTTGTTTAAATACCCTTACCAAACATCCTCTAATTTATATAAAATATAATAAATGTCACTAATCTACTGTAGTAGTTGTATTGTGGTACGAGTCCAAATCTTCTGTCCCACTTTTTCTGCTCCACTCTATACTCCACCAATAAAAACTTGTCACGTGTTCACCTAATTAATTAAATACTATTATTAATTAATAACCGTAACATTAATAAGTCAATAATGATAGTATTTAATTAATTAGATGAACACGTGATAAGTTTTTATTTGTGGAGTATAGAGTAAAGCAGGAAAAGTGGGATAGAAGATTTTGACTCATTGTGGTACACTTCCCTGACATCTTATACTAGACTACCACAGTACTACATCAAAACGGAGAGAGAGAGTTTATCAAAGAGATCAAAAACAAAGAGAGATATCAGCAAGAAAAAAAAAAAAAAAACAAAAACAAAACAAAGAGAGAGAGATAGAGATGCTACGTACTGCAGCATTGCCCACTGCTCTGGAGGTTGGATCGAAGCTTAGCAGACGAATGGGAAACTATGGCTACATAAGGGAAGATTTCATTATATTTGGATTTTTTTTTCTTTTTGTATTTAAAGGAATCTTGATTTACATGGGATTGATTTATTTTTTATCTTTGTTTAGCTGATTTGGGTATTTGTTATAGATTTTTTTAGTGTTTGGAATTGGAGGATTTTATCCCAAAAAAAATATTAGAGGAGCTATTGATGCCAATAGATGCTATTATTTTTTGGGTCTTTGTATCAATTGGATTTTATTTTATTCTATTTTTTGGAGGTTTTCTTGAGGAAATTTAAGATTTAAATGAGAGCAAAGTAAATTTTAATGGGGACTTAACCAGTTATGTTTGCCTCAAAATTCTAGGGGGGCTAATCAGCTATTTTTAATATAATTTTCATGTAATCTACCTGTTTGATACTGCTGCAAATGAAGTTTTCAAAAAGCTAGGGGAGGCCACGCCCCCCCTAACTCCGCCCCTACTTCCACATCAAAGATGGGACAACTGACTTGGCCAAAATGGCCTTCTAATACCATTCAAGGAAATATATATGAATATACTATTGTTTCTTAAATATATAAGTATTTATCACTTTTTTGCTACTTGAGTTTGAAAAAATCGAGTTCTAAAATGGTACTCAAGTTCAATGAACTCAAATTCTTTATAAAAATAGTTTGAAAAAGTGATATATTACTACTTATTTTCAAAATAATGGTAGATTTCCATATATTTCGTCTAAAAGTGTTAGCCATTTTGGCCCAACTGACTTAGCCTTTTACTATTTTTGAGCTTCATACCTAACGCCTACAATTATTATAAGCCAACTTGATGTTTGCCCAAGACTTTATTACTTCTTGACCTCCTCAGCAACTCCAAAACAGAAAACAAAAAAGAGCTGCCTATTTAGAATAGTAAAGCTTCCTTTTACGTTTTAAGTTTTAGCAAATAGTTTGTTTCTAAAAGAAATTTGAAATTTAATACCCAGCTCAAATTTTTTATTTTTTTTAAATAAAGTTTAATTATAAAATTAATTATAGCCTAATTTTACTCAATATACTTTTATTAGAGGTTAATTTTGATACATCTACCATTGAATTACATCTTTTTTTTATATTTTTCATGTTTGTAAAAATTTAGAAAATCAAAGATCAATAGCTATGTCATCAATAAATTGT
The DNA here is from genome assembly GCF_040712315.1 of Castanea sativa. Lineage (NCBI taxonomy): Eukaryota > Viridiplantae > Streptophyta > Magnoliopsida > Fagales > Fagaceae > Castanea > Castanea sativa. The sequence continues at coordinate 3,713,534 of NC_134014.1, forward strand.
TTAAATTGTAAGTTTTTAAAATTTAAAATTATGCATAAAATGTAAACTTATAATTTATATACAAAATAATATTCGATTGACATAAAATTTGACACATATATTTAGAACATAAAAAATATATGATTAAACGAATAAACTTTAAAAATATATAATAATAGTTATTTTATTGTATAAAATTATAAGTAAGAATACAACTAATTTTATAATTAAATTTTATATATTTTTTAATAAAAACTATGTTGCGGAATGTGTTTGACAAAGAGATAACTATTGAATGCTTGAAAAGAAAAAGAAAAAGGATAACCTTGTCCTTGATCCAGCATGGGACAAAGGGCTCTGATCCCAAGGATTTTATGAAGGTTGTTGGATAAGAAACTTTTCCAGAATCATAGGGGACCCACCAATATCTTTATAGACTTTCGGCCCATTGGAGGATGGTCCAAAGGGGACCCTGATCTTTCAGATGGCGGAATGCAAAGGTTAATCCGAAGAAAGACGGTAAAAATTTAAAAATAAAAAGGTCACATGGGGACAAAATTTGGAAATAAACTGGTTTGTAAAAGCATTATTATTGATGGTACTAAAAAATTATATTGTTATTTTTTTTATCACTAGTTACAAAATTGAGGGCTGTCAAAGCCAAACATTTTAACTTCTCAGTTCCAGGTACAACCAAAGAAAACTGTGCACGATAATCCAGGTAAAAAATATATATTATTTTATGTTACGTTCACATGAGTTAAAATATTTTAATTTTTTTGTTTTTCTTCTCCTCTTTTCTCATTTATACCTTATGCTCATATCTTCTCGCTCTTCACTTTTTCACTTTTTAGCTATGGTTGGAAGTTTTAAGAGAGAGAGAGAGAGAGAGAGAGGAGAGTAAAGGAAAGGAGAGTAGTGAAGAAAATAGTAGAGGGGAATGATTATCCTCTATCTTATTTGGATGTTTTTAAAATTAAGTAATGGGAAGAGAATAATTAGTCTTTTCATTTGTAATTTTATTATAGTAAAGGTAAATTTGGTAATTCATTTAGTCAAGCATTTTTATGCACCACTCTCCCTCCAAATCTCTCTAATTTGTGGGAATTAAAAATGAGGAGTTAGAAGTAATCCAAACCCCTTCAAATCTCTCCCCCTCATTCCTTAAAAAATATCAAAACAAGGTAATTTAATTACTCCCCCTTCATCTACTCTACTCCCCCTATTTCTCCCAACATCCAAACATAGCATTCGTGTCTTGCATTCAGATTTTTCCTCTTCCTTCACCTCACCTCATTCGCCTGCCTAGTGCCGACCTTGCCGATCTCTCTTCTCCCTTTCATTTATTTTTCTTCCTCCACTCAACCATTCCAGATCTTTTCTCTCTCAAACGTCTCTATTTAAACTCAATCACAATCAAAATACAAAATCAAATCACAATCTTAAAACTAATTAAATCCAAATGATTAAAAAAAAGATAGCAAATCTAAGTATCTAACCCATCTGTGAGAGAGAGAGAGAGAGAGAGAGAGAGAGAGAGAGAGAGAGAGAGAGAGAGAGAGAGAGAGAGAGAGAGAGAGAGAGCAGAAGTAGAAAAACATAAATGAAAAAGAAGATAAAGTGAAGAGGAAGTATATGTGTGTGGAAGAGAAAAAAAGAAAAAAAAGAAATGTGTACGGATGAAAACAAATAAAGAGATAAAAGGGAAAAATAAAATAAAGAATAATAAAAAATTTTAATTAAGAAATGATACCATAATATATCTTAAATGAGAGGTTATTACTAGCTAATATTGGTGAAAAAAAAATTTGTTGGTGGTGGCGGCAATTGCGATGGCTGTGGTGGTGGGTGCAATGGCAATGACGATTGCAATGGCAATGGCGATTACGATGGCAGTGGTTGTGATTGTTATTTATTGTAGTAAATATATTATTTTATTATAATAGGTATATTATTTTATTGTGTTAAAAGCTACAATAAAACCATTGATATTGAGTGTTTTGTAAAGTGCAAAAATAAATAGATAAAATAGCTTTTTGTGATGTCAAATTGCTAAATTTATGGCTCTACTAATATGAATGCTCTTATTGTCTATTACTACCATTCCATTTAATATTATTTCACTAACATAAATTTTGACAAATTTATTATTGGATTATATTTTTTTTCTCATATTTATAATACTTGCATAATTTTCATAAAATCAAATATTAATAACTATATCATGAACCAAATGTCTAAATTTTAAGTTTTTGTAATTTAAAATTATACTTAAAAACTAAGTTTATAAATACTATATAAATAAAATAAAAAGACCCCAATCCCAAATCTCAAAACCTGCCATCAATACAAATCAAGGATAAAAGAAAACGTGAATCCAGCCTGCCTACAGCCTTTCTACCTTGTGAAACCAACAGCAGTGAAAACTGAAAGGTGTGGAAGTGAACTTAGCGGCGGAAACTGGAAAGAGGAGAATAGTGAGGAAGAAAAAAGAGAAAAGAAAAAAGAAAAGTTTGGCCGAAAGTGAGAGGTGACTCATAAATAATATAGGTGGAATGAGAGAGTATTACATGTTTCGGAAACAATTTTTCCCTCTTATGGTGGACTTATAATGTGTGGGGTTCACTCTCATGTGAGAGGGAGGATACATGTTTTCGAAACATAATGAATTTTCTTAATAGAGGATAAGAGTTTTAGTATATTTTAATGTGTGCGTATATATATATATATATATATGTATATATATTTTATTTGAAGTATGATATGATATTTAATACGGCCAAGTTCTATTGTTTTCTTGTAAGAGTTTTCTTCTTGGTTTTAGAAAGGTTTGGTTTTTATTTCGGCTATTGTTAACGTGTATGTGATGCCCTTTTCTTATTAAAGTGACTTTATTGCTTTAGAATCGGACTTCGCCTTGAATCCTCCAACATAAAGTCAAATTTGGCAACATTTTTACATCTTCCTCTTTTCAACTTCATGCCATTATTCTTTCTCAAGAAAAAAAAATAAAAAAAGACTTCATACCGTTAATCATCCCAAAAAAAATCATACCATTATATTATCTAGCAAAAGGAAAATTATTAGTTTACATCAACTAACTGCACACAATTGAATACATTTGGATGAATATTTTAAAATATTATAGACTTTAATTTACAATGTAAGTCTTACGTAAACATTAGAATGTAGACTAATAATATTTCCTAGCAAATTATCAAAGAAAATGTTAAAGTCGAAAACTTTTTTTACAAACCATTGTTGCAATGAATGGTTATTAGTAAGAAAAAAAATGATTTTAGTGAAAAGTCAAAATGAAAATTAGTAAAAATTTATTATATTTATAATTTGTAAAAGTTTTGTGTTTTTGTAGAAATGTTGTGATTGACTGATTGTAGCATTACTCAAATATCAATTCCCTTGCCTTTGAACATTGAACGTACGTTTGACCTTTCTATAGATAGAACATAGAAGTAGTCAAATCTGAAATTTCAGCATCAAAAGCATCGATGGGATAAAATATAGAGATTATCAATTAATGGTCAACTAGATTTAAGAACAATTTAGAAGAAAATTCTTCAAGTAATGCAATATATATTTTTTTCTTTTTTAAAGAAGAAAAATGCGTAAGGGGATGGCGCAATATTCACTTCCTAGCATCAAAAGCATCGATGGGATAAAATATAGAGATTATCAATTAATGGTCAACTAGATTTAAGAACAATTTAGAAGAAAATTCTTCAAGTAATGCAATATTTTTTTTATCTTTCTTTAAGAAGAAAAATGCGTAAGGGGATGGCGCAATATTCACTTCCTAGTTCCTATATTCACCCTTCACATATCCGGATATGTGAAAAAATATATATTAAGGGTCTGTTTGAAATCTACTTATTTTGCTAAAATTGAAAACTTTTTGTTTAAAGTACAGTAGATAAAGGTAAAAGTGAAAAATCATTAGATACTCCCGGAGTACTATAAATGTGTAGTCCCCCTCTCATATAAATGATAGGTCTCACTAATTAAATTCATAGTGGGTCTAAAAATAGTGGCAAAAATAAGCTGAATAGTAAAATAAGCTAGTTTTTTACTCCCTCCGTGACTCTGTCCCACTTTGTTTGTCCTACTTAAAAAGTCAAATTTTTTAAGAAAACATCATTTATTCTCTTATTTGCCTTATAAACATGTATAAGTTTACAAAACTACCCTTAAATAAATTTATCAGCTTAAAAAAAAAAATTTATTCTTAATGAGGCAACTAAAAAGGTACTCTAATTAGATTGATTTTTTTAAAATATTAGTTAGTTTTCTTTTCAAATAGTTTTGAAAATAAAGTAGAGGTATAATAGGAACATTAGTAAACTAATAACTTTTATTTTTAGAAATAGAACAATATTGTGAGACATCCCAAAATGAATTAAGGACAAACGAAGTAGGATGGAGGAAGTAATTTAGAGCCAAACATACACTGAATATGCCTATTACATTAAATAGCACCCTTCTCTCTCTCTCTCTCTCTCTCTCTCTCTCTCTCTCTCTCTCTCTCTCTCTCTCTCTCTCTATATATATATATATATATATATATATATATATCACAAATGCATCATTTTTGTTCCTTCAATGTGTAATTCATTAAATCAAAGTGTATTTAATGTATACTTTCACAAAAATAGATAAGTCTTTTTTCTTTTTTGGAAGGTGATAACTATAAGTCTATATTAATTATTTATAATGCACCTATTAGATAGATAAGGAGTAGGTGAGTGAGTGAGTCCTCACTGACTTAAGTAAGTCCTCCCGGAGTACTATAAATGTATAGTTCTCCTCTCACATAAATGGTGGGTCTCACTAATTAAATTCATGGTGGGGTCTAAAAATAGTAGCAAAAATAAGCTGAATAGTAAAATAAGTTAGTTTTTTACTCCCTCCGTGACTCCGTCCCACTTTGTTTGTCCTACTTGAAAAGTCAAATTTTTTAAGAAATTATCATTTATTCTCTTATCTGCCTTATAAACATATATAAGTTTACAAAATTACCCTTAAATAAATTTATCAGCTTTTAAAAAAAAGAGTTATTCTTAATGAGGCAATTAAAAAGGTACCCTAATTAGATTGATTTTTTTTAAAATATTAGTTAGTTTTCTTTTCAAATAGTTTTGAAAATAAAGTAGGGGTATAATAGGAACATTAGTAAACTAATAACTTTTATTTTTAAAAATAGGACAATATTTTGAGACATCCCAAAATGAAATAAAGGACAAATGAAGTAGGACGGAGGAAATAATTTAGGGCCAAACACACACTAAATATGCCTATTACATTAAATAGCACCTCTCTCTCTCTCTCTCTCTCTCTCTCTCTCTCTCTCTATATATATATATATATATATATATATATATATATATATATCACAAATGCATCATTTTTGTTCCTTCAATGTGTAATTCATTAAATTAAAGTGTATTTGATGTATACTTTCACAAAAATAGATAAGTCTTTTTTCTTTTTTGGAAGGCGATAACTATAAGTCTATATTAATTATTAATGCACCTATTAGATAGATAAGGAGTAGGTGAGTGAGTGAGTCCTCACTAACCTAAGCGGTTCGATCTCCTCCCCCCCCACCCCCCTCTAATTACTCTTATACCATAGTAGCTTATTAAACCAAATAATATTTAGGAGAGTAAAAAAACAAATCTTTTTAATTAATACCTTCTTCTTTTTTTCAATTTAAAATTTTCTTTTTTAGAATTATTTTTCATTAAAAAAATTTATAGATATGAAAGCTATGTTTTTTTTCTTTTAGAAGACATGAAAAATGTGGATGTCATGGTTAGGAGTAAAAAATCCTTTAGATTTTATTAAGTTATATTTTTATTAAATTGACTTGTAGACATGCAAAAACTTTTTTTTTTTTGTTGCAAAGACGTAAAAACTTACTTGACGTAAACACTTTTGTTATATGTAAGAAAAATATTGTTTTTTAAATAAAAATTATGAACATACTTTATGTATAAGCAATACATATAGAAATTGTTCTTTTATTAAACATATTTACTATTTAGCATGGTTCTTTCTGAAAAAAATTTCCAGCTCTACTACTAAACTCAATGTTTATGACGAAGCAATAGCATGGTATTTATAAAAAGATACATCCTATGTTAATACGATTATAATACAAGTACAATTACGATTTTCTTCTCGTACACCAAATAAGCTTGGAGTAAGATTTTTTTTTTTGCTTGCACATGAAATAAGATGGACAACTGAATTAGCCTTGACTATGATTGAGCTTCATATCTTTTAACACTTACCATTATTATAAGCCAACTTGGTGTTTGCCTATCTAGAATAGTAGAGCTAGCTTTACCATAAAAAAAATAATAATAATAATAGTAGTAGAGATTTATTTTTATTTTTTATAATAAACTAAAATCGTTTATTAGCTAGGGTTTGATTGGGATCTACTTGTTTTGCTGAAACTACATCTTTTTTTACTGAAAATACTGTAAATAAAGGTAAAAGTTAGCTAAAATAGTACAGTGAAACCTATGAATAGTACCAAAAAGTGAAGTAGAACTCATGAATAGTAGCAAATAAGCTGACTTTTTAATATAAAGCCAAACGCACACTAGATGAAAGAAAAAAAATTACAAAGCATGATCAATCAATTAGTATATTGGATGGACATATAGTGAAACAACTTTTTGAAATTGGATACAAAATTACAAATAGTTCAACTTTTTTTTTTGTGGCAAAAATGCAAAACTGACCCTCTAACTTTCACATTTTTTCATTTCAGTCCTCTAACCTTCACTTTTGTCAATTCAGTCCTCTAACTTGAGCTAGATGTAGTCGTCGGAGATCTGCCAAACGCGGAGGAAGTCGCTGGAGGTGATGAGGAGGTCGGGCTTGGTGCACTTCTTGTCGGCGATGAAGATGGTTTTGTCGGCAGGTACGGGTGCTCGAAAGAGAGGTTCGGGTCGGATTGGATCTCGCCGTTGGAGTTGTCGAGCTGGACTATCTCGACCTGGTTGGGGAACTGCTCAAGGAGGCTCGCGATGGCTAGACAGTACTTCTTGTCACAATGGACGCTCAAGTTCATGGTGTAGACGTGCCACGACGCCTTGTACGTGTATATTTCTGACCGCTTTTGTTGCTTGTCAGACCCGTCTTGGGTCAGATTGCCTTAATGTTTTTTTTTTCCAGATTTTTCTTATTTTCTTTTAATTCCTAATTTTTAAAAAAAAAAAAAAGTAAAACGGTGTCATTTTAAGAGTCCCAACGGCAGCCACTAACTGAGTTGTAACGGAGTCTTGTATTGACAAAAATTAAAAGTTAGAGGACTGAATTGACAAAACTGAAAGTTAGAGGATTGAAATAAAAACAAATGTGAAAGTTAGAAGGTGAGTTTTGTATTTTTGTATTTTTTTTTTTAATTTTTATTTTAATGCGTACAAATATTGGTGGTTTAGCATTTGCCGCGCCGTTTGACAAAGGGTTCACCAACGCAACGAATGCTTGAAAGAAAAAGAAAAAAATTTGGTTAACCTTGTCCTTTTCCTGCAAAGATCTTAGGAAATTGGATAAGAAACTTTTCCAGAAACATAGGCCCCAACCGATAAGGCAAATACCTTTAGAGAGTTTTGGTCCACTGAAAGTTTCATCTTAACAAGTTAACAATCAGTCAATAAAAAATTTAAAAACTTCAAAAACTAAAAGTCAAAATATTTAGGGACAAAATTCGACTAAATTGTAATCAATAACTACAACTCTATTTAACATCTTTTTATTGGACATGAATTTTGATAAATTTATTATTGAATTATTATTTTTTTTTAATATTCTACATGTTTAAAAAATTTCCAAAAAATCAAGTATTAATAATTGTATCATTAATCAAATATTTAAATTTTAAGTTTCGGTAGTCTATAATTATGCATAAAATTTGATACAAAATTTGACATGCGTGTTAAGAACATAAAAAATATTTAGTCTAATGGAAATTTGTAATGCATATATGGAGTTAAGGATCGCTTGTATTTGTCCATGTATGTAGTCATATTAAATTTTTTAGTAGAAATAATAACCATTGGCAGTGGCACCCAAACTTTGTCCAATATTTAAAAAGCTACCTTTATTTTTTATTTTTTTTATTTTTCTCTAACTGAATGGTGGAGATTCATCTAACTCATAAAAAAAAAAAAAAATATATATATATATATATATATATATATATATATATATATATATAAATACTTCTCAAAAAAAAAAAAGGTGAGTAAGCATGCAAGTTATTCAATTAAATTTTTTTTTTTTTTTAAAAAGAAGCTTATTTGCTAAATGAGATACAAACTGACTTTCAGCAAATAAGCTTATTAAAAAATTCCCAAACGTACACTTTTGTCTCTTAATAAAGTAACTTTATTTGTCAATTCCATAGTTTACTTTGAATTTGACCGACTCAAGAATTTTAGTTACATATACCACCATATTGTTTAACTTATTTAGAAAATCTAACTTTTTAAGAGAATATTATTTAATAGGTTAGGCATTAACCTATCTTCAAATTGCTATTTTATATCATTAAACCATAAAAATGGGGCATTACTCAGAAGACTATTTCTAATATAGATGTTAGTGTAGCAAGATGGTATTTTTGTAGAAAATCGTTTTTTATTATCTCTCACCTTTTTTGGGATATATTATTTTATTGTGTAAATATATTATTTTAATTTATTGTATAACAAAATAAAATTTTAAATATTAGGTATATTATAAAATGATATAAAACTCTCATAAAATATAATATTGAGATTTTAAATAAAGGCCTAAGGGAAGAAGAAAGAAAAGGAAAAAGTCTGAATAAAGTAAAGGCCTAAGAGCATCCAAGTTCAAGGAGCTATTTTTTTAGCTATTTTGTACCACAAAAACTATTTTATCTACTTACTCTACAAAACATCCAGCATCAGTGGATCTATTTTAGTTTTCAACACAATAAAATAATATATCTATTACAGCGTGAACGCATAAATAAAAAAAAACAATATATAAGAAAAGAAAAAATATAAAAATAAAATACAATAGCAGTGTGAATACACAAACAATATATAGTAGTGTGCAAACTACGTAAAAAAGAAAAAAATGAGTAAAAGAAGTGTAAACACACAAATAATAGCAGTGTGAACGCAAAAGAAGAGAAATGAAAATAAAAAAATAGTAAAATAATCAAAAGCAGTGTGAACTCCAAAAAATATAGCTTTGGCTCCACCATTGTAGAGCACATTTTGGTATTTGGTATTACTAAAAATAGCAATATTGTTATTTAGCACCACCAATATGGATGCTCTAGGGGAAGAAGAAAGAAAAGGAAAAAGTCTGGCTGATATCAAGGATGGTGGAAGGCTAATGGAGGATTGGGGCTTTTTGACACTTTTGACTGGAATAACATGGAATATGTTTAGAATGTTTGGCTAATGGATTTGGCACATCATTTTATTAAAATGGCACTGTGTTATATAATTTATTGGTTTTTTATTATTAAACCAATATTGTAAAGATTGTAGGTTCAGATTGAGCAATTTTGGTGATATGCTCCTCCAAAATTGAGACTTTACTCTTAATTATCTGGTATCTCTGTCAATCACAAATAACTCAGCAAGTTGGAAAACTCCTTAGCAAGTTGGAAAGTTTTGAAATATTAAGGCACTATTTGGTTTACACCTCACCTATATCTCATAATTCATATGTCAACTCTCATAACTCCTCACAGTTCATGACTCATTGTAGAGAGAGAAAATTCCCGACCTATCACAAGCTGACACATCATACTACCAAGTTCACAAAATACAGCCAATTACAAGGCGCCACGTACTGTTGCTAGGTTTTGCCATCACTATTCAGAAACCAATAGAAATTTGCCAAGTGTCATTGAAATAAAGGCATGAAACTGCATCAGCAGGTGTAAGCAATGACACAAGCAGCTCCGCACATGTAAGCGATGACACAGGCAGCCTCGCACGTGTAAGCAGGTGACACAAGCACTCGGACATGTAAGCGATGAAACAGGCAGCCTCGCACGTGTAAGCAGTGACACAAGCACTCAGCACGTGTAAGCGATGACATAAGCAGACCAATCAAACTCCGCCACGTGTCGCTCACCTACCCCTAAACTCCTATAAATAGAAGCTTTCCTAAGACATTTAGGAGGAGACAGAACAGAGAGAAGGAAGAAGATATCTTGAGTTCAGAAACCCAGAAGCTCTGCCAGGATCAAACCTCAAAGCCTCCAAGAAATTCAAGAACTTCAACCTCGAATACAAACAACATTCGAAGCAAAATCATCCAAACTACTCGTCCAGATCTCAAAGTTCACTGGAATCAAGCTCAAAAGCCTCCAGAAACCTCAACAAACCATAAATCAACAAAGCTCTACGGAATCAAGCCTCTACAGCACCGAAGAACTTCCACCACAAACCTTCAAACACGAAGAACACACGAAGAACACGAAGAATACGAAGAACACGAAGAACAAAGAATTTCTAACAAGCTCATAGCCAGAGATTCATTGTAATTCCGTTTCAAAGATCTTCGATCTATTCCTCAGCCAAATTGAAGAATATCTTATGTTCAAATCAAAATCACATTACCACAATTCCAATCAATAAATCTTTCAAGGAGATCGAATCAGAGGATCACTCTTTTGTAATTACAGAGAATTGTACCACACATTTATCAATACAAATTCGTATTTGTGAAACTATTTTACTTGTTTGATTTATTTCGAACTAAGAAATTTAGTCGTCTACACTCATTCTCATAACTCATAATTCCTTAATTTTTTCTTAACTCAATTCCAAGACCTGTCTGGCACCTGATATCTCATTAGTTTTTGGTTTGTAAAAAGCAAAATATAACTCAATCGGTGGGCCTCTTGGTACAGTACCCTTCCTCCCTAGTACTCCAAATAATTTTTCTTTGGTTCTTTTCATCTGGGTTTTCATAGGAATTTATACTAGAGCAATACCCATATGCACAACCATCACGTTCGTCAACGATTTCCTTTGAATTTGAATTTAAAGTTGTTCCCTTCGCCTTGCAAATGAGAAGTACTTAAGTCAAAGGTGATCATCAAGTACAAAGATGGCTCCAATTTTGACAGACCAAAAAAACTAGAGGTGTAACCATAAAAAAAAAAAAAATAAAAATGGAGGCGTCAACGTTGATCAAGTGCAACCACGAAAAAAAAAACTGAAGGTATTCAACGTTGACAGACCCAGAGATGAAGGGCCAAGAGGGGAGAGAGATGGCAGCAAAGAAAGACGTAAACATAAAACCCAAACAACTTCACATTAGGAACCCAACAACAAAGAGGTCTAAACCAAAAAATAAAAGGAAGAAAGGTTCAACTAATAATCACCGAAGATGGAGGGCAGAACCGGTGAAGATGAAGAGGAATGCGGCTATGTTTTTGCTTCTACTATTAAGCTGTTTAGTAAATGAGGAGGCGTAAAGGGGCAAATAGCCGTTGGGGCAATAAAGGTCGTTTGACTTGAGTGAGACAAATCATCTCATGTGGGTCCCATTTAGTGTGTAATTAGAGTTTTTTTTTTTTTTTGGGTAAACAAAAATGGGGGTGCTTATGGTTGTATTAAACCTCCGGACAGGGCGCCGCGATTTTTTGATTATTTGTTCCGCGTGTGAGGGTCATCTCATTGCTGAGAACACCCCTCACTAAGGATGTCCACCAACAAAAAGCCGTTGACAGGACTCGAACCCAAGCCTTTCAAGCAGGGAAGCGAGAGCCTGACCAACTCAGCCAACCCCCCGTTGGCTGTAATTAGAGTATTGCCACTTAACTTTAACTTCCTGAAATCCGAAACTCCCCAAAGTTGTTTCCATAACACATCACTTATTCCCACTTTTTTAAATAATGAGTAATGAAAATTAAAAACAAAAATTAAGCCAAATAAGAGAACCACTAGTGGGCCTAGCAGATTTTGAGTGATAAGTGATAAAAATTAAAAACTGAGCGATGAAAGTTGATAATAAAATAAAAAATGGCCTAACTTTTCAGCATAGAGTGAGAATCAATGTAAACACTTTATACATTTGATGTCTGTTTGGAAACAATTTATGTAACGTTTTACTAAAAGTATGTAAAAATATATTTATACATTGAAAAAGTGAAAAAAGCAGAAAAAAAAAAAAAGTTTTAAAAAACTATACAAAAAATAATAATAATAATAACTAAAAAAGTGATTTGGAAGTAAGAAAGCTCTTCAAGTGGGGCAAAGATCAGGTCAAATAAGCAAGTCCCCCTCTACCTTTTATTTTACATTTTGTTATGAGTTTGATTAATGTCCTTTTGTACATTTATTAATAGACCATTTAAAGAAAATTTTAATACCACATTTGTAGAAAAAATTAAAAGCTATCAAAAAACCCAGTTGCATTTTTATTTTTTCGTAAAATATTTCTAAAAATATTTTCTTATCCAATGACCTTGTGACATCTGTGCCGCTAATATTTCCCTTTTGTTATTCCAAATTTCCAATAAGTATCGTAAAAGCCATCTTAAAGCTTATGCATGAGCATAAATCAAAGGAAAATTCTAGAGATACATAATAAACCACCAAATAAAAAATCAAATCAGGCTTGTTTTGATGTTATAATGGGAGCCAGTGAATTGACCATGAAAGTGGCGAGTGAAATTTTCTGTAGCAAGACTCAACTCGATTTTTTATTTTATGTCACGATGATGCACCAAAAACTCACTATTCATGTATAATCTAAACAACCCTACACTCCAATATCAACCTGCATATTGGGCTTTACCACAGACCGCGAGAAGAAAAATGAAATACTCAACAGTAACTAAAATAAGGCTATTGCATTTACGTGGAACTCTCTTGCCATTTCTCTTTTTGGTCTTGTATAATTAACTATAATAGGAGGAAAAAAACAGCCTGAAATTTACAATGAAACATTAGGGGAAAATAAAGAAAATATTTTTCAGGGATGCTGGGAAAGAAAAGGACCGCCCATCTGTTCAACCCATCTGATTGGGTCTAGTACCACAACCTGTCCTGCAAGCATATGGATCATCTCTCTTTGACATCTATCTTTGACATTCCATCGATCTTCTATAATTATAATTGTTGTTATCATTATTTCATAACTCACATTTCCCAACCCACAAGCATATTTACCCACAAACCCTAGAGAGTACCGTCATCATGCAGCTTGCTATAGACTATAGTTGTGTTTTGCTAGCCCTTCTCAGAATTCAGAAGAGCTCCATCAACTGCTGTGATACATCTGCATCAAACAAGCACTAATAGTTATCATCTAGCAGCGGAGGATGGAAATAAAACCTAGTAGATCTGGTTTCCATATTGAGATGGTTAATCTTCACAAGGGCTTACAGGATTCTGATCAATATGCACAAATAAATGACTTTAAAACAACTTGATTAAAACCAAAAACCAAGAAAAAAAGAAAAAGAGGAAGCTAACTACAAGTTTTGATCCAGTTGACTAACATATTCGTGTGTGTGTGTGTGTGTGTTGTTTTTTCTCAGAAAGTGTGAGAGATTGTTAAAGTGAGGTGTGTACTATGAAGCACGGGTGCGTTTTCGGATTTGGGTGTAGGTGCGGGACTCGACAATTTTTGAAAAAGTAGGGTGCGAGTGTGACAATTAAAAAATTATTAAAAATATTTTTTATTTAAATTTTTAATATATTACTAAGCATCTTTTTCACATTATATAAAAATATACCAAATTTAAAAGTAATAGTAGATAATAACTAAATCATGATGTTCATAAATTAAATACAATCCACTTAATACCCTTTTTCAAGACAAAATTAAATTAAATTAAATTAAATCCTTAATACCCCCACTTAATAAAGCCACCTTCACGTGGGTTCTACCAAATTCTAGACTAAAAAAAATCTCCAAAATTGTGTCCGCCTTATCCACGAACCTCTGGCCCTTCACGTGGGTTTTCTTTGAAAATCGTTTTTTTTCTTTCCCTTTTTGCCCTCAGTTACTTTTGTTTGGATAAACCTTTTGCCTTCAGTTAGCACACAGAGAGACACAGAGACTTATTTTCTTCTCCGAGCCACTTTCTTTCTTCTTCTCCTAATAATTCTATCCTCTTTCCTCTCCATCTTCGCTGGCTCAAAAGACAATCAGTCACAAGTTTTTATCCATTTTTTGTTCAGTTTTCATTTTCTTGTTTGACGCTGGTACGGTGTGTTTCGGCGATTTCGCCCCGAATCGGCGTGAGTCTGAGCCGCATCGGTGCGAGTCGGGCTGAGTCTGCGCCGCGTCGGCGCGAGTCGTGAAAAAAAAAAAAAAAAGAGCTGGACGTGGCACCAACGCGTAGGCAGCGGCGTCCCTCGCACGTCGCTGCGTCGGACGCAGGTGCGGCAGGCGTTTTGCCACGTCCGTGCTTCATAGGGTGTGTATAACAGTGACGTTAATTTGCTAGCCTACTTGTAATTGTAGAGAGCTGGGGGCTGCCCAACCATGCCAAACATCCAACATAATTCCTAAATATGATCATGAAAATGGTAATACCTTGAACAATTGCTGGTGTTGTTTGGAACTCCTGCCATATATTTTGATGAGAAGAAAGGTCCAAATTTAGAAACTTAGCAGCAAGGTAGGCAGCTCCAGCAGCAATATGATGAGGTTTGAATTGAAGCCACAGTGAGCTTCGAAGCCTACAAAACATTCAACACCTTTAGAAGGGGATATAAAAGCAAGCAGCACCATTAATCAGCACAGATAGAGAGATTCATGAATAGTCAAACCAACCATCTGGGGCAACACAAAAAAAGAACATTCATTGCCTCGTACAACTTAACATACATTTCCACATTGACAAAAACTATGTCAGCTACAAAGGTACAACAGTTAACAATAGTAAAATTCAACAGAAATAAGATATGTATTAACCATTGGTTTCAAGTGGAGAGAGCAAGTCATCTTTTCCTTACCAACTAAAAATGCAGCAGGTAGAATATTTTCCAAGAATCTCTGCAGATTGCTGATAGAGTACCAAAACTATAGCAAACAAGTTACACTCATCTAGATAACACACCAAACTCCCAGTAAAATTCTGCTGCAGAGGCTTTAAACTCCAGAGACATGCAACTCAAATGAGAAAGCAAATAAGAAGTAACTGCCAATAGCAATCAAACCTCTCAAGGTACATGCCAATTTCTTCTGCTTCTGAATAGGCTGGTTGAAACACATGCTTTCATGCTAATAGAGCATGCATATAATCCCAACTATAGAGTACTGCCCAAGATCCTCTATTGGAAGCAATATTGCTTGGTAGGAGATAAAGCTAGAAGCATCATTTATATCATAGTGAAGACAAAACATTAGGCACAACTTCTACGCAACTTCTTTGGTGTTTTTTTTTTTTTTTCCTTTTCTTTTCTTTTCTTCTTTTATATATAAATAGTTCTCATCTTAAAGTAATTTGTAATCACAATAGATAGCATAGAGTATTGCAAGGCTTGTTGAGAACCTTTTAAAAAAAATGAAAATCATGCTGTGCTACATGCAACAGCATGGTTCTTGATTAGAGTTGCTTTTGCACACAACTACAGAAGTTTTTGTAACATAGGAGTAGAGAATTATTTATTTATTTATTTAAAAAGGCAGCCTTCACAAAAGTTCCCTTCAAGTGGGTTATGACAGCAACTTTTAATACAAACTTGTTACTTGTAAGTAGCGAGGTTTCTTTGTACTACTTTTTTTCTTGGGCAAGTATTTATCCCTCTTCATATATATATATATATATATATATATATATATATATATCACCATGTTGGAAACATGAAAGAAACCTCAGCAACCAAATTTTAAAATGTCCATACAAAAAATAAATTGCACTAGGTCTAATGCATCTATGTATACAATGAAACTTACATAAAGAACAACTAGACGTGACTAGGGGCAGACCCAAAAAGGGCCCTTCAATATTTATGCTCAGTTTGACAAGATTAACTGATGTTCAAGCTCAGTTTGAGCTTAGTTCAAGCTCAGTTTGAGCTTATCTCAAACTTGCTTAGAATGTTCAAAATCAAGTTCATTAAAAATTCAAGTAGTTTAAGCTTAACTTGCTTAATTAGTCAAACCATCAAGCCAAGCACAGGCTTAAATCAAGCTCAAGCTTAATCCAGCAAACAAGCTATGTCCATATTTAAAAAAAAATCAAGTTGAGAAAATAGTAATTTCCACATAATTATAGAGTTGTAGATTAGTCGATCCAAGCCATGTGCTTAGGTTCTCAAGACCATATCAAGCCTTGTTAAAAAGCCAAAGTTGAGTCTACACCTGGCAAGATTTGTTTATTCTTAAACTCTTACTCGTGACCTTATTCATGAACAAAACATTTATTTCGAGTTTGGCTTGTTTATTAAGCCAACCTCAAAACTACGCTCCAACTTGGCTTATTTATTAATAAATAAACATAAAAAGCTTTTTATTGCATCAAGCCTGAGTTGTTAAGATCATATCAAGCCTTATTAAAAAGCTAAAGTTGAGCCTACACTCAGCAAGACTTGATTATTCTTAAACCCTTGCTTGTGAAGTTGTGAGCTTATTCATGAACAAAACAATTTAAAAAAAAAAAAAAATAGTTTGGCTTATTTATTAAGAAACCTCAAAACTTAGCTCCAACTCAGCTTATTTATAAACAAATATACATAAAAAGCTTTTTATCAAATCAAACTTGAGTTGTTCATGAATTGCTCAGTTCATTTACTACCCGACTTATAAGAGCAAGGTGAAGGGTGAAGGGTGAAGGTCAATGCACAATTACCAATAAGAAAATTATTTTAAAATCATAACACTCACTAAGAAATAATATAAAACTGTGGTTTTTCATTTTGAGAAAGTATGTGTGTGTGTGTGTGTGTGAGTGTGTATATATATATAAGTAAATATTATAACATTCAACCTTAAAATTGTAAGCTTTTAAAAGGAAGAAGATGAGCATGCGCCATTGTGGCAATAGTAACCCTAATAATAATAATAATAATAATAATAATAATGACAACAATGATGATGATGATGATATTAACGACGATGATTATGATGATAACTACAATAACAATAACAACAATAGTATCAAAAATTGAAATTATTAGAAAATTACGTGAGAATATTTGGAAAACATATTTTGGGATCCAAAATATCAAAGAGAACGCAAAAAGTTATGTTACTTAAAGGTGTGTTTGGATACCACTTATTTTGCTGAAATTGAAAAATTATTGCTGAAAGTACTGTAAATAAAGGTAAAAGTTAGTTGAAATAGTACAGTAGGGCCCATGAATAGTGCCAAAAAGTGCAGTGGGCTCATGAATAATAGTAAAAATAAGCTAAATAGTAAAATAATTTTAAATTTTCATCTCTGCCCAAACGCACACTTAATATATCCCAAAATATATTCTTCATTTTTTTCCCCACTATTAACAACTTCAAAAGTTCATCAGGTTATTTATAGAAAATAGATTCCCCATAAAGCATGTACTTGTAGAAAAAGAAACAGTTATAACGAAGTAAACAGAGATGGTAATAGTGATAATAATAAATTTTTTTATAGATGAAACTAATGATAATAATAATAATAATAACATTTGGAAAACATATTTTCGGATCCAAAATATCAAAGGGAAGGCAACAATAGATCATGTTACTGAATATATCCCAAAAACTATTCTCCACATACTTCCACATAAACAACTTAAACGTTCATTAAGGTTATTTAGAGAAAAAAGATTCCAAATAAAGAATAGAAGCATTAGAATAAAAAGAAGTAATAGAAAAGTAAATGATGATGAAGATGGTGACAGTGACAACAACAAAAATAAATGTACAGAAGTGATTATGACATAATGATCAAAAAGCATTACAACAGTTCCTCGATAATTTGGAAAGTATATTTTAAAGGCCAAAGTAGCAAATAGCATGAAAGGACTCATGTACCCTATTTCTTAAATATTCTTCAATGATATATTAATATAAAGGTTGAGAGAACATGGTCTTGAAGACCCTCATTTGTCGGGTTGAGATGGGGGGAGTGGAGGAGGGGTGTATCCAGTGTGAATGGTAGACATACTAGTACCAAAATTCATAAACATGAGATCAGCCCCAAAAATCCAAGTGAGCAAGGTGGGCAAGGATAATTAGAGGGACTTATGTCACAAGGTTTATATGGTCTGTAATATAATTGAAAAAGGCAGAGTGATAATTATTAAAAATTGACACATCATACTCAATGGATGAGGTAGAAGCAAGGAGGCCATGAAAACTTAGTCAAGAACTCAAGCAACAGCAACAGCTGTCAACAGACTTGTGTTTTAGTAAGTAATAAAATATTAGTGGAGAAAAGAAGGGAAAATAACTCCCAGATTCTCCCCCTAAGTGAGATTGGGCAGTGCCACTGACCCGTAAGGCTCTTAGCCACAATTATTTTTTTTACAATACAACAAAATGAGAAAAAGAGAAAGAGAAGGACAAGGAATAGATATAAATATTAAACATGTTATAATATTCAATTTTCTCACCTTGACTCAAGATGCAGGAAGAGAAATTCCATCCACATTCTCCAACTTTCCTCCTTTTTTATTTTTCTTTTTTCCCTTTTCCCTTTTTTATTTATATATGTGTGTGTGTGTATATATATATTGTTTGTTTGTTTGTTTAAGGTAATACTGAAATGGCTAGGTGGAAACTCTTCAATTACTGAGTTATTGAAACTAGAATTGTGTATAAATTTGATGACTTCTAGGATATAAACTATTCTTTAGATATGTTGGTAAAGACTGAACGTATAAACCCTCCCCTGGTTTCCCATTAATCTCAAGACATCAGATCTAAAACACAACTTCATGGATATAATTTGCATAGAAGATAAGGGCCTGCACAACACCAAGAAAACAGAGACAAAGTAGATCCATTACAAAAGAACTTATACTTCCTAAGTCCTAACTAATCTACTCTAGAAGTCACTGACCCAGCTGCACCTGTCAAACATCAATAAATTACTGCAACTGTAAAAGGCGGTCCAATTTAACTGGGCTGACATTATTTGCTGACCAACCACTTGCATCTAAGCCATTAACACTGAAAAATAAGAAAGACTCTAGGGGGAAAAGCTTGCTGCATAATCCATTTGGAACTAATGTCAATAAACTTTGCTGTTCGCCTTCCAATTGTTCCATTTCACATCTATTGCATTGACTAATCTTTCAGCACCTACCATCCAAGATGAGAGGTACTAAAGCATTTTTTATTATTATTATTTTTTACTACTGGTGAAGAGAATTTAGATAATAAGATGAAAGTCTGACCCAAAAAGCCACACAATGCTTTTACTATACATCAGATGTGACACTTTACATTAAGCAGCAACTCCTGGGGCAAGATTTGTACATTCATAACACTTGGTTGAAACTGAAATCAAACCAAAGTTCCTGGATACTAAGAAAAAACCATTTTAAGTATTTGAAGTTAAAAAACAATACACGAGTTGAACTTTTCAAGTAAAAGTAGTTCAAAACAAATCTTGGTAGTCAGAAAAACTTCGCAAAACATCTGCTAAACCCAATAATCTCCCCAGCTACCTGACAATGCCCCCTGTTATTTAATAAGTAATAAGCTACCTGACAATACCCATCACCAGGTAGTAATAAAAATCATAGGCAACAAGGAAAAAGAAATTACTATCTGCCTAGCCAATGGTACACCTCCAAGTCAGTAAATGGATGGCAAGTGGATAGGTTGCCATGTGTCAAAAGTCATACGTTTGCGTAAGAAATCTAGAGAACTAGTTTCACATGGATACCACAGAGACAGTGGGGAGGGAAAACAACTGAGTGTCAATCTAGTATGGCAAAGCTGATTTTGCAGGTCCTGAGGCTATCTTTATATTATTATTATTATTTTTAATTTATAAGTCAGAGGTCCTGAGGCTATCTTTAATAGCCAATGACCAAGTTGATAGGGGTGTATTTGTGATGAAGTCATCAACACCACACTGGCAGTTCAACTTCAGATGTAAAACAAAACTTTCCATGAACAGCATATCAATCCGCCAGCTAAGAATATCATACATGCGAGCACGCTAATCTTGTGTAGACCCTGCAATTATATGCATGCCAAAAATATCAATATCCCATACCAGAATAACTACATAGAGTAGTTGCTCAAAGAAGAAAATTATTGACACAAACAAAACTCAAGTTTTGAACTGCCTCAAAGAAAGGGAAGACAACCAGTGTAGCCATCTCCTCTCAGAACGACCTCCAGAACCCAACAAATCTGCAATTTGGCTGAGCTGCGTCTAACAATCACTGTCCAAATCCTGCTTCCTATACTATATTTTCAGCTGAACTACTTTGCAAAGACAAAATTATTACAATATACAGGCCCAAACAACAAACGAAAGGTACATGGTCAGAATTAATGCATAAATTAACTCAAAAGGTTCAAGGTGCAAATCATCAGGAGAAGTACAACATGAGCTAGCTAGGTGTGCTAAATGAAACAAACAGCTAACCCAAACATATTGCACCAGTAACAACATCCAATTGAAAAAAACAGTAAAATTTTTGGAAGTGATAACTTACCCTTCACTGACCAAGTTTAATGCCAGATTGACCAAAACAGATTTTGAAAGACCAAATTTGTTAAGAATGGATGTAAGAGGAGCATATGGATGCTGCACATTAAGCTCAAAATTTAGAGTACTCAGTATCACATGCTCAGCCTCAATCACCCGCTCCCGATATTGTTCAAACCAGTCCTGTTTAACACAATACATGTCAACATAAGAAAAAAATTAAAGTTTCAAAGTATTTCAATAATCAAAAACCATTTTAGACGCATCTTAATGTCGGACAAAATAAATACCTAATTGACAAAACAGTCCCATAATATGATTTTTACATGTTGACAAAATTTTGTAAAAAATTCTTATGGGATATCATAGATATCTCAGTCCCTTTTAAATGCAAACTTAAATTGCTGAATTTCTTTTTTCTTTTTCTTTTTTTTTTGGAGGGGGGGGGGGGGGGTTGAAGCTATGAAGAACTTACAGTGGGGAGCAGATAGGACAAGAAAGAAATATCCTGCTTATGGAAAATTTCACAAGAAGCTCTCACTACATTGTTCAAAGGGCGTGGGGTCTCCTCAGACTTTGAAGCAAGAAAGAGAGCAGCAGTAGCAATCATCTGCAGCAGAGCCAGATCAGAATTAGTAAAATGATATGCAACCAGATTAATAAATAACATTTCAAAAGCAAGTAGAAGATGGCTTCCAGTGGTCTTTGGAAATATTCATCTCATCCCCTCTAAAAATAAGGAGTTGCAGGTGGGATGTATTGTCCGTTAAAACTAAATTTCAACCCAAACAAAGAAAGAGTCACTAAATCAACTTTTTCCACCGTAGTCCTGGTTCTCTAATGGTTGAACCAGTGATGTAATTATTAATTTAATTAATAATATAATTATAAAAATAAGTACAATAGTTCATCAGATTTTACTAAAATAAAATATTATATATATATATATATATATATATTTCAAATAAGCATAAGAGGAATAAATTGGACTTCCTCCAAAGACTAATAGGACTTGTAGTTTCTAGAAAAACCTATTTTAAAATAGAAAGGGTGCAAAAAAAAAAATCACAAATCTATGAAACTCATACAAACAATCTGCAAATTTTATTCATAACAATTGAAATACTCACAAATCTGTCATGGCAAGCATGTGATTGCCGAACAAAAAATCGGTGGCATAGAACCATGGCAGTACCAATAGTGGTTTGTGGCCTGCAAGATACATGTCAAAAAAAATCAGGGGGCGACAAAGGACTCAAATGAGAACTGCAAATTATTGTTTTTAGAACCCAATCAGTAAGAAATATATAAAATTTTAATTTCTTAAATCAGAACGGAAACAGAAAAATTAAATAACAATTTGAGAAGAGGAGCTTACAACTCTAGGTGCAATCCAAGATTTTGAAGGAAGGTGCAATACGAGTAACGCAAATGTGCTTCACGAAGTGCATCAATACCATCTTTCCTTGACGGGGAGCACCTTTCAATCTCATCTCGTGACAAGAATACTGGTTCTTCATCTTCTAAATGTGAACGATCACGTTTACAGCCCGTAGACATAGAGGCCTCCACATTAGATCGAATGGGAGGGATAGTGCTGTTACAGGTTGAAGGGGCTTGGTCATATGCAATAAACGGCACATAGTGTCTCCCACTACCTCCCCAAGTAGAGGCTGAAAATTTTCTCCTTTTCAAAGACGGTGCACTTGCGCCAGGATTAACATGAATGTAATTATCAGGGTTGACATAATGGGAATTGCCAGTTTTCATATGATGAAAGTTTTCATTTTGCTGCCAATATTTCCCCGAGTAGTCTTTGTTATTGCAAAAATTCCTATTGTTATAATTGTTCCTAGTCTTGTTCCTATTGTTGTTAATAAAGTTGTTCCTAGCGAAGGACCAATAGTCATCACTGGCAACGCCTCCTTGCAAACTGAAATTCCGTGTAAAAGACATCTTTGCTCCTCCTATACAGCAAGAAACAAATAGATCATGTCAGAAAAATCTAAGACAAATATAGTAATTTTCCTTAACAAGTCAGAAATTATAAACCAATCGTTCAACAAGCAACAACCTACAATTTTTATGTTCTTATTATTGTACCCTTCTTATCCTTAGAAGGTAAAAAGATCGTGCCTAGTGGCCAAAGGCCACGTAGCTCAATTGGCACCTCCTGGCGTTTCTAACGCAAACGTTGAGGGTTCAAATCTCCCCTCCCATTATAACCAAAAAAAAACCATAACCATTTCGCAAAGATCCTATTTTTGCAAGATTTGGACGCATGCAGCCTTAAATTTACGAAAGTATAAAAAAGTCAATTGTTAACCATGTTGATTAAAAAAAAAAAAAAAAAGCTAAAATGCAAAACTTACGGTCTAACTTTCTTTAGATTTCATTTCCGTCCTTTAACTTTGCTTTTGTTCATTTCAATCGTCTAAGTTTCATATTTATTCAATCAAAGTCTTTCTGTTAACTTTTGTTAAAAATTTTTGAAAATAAAAATCTGGAAATTATTTTTGAATCATTAATTGAATTTTTTTTAATTGAAAAATTAACAACGACATATAACAAAAGTTAATGAAAAAGCCTTAATTGAATAATCTTGAAAGTTAAAGCCTGAAATGAATAAAAGCAAAGTTAGAGGACTGGAATAAAATTTGAAAAAACTTATTAGGTCAATTTTGCATTTTGCCCAAAAAAGAATTTATCTTTCCAGCTCTACATTAAATTTTCCTAATTAACAAACTGACATATCACATCAAGAAGTTTTGTAATAAAAAGAAAATTCAGAACTTTATCAAATTCAGCTTAAATTCCATTCTAATTCCCATATAAAGTTGGTAATCTTAGAATTTATTGTTCAATTAACCAATATAAACATAAATAATCGACCCGGTTCCGCGATCAGATAACATGGTACACCTATTATCCATCAATATATACAATTATACGCATACATACACGTAAAGGCATTTACGTTTCAAGTACTAAAAATCTAAAGATGTGAAATACGAATCTGATTAACCTGAGATACAGATCAACAACAATTAAAAATTATAGCAATAATAACTAACAAACAAACACAAAAATTCAGATCGTGATTGAGATTGAAAATTAAAATTAAAATTAAAGAAATCAACCTGGCTAGCAGGGAGGGAGATCTGAAAGCTTCGGGGGGTAATATAATCAGGTTAAGGAGAGCGATTTTGAGATCGGAATTGGCAGGAAATTAGGGTTTGGTGATAGAGAAGAAGAAGAAGAAGAAGAAGAAGAAGAGGTGGATAAAAGTTCAAACCCAAAACAGAGAGAGAGAGAGAGAGAGAGAGAGAGAGAAGGAGAGTGAATTATAATGGTAAACGCTCTACACGAGGTTGTTATTATAAAGATATTTTGGGGTTTTTTTTTTGGTGTATGTTTGGTATTTTGTAGGTGTTCGGTGGTGAAGTGGAGTAAGGTATAAGGCACTTTTATCCGTCAGAAAATAAGGTGAGTCGCTATCTTTTTTCATGTCACTTTCCGCAATATTAAGTGTACGTTTCGGTTATAATTAAAAATTCAAAATATTTTATTATTTAGTTTATTTTTGTTATTATTTATTGGCTCTATTGTACTTTTTAATATTATTCATGGATCTCACTATTCTATTTTAACTAAATTTTACCTTTATCTATGGTACTTTTAGTAATAATTATTTAGTTTCAGCAAAATAAGCGGTATCCAAACACACCCTAATTAGCAAAAAAAATATAAATTCAAATTAGAATAGTAACAATTTAGAATATTTGTATCAATTACTACCATGCATCTTTGATGTGATGGTCACTCTATAAGTATAAGTGCTTGTGTGGTATGGTGTGGAGGCTAAGGGTCGGGATTTAAGTCTCTAAAAATGAGTTTCATATACATATATATTTAGATTAGATTAGAGTAGACTTTCCATCTTGTATAAAAAAAATAAAAAATTATCAATCAATGCAAAATAGAAAAAAATATATATATCAATTTTACACATTCAACCCCCTAAATCATCCACTTTAGTCAAGCTGGGCAAATTTGCAAAGTAACTGTGTAAATTTACGTTGACATTAATAACTTTGTATATAATTTTTTATTCTTTCTTTACATATTCTGTGACTGGAGAAAAATAGTGAAAAGTGGTTATTATGTGTGAACAAAAATAAATAATTTTAAAAATAAAGAAAAATTGATATTTTAATGTAATGTAATGTAAAATAGATAATCTGATATGAGTTATTTTGAAAAGTAAGTATGCAAAATAGAAAAAGTATGTTTTTATACTAAAATAGACGAATATTTTTTCATGAACTAATGTGACTGCTCTTAATATCTTTAATTTGTTGTGAAAATTTTGTAAATTACAATATTTCTATAAAATAATAGAGGGGAGGGTAGAGAATTAACAAAGCCAACTCAATCCACGTTTTTTTTTTTTTGTAAAATACTGTTGTCTCGGCCTTTTTTGGTGCATATACTGTGCAAACCCACGAGGTCCATGATGTAGATACGGGCTTCCGGGTCAATTTTGGTCATGACTTATGAGGTTCTACATTTATTATTTATTTTTATTTTTTTTTGAGAAATAGAGGTTGTACAATTAGACCTAGTCAAGTCATCAATTTTTTTTTTTTTTTTGAGAATTTATAGTATAGCGAGTCACGTTTAATAGTAGGTTCAACTTAGTTCAATTGGTAAATTTTCTGTAATTCCATAAAAAACTTGAGCCATATCTTTATAAAAAAGTATCTAAATCGTTTTAAAAAGAAAAGATATTGATAATATATTATTTTTTATTAAAAAAAAATGAATGGATGGAACTTATAGGTATGAACCCTAAACTAATTCTTAGTTATTCATAAAAGAAATGATATAATTTTTTAGGTTAATATGATTTATAAGAAAGATAAACTTGTAAATATTTTGTAGATTGATTATAATTGAGGTGATTTGTCTTTTATATATATATATATATATATATAAAGAGAGAGAGAGAGAGAGAGGATTAAACAGTTTTATTAAATTACTATCCATCATGGAAGCTAATAGGATATAACAACATATAAAAAAAACAATAAAATGAACACAATTTTTAAGTAAACACACATTGTTAATAACTGTAAGTGCACAATTGCACCTGGACCCAAAAATATGCGTGGGCTTAGGCCCAATGAGCCTTAAACAATTCAATTTGTAGAGTGTGAGTTCGCAATCTAATTCGATGGTGTTCGAAGCTTGATGAACGGGCCAAAATATTACAATATTTATAAACAATGGACAAATAGAGAAAAATGAACATTCTCGGACGTAGGCCGAGGACCCTTTGTATATTATTTCTCTTTTTTCTTATAAATGTTACAGCTTCTAGTCCTTCTTAAGTTCTTTTCCAAAAGGCTTCCTGCCCTCTGCTACCCCCCCTTTTTTTTCTTATATACTTCCTTTCCTTCTCCCTTTATCCACGTGTCACCCAAAATTTCCTTCTACCATCTTCTTGAAATCTTCAAATACTAGCAAGAAGGCTCAACTCCACTGTTCAGGGGTCACTTCCCCATTAATGCGGCCAGGGAGGTAGGTGCAGGGTCTTTAATGTGGAGGCAGCAGTCTTTTCCTGAGATATTTCTCTTACCCCGAAATGTCTAAAGGGTATTTGGACTCCCTCTGTAACCTACAGTCTTTCCAGAACTCTGCCCTAATCTTTCTAGTGAACCTCCAAGTAGTCACTGGTCTTCTGAGGAATGACTCTTCATCGGATGAATCCTCGGGCCCTCGGCTTGTGAGTCAACTCATGGCCCTAAAGACCTTTAGTCAAGAACGAACTAGCGCCCATTGATAAAGCCCAAGGCCCAAATACCCACTTAGGTTCTTTCACCCCCCACAATAACTATATTAGAAAAACTTAATTATAAAATAAGAATTACACAAAAAAATAAACACACAATTACATGATAACGATGAGTGTTAAGTACATATAGAGCGGGTAAGACTTAAGTATAATACTTAAATGTTATTCCTTAGGTTCTCCTCTTAAGATTCTGCCATGTGAAATTTTTTTCATAGATGGAAGTGTATTTTTTAATTAAATAGCCACATGGCTGAATCTTAAGAAATGAACCTAAGGAACAGTACCTAAAGTACTGTGTCTAAGTTTAGTCCATATAAAACACTTATCACCAAAATAAATAAATAAATAAACAAATTAAGACTATAGAAAATATTGGTAACACCAACTCGTAAAGTAGCAGAACCATTTAAATACATAACCTAATTTTACGACTAAAAATATTGTATTAAATAGCTCAATGTACGGTCCCTCTTGGCATCTTCAATGTAACACTCACAATTTCAAAAATTGGAACCCATTCATATTAGGAAGCAAATTCTCATTTATTGGAGAAAAGAAAATTTAATGGGAAATTATTGTGTAGTCCCGGTGTACAAGTTCAGCAGACTAGCCTCAGCAGGACTGCCACATCAGCCCAATAAGTGTTGATGATCCTAACTTCTATTTGACCATGAAATGGTGAAAGCAAATTCAAAATTTGGGAACGTGAATGGCGGGCTTAGATTTGGGTTTCATTAATGTTGCAAATTTCAGAATCCATTTTCTCCCTTTCTCTTCTCTTCAGCTCACTTTCTCTGTTCATTTCTCGATTTTTTCTTCAGCTTCACCAAGCCTTAAAATTTCTGTTTCTACCATACTTTTCTGTGGGATACCCATGGCCGAATCTCCATGGTTGCATCAGCCACCGAGTCCCACACCACCACCACCGACTGTGCTTGCCCATGTGACCTCCTATCTTAAGGCTTTCTCATCTCTCTCTCTCTAGCCCAAATGTGGCTGATTTATATTTGATTTGATTTTAATGTTGTTTTTGAAATGCATAGATGATGTTTGTGAAAATACCTGTTAAAAACTTTGGTTCCAATTCATTGTGCTTTACGGCTTTGCCTTGAGTTTATGTGTTATTTTAGATGGTGGTAGTTGCTTTGCTTATTTTTCTGCCAGTTGGTGTGTCACTAAACTATATTCATATTTTCTTAAATTTTATGGTTTATTATGTTAGAGAGGATGATTTTAAAATTTAAGGCGTAAATATACTTTTAGTTCCTACATTTTGACTCGATTTCTATTTTGGTCTCTACATTTTATTTTTACAACTTTTAGTTCTTAAACCAATTAACGTGTGACATTTAAGTCCTTACCGTCACCCAACTAACAGAAAATGCTGACGTGGCTGACGGAACAGTAAAATAATAATTAAAAAATCTATTTTGGCATTAAAAAATTGCCACGTCAACATTTAAATTAAAAAAAATTAATTTATTAATTTTAATTAAATGAAAAAAATTAAAAACAAAAAATCACATTAATTGAAATCTAAGAGTATTTTGAACAAGAACACAAACCAAGTTCTAAGAACACAAACCTAGAAATTAAAAAAAAAAAAAAAAAAAACGACAACAACAAACAACCATTCAACATCGTAAAAAACGCAGATCAAAAACCAAATCAAAAACCAAATTAAACCCACCTAACACAGATCAAAAACCACAATCCAAGCTTCGTTTGCATTACAACAATGCAAACAAACCAAACCTATCTTCGAATCCAAACACACCGGCCAAAGAAACCCTATACCCACAAGAACACCCAGTTGAAGTAATCGCTCGGATCCGAGACTACCCAGATCGGAAAGAAAAACCCAAGACAGATTTGCAAACGGAGACGAGTGGACTGAGGATCGACTTGAAATCGGCGAGGGAGTACTCGATTGGCCTGCCGTCGTGGAGCGGACCCGGGCCAGACGAATCGGACTTGGATTCGGGTTCAGCTCCAGTTGGTTCCTCTTGCTCCTTTGGAGGTAGATTGAGCTTTTCGATAACGGACTGTAGGTGCCGTTTTTCAATCGGACGAGAGGAAGAGGAAGAGGATGTTGTCGAATCGCGAATCGGCGAGGTGATCTCGGATGAGGAAGCAAAAGCAGCTGGAGGATTTGACGGACGAGGTGACTCGGTTGCAGCTCTCTAATCGCGATCTGGTGTAGAAAATCAACGCCAAGGAGCGGAACTACAGGGCGATCGAATCTCACAAATCGCTTGCGATCCTTGAACTCGGTGCTTCAGATGATCGAAGAAATGAATGGATTCTCTGTGGATATGTCAGAGATTCCTGATCGAAGAAATGAGAGGATGTTCTCCAGTTGGTTTCGTGTGGGTTTTCATGCTATTTGATTTGGTGATTTTTTTTTTCTTCTGTAGGTTTGATGTTCATGTTTTTTGATTCTGGGTTTTCTAGATTTAAAGATCATTTAAGAACAAGTTCTTAATCTTTTTAGATCACAATTCATATAATTTTTTGTTTTTAATTTTTTTTATTTAATTAAAATTAATTTAGATGTTGACGTGGCAATTTTTTAATACCAAAATATATTTTTTAATTATTATTTTACTGTGTCGTCAGCCACGGCAGCATTTTCTGTTAGTTGGGTGACGGTAAGGACTTAAATGTCACGCG
Source organism: Castanea sativa (assembly GCF_040712315.1). Classification (NCBI taxonomy): domain Eukaryota; kingdom Viridiplantae; phylum Streptophyta; class Magnoliopsida; order Fagales; family Fagaceae; genus Castanea; species Castanea sativa. The sequence continues at coordinate 3,742,690 of NC_134014.1, forward strand.
TTAATTGATTTAGGGACTAAAAGTGGTAAAAATAAAATGTAAGGACCAAAATAGAAATCGGGCCAAAATGTAAGGACTAAAAGTGTATTTACGCCAAAATTTTAATACATGCGTAATATTTCAATTAATGTTAAAAATGTTGCTTTTGATCTTATGTTGGTTCAGTTTCATGGTTGATTAAGAGGACTACTTGAAGTTTGTCAGTGTTTCATGGCTAAGTAAGTGGACTACTTAAAGTTTATTTGCATTTTTACAAAATTGCAGACAGTTCAACAGTGCAATTTCTTCTTGAGAATCGACAATGAAATTTGTGCTAAAGCACCTATGCATGTAATAAGAATGTTGTTGATTTAGAAGACAATGAGTCTACCATGGACATCCAATTGATGAATTTGGAGGAAAAGAATGATTGCTGAGATTTAAATTGTGCATTAATAGAGGGAGAGGGACTACTTGTTTACTTGGCACTAAGTTTTTTGTTTTTTGTTTTTTTTTTGTGTGGTCATTTTAGCCTATTTAGTGAAAGCAAAAAAGACAAGCAAAGTACTTGTATTTAGAATAGGTGAAAGTGTGGATGAATTGTAGTTTGGTGATTGTGATATACTGTAATGACAATTGTTTTGAGATATTGGTAAGCTTGGTCTCTTGTTTATTGTAATGAAAATTGAAATGGCCACTAGTTTAACCATTTTGTAATGGAAATTGAATACACCGCTTCATGAGGAAGTTTGGTCGTTGTGAAATATTTGCACCGATTGAAAAAAGTAATTTTCAAAAGATAGAGGGTGTTCATTATACTAAATTCCTTCTATCTATACAAAAGTGGCAGTTTCCTTGTATAGTAACAGTTCTACAATAACAAAAATTTGTCCAAAATTATGCAACAACAATTCTGCCTACTGCAGAGCCTACAGCCCAATATTAAAAATTGAACTTAATAGACATAATGGTCTCATCAACTAAAATTAAAGCGATCAATATGGATTCAACATAACACTGGCATAATATTAAGTTGGTCATTACAAAATTGCCTCATGAGTACACGATGGCTCTGAAAAATATCAACACAAAAAAGAAACTCATGGAGAGCTAACAAAAGAGCGACCACAATCAACCTCAATCTAGCACTAACATATCCTAATAATATAAAGTCCTAACAACAACGACAACAACAACAAAAAATGAAATCCATCAAATGTTGATCCAAGTACACATCATATATCTCATGTTCTAGCTCTTCTAATCCCAGCTCCAGCTCCAACTCTACCTTTTTCATATCCAAATCTAGCTCTTTCTTTTTCAACTCTAGTTACAAAAGAGTGGACGTATGAAAAGATTCTTCTGCCATATTTAAACATAAGATATACCAAAATATGCCAAAAGGTGGCCTACAGCAAATTTGTACTATGGTAGCATGAAATTTTCCCCCTAGAAACATTCAAAACATTGCATCAATTAGAATGGAACAAAGATGAACCAAATCCCAATTAATATCAACTATAATAAAAAATAGCTTATAAACTCTCTTACTTAGTTCATTGTGGCCATTGCCCATGTCTTACTTCGATAACTTTTCTATGTGGTTGACAACCTAATTTAAAGAAAAATAAATAAATAAAATGTATAAAGTAATCCTTGAGAACAAGAAATAAATGACACTATTGAAAAAACAAGTATGCCATAATAATTTCCAAATTTACCTCTTGGCTATATTTGTAATTTGGTTGCTTGGAACTATAAATCAATGAGCTCATTTGGGAAGTAGATGAATTCTATAATGAATAAAATATAAGAACACATTATATCAAAACAAAGCTTTGTACATATAGTTTCACATAGTATCGAATGGATGAATTGTGTCAATTTACTTGACTAAGTTGGGCTACAACATTGGTACCTTGCAACATAGATGTAGATGGTACATTTACATAGCTCATGTCCTAAATAGAAAATAGCCGTAATTAGATATCAAGTATAGCAATCAGATTATGACTATACATTATTATACTAGCATGTAACTCTATGCATATGCATAGGTACATTTAAAACCAATCACAATTATATATATATATATATATTATTTGGAATCTAATTAGATCTAGACTCTTCAGTTTTTGTACCTAATAATTCACTTGCCATAAAAGTTATAAAATTAGATGAGGCACACGGCACAAAATTAAACTTCATTTAAAATTCAGAATTTAGACTCTTTGACTTTTGTACCTAACAGTTCACTTGACACAAAAATTAAAAAATTAGATGAGACACATGACGCAAAATTCAACAAGATTTAGAATTTAATTGAATTTAGACTCTTTGATTTTTGCACCTAATAATTTATTTGACACATAAATTTAAAATTTGATAAGACACGTGGCACAAAATTAGACTTCAATTTAGAATTTAATTGTATTTTCTCTCAGTTTCACCTATTATTATATATTATATATATAGATACCTGAGAATGCATTGTCCAAGGCAAGTAAGATTGACCATATAAGTTAGCACTTGTAAAGCCTGTATACGAGTAGGGATTAGGTGGTTGACAAATTGGTGTATTGTATGCGCCACCAAATGAGACATTTGAACGTTCTTCAACTACTTGTTGTTTTCTTTTTCCTATGAAATTGTACATAAAAAAATCACACACAAAATCAGAATTTAATATACAAAAAATATTTAGTGATGTTAAAAATGTTAAATTGTATATTTAGTTTTTAACAAAAAGTTACTCACTTAAAGAATATGCATCTTTAGATGTGTTTGCCTTGCACTTCTCAAAGTGCCATTTAAGTCTAGTATTTCTTAAACCTTTTGATCTCACACACGAGGGATTTAACACTGACACCTCATTCGGCAAGCAAGACATTTCATCAGTGGTGTCACATTGTATGACTTCATTCTCTTCCACATTTGCATCTGCACCAAACTTGACCATTGATAACTCCCTTTCAATTTTTTCATCAAGTTCCAATAGCAATTTTTGGCAAATTCTCTTAAGGCTATCCTCCCCTTGACTTTTAGATATGATTGTGTTAGCTATTTGCATCATGCTATTACGCCATACTATCTTTGCCTCTTTATCATTACTAAGTGAATGATTGTCTTGTTCGTAAGTCATCATCCCCATCTTAGCCTCTTTTGTCAAATGTTTTGAAATGTATTGACTTAGAATTCTAGTTAAATTTGTTACACTAAAAACCTGCAATGCATGACAACAAAGAATCCCCAATGACTCAAATTTCTAACAAGAACAAGAAATATTGTTATTGAAATGATCAAACCGGACAATGCGTACTCTTTCACTATTTTCTTCTTTGACCTCAAACACCAATTGTATCTTGACAATCAACTTGATCCCAAACCATTGCAAGACTATTAAGAAATTTATTTTCAAATAAATTGAATATCTTACGTTGTAAACTTGAGCTGCATGACCCAAAATGCCACTCTTCTTAGCTGCTTTTTGTGGGGCACCTTGCTTGCATAAAAAATCTTCATCACGCATACCTGCCAATACATTTTCATATTCAATTACAAACTTAGTGAGGCTAATTGATTTATTTGCTATACCATTCAAAACATGGTTCGTGCTCTCACTCCTCAAGGAAGATTTAAATTCAGCTATGAAAAAATCCTTAGTGAATGCAGTGCTCCACTTATGTCGAATTTTGTACATCATATTAAGTCAATGATGATTCTCAATATCAAATTTTTGTGTCATTTGATCATATGTCTGTTGAAATTCCAATTCTGAATCACAATATTTTTGGCACTTGTTGAACAAGTACATGAACTCTAAGTTAGAGTTTAAGTCTCCTAAGCACGAAGGAGCATTTTTTGAAATTTGCCACAAACATAGCCGATGATGTGTATTTGGAAACACTTCCCCAATGGCATTTGACATAGCTTGATCTTGGTCAGTGAAAATTGTTATAGGCGATCAATTCCCCATTGAGTCTAAGAATGACTTAAACAACCATTTAAATGAATCAGTGGTCTCATCCAAAAGGAATGCACATTCGAACATCACATTTTGCCAATGGTGATTAACACCTTCAAATGGAGCACAAATCAAATTATATTTGTTGGTACGGTATGTAGTGTCAAATACCACTACATCTCCAAAACAATCATAATCAACTCTTGATCTCTCATCTTTCCAGGAAAAATTTGTCATTCGATTTTCTTGATCTACTTGAACTGTGTAAAAAAACATGGGATCTTCTGCATGCTTAGACTTAAAATGATTCAATAAGCTGTGAGCATCTTCAGCACTAATCATTGTCATCTTTTGCATATTCACATGATGATAACAGTCTCTTTCGATAAAGCCCGCATTTTCACTCCCTCCAACTTCTTTTGTTAGATGTGAATAAGCATTCTTTGTACTTATACCTTCATTCACCATGGTATCAATTACATCTGCCTTAGGTTTTGAAATATGATGACCAGATCTTAACAAATGCCTCTCTGATTGTAGTGTAAGTTCATGATTATGCTCTAGATTAAATGCACTAATCCTCCAAACACCATTTTCAACTGTGAAACGAACAAATGCTTACAACCAGTTCTAATCTCTAGTCTCTTCAAATATTTCTCTTAGCATAAATCTTCATCTAGTTTAAAACCCTCCTTAGAACATAGAAATTCACGTTGCTTTATGTTCTTCGTACCATTGTAATATCTAGGCTTTCCTTTTCGAATACTAAAACTCATTCGCAATGCATAATCATTATATAAATCATACGCTTCATCTGCATTATGGACCACCTTATTCAACAAATTTTCATCACTATTTTCTAGGCTTGCTACAAACATGCAGTCCCCATCAATTTCTTCAATATCACTTGGTTTGCAAATAACTGCAACAATTTTTATGACAAATATAAATATTAGAAACAAAATACTAAGAAAATAACAATACAATAATTATATCATGTTTATAAATTTTTTTTTTTTATCGATATGCACCATTTTTACAATTTTGTATGTCTTCTAAAATGCCTATAGTACACTTAATCACAAAACTCTTATGTTTAGGCACAACAATGTAACAACAAAGTTTTAATACCAAATTTTTTAATGTTTGTTTATTTATTTAATTATATAACAACAAAATTTTAGTCTTAAATTTTTTTTGGGTCGATTATGGATACTCATTGAAAAAAAATAATAATAATAAAAATAAACAATAAATATTGTGAAGAGCAAAAAAAAAAAAAACACAGCAATAAGGATTTATATAGTTTTATTTGAGAGCAAATATATCACCACAAATAATTAAACATTCTTCCAAAACATAAATTAAATCAAAACAAGACAAAACAAAATATACCTTTATCACTTGAAACCATTATTTCTATCATGCTTTTACTTGAAACCAAAAAAAAAATAGTAACCTGTTCCTTTGTGTCTGCGGTTGTCTTCTACCGAAAGCTTTGTGTTGCTGTCAATATTCTTTATGGCTTTTAAGCCTTTGTCTTCTACTAAGAACCTTATATTACTTATTTTATTGATGTGGGTCCAAACCTTTTAACTGAGAATTCACGAGGGCATGTGTGAATATTTTGAAGGAGCGCCCCTATTAAAAATTTCCAAATGTTAACAGACGTTAACAAATAACAAGAGCTGGCAGTCCTGTTGAGGTAAGCAAGTTTTAATGCGTTGGCATGCTCATGCTGATCTTATACTTCAAGACTACACGATAATTTCCCAAATCAAATTTAGCAACCCAAATCCTAATTTAATGAAATCAACTTCAAATTCATCTGATTGCAAATGGGTTTTGGTTTACCAGTTAAAATTAAAACCATTTAACTAAAAATTGGCATATAGCCAAAATACGTAAATTAGGCATGTGCTTAATTCAATTTAACTTTCATAATCTTTCTAAAAAAAAAACTTTCATAGATTTGATGATCCTAAAATAATGGATTTTTTTTTTTTTTGAGAAACCTAAAATAATGGATTTGTTTCTCCATTTTCATACAATCGATATTCTTAGTTACAACTTTATGTATTCTCAGCCTATCTTTTCAACGTGCAATCAATATTATTGAAAACTAAGTATTATTCAAAACTATATATTCTTAGCCTAAGTATTATTGAAAACTATTTCAAATTCTTTTTTGAAACGGTTAAATTATTATAATTGAAAACATGAGAATTACTTACCTAAGAATCAATAATTTTTAATGGGCAGCCATAATCCTAAATCAAAGAACAAAGACAGAATACACGAAACCAACAACTCAAGAATGGACTCAGAATTTTATGGTAGGGGGACCGGAGTACAAGTGAAAAAAAAAATCATATATTATTAACAAACTATCAAACAAGACAAATACAAAAAATTATTATTTCTAAATATATTAAGCTGCAAACATCTCCTAATAATGATAAAAAGCACAAAACATGTTTCTTATATATAAAAATAAATTTTTACATGTCCATTTCCTAACATTCTATAGTTATATAATAGTAAATTAATACCACACAATGCGTGATAAAGAGAGCTCCACGCTACACCAGTACATCCAGTGGACACTTTGTGGCTGTGCAATGGAGCTAATAAATCACGCCATTCAAAAATAAAATAAAATAATAGTTTTAGCACTCTTAAGAACATTAGCATCTAAAATGTTATAAAGTTATATTTTATAACTTAAAAACTTATTTTATTTATTTTACTATCATACTTTGGTTTATACGGTCTATTTCGTTTCATTTAGTTTAGTTTTGTCCAATTCCGACCACTTTGATCAACTTAAAAACTTTATTTATTTTATCATTTTACTTTGGTCCATACTGTCTATTTCTTTCCATTTAGTTTAGTTCCACCTAATTCAGATCACCTTGATCAACTTGAAAATATTCTGTAGATTTGGTTTAAATTGAGGTGATTTTTTTTAATAGGTAGAATTAAACAGTTTTATTAATTCAAACAACGGAATCCACAATGACAGTACATCCATGGTCTAGGGGAGCAAACTCCATCTAAGACTTGAAGAGTCTTTTGCTCTCTTGCGCCACCATTAACTCCCAAATTAACATTCCTATCTCATGAGTTATGAAGATTGAGGAGATAATTATATAGGAGAGAGAGAGAGAGAGAGAGAGAGAGAGAGAGAGAATTGGTATTAATGTGCTTCATGAAGGTGATAATATGCTTTATTATAAGCGTGAATTCCATTCTCTCTTACTCTTATCACCTGTATCACTTTCATTCTTCTATAAAATATAAAAGTATCACTCTCAAGTCTGTCCTAGACTCCCCTTATCACTTTATATGATCTTATCTCCAAAATCTTATATTTTTGTAAGAATGGAATCCAATTAAAAACATTAGACTTATCCATAACTTATGACATAAAGAAACGTCTAATCAAGTTGAAAATGATGTCCTTCTCAACCAAAAAGAAGAAGAAGAAGTTGAAAATGGTGTGAGACCAAAAAGAAAAGAAGAAAAAAAGATAAAGTAGATAAACATAAACTTGTATCGAGGTGCTTGACTGAACAAATAAGTTCAAAATTTAGACTCAAAAAGAATATTAAGTTCAAAATTAAATGAAAGTGGGCCTTTTTTGGTTTTTTAGCTTGATCTTTTTCTTTTTCTCTCTGAAGTCAAAGATTGATCTTTTTAGAATGTCATGAATCAAGATATGGGTCAGGAATGTAGGTTGGGCTAGCATAATGGGAGAATATGGGCTTTTAATTGTTTTGGGCTTCGAAGTCATGGATCAACCTTTAAGCACAACTTAGACCCTGACGGAGCCCAACAAAAAGCTAGCTGCCCAAAATCTTTAGTTCAACTTTGTGAAAAGCACGCATCCATTCAGCATCTTGTATGTAAGGATTGTTGCGGACTTGCGGGTTATATCAAACCCACAAACTAACTTCGCTTTCATTCTATTCTTTACCACTCCTTTCTTGCATCATATTGTATTGAAACCGGGATTAAGATTTTTTTTTTTTGACTGAGGATTAAGATTAACTACTAACTAGTCTGAGATTGTTTTCAAGAGAACTGCAATTCAGTTGACAGCTCTTGATATTTCTAATAGAAACGTCCGAGGCTCAAGTCTCGCACATCTTTCAACTTTCGAGTATATATATATACATATCGAAAACAAAAAAGTATTCCTTAATAAAGAAAATGCCTCGAGCCAATGGTCGAGTATCAAGCACTACAACGATTAGAATAGGGGAAAATACATGTTACACCACGATTTTGTACCACATGAGGTATACATGATAGAGAAATGTTAACAAGTATTGGGCTGTGTTTGTTAAGGTTTTATTTTTTATGTTTCACTTAAAATAAGGAAAAAAGAATTGCCTAAAGAAATTTCAAAAAATTACCTAAAATTGCCAAAAATTAAAAAAATTACCCAAAAAATTACTCAAAAGAGTGTTGTTAATGGCCACCTTACTATGCCCGTTAACACAACTCTATATAATAATCCAAATGTGCCAAACCAGTAATTCATAAATTTGTATTTTTTTCAATCCATATAATAATAACCAACGACTTTGTTTATATAGAAAATAAAAACATTTTTCCGAACTGTTGTGGCTCAACGCATTTTGGGGAAAACCAGCTAGCTCTGGATCAATAGCTGTTTTTGTTTATATAATTATGGTATCATTTTCTATCAAGTCTCAACCCAATATGTAGGGCTTTCTAGTTTGTATTCCCAGGATAATTTCAATAATGGGAAGAAGATAAAGATGATACTGTTTGGGACCAGCTAATCATCCTGGAAAAAGACAACTCTAGAATGAGCAGTAAATGTACAACATGGCAGCAGCATGTAGAGCCAACAGCCCCATCTCTAGTCCATCTCATTCACCAACTGTAAGGTTCTGTGCTCACTGTTGTACTATACACAGTTGGATTAGGATTAGCTAGCTCTCTATTTCTTGTACACAAACTTAGACCTTTGGATTTCCTAAATATCTCCTCCAATTAAAATTGCTAATTCAAGTATAATAGATTGCTAATTCAAGGTCCCAAAATCAAACATGCACAGAAGTTTTTTTTTTAAAGAGTATCTCTGACACTCCAATGGACACATCGATCGATCATTGGCTTGCCCTCCGAAGTAATCATTGTATGCATCAATGGTTCTTTCATCTTTGTTTGTATTCCCAGAGACAGAAATAAGTTAAATAACCACCCCTTCGCTGGTTTTTTTTTTTTTTTGTTAATAAAAGGGGGAGAAATATTTAATTATATATATATATATATATATATATATATATATATATATATAAGAATTTATAACAACAAGCAGATCAAGTCTTGAAGGACACAGTCTATTAGTCCCAAGGTTTTCCATATCTCATGCAAAAGGTACATATACAAAAGCGGGACAGGTGTCCTAGATTTCCAAAAGGTACTGTTGTTAGTTTCCCCTCTTTGCTAAAACATTTGTGCAGCTATTAGCTTCGCGTAAGATGTGGCGCACCTGGACAGTCCAAATGTGTTCCATATGGTTATTGAAATCCATAAGATTAGCTGGTTTTTTGATAAGCACCCTTCGCTGGTTATTTTGCACTAAATTATTTACTTTGCCTTAATAAGTTGTGGGAATATACATAAAATTTTTAGATCAGTGAGATGCAAAAATAGAAAGAAATATACATAAATAAATAGATAAAATCATACAAGACAATATTTTCGAGGTTCAACAATTTTTTTACATGCAAGAATTGCAATGATTTTACTATTTACATAGAAAAATACAAAATGCGATGGTACAATTTTTCTCTTTAAGCACAACACACCAAATCCTAATGTGAAACAACGATATTTTTATTCTATACAAAGGATTCACAATGGGTTAAAAATTGATCAATAATTTTGAGCCTAATAACTTAGGGCTCCGCTCCATGTACTAAATAAATAAATAAATCTCCTATTAAAAACACAACTATACTCTCTTATAGCCCAACATAAGTAACTAGCCTAATGGACGTACGTGCCATGCATATGTTTAATATCGCCCAAAAACATGTTTAGATTTCATTGTAATATACTATTTTTTGTTCAAAATAAGGGAGAAAATGGGCTTTTGCCCTTTTTATTTAATTTTTTTTTTACTTTTCGGCAAAATGCCCAATTTCTCAAACTATTTAGGAAAATGCCCCTGTTTTGAAATTCGATTTTCTAAAAATCGAGTTCCAATTTAAAACTTGATTTTTGGGCAATCAAGTTATAACGAATTGAAAATTAAAAAAAAAAAAAAATTTATGGAACTCGAGTTCCATATGAAGTACTTGAGTTCCTTGAAAAAATTTAAGTGGAACTCAAGTTCCATGAACTCGAGTACTTCACATGGAACTCGAGTTTGAGTTCCAAAAAAAAAAAAAATTCTAAGTTCACGTTCGCTATAACTCGACGTTCCAAAAATCGAGTTATACATTTGAAACTCGATTTTCTAAAAATCGAGTTCCAATTGAAAACTCGATTTTTAGACAATCAAGTTATAACGAATTGAAAATTAAAAAAAAAAAAAAAATTAGGGAACTCGAGTTCCACATGAAGTACTCGAGTTCCTTGAAAAAATTCAAGTGGAACTCGAGTTCCATGAACTCGAGTACTTTACATGGAACTCGAGTTCGAGTTCCAAAAAAAAAAAAAAATCTAAGTTCACGTTCGCTATAACTCGACGTTCCAAAAATCGAGTTATACATTTTGTGATACCCCAATTTGATTGATTGTGTGATGTGTGTGAGTGTGTGATGAGTCCCATATCGGGTATTTACTAGATTGAACTGGGTTTTATTAACAACTACAAGGAGCCTCAATTGTGACTAGTCCTTTTGAGGTATAGCGCAGATGTGGCTAGCGCTTTTCCTTGGGTCATTACATATGGTATCAGAGCCGGCCCGATAATCTCGTGTGGGCTCGGATACACTACCCCACAAAGTGGGCCCTAACGAAGACGTTAGGGATTTAAGTGGGGGAGATTGTGATACCCTAATTTGATTGATTGTGTGATGTGTGTGGGTGTGAGATGAGTCCCACATCGGGTATTTACTAGGTTGAACTGGACTTTATTAACAACTACAAGGAGCCTCAATTGTGACTAGTCATTTTGAGGTATAGCGCAAATGTGGCTAGCGCTTTTCCTTGGGTCGTTACACATTTGAAACTCGATTTTTAGAAAATCGAGTTTCAAAATAGAGGTATTTCCTTAATTAGTTTCAGACATTGGACATTTTGCTAGAAAGTTTGTGAGAAAAGGGTAAAAGCCCATTTTGGCCTCAAAATAAGTAACTGTCTCAATATGATTTTTTTTATTTGAAAAAGTTTTGTTATAATTATAACTATTGATAAATATACGGGTTATGGAATTAGGTATATATTTAAAATATTTTTGTCAACTTGACTATTTTACCCATTAATTTTTTTTATTTGTTTCAATATATCTTATAATAATTTTTAAAAATACTTTTTGTCATTAATTTTTATTTTTAGAAATTATTTAATTAAACAATAGGATAGTTTTGAAAATAGTGAAAAATGGATATTGGATACCAAAGCATTCTATTCCAATTATATGATTAGATAATCCCGTGGAAAAAAAACATGCACTTAGCATTATACTAATGTCTATTGTGACCACCGTGCACCCTTGGTGCAGTGGTCACTCGAAGGGTCGAAGTTCAAGTCTCTTGAAGGAAGTTTCAACATATATACACTTAGATTAAATTAGAGTAGAAATTCTATTTTGTATATAAAAAAAAAAGTCTGATGATGCCGAAAATCGTCAGTAAGTCACACGGTCCTCACGTATTCCTGATAGAAAGCCTGCACAACACAAAAGCTGAAGACCTTAAGAGGAGTACCGGTGTGGTACCGGCCAAATACCCTCTGACGGTCAAGTTAGAGAAAATCTCTTGTTCACAACTCTAGAGTGCCAAAGCTGGGATGAATTATGCGTACCTTACTTAGTGAGGGTCTTGAGGTATTTATAGTAGTGTAGGGCCAAAATTTATGCCTTGGTCAAGAAGTTTTTTCCTTCTAGGAGAGTAACTCGTGGATTTTGCGTATCTCCTAGAGTTCTTTTCCTTATAGGAGTCTCTTTAACTAGGGTTAAGCGTGCAGCGTAAGAACTTTCCTTATATACGTATGCGTGGAGACTAAGTAAGGCTATGGACGATGGTTTAATTGACCTCTTCGGCTTATTCCCATCACCCTACAGCATCGTCATTTCCCAAAGTCGTCAGCTTATAGATAGGATCGTCAGATTAGGGTCGTTAGCTTAGGGTCGTCAGCTTTGTTACGAAGCTGTTGGCTTCTAGATGTAGTCCCTTGCGGTAAGCAAGCCCAACAAAATCATTAGGCTCAACACCTTTTTCTCGTTTACAAAATTGTCCTTATCAATGCCTATTGTGCATTTTAATAAACTATCATTTTTATTAAAAAGAAATCCAATATCAAATTAAACAATGCAAACTTGCATTGAACATAATATTAGATTGCATAATATATCCTCAACTCGGATCCAAAGAGCAAGAAACATAGAATTAGGATAACTCTGATTCAATACAGACAAATCTAGTATTTTACTAAGCTATAGTCCAAGTCCATGTGCAAAAAGAAAGCCTAAAACTAGTAAGCAGTTTATTTATTGTTATATTTAGGTTAAGTTTACTGGATGAATTCACATTGCGCCTTTACCCTTGGTGAATAATTTCTGATAGGTTTGATAATTTATGCTGATCAGTATTAATAATTGAGGATCGTTCATTTTATTCTATATCAATGACGAACTATGCTTAATTAAGCTTATCAACGAAGCAAATTTCTTGTTTAAAATTTTTTATATTCCTATTAAATTATAAGTTTAAACTTGTTTATGAATTACTTGATTAACTTGTTTGTTATAATATATATTATAAATTATGACTAAAATTTGTATCTCTTCACAAATTCTGTGTTTACAAATTAGATTCACCAAACTTGTTAAAATGTATATTATATATATATATATTATTTCAAAATGAACTATTTATATTAGTAATAAATAACAAATAATACTTTAATACCTTATCAATTCATTTTACAAACTTAACCCTATCAAGTCTTTATATATATAAATAAATTCATACTCACGGAGTGTTTTTTTCCACTTCATGATGAATACATTATTTTGAATTTAGCTTATTTAGTAGTTGAGCCTAAGTCTGTACTTGAGCCTGACTCTTTTGTTACATAAATGAATATAAACAAATTTTTTTATCTAATCAAATCCAAATTGTTCATAAAAGAGTTTAATGTTGGATTGTCTGGCCAAATAGCCCACAATATGGATGTTGAATTGTGTGGTTAAATAATTCACAATGTGTATGTGTGTAATTCTCAAAAGAAATTACCTTACACAATATTGTATATGAGATGATTATCTATACTACTATTTAAGGGCTTTCCCTGTATGAAGCATAATTTTTTTATTCTAAAATACCCCTACATCTCTATGTTTAAGTAGAGACAAAATTAAAGGACAATCCGGTGAAAATACAATCCTAACTTACACTAAAACATTGTCTAAAAAATAAGGCCACTCTCCTATTGATTTTCAAATTTATTTATCCACTTATAAATTAGATTCTCAAAATAAAAATTATATATATAGTAAAAAACATAGATTTTTTTTTTTTGCTACTACCACTAAAAAAAAAAAAAACCTCATCCCACGCGAGAAGCGCATTAATAAAATTGTTTGAATAATGGAATTGCATGTTTTGGCCATGATTGACTATGTGAGGTTTGACATGGTCAAATATGCAGTTGAGTTATTAATAAATGTTAAAGACTTTAACGTTCATGTCTTAATTTGTAGGAACTAAAATGAACATTGACAACTTTTGTGGGTCTTTAAATATCCCACTTGATATCTCTACATAAGATAACCACCCAAAAAAATCCTGAGTGAAAAAAACCACTGGACCCCAAAAACTATTTCACTCTTATCCCTACATGTAAATACACTTTGTAGATATTTACTCTCTTAGCTAGTGTTTTAGTTGAATAAGAGTTCTATTTCAATTTGAGTTATATTTCAATTTTTGCTTCATTTAATTCATTCACAACCTGCCAAGAATTATTTGCTGTCCAAATTGTCAAGATACTAGATGTTATAACTTCCAAATTTCTACTTTTACTTTTCTGCATATTAGTTCTAACACGAAAAGTGGCTATAACTTTGTTAATCCATCAAAAAGAAATCCTATAAATATTATAAATGACAACCTTCATGCATGAAGTAATGACTTTTAAGTTTTAAGTTACCACTAAACCAACTTACCAAAATCCCTGCTATTTGTAGATTGATTGGATCTAATATATATGCAATTTCAATCTCTTATAATTCTTTTTCTGGTTTTTCTTTATAAAATCTGTTTCAAATACCCTTTTCATAATTAAATTCACTAAACCTATTGATAATATTTTCTTCTTTCTCTTTGGTCTTTAGTCTTTACTACCTTAAGGCAAGGCCTTTAATCTCCATATGAACTTCTTTTTCTGATCTTGGCTTTTCGAAGCCTCGAACTTCTTGATCGCATGATTAGCTACTTCGATGTATTTAAGGTACAAAAGATTAATCATATAATAATTATTGTCACGAAATTAACGATAAGATTGCAGCAGTAAAGATACATGTATAGTTCGAAGTCCAATGCTAGTTCGTTGCCTGACAGTAAATAAATTTCTTAACACTATGTTTGTTTCAACAATGATATTTTCTAGAAAATGAGTCATTTTTTAAGAATCATTTTATAGAAAACTATCTCATTTTTCAATATTTGGTAGCAACTTTAAATGAGTTGAAAACAAACTTCTAACTTCCCTTATTTAGTTTGCTATGAGATAAAGTTGTTTTCCAAAAAAATTTAATGGAAAACAATCTCTAAAAATAAGTCATACTTTTTATGTTGACCAAAGATAGTTTCCTTTTGACTCATCTTTTTTTATGCTACCAAACACTGGAAAATAAGAAAAACTATCTCATATAATTTTAGGAAAGTTTTGATACAATTTTTATGAAAAAAAGAAAAAGTTGTCAACACATTAATTGTTTTTTTTCTTTTTCCATAAATTTTTTTTTAAATGGATTATTAACCATTACCCTAAAGACATCAGTTAGCAATTTCCATAATCTATAATGCTGTTCTTCTTGGGATTATTATCAAGTCTTGAGATTTTTTTTTTTTTTTTTTTTGAGAAACCATCAAGTCTTGAGAATCTAATCTCACTTGTAATTCGATAACAGTCCAACCTAATGAATAATAGTATAATATGTATTAATATTTAAGTCGATGCTTCTCTCTCACGTGAAGTCTGTTTAATTTCCTCGAGACTGAGATAGTTGGTATCAATATTTTAAACGCTTAATTAATGCTACAGACCCTAAATTGATATAAATTCCATGTTAATATCAAACTGCTACATAAAGATAATACATAAAATGTTCCTTCTTATCAAAGCATCTAATTAGTTAATGCTGCGGATCCACCGGTGTAAGCATCTGCAATTTTTTTTTTTTTTTGGGTGCATGTGAAAAATATTAAAGATCCGTTTGGATACCGTTTATTTTACTGAAAACTGAAAATACTGTAGCAAAATAATTTTTAAATATGTGAATAGTGCTGGACCCATTTTTAATGAAAATTTTGTTGAAAAAAGAGGTTTGTGAGTCTCGTGAACAGTGCACAGGACCCACTAAATAGTGCATAATCACAGAAAAACTAACTTCTCAAAAAAAAAAAAAAATGTGAATAGCAGAAACATAGGGACATGGACATGTATCCAAACGGATACTAAGCACCTTTGTTAATCCATTTGATTTTATATAAGGATTCTGTTAATTGGTGTCTTTAGGATAATTATTAACAAACTTTTAAAGGAAAATTTTGACACGAATTTTATGAAAAATATAAAAAGCTGTTAAAATATTAATAATTTTTTTTCTTTTTCTATAAAAAATTTCTAAAATGATTTATTAACAAGTTTTATAATAGAATAAGTCTTGTGCCACTTAAAGTGGCACAACAAATGCTACAACTCGCCTATGAGGCGAGTTGTGGTTGGTGGAGGGCTGGTGGTGGGCCCATGAAGGTTTATTTCTCTACCAATCATAACTCGCCAGGTGATGAGTTGAGGCATTTGTTATTCTACTTTATGTGGCACCTCTTTATAATAATTGAAGGGAATAATTGAAGGGAAAAGAAAAAGAACAATCCAAAAGACATTGTAAAAGTTAATAAAAAGGAAACAAGTCACGTTGACCCACTACATGAATGCAATATAATAACACAAGTCACCACTCACAAACAACTAATCATCATAAAATTCACATCTTTTAGGGCCTAAACAGCTGTGTTTAATGGGTCTAAAGTCTAAACTTACTAAAAGAATGTAAAAAAAAAAAAAATAGTCACATTTCAGATCGAAACAAGTGTGATATGAGTCAGCAGTCAGCACACATTGCTCACACTATAATTAGTAATTTACAGCAACCTTTGGTTTGGTGTCCCAATTACCCCCCCCCCCCCCCCCCCAAAAAAAAAAAAAAAACGAAACCAACGAAGAGATACCTTTATAAAAATATCAATACTCAACCTTTTCTGAGAGTTCATCAAACCCATGAAGATCTAAACCCCACATTTCACGATTAAGGCACGTGACACCTAACCATGTGTAAATCACAAACACATGACTGATCACACAAATAACACAGGAGGGGGTATACGAAGGCAGTGAAAGAGACGTTTCGAACTCACCCATGTGATTCCATCAGAACCCCTAGATCCACCAATTTCCAACACCCAGCTATTTTAACGTGAAAAAGGTGAAGTGTAAAAATTAATTAAGAAAACACAAACCCACCACTTGCCTAATTAATCACCACGGAAACCGGTGGCCCGTTCCTTCCACGCCCAACCTCTTGTGCGCATGGACCACCAACAAAGTAACTTTTGTTTTTCCACCACAACGTGGGTATATTTGTTGTCGTGTTGTGTCGACTTTTGAATATATAGGCTAATACGTATATAAGAGTTTCAGTTTGCTCAATTTATAAAGTTTTTGATAGTTGTATAAAAGATCTGGAGTTTATTCTCTACCTACGCTAAAAACTGATTGGTATCTTAGTCTGGTGATAAATAGTTCTTATCAGGAGTAAACGTCATAGGTTGAAACTCTTTCAAATTTTTTTTTTAAAAAAAAAGGTTAATATGAATATGACACATTTATTAATCGTGTCATGATTAGTTGACTCTAACACGACCTGTTTTTTAAATAAGTTGTACAACAATACACAATTCGCTTAACTTATTTAATAAATGAGTCATGTTATGGTCAATCCATGACCTAATATGAGTACACGACTGGTTTGATAAATTTTGAAAAGTAAATTGGGAAATTTGAAATTTAGTTAAATGGGTCAAATGAGTTAAAAAATGAGCTTCATGTGTCAAACTTGGAATGGCTTGTTTATTTAACCTATCTATTAGTATAGATATGAATTTGATACAAATTCATTAAACATAAACCTTAACCTATTGAGTTATGTTAGATATTGTCACGCTACCTAATTTTTTTTTTTTTGGGTTTCATTAAGGGCACGTTTGATAGACTGTAATAAATATTGTAATGTAATAGATATTCCTATAACATAACTATTCAATTGTTTGGTTATGTTTTTATTATAATGAATAGTTATTCCTTATGAATAGCTATTCTTTAAAATGAGGAATAATTATTTCTTATCAAAAGTACTGAATATCTATTTCTTCACCTTATGTAATAACATTTTAAATTTTTTTTTCTAAAAAGTCATTAGTTGCCACATCTTCAAAATGAAAGAAAATAAATTTTCCTTGTTGTTAATTATTAACTCTATTTTGAACACCCTAAAATAAGTGTATTTGAGAAAATTTGACTTAAAAATGATTTAATTACACATTATTTTTATACTCTACTAAATTGTGGATGCATATTCAGGATTTTATTCATAAATGGTCACCAAACTAATGAATAGTAATACTTTTCACATTCCAACTTAATGTATTTCTTGTAATACTTATTTCTATTCTTATGTAATAATCATTTTAGTATACCAAACGTGCCCTAACTTTTCAAAACCACCAATAATGTGGCTCGATTATATTATTGAATTCAACAGTATTATTATTTACCCAATAATGTTGAATTCAATAATATAGTTGAGCCACATTTACATGGAGTCAAACTACACTTAACCTAATAAAGTCTTAGATTTTAATGAACTTTTGTTAGTTTTTAATGCGGGGAAGCTTTTAAAGCCTCCTTCAAAAGCCAATTCTTTTGAGTACCAGACCATTTATTGGATGTAAATAGTCCTACAGTTGGGAATGCATGCTTACCAAACATTCACTAGATACATAATTAAACGAAAGAAAATTCAAAATTTCCCTTAGCATGGCCCAAATTACTTATTGAAAATTTTAAAGTTTAAAGTTTAGGAATAATTGAGGTCAAAACAAGTTTCGGAATAATAAGTTTAGCAACACAACTTTTATTATGATAGGTAGATCATAAAAGTAGCATTAGTACAGGTAAAAACGAAAAGACCCAAACAAAAAAAAAAAGTGTGGGTCAATTTACCTCTCAAAACCATTATAAGAAGTACACATTCGAGTCCCTTCCAAACTTTGCTCTCAAATCTATCTCTCTCAACACTCTAGACAGATGATGTAGCAATCAACAATGGGGAGGAGAACAGAGAGACCCTCCAAATCTCACACACTACCACCTTCACCATCCCACTCATTCTCATCCTCTTCCTCCTCAGACTTCGAGTTCACCATCTCTCTCTCCCCACGCAAATCCTCCACCACTCTCTGCCCAGCCGACGAGCTCTTCTACAAAGGCCAACTCTTACCTCTCCACCTCTCTCCTCGCCTCTCCATGGTCCGTACTCTCCTCTTAGCTTCCTCAAGCACCTCTTCCTCCTCAGACACCACCACCACAGCCTCTCGTGACTCCACAGGTAGCTCCAACGACTCTCACTCTTCCTTCAACAGCGACCTCTTATTACTGGCCGAGTGTGACTCATCGAGACCCAGCTCAGTCACCGAAGACGACGAGTTCAAACGCCTTCACAACCCTAATAACACCCAGATCAAGAAACCCAAGTATTTCTCATTGTCAAGATTCTCATCTGTGTTCAAAAAAGATCCAAAGTCGACACGTGACCCAGATAATAATGTATCCGGTTCATCAGTGAAAAGAATGAGCTCCACAGCCAAAGAGGTTATACGAAAGTATATGAAGAAAGTGAAGCCTCTGTATGAAAAACTCTCCCAAAAACAACAACAGCAACAACAACAACAACAACAACTACAACAAAAAATGGGAGGAGGAGGAGGACTTGTTACGACGAGTTCTACAATGGCGAGAACTGTGTCTTTGTTAGCTGCGAAAGAACACGGTGATAAGATCAGTACGAGGAAAGAAAGTGTTAGTGGATTAATCTCTCAATCTTTTTCGGGGAATTTGAGGTACCCACGTAGGAAAAGCTGTGTTTCGAGCTGCCCATCTTCGATGAGGTCCTCACCGAGCCATTCGGGTGTGCTTAGTCGAACCGGGTTCATGGGTACGAGTACAACAGGTACGAGTAGGGTTGGTGGAGGAATGTATAACAGCGACACGTCGTCGATGGAGGAGTTACAGAGTGCAATTCAAGGTGCAATTGCTCATTGCAAGAACTCCATGATTCAGAACAAGACCATGGTCAGTAATGAGATTTGAAATTTGAGATATGAATCAAAAATTAACTGATTATATTTAGCAGTAATTTTTAGTTTCCTAAGATTTTTTTTTTTTTTGAATCTAGCTTTGTGTGCTGTCACTTTGGTTGCTATTATGTCAATGACTATAAAGGTTAAGAAAAAGTATTTGACCTTTTTTTTTTTTTTTTTCCCTTCCTAACGTGAAGTAAAAAGCTGCATGTGATGTGATTTGTGTAACATTCGTATTGTATGATCAATGTATTAATGAGAAAATCTAGCTTGAAATCCAAGCCTTTGGAACTTGAAATCCTTTTTAGATTTGATTCCAGTTTTTGATAACAACATTTCAACTTTTCATCGGTTCCTCTCTTTTTTGTTACGTTTAAACATTTGCTTTTACGCCATAGTTATGTACATTTTGTCGTTTTTCTGAAACGTAAACCTGCTTGCCTAAATGGCTTACACGAGGTGTTTTTTAGCTGTCACTACTTTCAAGATGACTTTGTTATTATGTTGATAATTCATAGAGTACTACTATGTATTTTGTTTTACTCGTTGATGTGGATTTTGAATTCCTGACTTTGTAATAAAAAGAAAGAAGAAGTATTTTGTTTTCCGTGGAATCATCCATGTGCTTATGAAGCTTCAGTCAGCTTTCCCCATCGGATAAGACGGCAAAACATGTTCTTTATTGAATGAGGGCAGTGCCATGAAGTTTCATATACGACATTATTCAAATTTTCAATTATGGGTAATAAATATTTTTAGAATTTCAACGCTCTTTGTTGAACGCGTGAAGACACACCGACAATTTTTCTAGTAATTATCATTTTCCTATGAGATTAATTCATGTTTGACTGTGTAAAATTCAAATAAATTTTCATATGATATTATAGATCTGGATCCACAAATATAATTACCTAATAAGTACTATTCGTACGGTCAATGGTTGTTAAAGGGTGGAACTGGTTTTATTTGTTTCGGATAATATTAGGGTTATTGCTGATAACATGTAGCAAAATAATTTTTAAATGTGTGAATAGTAACGTGAGATTTAGTTTTAGGGTCTGTTTGGATAGAACTTATTGCTGAAAACTGAAAATTGAAAACTGAAAACACTGTAGCAAAATAATTTTTAAATGTGTGAATAGTATCGTGGGACCCATTTTTAATGAAAAAGTGGTTAAAAAGTGATATTTATGGGTCCCATGAACAGTGCAGGATGCACTGTTTACGCAAAAAGTCCAAATTCATGGCTGTGAACAGTACATAACAGTACATCAACAGTGAAAACTGTCTCCTGCTCTCCTCTGAAATGCGTGAAGCAGGAAAAAAAAAAAAAAAAAAGAAGAAAACTTGAAAACGCAAAACTCAGACGTGGAAACGTGAATCCAAACACTCACTTAAAGTTATATTTGCATTTTTTCATATTTGTTGATCCCGTAAACAGTGCTCATGACTCACTAAAAAAAATGCAGCCGCACTTTAACTCTCAAAGCGCGCTTTCCAAACTCACACTTAACTGGAAAGAAAAAAAAACAGTGAGCACTATCAATTTTATTTGCTTGTTCTTTTGGAAAATTTATCAAAAAATATTAAATATCACACTTGGACCACATTCTTTTCTTGATAGAAAATCCATATGATTGTATCCATAGCATAGGCTAGATGATGTCAATTCTTGCTAGCGAGCACAACCTTCCTTGGAGCAATTACATTTTTCGTAGTTAGTTTTCTTTTCTATAAGTGAGTAAAAGTATTGGGTCCTCAAGTCTAATCTCACAAATGAGAGTGGAATGCCATTAGAGCATATTGGGTTTCTGTGTATTTTTTTCCTTGGTATATTTTAAGTAGAATGGGGATTCGAACTTTGATTGTGTTGTTTAAACAACTATTTTCGTTGTTTATATAACACAACACGTATAACTATAATATTTTTTCATTCATACGTATTGTGACTCAATACTTAAACAACGTTAGTATAAAAACATTACCAAATGGTTCCTAAAGATTTAAAACCACAAAATTCTCATATATGCTATTGTTTGAACTTTGAAGTATTTCAGATTTTGGAAATGAGGATTCAAACTATTGATATGCCCATTTCAAACACAAAATGGTAGCAATTGATATTGAGCTTAAAGATTTAAAACCACAAAATTCTCACACATGCTCTTGTTTGAACTTTGAAGTATCTCAGATTATGGAAATGAGGATTCAAACTCTTGATATGTCCATTTCAGACACAAAATGGTAGCAATTGATATTGAGCTTAAAGATTTAAAACCACAAAATTCTCACACATGCTCTTGTATGAACTTTGAAGCATCTCAGATTCTCAATTCTAATTATAACCGAATGGATGTATATCATAATAAATGTATATATAGATGCTACAAACACCTAAATTCACACTTAATTTTATAACATATTTGAGAACTAACTTATGATTAGACATTACCTTAAAAAAACTTATAATTAGATATTTAAATTACATTATTTATATATGGGACCAGAATTTGATAAAAAGTGGAATTATTGTGTATTGAAATTAGGTGCGGAATTTTGGCATGTTCCTTAGGTTTTCCAAACAAATAAACATAGTAGACATATGCATGATTGTACGGTCTTATGATTTGTGAGACGTGAACTTCACGCGCAATTTGGATGCATGAATTTGGAAAATGACAATTATTGGTGAAGAAGGAAAGAGAGAAGAGATAGCGATTGGGGGGTACTAGTACGGCCAAGTGCATGATTGTATGAAGCAATCGGGACCATACATTTGTATTTGTTCTCTTGCTGCTCCCTTTTAAATTGGCTAACGTCGGTTCAAAAAATCAGAATGGGTAGTAATAGCATCCACATCCGTGAATGCATAATTTTTGACTATTTTGTAGAAAAAACATGTTTTGTTTTTTTATACATTTATTTTTATAAAACATCTATATTAATTTGTCTATTCTACACATTTAATAAAATATTTATTTTTGACTCAATACCCAGCCACCATCAACGATCAGAGTAGTGGTAATCCTCAAGCGGCGATCAAACAACAAGATCAAATAACCCACCAATTAAACAACGACATCAAACAACAACAACAACGATCTTTCAACTCTAACCCACTCAAGGACTCGGCCACTGATTCACCGATCTTCCACAACAGCAATCACAACAACAATGACACCTCTTTCTCCGCTGGAGATGATGCGTTCGCGTCGCAGCCAGTCTCAGAGATCTACGCCGATGAAGCGATCGATGAGGACATCGATGGAGGGTTTCTTGGATCGGACAGTTTGATTTCGCCCTCTCTGATGGAGATGGAGCCTAAGGAAGGCTTTGCTCTCAAGGAAGGGAGGAGGAGGCTGGACTGAGGGATCGGGGAGAGAGGTCAGAGTAGAAGTTGAAAATGAGAGAGTGAGGTGAGGAGAGAGAAACAAATAATAAATTAATAGATGACAAACTACAGTAACCGTGTATATTTACACATTTTTACACATTTACACCTACTGATGTGGGTGTTTTTTTGCTCAAAAATGTGTAAAATTTGTATTTTTTTTTCTATTTTAGAAGACTATAGATGGGCTGATGTGGTTGCTCTAACAAACCGTAGACACCAAAGTTTTTGTTTTTGGTTTTTGTTTTTTTTTTATTGAGAAACTAGTCTCCAGAGTGATGAGATTTTAGAATCTAACTTGTTTTTTTTCAGTGGTTCCAAAAGATGGAGAAATTATAAGCTATTCGTGGTAAACAAATCATAGTCACTAAAGTTTTTCTTTTTTGAGAAACTAGTCACCACAATGATCTGGAGGTTTTAGAATCTACCTCGTTTTTACTCAGTGGTCCCAAGAGATGAAGAAATTATAAGGTTTTCGTTGTGGACAAATCATAGTCACCAGAGTTTTCAATTTTTGAGAAACTAGTCACCTAAGTGATCTAGAGATTTTAGAATCTAACTCGTTTTTCTTAGTGGTCCCAAGAGATGGAGAAATTATAAAGTCTTGGTGGTGGACAAGTGACGTAGTTCACTATTCCACTAAAAGATGGTGAACTTGTTTTTAGAATCTAACTTGTTTTTTTCAGTGGTTCCAAAAGATGGAGAAATTATAAGATCTTCGTGGTAAACAAATCATAGTCACTAGAGTTTTTCATTTTTGAGAAACTAGTCATCACAATGATCTGGAGATTTTAGAATCTAACTCATTTTTCCTCAATGGTCCCAAGAGATGAAGAAATTATAAGGTTTTCGTTGTGGACAAATCATAGTCACCAAAGTTTTCCTTTTTTGAGAAACTAGTCACCTGAGTGATCTAGAGATTTTAGAATCTAACTCGTTTTTCTTAGTGGTCCCAAGAGATGGAGAAATTATAAAGTCTTGGTGGTGGACAAGTGACGTAGTTCACCATTTCACTAAAAGATTTCTACCTGTTTAAAATTGCTGAGTTAGAAAAAAAAAAATTTAACCAATGAGAATTTTTTAGTGAAGTAGTGAACCATGTCATTTGTTTACGATGAGGACCTTATAATTTCTCAAAGAGATGATAGAGAGACTAAAAGATTCTAATACCATATAAAAATTCACAACCTCTATCCGAATCATTAATCACATATGTCATATAAGATAATAATTTTTCGGACCTACAATGCCTATGGAGGACATCAATATCATTTTTGCGTTCTTGGCTTGCACTTCAGTAAAAATGCAGTATTGAAATTGAAAATGAAATTTTTTGATAAAAAATATATATTTTGAAAGTGAATTTTAGCCACGTCTTCAATGGAAGTTTATTTATTTATTATTATTATTTTTATCATGTGGTTTGGGATTTTATTAGTACTGTAGAATAATCATACGCTTATATATCTTTTGTCTGTCTATAATATGCATTATATGCTTGTGTCCTTGGCAGTGATTGCTTGGGTTGAATGTCACTTTAAACTTATCATTATACTGTTGCTCTTGTAAAGCTGGCACTACAATCTAACATTATGCGATTACCACAGGTCCACAGCTAGTGCATTGTGTATCATGGACCAGTAGTTTAGCTTTGACAAGTGGCACACTAGCACTTGCTTTAGAATGTATACAGTATACATTTTGCTGTCGTTTCTCAAAAGCAATAAAGAAAGACCAAAAATGATTCGTAAAAATGACATTGGGTTAGAAGTATCATTTAGTTACCCAACAGAGTGGTTCATCAAAAAAACAGTTACCCAACAGAGTGCAGACTAAAGAATAGCTTCTGTTTACCCTAAAAAACTTACTGTTTTCTAGAAAGTTTCACCAATCAAACCTCTGTATACAACTTTTTTTTTTTATCACAACTATTGATATCCTCTCATGTGATCGGTGCATGATAAAAAGGGTAAGGTTGAGTTTTTTTTTTTTTTCTTTTTAATGCAGTTGATCAATATTTTTTTAAGGAATTGCACAACATTCAATTAATGAGATATTTATTTATTTCCTTTTGTTACTTCCTAATAGGGTGGGACTTGCTTGATTCATCTTTAACGAGTGCAATAAAACACCTAATTAATATGTTTTTAATAAAAATTGTATTAATTAATAGTGAACTTGATAAGAATGATGTTACTCCAATCATAGCACACTAAGTAATCAATTGTGAAAAAAAAAAAGAACAATGTTGTCTATTAAATATTTTTTATGTATTTGCTGATCAATAAGGATAACTCAACTCTTTGTGCTTATGATGTCTTGTGACATAAATAAGATTCATTTTGCAAATATAATATGCAGAGCACATAAGCATGTGAAGTTCTTTGTTACCAGTCAATTAAAAACAATACTTATCTGCTGTCCCAAGATTGTGTTTAGCATGTATCTTTTCAATTCATGCACTGTGAAGTACATCTGTAATCGTCACTCATCATTTTGATGTGTTTTTGTGGCTTTCTTGCAACATATAGGTGTAAAGTGAAAAATGTGTTTTGTGTAAGATTAAAGATGTGAAGTTTTAAGCTTAATCAAGGCCAAATCTGTTATATAACTCTTGTTCAAGTTCATTAAATTTAATCTTACTTAAGGTGCAAATTTCAATCCTTATTTGTACTGTACTGCAAGTCTTATATTGACTATGTGAAAGTTTAGGATATTAGCTTAATATAAGTACCCTCAAATTGATCAATTGTAATATATAAAGTTTAATAGTAAATATGCAACCACAAAGGGTTTTTCGTTAAAAGACATAGACATTTCTTTTACAACTTGTGTGAGTCCTTGTGTGAGTCTCAGCATGCTGTGAGTAAGTGGTCTCTTGAGATTCCTCCTCCGCTTAGAGGGAGCATTTTAAGCAAATCATAGTACTCAAATTACTGTAGGATGGTTTGAAATGAAGCGAACAAATATCAGAGAAAATTACATTTTACTACCTTAAATTATACCTCAAATTACACTTTACATCCTAAACTTTTAAAATGCACGGTTAGCATCCTAAACTATAACCCATGTGACACTTTGCATCCCATCGTCAGTTGAGCTGTTAACTTGAACAGAAAAGCTTGGCACCACATGAAAAGACACAGTTGCCCCTCTTCCTTAATAACAAATGAGATAAAACGCTTTATCACCCTAAACTATGCTCCTAATTAGTGATTATACTTTACACCCTGAAGTTTAGTTTTCTAATAAGGTGCAAAGTGTAACACAAGTTATAATTTAGGGTTCTAACTTCTAATCATGTATTTTGAAAGTTTAGAGTGCAAAATGTAATTTAGGGTGATAAAATTCAATTATCCCCAAATTTTAAAGTGTTGTACATTAATTTTAGCAAAAATATGAGAGAGAAGAGGTGGATAATATTTGAAGAAAATAATTTTTCTGAAGTAACTAACTCAGCGCCATGTAATTTCTTCTACTCACATAAACATTAAACATAAACGTGGATGACATGACACTAATACAATAATAACTAAGGGTCCAAACATAATAATTAAGGGTCTGTTTGATAATGTTGTTCTAGTAATATTGTTTAAGTATTGTGGAAATACGTATGAGTAAAAAAGTATTGTGAAAATATATGTTGTGTTGTTTAAATAATTAAAACTATTATTTAATCAACACAATCAAACATGTCCTTAGATTTTTGGTGGGAGAAGAGAATCATTTGTGACAGGTACTGATACACAAATACAAAAAAGGGAAATTGCCAAGCAAATATTTTGCTTCCTTTTGGGATAAGAGGGATTGGCATTTGATTGAGAATTTGGGCCCGCGGTTCTTGAAAATGAAAGCTGATTTAGCCTATCGTTTGGATTGCACTTAAATGATTTGAGCCCCTTTGGCATTTTTCAGTGGGTCATGTATACTGTTTGTAGGACTCGTAAGTACTTTATTAAAAAAAAAAATTTAAAACTAAGTCCCATAGTACTATTCATACATTTAAAAATTATTTTGCTATAGTATTTTCAGTTTTCAACAATAAATGGTATCCAAACAGACCCGTTCATATAAAAAAAAAAAAATTGAAATCTCTCTTATCTCACCCTCTTTGTCTTTGTGGATCAAAAAAGTGGTTCCACACATGGTGTTAGAGACAGGTCACATGCCATGACACTCCCCAGTTATATACATATTGACGTGGTCCTTTCTTCACTATTGGGGTTTTTTTTTTTTTTTTTTTACGTGCTTTTGAGTACATTTGTTAAAGCTTAAAAGCTCTCTAAATAATATTCTCCAAATCACATGCCTCTATTAAATGATTAATCTCTGCTGACTGTTGGGTCAATTTTAATCTGAGGAAATAATTCACCTATACAGTTCAAGTAATCAATTCTAATCAATGTGTCCTTTAGAACAAAAAAGCTCGATTGAATTAAAGGAGGAGAGAAGAGATGAGGGAAAGGTGGTCAGAGACTCTAAAAGGAAACGGCTAAAACCATTATCAATTTAAATGTAAAAACACACAAACTCTGTCTTCAATAATATGATATAAATAAATGTTTTAATTATTTTGTTTTTGTGACCAATAATATATCAGATTGTAAAGTTGATATAAAATTGTAGCATGATAGTATCTTGGAGAAAATGGGCATTTGCTCCTTTTGTCAAAAATTTTCAGCAAAATACCTCATATCTAAAACTATTTAGAAAAATACTCCTGTTTTGAAATTCGATTTTCTAAAAATCGAGTTTTAATTTAAAACTCAATTTTTGGACAATCGAGTTATAGCGAACTGAAAATTAAAAATAAAAAAAAAAAAATTCTAGAACTTGAGTTCCATTTAAGGTACTCAAGCTCCATGAACTCGAGTTCCATGTGAAGTACTTGAGTTCATGGAAGTGATGGAACTCGAGTTCCTTAAAAAAATTCAAGTGGAACTCGAGTAATTTATATGCTACTAGAGTTCATGGAACTTGAGTTCCAAAAAAAAAAAAAAATTAAGTGCTCGTTCGCTATAACTCAATGTTCCAAAAAATCGAGTTTCAAAACAGGAGTATTTCTCTAATTAGTTTCAGACATGAGGTATTTTGCTGGATATTAAAAAAAAGGGCAAAAGCCCATTTTGGCCATAGTATCCCTAACATCACTCAAACTCAAAATTGCTTCTTCACTCACTTCCCCCCGCCTCCTTCGGTCCTTCCATTATTTACCTTCATGGTTCAAATCTAATGATTAGGTGGAAAACGAAAGGGTAGAGGGAAAAGAAAAAAGAAGATGAGACGGTGGAATGTTATGAATTTACGCTATTAAAAAGTTTGGAATTACTAAAGCAAAAAACAAAAAGAGAAATTACAAAAGCAAGAAAAAAAAATCACAAAAAAGGAAGAAGGTTGATGATACACCCCCATATAAGTCCATAACCAACTTAATTTCGGCTAAAGGAAACGTAATTTTCAAAACCAATTCAATCAAATCTAATCAAGTTCATGTTGCTCCCTAGCCACTTGTCAACTCTTTTAACTCTTTGTTTTTTTTGCTGAATAATCACTTGTCAACTCTTGATGCAACGATGAAGAAGTTACACAAAGGACTTAAAAGACCAAACATAATAAATCTGATAGGCCATTGATAGTAATTCAAAGTGGGCAAGCTTGGCATAATTTTGGTCCTTTAGCATCCATTAGCTTTCGAAAGTGCAACCCCAGGTAGATGCTAGTCTATAAGATAGGCGAATTGCTGTGATGAGCTACTCAAGGTTTGTGTCAAGATGTCTTGTATTGTCTCCCTTTGGTACATTTTATCAGTAATTCTCCATAATCATAATGTAACATGATGTGCAGGAGCAGTATTGCATAATGCTTTATGTTGTCCTTTGCCTTGGATCATATTCATATGCATTATTCTTGTGGTATTGCATTCTACAACTTTTTGTTTGGCAATAATAGGTCAAAGAGAGATGGAAAGAATGGTTAAATTGTGCAAAGCAATTAATAATTATGGGATGTATTGTATACTAGATCACATTCATTGCGAATGATAGTAAATACATTTATCTTGATGTTTTAAAAAAATCTTACAAATATGGAGCATTTATTTGAGATCCGTTTATTTTGCTAAAATTGAAATTTTTTTTACTGAAAGTATTGTAAATAAAAGTAAAAGTTAGCTAAAATAGTACAGTGGTATCTATGAATAGTACCAAAAAGTGCAATGAGATCTATGAATAATAGCAAAAATAAGTTGAATAGTAAAATAAGTTGGCAAAAATAATTCATGCCAAACGCACACAAAATATAATAATAATCCAGAAAACCCAAAATGGAATTTGATTTTATGTTCATGCTGATGGTTAAGAGATCATCTAAAGACATAAATAAGTGTTATAATTTTTTTTTTTTGGTATTGAAACAGTGTTATAAGACATATGTCTCACGCATTAACTATTGAAATTAATAAATAGGATAACTAAGCTCGATCATTTCATGGTAATTAAACTATTTATCTAATTCTGTTATTATGGTCACAAAGATTATGCTCATTTACCCATTGTTATTAATACCATTTCGGACCCCGTTTCGGTTTGTCCAGTGGAATGGAATATTTCGGTACCGGCCAATTTCGGCGTACCGTTTTAAGGTGTTTCGGGTTCCTAAAAATTAAATTATATATATTCTTGTAAAACATAAAATTGTCAATTCTAATAAATAAATAACTAAATTTCAAATAATACAAATCATTTAGTCTTAACTCTTAAGTCTTAAATATCAATATAACATCACACAATAAGAAAATTTACAAGACAATAACTAAACATCAAATAATACAAAATATTTAGTCTTAACTTTTATGTCTTAAACCTCAATACAACATCAAACAATAAAAAGATTTATAACAAGTCATTACTCATTACATAAGCCCATAATAATTAATAACTAATAAGCCAACAAAATTTATAACATAATATTAGCCATCAAAATATATATATATATATATATATATATATATATATTTTTTTTTTTTTTTCCATAGGCCAAATCATGTACCGGCCGGAATTCACATCTCGGCCAGAATTGGCCGGAATGGACCGGAATGGCCGGAATGGACCGGAATGGCCCGAAATCTGGCCCGAGGTGGAACGTTGGGTATCCTGGTACTGGTTTGCATACCGGAACGAAAAATTTCGGCCGTTCCAGCCGGAACGAAACGAAATCAATAACAATGCATTTACCAAAGAAATATATTTGTCTTCTGCCTCTCATTTTTATAATACTGATCACGTAATTAATAATGGTATAATATATGATTTATTTACAAAATGAAAAACAGAATTGATAACTAGAGTTTAAAGCAAATTGCCCTGCTCGAAAGCAACTTAAAAATAATAATAAAAAGGACTAATTGGAGTATTTCAAAGCAATTCAAATATATATTTTTTTGCTGAATCAAAGCAATTCAAATGTAGTATATTAATACATTGCTTCTATATAGTACTAAAATCAACTTTGGGATATGCTACAAGGAACCAAAAAAACACACGAAAAGGGATTTGACAGTGCTCTTGGATTTTTGAGAAGACTATTTTATTTCTCTGCTCTCCCAAGAAGCTGGCCCTTCTCCATGGGCCAATCCAGTTCATCGTCAATCACCTCCTGCTTACCAATAAGCCTTGACCCATAAATTTAGGTTTTGCAATAAATTAATTTATTCTCATTGAAAAAGAGACTTTTGATCAAATTCTATCTACACTAATTTTTATTTTTATTTTTTTTAAATTGAAAAGAGGCTTATGGCTAGATACTATCTGCACTAGGTTGTAACCCACGTGCGTATGCACACTGCACAGACACATTGAACAATCACTATTGATAAAAAGAAAAAAATTGAAGAATTTAGTAAATATTTGTTTGGATTTTGTATATTACCATCAACAATTCTTGTTGTTGCCATCATGCCTACAAGTGGAACTTTGAAAGAAAATTATGGTAATAAATGTTTTGAATTGACACAAGTATTAAACGTTCAAGATTTGTTTATTTAAGTTTATTTCGATCGCAGGTCAAATTCAAACTCATTATTAACCTAGATTATATATTTAAGGTTGACTTATTTTCTTTTTGAACTAGATTAATCTTGTTCACAAACTACTAGAGTAACTTATTCTTTCTCCATTTATAATATACACTGCAACTAATTATGTTTACCACTTCATAATTCTATATTATTAATTAATAATTAAACTATAGTTGACATTATTAATTAATAAGATATAATGATTTTGGTTTATGAACTTATAACAATTAGATTCACCAATATTGTATTGTTTATATATATATATATATATATATATATATATATATATATATATATATAACTTATAACTTCTAAATAGTTGTATATGCAGGCGTGCGCACACACAAACACATATAACATTTTCATTTAATAAATAGATTGCACACATTCATAGTATTATTATATAGAAACATAATAAATTCAAATTGAATCTTTTTATATATTTTAAGTTTTTTTTTTTTTTAGAATACTAAGTATTTTTAACACACACACACAGGAAGAGGGGAGAAGATTTTTTTTTTTAAGGAATTTGAATGTAAACATAATTGACACACAATTAAAGTATAATTTGAAGGATACTTTGTATGAAATCGGGATATATAGAAAGTATAGAGATACTTGATATAATAATAAGATATACTTTTATATACTTGGTATTATATATAAATCGAGTCTCATATTCATAAACTTGTTCACAATCACATTGTCAAATTTGAAGTTGAATTTAATAGTCTAACTTAAACCCAAGCTTGATTTGACTCGTTTGCTAAATAAACAAACAACAAGTTTAAATAGCTCAATTCATATATAATTCTAAAGATAATAAACATTGCAAAAGAAATCTCACTGTTTAGATTAGGGTAAAACTTAGGTATAATTTCTTAAGTGTTGTACTTTAGTTTTCCAAATTGGATTCAACAATCTGTTTCTATTGACTATTAAATCACATGCTTGAATTTAATTATTGTTGAAAAATATAATTTTAGTTGCACTGCATTAGTTGATGCAAACATGTGATTGAATTTAATTAGGAAACCTAAATAACACTGCCTAAGTAACTAAACCAATGTTTTGCTATTACTTTAGAACGCAACAACTCATATAGTGATAATCTCTCTCTCTCTCTCTCTCTCTCTCTCTCTCTCTCATATAAAGAAGAAAAGACAGCTTATAAAAAAGAAGAAGAAAAAAATATAACTTAATAGAGTAGTAGACAGCCCAACCACTGTCCTGAATGTTAAGACCTATATCTACAAATCAAATTCAAACCTCACCTTTTAGTAGATTAATATCATAGTTATCACTAACTTAAAGGGCTGAAAATGCTAAACTAATAAGCAGAAGCAATTATGATTCTGTACCTTTAGTTTAGACCATCAAGTTGATTCAATCAACTTTCTACACTTCTGCTCGAATATGGTCACCCCCAACATACTCAATTGACAAAAAGTTGGTCATGGTCAAAACACACACCTCTCTCTCTCTTGTCAAACAGCTACTGCACATAGATAGCATATAAAACCCAAGTGATCATGTTACCAGCTTGGCATTGCATGAAACCAGACTGAACTCTCTCCATCTCTTTAAATTAATAGAATGGCCTATGGTCCCCCACTCTTGTACAGTTTAGCCACATTGCTATGCCTTGGAGTCTTTCCAGGGTCACTTGCTACCTCTTAAATTGTGCACAGTGCTCCAGTTCAGCTTTCGTCTTTTTTAAATGCTCAAAACACCAAAATTTGTGGTCCACTTTCTCCTAAAAGTAACAGAATGAACTGATCAGAAGGTACTAAAAAGTTCTTGTCTCTCAACAGTCGAAACTAATTTATCATGTGGATGGTACTAATTGTCTTCAATTCTTTTGGGTCCCATTTGCTTAATTTCAGAGCCCAAAATGCTAAGGCATTGATGACACACCTTATGACTTATTTGTAATTGGATCTTGAAGTCATCCCTAAAGAATTCTCGATGTAATTACTTGATGTGTGTGATACCTTTCTCAATAGCAAAAAAATAATAAATAAAAAAGACTTTAATTCCATTCCCCTTGGTTTTAGAAATGCTACAAATTCTTCATATTGATTGAAAATTTATTAGCTACTTTGCTCCATTTAATAGATCCAAAGAATTAACTTCTTTTTACTTAATTAATGTTCTGGCTATCAAGCCTAGTTTTGAGTTCTATTCTTCTCTCACTAAACAAATTATTTATTTTCAAACTAAAAACTTGCATACTTTTTGAAATGCAGAAACCCGTGCCAGCAAAGTAAAAGTAAATTGCTTTGGTATGATGATCATAAATACTATCACTTTGTTACAAATATGCATTTTATCACATTGTGTACTTTGGTAAGCCCTTCTTCATAAGGTTGTTTCTAGGGAAGTAGGATTAGGCTTTGTATAATTGTATTATTGCAGAGATTTGTGGTAGGCTTGTCTAGGAAGTGCTTGCTTTTCATATTCTTCATGTGATCATGATGTTTACTCATCAATGTAGGTTATTATATTTTGTAAGCCTATAATTTTGTGTTAAGTTTTTTGTTTTTTTAATAAAAAAATCAGGGTGCAACTTACATGGATTAAGCCTAACTCTCTTTCTTGGTCTTAAGAATGAGCTACATGATGAGGAGCTAATCCTCTCCTTTTATAAATTTATCTAAACCATGATGAAGACAGAAAGATTATTACTCCCAAAGTTGTTAATACAGCTCTCATGCCTCAGCTATTTGAAAGGATTAGCTGATCAATCAGAAGGTTGTCTTAGCCTAACTTGTGTATTACATGTTCAATTTTGTTTTCTAGTCAGATTGTTAATCTCCAACATTATTGTCTCCCTTCAATTATAGAACACTGGAGGGACCAGAACGCCCGGGATAATGTGCTAATAAAGAATCAAATTACAACCCATATATAATAATCAAAAGATTAACTCTATGTTCATTAGCTGTCTAGACTTAATTAGAGCTACCAAATCTTTATGGAAGCTTTTCAAGAAACTAACATGATATCTACCACTTGTAAACTTTCTCAAATGACATGAAAACCCATCCCCATTGGGGAACACACACACATATGTACCTACAATTATAAGGCTATTCCAAAGGGCAACTTGGTTATTAATGGTATGCTTTATATTTCATTGATTCAGTTCTCACATGGCAAGAAATTACTCTCATGTGACCACATGCTAGGAACTCCTCCCATGTTATAATCCCTCCCTCCTTGCAGGGGAGTCAAACTAACAAAGCTGATCTATTTGACTAATGCAAATTGAATAATAAACTGCCACTAAGCTAGAAGATAGCCTGATTTAAATATTGGTCACCCTATTATCCCTCCCTGTCTGTAAATCTCAAATGTAGCAGTGTTTTCAATTACAAGAAAAAAAGATACCCAATTAATGCAATCAATTTAATGTGAGAGACCCTGTTCAAGTCAGGACAAAATAAATCAAGGCAACCTGTATTAACTATTACTGATTCAGTCATCTGCATGACATATTCATGTTGTGTTTTTTTACTTTTCCTACCCTAATCAGTAAGAGCCAGGTGTGTCATTTACACTTTACATGTTTTAGACCATAGAAACAAGAAAGTTCATGCACCACGACAACATCATAATACCATCTTATCTTTTTCTTTTTTTCTTTTTATTTTTCATTATAATATACGTATTATACTTCTCCAAAATGACTTTAGGTCACATGATATTTTCTAGTGTTATTAACGAAGACGTCTATGATTCAAATCTCTCTCTCCCTTTTAAAATAAAGCAGTGTTTATTGCACTCAGTGTGCGCAAAACTGCAAATACACTAGAATCATGACTTTTAAGTCATGTTTTCAATGTATTTTTGCAGTGTGTGTAAAACACACTATGAGCACTAATTTTTTTTACCTTTAAAATAATGTATTATACTTCTCCCTTCCCTGCCATAAATTAGGAAAAATTTCCTTTTTTCTACTTCTTCTCTTGGTAAGAAAAACAAGAATAAGAAAAAGAGAACAGACTGTTTAGAATCGTATACAGAACAATGGTAATTAAAATCCTTTTTTGTCTTTAGTTCCCATAGTGTCCATGTGCTGTTCCTATATTCTAAACACTACCTTAGCTCACTTGTTTCGCCTTAACCAGACCACTTAATTTTTTTATAATCTCACCGTCCAAAATTTTACTACAACAACAAAACAAAGAGATTAAACAAAAAAATAGAAAAGCAGTAAAGCATCTTGTTCGCTTTATAAATCACATATCTCACAAACCTGATCAAACTACTAGCTAGCCAACTACACAACCTTATTCCCTATTCCCTGATCCAAAAACAACCAAGATGGTCTCCCTAGAAACTGTTCAAACTAACTCTAGATCCATTGAGCCAACTTCAAGTCCCAGGATTTCTTTCTCTGCAGAGTTTCTGGATGAGAAAAACTTCATCTCCATTAGCCCAAACTCTCTGCAGGTTGAAAAAGGTGAAGGCATGGAGATAGAGAAAGCAAGAAATGGAGACTTTGAATTCCTCTCAAGCAATGCAAGTAGCCATCCAATGTTAACTGCTGATGAGCTTTTCTTTGAAGGGAAGCTCCTTCCATTTTGGCAAATGCAGCATTCAGAAAAGCTCAACAAGATCAGTCTCAAAGCAAAAGACGAAGAGGAAGAAGAGGTGAGCAAGGAGGAGAGTACTAGGGTAAATTGGTTTGTTGATGATGACCCATCACCAAGGCCACCTAAGTGCACTGTTTTATGGAAAGAGCTATTAAGGTTGAAGAAGCAACGCGCTTCTTCTTTATCGCCATCTTCTTCTTCCTCATCGTCATCATCTTCAGCTTGCTCCCTTGCTGATGTAGCTACAAAAGATGAAGGGAAGGGAGGGTCAGGGAATAGAGAGAAGCATGTGAAGAGGATAAAGAAAGGGTTGGAGAGGACAAGGTCAGCTAGTATTAGAATAAGGCCTATGATCAATGTCCCAATTTGCACACAAATGAAGAACAGTGCACTGCCACCTTTGTTTCCACTAAGGAAGGGAAGATTAGAGAGGTGAGGATGAGAAAGTGGTAGCTGAAGTTCCATCTGATCTCTGCAGAGTTGTCATATATGTTCATCAGTCTCATTTCTTTCTATTTTATTATAAATTTTTCTCTGTTTTTGTGTTTAGATTAATGTTAATTATGGTGAGTTATTGTGGATCTGAAGAATGACAATGTAAATGCTGACCTTTTCTTTTTGTTCGATTATATTAATCAAGTAATTTTAGTTGCATTTCTTATTGCATCGCCTAGAAGCACATTTTTCTGTCTCAAATATAAGAAGTGGGAAATCATGATAGATGCTGTGCAGGTCTGTGAAATGGTGGGTCTCACATGGAGACATATCAAACTGTGTACTTTATTTTGGTAAGGGTCTGAAGGCCATATAAGGATCGAGTGTTGTCCTTTATGAATTGTGAAATGGAATTGAGAGAGCCATGTTATTGATTATTGGACATCTTAGTATACCGTTCCAAATTTCGAGTATCTTTCAGGAATTTAAATATTGTCTAACCATTTTAATATCATTTGCAAAGTGAAGGTCATGGATGATTCTGCAAAGCTAAAATAAGAGTTAGTATCTTAAATCAATAGAGTAAGATCATAGTAACTCCCTACTTTTTTAAATGCCGGATCTGAAACTGGAAGGGTTTGAGGCATTAATGTCAAATGCCCCTTTAGGGACATTCAGTAAAGTTGGAACAATTCAGGGATATGAACATCAAAAACACCCCCAACGACCCACAAATATGAAAGTTAGATGCCAAAGGTGACAACTAACAACTAACAACCAAGTGACAACCGAAGCAATTGAGAAAATAGTCAGCTATACTTGAAAATGAAGGCATATATAGAACCAAACCACGTTATATAAAAAATGAAATAATTTTTTTAGTAGGTACAAAAATGAACAGTATTCATTGTACACGGTACACCCACGGGGGAGAGGGAAAAAGAAGAAGAATAGCTCATAATACACTATCAGAACAAGAAAAAGTATATCTAAAAGAATAAGAAATGACTATATGGACAATTACATTAATTTTGAATGCACGATCCAATCCTACTGAGAAAAAAGGAATCAGACTGACTGACTATGAACAACATTTCGAGTATTCAAATTGCTTTGAAGAGCTCCCAGCTACAGATGTCAAAGTATGCAGAACTTTCAATTTTACAGTTGGAGAGCTTGCAATAAAGAACTTCCAGCAAAATTTGTAAAACAAAATGTGACACAGCTCTTTTACGGAATGTATCTATATACAAATGAATGATCTGAATCAAGTTTCTTGAGAAAGCAGCCAAGTCACCTCTACCATTGGATCCATACACATACTTGCTCAAGAAGGTGGGGGAGATCCAAAATTATTTCCAGAAGTCCTAATAATCAAATTTAAACAATCAGCATAAATGGCGGTGGATAAGATATGGATAATAACACCAGAGGATGTTCAAACTTACCTAAGGTTCAGTCCAGGTTTATCTTTAAGGTTATTTGGAACTGTACCAGTCAGATTATTGTTCTGTAAGAAACTGAAAGACAGGAACTAGGTCAGGTGCATCAATAATTAGAGTTGCCACATTTTTTTAATTGAACATTAATATAAAGACCAAAAAAAAGAAGAAGGAATCAAATCAATGTCTAACAGTGTTTTCATATAATGTCAGTGTCAGAATCATATATGAAAAATCTTCCAGAAATTAAAGAA
Source organism: Castanea sativa (assembly GCF_040712315.1). Classification (NCBI taxonomy): domain Eukaryota; kingdom Viridiplantae; phylum Streptophyta; class Magnoliopsida; order Fagales; family Fagaceae; genus Castanea; species Castanea sativa. The sequence continues at coordinate 3,780,684 of NC_134014.1, forward strand.
TAAATTAGCATAATAATTGATTGAAATTTAGTTTTAAAATATAAAGGTGAAAATTTACATCTGGTAGCATTAATAATAATGTGAGCTAATGATTATTTATTCCATGTCAGTAAACAAGGGAATTGCTCAATCATACAAAGCACAGACCATGAGATAAAATGTGATTGCCACCCTCCAACAAATAAGACAGATCAAACATGGAAATCCTACAGTATCCAGATGTAATTTACAGCGCAATAAAAAAAAGCAAATGTTTTAGTTGCGATTGTCAGTTCTCATTCTGATATGGGTGAAATAAATCATGTGAAGTAGATCAAGTTCCAGGGTCCAATCTTCTTAATATATATATATATATATATATATATATATATATATATATAATCACACGAGAACACACACACGCGCACACATGTCTGTATTAGGATAGAATTTTCCTCTAAATTGATTTGGAGGAAAGTTTATTCAACCCAATACATGGTGATTCAAATGAGTATTCACGTGTACTTACCTATTTAGAAGTCATGCGTCTTAGTTAAATTACTTAAAAGTCATGTGATTAAAATACATGTAGAAGGTTATCTGATAGCCAATTAATGGGTAAGAGGAGATTCTATATATTATATATGTAATTAGGAATAAAATTACCATATTTCAATATGGAACATATAGTCATATACAATATTTTTTCCTTAGACTTTCCATCATTATTTTATTTTATTTTGTCACTCGTTTGTAACGTAAGTTACAGATCTCATACAATGAAACTGTCTCAATTCCAATTAAACAAAGACCTATTCTAAGTTATCATTTCAAACATACCAGTACTCCAACCTAAAACTACAAAACTCAACCAAGATTTTTTAATCCCATCTTTTTTGTGTAAACTGACATACTAAAATGAAAGGGAAAACCAATGATTTAAGGTCAGATCCAACAAGGGAACAATTGGGTTTTGGATTCCTTAGGACCCTCAAGGCTTCTAGTATCCCTCCTTTCTCGGCTCATATTTAGTAAATTATAATATATATACTCAGGCCACTTGGCTAAAAGCAAATGGTCAGAGATATTGCAAGTATGTATATTAGTGGACAGAAGCACCTTTAGTTCCGTTGAAAGCCTATATAAACATACTCCATTCCATGAATAAAGTTAAATTTTTAAGCAGCAATTCCTTGGGCAATCCAGTGCTCAATAACAACCTATAAGTATAGGTTATTCAATCCCATTATTTTGAACTGAAAGGGGTATTCTAGTTGTTTTCCAAGTCCCAACAAGTTGACAAGGGTGCTCTCTCGTACAGTGTAGTGGAGATCTGGGGACAGCCACCATATTATATCTATAATTGCTAGCAAATTGAATCTAAGAGTCAGATAAGAAAACAAAAGAAAATCCCAAGTTTCACCAACCCTCACTAACAAAAATACAATGCTTCTAAGTGTTGTCTATACTGCCACTCAAAGCCTCAGAGGAAATAGATGAATCTGACACTGACATTGATAGGAGATCTCTTCAGTGTGCTGTTAGATGTACCATGGTGGAAGGCATCAAAAAGGAAATACAAAGTATGAGCTCCTATCGAGTAAAAAGGGTGATCTATATGGGCTTGGGCCAGTTAGGGCTACGATGGGCCCAAAGGATCACCAAGATTGTGCTTTCAAACTTTCAAAGTCCTCTCTCTCTCTCTCTCTCTCTCTCTCTCTCTTTAAGAAACCAAAGAACATAATAAGAGGTGTGGGAATGATGTGGGTGGAAGCACTTCGAAACAATATGATCAGTAAAGATGCAAAAAGCAATACCAACTTTAATACGAGCTCAATTAATCAGAAAAAGAAGAAGAAGAAGAAGGATCTATATAGCTGATCCCAATTAGTTGAGACTTAAGGCTTTTTGACTTGTGTATAGTTGAGTTGTAAGATTACAGTATACTTTAGAGTGAATTGATATATAGATCATGGATAGTTGGGTTAATGGAAGATAGACAGAGCTGATCCAAATTAATTGGAGTGAAGGCTTTGTTCAGTTTAAGTAGATATAGGTCAAAGTACCAAAGAAAATGAGAATTAGAATAGTTCACCATCCTTCTATCTAACCAAAACTAACTTAATGATAGATTCGTTCCAAATCTTGTAATTTATTATCCCCCTCCCCCCCCCCCCCCCAAAAAAAAAGCAGGAATAAGATATGCCAGTAGATAATAAATCTCTCTCATATCATTGCAAAAAAAAAAAAAAAAAAGAGTTTAAAGATATTGATGTTGATGTTGTTGATAAGTGATACTCAATCTGATCAAAGTTAGTTCTCCTAGAAAGTTTTCTCACAATACTTCCTAGGACTTTGTAATGGTGATCATAAGTTCATAAATTTGATATGTAGGAGCAGAACAATTATAAGTACACTGTTTTAACATGATTTGGATGGAACTACATCCATCACAGAAGAGAAGCACTGAAAGTACTATGCAATATACGGTAAATCAACAAAAACTATCATGCATGCACTGATTAGGAGAGGGAAAAGCAAAATATATTGCAGAATAAAACTTACAGTTCACGCAAGCCTTTAATGTCCCCAAGTGATGACGGAATAGATCCACTAAATTGATTGTCTTCCAAATGCCTTAAAGGAAAATAGTATTGAATTAGAGAAAAGAAACAAAATTTCTAAATAAATAATCACATGAAAAGGGCTCAGGTTCTAAGAATTCAGATAATACAATCCACACAACAGAATAGTTATAACATAAGCAACTGACAGAGGAAATTGAATTTCTTCAATGAACTGAGAATGAAGTACATGATATCTTACAGATGAGGCTCAAGTGGCAATAATTTTATATGCAATTATGAGCTCAATCACAAATGACAATAGGCAGAGATTAAATAAAAAATAACCCAAACCCCCACAACTTACAATGTCTCTAGCATCTTCAATGAACTGAGATCAGGAATAGGTCCAGTCAAACTGTTATTCCCAAGCCATCTGTTAATAGCATTAAATCGTCAATCATCAAATCCATACCTCTCAATTTCATTAATCAAAAAATTTGTAACTGAAAACCTACATGTTAGTCAATGCCGTCATATTGACAATGCTAGGAGACAGTGATCCTGAGAGGCCCATGCTTGTCAGGTTTCTGGAGACAATAGAAAATGGTAAGCCTCTTAAGGGATACAAAAGAAACTATACAAATTATTGTGAGACAGCAAGTCAAGTCTCACTTACAAGGAGATCACACGGATCCGGGGACCATCAGAGCAAGTAATGCCACTCCAAGAATACTGGCGGGGCATGCAAGGATCACCATTCCAGCCAAGTGGAGGATTCTTGAGACTAAGTTTTACTTTTAACAAACCAATAACTGTGAAAAGAAATACAGTTCCCCTTTTAAAAAATCATGTAATTGAAAATCCTCAATATGAAGTGTACTGAACAATGTTTAAAGAGGTTGTGTTATGAGAGAGGAATCAACCAAGCACCTTATGGTCAAACACATTTCACTTGTCTCAAAGGAAGCTGTTATTTAGGCCAGATTAATTTTCTGTACCACTAACTTGATATGACACTGCTTAGGTGAGCCACAGCCAATGGCTCTGGCATAACTAAAAAATGCCATCCAGTGTAATGCAGAGAATATGATTAAACTATTTTTCCCACTTATTTTTTTAACATCAATTACAAAACACACTTTCCTATATCTTTGTTTGGCCATGTATGTTTAGCTGGGCTCATCAATGAAATAACCAGACTACTGACTAGAAATTAATCCAGTTTCGTTGCCTTTATAAAAGATGCTATTTGGAAGTAAACATACCATCTCGAGTAGCAGTTCTTCCCCCAAGATCTAGCACTTTAAAAATCTCTCCAGCATTTATCAGAGGACCAATGTCTGAACCCACAGCAGGGGTCAAAGTTATCTTTGTAGGACCACGAAGAGGCCACCGGGTTGCAAAGACACAAGCACCTGCTGGAGTGACATTCAAATTAGGGTAATATGGCACATCATTTATGCTTATGTTAAACACCCTTGAGCTCGAATTACGGTCGTCTGCAAAGTATAGAGCAATGTAGTATTTTGAGTTTGAAAGGGATGCTGGAGGCCAATTCAACACCAGGGGTTGTACTTTGGTAGTCGTCAGAGCTGTCTCAAATACTTTTAGAGGAGGAACGTTCCAGAAACCAGAAACAGATATATTTCTGTTTTTTGATACTGTAGAATCATTATCTCCTGATGGCTCCCAAAACCGATCAAATCGATCATCAGGATACCTGGCAATACCAAATTATCACACTTAAGCATAAGATGATAAAGAATACGCAAGCAAAACTGAACAAATGAATTGACAACCTAAAAGTTAAATAAGCACCATATCCAGTTCATGAGTTGCTAGTTTTGAATTGTCACTTCTTTGCAGACATAACAAATTATCTGCTAAATGAAGAGATATTAGGCCTGTCCATTTTTGCTTTAAGAGGGGTTCAAAAGTACTTTAAGTGGTTAACACTCTTTTAGCTTACATTACCAAAAGTTTGACAATCTCGCTAAAGAGATTAAAATGTCCTTAAAGCTTCTTTTTTTTCAGCATTAAGGCTAAAGCTGAAACTTGGAGCCTTTAGGGAAAAGCTCCACAATTCACCGTTTTTAATTATTATTTGACATATACAAATGGCTTCTCTAGTTCTCCTTTTGAAGAGGTGTCAAATTGATTTTAAAGAGCCTAAACGTTTGACAATTTCACTAAATAGCTTTAATGGGACTTCCCTAAAATTGATTTCAACTTTAAGATTAACATTAAAATTGGGTGCTTTATGAAAAGCTCTACATTTCAATGTTCATGCTTTATAAAATCCAGAACTTTAAAACCCTCAAATGGCTAAATAGCTTTTTAGTTAAAACTCTATATACTAAAAAAAAAAAAAACTCTACTTTCTTCCTATATCAATAGGGCTAGAACTTATGTCATGAATCTCGTAGGTCTCGTAGTTCAACTATCACTTCCTATCACTTCCTGGTTTCCTGTTTTCGCCTAGGGTTCAAACTTCTCTTTTCCTGACTTAAAAAAAAAAAACTCTAGTTTTTTCCTATATCAATAGTGCTAGAACTTATGTCATGAGTCTCATAGTTCAACTATCACTTCCTGGTTTTCGCCTAGGGTTCAAACTCCTCTTTTCCTGACTTAAAAAAATCTACTTTCTTCCTCTTATCAATAGTGCTAGTGACATAATTGCTAGAACTTATGTAACGAGTCTTGTAGTTCGACTATCACTTCCTAATTATCAAATTTATCCACACAAAAAAAGAAAAAAAAATAATTCTAGAACTGATATCTCATAAAAAAAAATGCTAATTAAAACAGAACCAAGCACATGAATCACAAATTAAAGGTTTTCTTTCACATACTGAATAATTGGCCCAGAATATCCAAAACTGTTCCTCGCAACCAAGCTGAGACTAAAATTGTCAAAATCCGTGGTATTATAGAGCGAATCCCCGACTATCAAAAACTCCAAAGCCGAAATGAACGGGTCCGAATCCGTATACGTATTGGAACCAATACACAAACTCATCGTCTTTCCCTGCGCGACGAAGACGCCCTCGTAATACGACGCCTCGCCGTTCGCGTAATCCCCGGTGGTATTCACCACGCTCCAGAAAGTCCCGTCCACCATCTGATCGAACACCGGCGGAGACCCCTGCCCGGCGTTGACTCCTCCGTAGAAGTAGGTGGTTCGGATTAAGTACTTCGCGGTGCGGTAAACCTCGACGACGAAGCAGTATTTGGTGCGAAAACGTAGAGGAAACGATCGGACGGTGGCGAGCGTAGGAACGGTTACCGGGATCGTCAGGTTTTTCGAGGTACCACCGGACACGAAACCGGCGTCCGGTAACCATTCTCGACCGTTAATTGTCAACTTCTTGGTGGCCCCACAGTTAATCGAAATACCTGAAAAAAAAAAAAACAAAAACAAAAAAAGTAGTTACAATTCTCCATAATTTGAACCCTGAATGTCTCCGTTAAAAATATCAGAACGTGTCAGTTGAACTATTATTATTACCTTTAGGAGGTGGAGGTTGTTGTTGGGAGAGTGAGAGAGGGAGGAAGGAAAATAGGAGGAGGAGGAGGAAGGAGAGGAAAGACATGGTTGAGAGAAAGGCATGTGAGAATGGGAAGAGATTTGAATTGGTTTGGTTTGGTTTGGTTTATTGAATATTTTGGTGGGTTTGAAATAGAATGGGTCTACTTTGGTAGAACATGCAAGCAAGGAATAGGAGAGGAGAGAGAGAGAGAGAGAGAGGGTATGGAGTTAGGGAAGAGGAAGGTATAAATGGTGGTGGGTATGACGCGGGAAAACAAGGGCTAAGTCAAATAGTAGTAGTAGGTATTTATACATTTTTAATTTTTTAATGGTTGTTTTTTCAGTTGGGCGTTTGGTGAAGTAATAAAGAAATGGAGCCGTTGTTTTGGGGTGGGGCCGCTGGTGGTTGGTTGGTTTAAAGGTTTTTTACAGCTCTCTCTCTCTCTCTCTCTCTCTCTCTCTCTGTTGTAAATCTGGAGATGTAAAAAAAGGTTTCATTTACCTTCTGGGAAAAAAAATGAAGGTTTAGTTTTGTCTTATTAGATTAATTAATACACATAATTAGTTTTGCCAACTAAGTGCTTAGCATTGAGAGGGCATAAAATTAAACCCTCCCCAAATTACTATTTTAGATCTACTCACTATCCCCAAAACCACATTTACCCAGGTGGCTGTAGCTAAAAAAGTTTTTAGTAACTATAAACTGTAGGTTCTTAAATATAGGAAAATATCATATTTTGTTGTTGGTTAAGAAGAGAGAGATGGGAAACAAGAGAGAAATATGTTTTTTAGAGTGTAAAAAATAATATATATTGTAAAGTGAGTTAATAAAATAAATAAAATAGTTTTTTACCCTGTAATTTTTTTTTTTTTTTTTAGAAACTTGATGAGATGCTCTAATAGGTTAAAATAAATAGCCTCAAATTATAATTTGTTTGGAGCTCAATTTTTTCCTTTACCGTATTATTGATTAATGAGGTTTATATTTACCTCTCTTAATAAACGATATGTTGTGAATGCACTATTAAAATATAAGATTAATATTTTTGAAGTTTTTTAATTGACAACTTCTTAGGTTATGTTTGGTAACTGTTTTTTTTTTCTATTTTCAAAATTTTTTTTTTGGAATATAAAGAAAAAACAATTTTCTTGTAATTTTCAAATAAAAAACATGTTTGGTTAGTCGAAATTAAAAAAAAAAAGAAGAGTTTTTTGAAGAAAAGAATAAAAAATACAAGAATATGTTGTTATTAGGGAACTCTAATGCTAAATCATTAAATGAGACAAATTCATTAAATTAAATGCGTGTTTTCATTGACTTTTAAAAATTAGAAATTGAAAACAGTCTTTTACAAATTTTTAATTTCTTTTACAAATTGAGTTTTGAGAACAATTTTTGTTTTCTGTCTATTTTGGGTTGCTAAACAAGTTTTTCAGTCTCAAAAATAGAATATTATTTTTAAAAACAAAAAATAAGAGTAAAAAACCCTTAGCATTCGTCATTATTGGATCAAAGACATATTTTAAATTAGATGTTTTTATTTATTATTATTATTTTTTTTGGAGAAGAAAAACTTAGAACTTTATTAAAGAAAAACACAAATATATCAGCCTAAAGAACAGAAGAAAAATTAGGGGGAACCTTCTCCATCCACACAACATAATTTGAAACATTTAAGGAATGCCAAGCTAGACTAACAATTCTACAACATCTTTTATTTATAGCTAATTAAATTATAAATATTTATAAGTGTCTAAGTTATTTTGCTTACACTCTGTTTGTTTAGATAGAAAACTTTGTGTAAAAATTTTATGTAGTTTTTAGTGTTTGATAGCATAAAAAAAATGAGTCAAAGAAAACTATTTTTAGTCAACATAAAAAAATATTATTTATTTTTAGAGATTGTTTTCCACTATTTTTTTTTTGGAAAATAATTTTATCTTACAACAAGTTAAATAAGAAAAGTTATAATATTTAGCTTTGAATGAGATACTTTTATAGAAAATAAATTTTTTTTTTTGAAAAATAACTTATTTTCTAAAAAACATCATCACTAAAACCAACATTGTGTTATATATATTACGCTTTCATCTACTTTTCTCATTCTTCTTAATTATTTAGCTTTGAATCACAACATATACTGGATGGAGTGACTGTTATGCTAGAATGGTGTGAATTCCAAATCTTCAATCCATTTTTTTTTATCACTATTCTTTTTTTTAGTAGGTTTTATCACTTTACTTAGATGATACATAAAGAATATTTATATGGTCTAATTTAACGGAGGATGATTGTAAGGAGGATATTCTATAATGCCATTTTTTTTTTCTTTTTTAACAAGAACACTATGAAGCCAATCTAAACAAGCATAAACAAAACATTTTAGGGCGATATTCGTTTATACAAAAAATAATAACATATCATAATTAGAAAGAAAACATGAAGGAATTTAAATGATAGGCTAATAATAGTGACATTATTTATGGTGCCCCATGTTTATGGTTTAAATCTCCTCTTCCTCTATCCTATTATCTACAATTCTACATATTCAAAGAAGAGGAAAAGGAAAAGGAAAATAATATGAATGGCACGTCTTCACTTGATCAAATGGGACAAATTGTTCGACCAAAGAGCCTATGAGGACCCGAAGAGCCGAGGACTCGAGGACCCAAAGATCTAAAGATCCGAAGACATACTGGAAGGCATAAGGAGTAAAGGAGAATAAAAGTCAGGGTCCCGAGGATAAAGTGGGATGGCCTGGCAAAGGACGAAAGGTAGATTGATGATGTATGGGGTATATTGGGTTGGATAATTATGAACGTTGCATTGAATGTTCTGCACCAACCATTTTGGCCGCATTGAATAGGGAGTACCAGCTTTATCCGTTGCATTAATGTAGAAATGACTTGAACAGTACAAAGCACAGAGCTAAAACTTCTCTACATTACCGACTACAAGAGAATGGACAAGTGCCAGTAAAGGGGATTGAGTAGATGAGAGGTGTAGGGCTGAGATATTAAGGGCAAAGAGTATAAATAAGAGAGGAGAGACACAGGAAGGGGGGAGACAGGACGTCTAAAACTTTGTTGTTACTATTCTCTCTACAAATTCATTGTTTTAGGATCTTTAGTCATAAAACGTTGTTGTTGTTGTTGTTGTAAAGTCTTTTACGTGATTTTTGGTCCTTACAATTGGCGCCGTCTGTGGGAACAATAAAGTGGGGCGTTCTAGTTTAAAGGTGAATGGCGGAGGCACATCAAGAAAGGGAAGAATCAGTAGGTTCACAAAGGAGAAACCTAACCATAAATATGCAGCGGGGAGTTGGAAAGAAACACACCCCAAGTGTGGTGGTGGAATCATATCATAGTGATCAAGTGGCTGGGCAACGATCATCGACTAAGAGGCAAATGTCCCGTGATGATGTGTTGCAGCAAATGCAGTCTGAGATAGATTATCTGCGTAGATGGTAAGAAGCGTGGTAGGAAGAGCCCGTCTTACTCTTCCAGTGATAGTTCTGAAGAAAAACCTGGAGGAAAGGAACCTCCAGCATTTGAGTCTCTGCACAGTAAGGCCCGTTTGAGTACTTCTTCGGGTGCTAGGACAAAGAGGTGGGAGGAGACGCAAGGTAAAAATGGGGCATACCAAGGTGAGGAGAATGATGCAATGGGTAAAGCTTTGAGGCAAATTTCTAAATCTCCTTTCGGGGCCAGGATAAATAAGGCAAAACTCCCCCACAGATTTTCTCAACCTATATTTACTATTTATAATGGAAGGACTGATCCTGTAGAACCCGTTAGTCATTTTAATCAAAAGATGGCAGTCTATTCGAATAATGAAGCGCTGATGTGCAGAGTGTTTTCTTCCAGTCTGGGACCAGTGGCCATGCGGTGGTTTGATGCTTTGGCGGAAGGTTCCCTAAAGTCCTTTGAAGAGTTGACAAGGGCATTCGCGGCTCGGTTCATAACTTGTAGTAGGATCCCAAAACCCTTGGATGCATTACTGTCTATGGCCATGAAGGAAGGAAAAACGCTCAAAACTTATTTTGATCGATATTGGGAAATGTATAATGAAATTGACGGAGATGTTGAAAATGTGACTGTAAGAACTTTTAAGGTGGGGCTTCCCACGGAGCATGGATTGAGGAAGTCCTTGACAATGAAGGCAGCTGTAGACATGCGTCAGCTTATGGACCGTATAGACAAATATAAACGGGTGGAGGAGGACCAGATTCAAAGCAAAGGAAAAGCGAAGTTATATCCGGAGAAGAAAGATCTTCGAGGAATGGGGTATCAAGGCAGTCGGCCTAGGCAAGACTTCCAAGTCGTCCATTGCCAGCTGAAACTCCTTTGGTTAATTCACTGTTCAAGGAGTCTATACATCACATATTAAAGAAAATTCAAAATGAACCATACTTTAGACCACCTAACAAGATGAGTGGAAATGCATCTACGAAAAATCAAAATCTTCATTGTCATTATCATCAAGACAGGGGACATACCACAGAAGAGTGTCGGACGTTGCGTGACCATTTGAACCAATTAGCCAAGGCGAGAAAGATCAATCATTTCTTGTCTAGGCCGGACGGGCAAGTGGGACATCAAGGTACGCGAATGTATCGTGGAAATATTCCTCAGCCAGCTTTAGGCACCATTAACGTTATTTTGGCGCAACCGAGAAGAGAAGCCAAGGATCCTTCTCAGATCATGTCCGTGCATAGTAGTTTTGGAAACGAAGTCATGGAGGGAAACAACCAACTGGCTAAAAGAATGAGGTTTTCGGCGACGCCAGTATTGGGTTTTTCTGAGGAAGATAAGGAGGGAATGTATCAACCCCATGATGATGCATTGGTAGTAACTATTCATATCGGGGGATATGACGTGAAACGAGTCTTGGTGGATGATGGAAGTGGTGCAGAGATTATGTATCCCGACTTGTTTAATGGCTTAAAGTTAAAAGAAGAGGATTTGGAGAAGTATGATTCCCCGTTAGTAGGTTTTGATGGGAAACAGGTGATTCCACGGGGGATGATTAGGCTGCCTATACAGGTGGAGGATACAGAGGTCCAGGTTAACTTCATAGTAGTCAGGGCGTATTCACCTTACACGGCCATTCTGGCTAGGCCTTGGCTCCATGCAATGGGGGCAGTTTCTTCGACTTTACACGTAATGGTGAAATACCCTATCCAAGGAAGGGTGGGGATATTGCACGGTAGCCAGTCGGTAGCCAGGCAGTGTCTGATGTCTGCGAGTATTAGAACAAGGCAAGGTTCATCAACGGGGGCGACTCCGAAAGCAATATAGCAATTAAAGAAACTTGCTCAGGGGATAGGTGTCGATGATAATGGAGGTTCCGCTGAAGAACTGGACAAGATATTTATAGGAGAAGATAAGGAAAAATATTTTCAGGTAGGATCCCAATTGCCAGTACCGGAAAGGGAGGAGTTAGTTAGGTTCTTAAAGGATAACATTGATGTTTTTGCTTGGACGGCCTATAACGTCCCAGGAATTGATCCAGAATTCATCTGTCATCGTTTGAATGTTAGTCCCAATGCAAAGCCTCGTAAGCAACCTCCTCGGCGTGCGTCCCAAGAGCATGCCGAAGCAGTTAAGGAGGAGGTTAACAAGTTAAAGCAAGCAGGGGCAATCAAGGAAATCTATTATCCTGAGTGGCTTGCCAACACTGTTGTGGTTAAAAAAAAAGAACGGAAAATGGAGAGTTTGTGTCGATTTCACTGATCTGAACAAAGTATGTCCAAAGGATCCTTTCCCTATTCCAAGAATTGATCAATTGGTGGATGCAATTGTTGGACATCCACGGATGAGTTTTTTAGATGCTTTTCAGGGTTATCATCAGATACCTATGTCATTGGGTGATCAGGAGAAGACAGCTTTTCGTGCTCCTAATGGCAATTACCATTATCGAGTAATGCCCTTTGGTTTTAAGAATGCAGGTTCCACTTATCAAATGATGGTGACTAGAATGTTTGAGTTGCAGTTGGGGCGTAATATGGAAGCATACATCGATGACATGGTGGTTAAAAGTAAGGAAGTAGAAGACCATTTGAGGGACTTACACGAAACCTTCTCAGTCCTTAGGAAGTATAAGTTGCGTTTGAATGCTTCCAAGTGCTCCTTTGGAGTAGATTCGGGAAAGTTCCTCGGGTATATGATAACGCACCGGGGAATTGAAGTTAATCCTGATCAAATCAAGGTTATCTTAGGGTTGCATCCTCCTCGGAATCCTAAGGAGGTACAAAAGCTAACTGGAATGTTTGCAGCCTTGAATCGGTTTATATAGCGATCTGCAGACAGGTGCCGACCTTTTTATCGCCTTTTGCATAAATGGAAAGATTTCCAATGAACAGATGAGTGTAATTTGGCTTTTAAGGATTTGAAGCAATATTTGGCGAATCCGCCAATACTATCACGGCCGGAGAAGGAAAAGGTGTTGTATGCCTATTTAGCAGTCACGGACTATGCTGTAAGTCTTGTCATAGTACGGAATGATGATGGAGTTCAAAAACCGGTATATTATATTAGTAAATCCTTGCAAGAGGCCGAGTGGCGATATTTACCTTTGGAAAAGGCTTTTCTAGTCGTCGTACATGCAACAAGGAAGCTTCCCCATTATTTTCAAGCCTATACGATAGTAGTACTTACCCAATTGCCTTTGCAGGCTATCATAAGGAGATCTGATTACACTAGTCGCGTGGCTAAATGGGGACCTAAGCTGGGAGCTTATGATGTTAAGTATATGCCCCGGACGGCTATTAAAGGACAGGTTCTTGCCGATTTCGTGGCTGAATTCATGGAAAGTGGCATTAAGCAAGAAGATGTTATGCTAGCCGTAATGTCTATTGGGCTGGGGAATGTCATTCTTTGGGAAGTTTATACGGATGGGGAATCTAATCGAAAGAGGGCCGGGATTGGAATTGTGCTAATTACCCCTAAGAAGTTAGTTATGGAAAAGTCACTACGGCTAGGATTTGTAGCCACCAATAATGAGGTCGAGTATGAAGTTCTCTTGGCAGGTGCTCAAATGGTTAGGCATTTGGGAGGAGAAGTAGTGGAATTGTATTGTGATTCCAGATTAGTTGTCGAGCAAGTTAATGGAAAGTTTGAGGCAAGAGATGAAAGAATGAAAAAATACCTCGAACGAGTTAAAGGGGTGTTAGGTCTGTTTAAGAGTTTTAAAGTACGACAAATTCCGAGAGGGCAGAACGCTCATGCCAACTCGTTGGCCATGTTAGCCACATCCTTGGGCTCAAAGTTACCACGGACGGTAATGGTAGAGGACTTGTTGACTTCTAGCCTTACTAGCATCCCGGCAGTCGGGGTTCACAGCATTCATGTTGGCCCGAGTTGGATGGATCCGATTGTGACCTTCTTGCAGTATGGTGTGTTACCCGAAGATAAAGTGGAAGCCGAGAAGGTACGGAGAAGTGCCCCCCGATATTGGCTTTCTGGGGAGCATTAGTTGTACAAACGTTCCTACTCGGGGCCATATCTGCTCTGCGTACATCCTGAAACTGTTGAGCCTTTATAGGAAGAGTTACATGAAGGAATATGTGGAAGTCATACGGGGGGAAGATCGTTAGCCCACAGAGCCATGACTCAAGGGTATTGGTGGCCAAATATGCAGAAGGCCTCCCAAGAGTATGCAAGGAAGTGTGACCAATGTTAAAGGTTTGCACCAAACATTCATCAACCAGGGGGAGTCTTGAATCCATTATCTAGGCCATGGCCTTTTGCTAAGTGGGGCTTGGATATCGTCGGACCATTTCCTTGGGCAATTGGTAATAGAAGATGGCTCATTGTCGGTACAGATTATTTTACTAAGTGGGTGGAAGCCGAACCATTAGCTAATATCAGGGATGCAGACGCTAAGAAGTTTATTTGGAAGAATATCGTAAGTCGCTTTGGAGTCCCGCATACTTTGATTTTTGATAGTGGACTTTAATTTGATAGCAAGGCTTTTCGTAGGTATTGTGCTGATATGGGAATAAGGAATGAGTATTCAATGTCGGCCTACCCTCAAGGAAATGGTCAAGCTGAGGTTACAAATAAAGTCATTCTGGCAGGATTAAAGAAACAATTAGACGATGCTAAAGGAGGATGGGTAGAAGAGTTGCCTTATGTGTTGTGGACTTATCGTACTACCCCCCGAAGGTTAACAGGCGAGACACCATTTTCAATGACATATGGAATAGAGGCGGTAATCCCGTTGGAGTAGGCTTTCCCACCTTGAAATCTGATCAGTATAACGATGCGAGTAATCATGATATGCTGTGCGATAGTTTGAATACTATTGAAGAAAGATGGGAAGTAGCCAATGTGAAGATGGGCAGCTACCAACAGAAACTCAACCAGACATATGACAAGGGAGTAAAGTCAAGGCCTTTAGTACCAGGAGATTTGGTATTAAGAAAAGTGGTGGGGACAGCGAGAAATCCTGCCTGGGGTAAGTTAGGGCCTAATTGGGAAAGACCGTATAAAGTTACGTCTGTAGCAGGTGTGGGGGCTTATCGTTTAGAAGATTTAGATGGAAGGGTAGTCCATCGCCCCTGGAATGTAAACAACTTACGATGTTATTACTATTAAAGGAAGAGCCTTCTTTTGTATCAATTGTAGGCTTATTTTGTTTCATTAGTCTGTGTGTTTTTTTTTTTGGAATAACCTATACCCAAGTGTTAAGCTGACCTTAGGCCTTGTTCGGCTCCTCGTGCCACGAGTCTAAGAGAAATTAACACCATATAAAAAACACAAGTGTTAAGCTGACCTTAAGCCTTGTTCGGCTCCTCGGGCCACGAGTCTAAGAGAAATTAATACCTTATAAAAAACCCAAGTGTTAAGCTGACCTTAGGCCTTGTTCGGCTCCTCGGGCCACGAGTCTAAGAGAAATTAACACCTTATAAAAAATTCAAGTGTTAAGCTGACCTTAGGCCTTGTTCGGCTCTTTGGGCCACGAGTCTAAGAGAAATTAACACCTTATAAAAAATTTGAGTGTTAAGCTGACCTTAGGCCTTATTCGGCTCCTTAGGCCACAAGTCTAAGAGAAATTAACAACTTATAAAAAAATTCAAGTGTTAAGCTGACCTTAGGCCTTATTCAGATCCTCGGGCCACGAGTCCAAGAGAAATTAACACCTTATAACAAATCTGAGTGTTAAGCTGATCTTAATTCTTGTCCGGCTCCTTGGGCCACAAGTTTAAGAAAAATTAACACCTTATGAAAAATCTAAATGTTAAGATGATCTTAGCTCTTGTCCGGCTCCTCGGGCCACAAGTCTAAGAAAAATTAACATCCTATGGAACATCCAAGTGGTAAATTGATCTTAGCTCTTGTACGACTCCTTGGGCCATAAGTTTAAAAAATAATAACCTCGTAAAGAAAAGTTAAGTGTTAACTTAATCTTAGTTCTTGGTTGGCTCCTCAAATCATAAGTGTAAGACAAAAAATGAACACCGTTTTTTGTTAGCTTATGTTGCAAAGTTGATGATCGCGTTACATTTAGATGTATAAGCAAAATTGATGATCGTGATCTATGTTATGTGTGCATGAAAAGTTGTTGTCTTAGCGGTAAGGCATTGTACTTGGCAAATAAGTAGAAACAAAGTAAATACTTGAGTATTGCGATATGTTAACAATCAATAATATGCACGTCACGGCTATTAATTCCTTCCATTCAGTCTAAATAAATTTTTTTTTTTAAAAACGGCAACAAAAAGAACAAAATAAAAGTAACAGCATCAAGTGCTTGTTTGTTTATCTTTAGGGTTCTTTTTCTCTGCTTCTTTCTATTTTTTCTTCTTTTTTGCCTGTCCCACTTCCTTCGGAACGGCTTCATTTCCTTCATTCATTAGCTCGGCGTGAGGAGAAGGGTTCTCGGCTATTTCTTGGCCCTTAGGATGAACAGAAGAAGATTCTGGGTCTGGAGTGGTTGCAGCTGCGGGAGGAACGGAACTGGAGTCACTTGTTGGTTTGGGAGGAGCAGGAGCTAGTTGTAAGGCAGAAGGGTAATAAACACTGTCGGGATTTCGAAGCTCGGACTCAGTGGATACTCCGGCAGCGTCTAAGGCCCAACCCCAAACTTCTAAACAGAACGCACAGGCAACCCCTTTTAGTTGAGCGGTGAGGTTATCAGCAGCTTTCTTCATACCGGCATCATATGCTGCTTGCTCAGCATCAGCCTTCTCCTGCTCCTTAGAGGCTAATTCCCTTTGTACCTGCTTAAGCTCCACCATAGTAAGAGCAAGTTTGTTTTGAGCTTACTTTTGGGCTTCAAGAGCAATAGTAGCTTGCGATTCATAACTTTGCAAGGCCGATTCTGCGTTTTTGTGAGCCTTTTCTACCTCGGCTAGGCGAATGAGGGTTTCCTTCAAATTCTGCTCTGCTTTGTTCTGAGCCCTCACAGCAGCCTCGGCATTGTGCTCAGCTTTTCTGGCTAAGTCCAAGGAATGATCCACCCATTCCTCAGCCATGAATGAAGCCTGGACAGTCTACAATGTACATAAACTACGAAAGTCATATGAGTAATGCTTTTAATAATAATGAAGATATAATGATATAGAATTAGGAAAATACCTTAGCTAAGTCCTGTTTTAGAGACAGGAAGACTTCTCTTTTGCGGAAGGACCGCAGTTCAGCCATGTCCTCGGGAAGGCACAAGGCCTTTTCCAATCACTCGGCCACCAAACTTGAGCTTCCCTTTTTCGGATCTCTAAGATTGGCATCATCAAGAACGGGGCTGCCTGAACTTAGGTTAAAGTTAGGGCGCCAAACCGATACTTTCCTTGTTGGATCGCTACTGGTGTCCTTAGACGATCTAGTATGAGCGGGCTTCTTGGAGAGGGTTTTCCCTGCCCTAGTGTCTTTAGAAGGGAGGTCGGGGTTCTCTCCTTCTTCGATCTCTATAACATTCTTGCTACTTTGACCCTTTTTCTTTTCTTGTCCACGACCTCAGAGGGAGGGGTACGTGTCATGGCTGGGGTGATTGGACGAGGGGGTATGGCCACAGCAGGGGAAGAGCTGCCAGCATGTGCCTGTAGCAAGGCCAGAAGATCGGGTTCTTTCTCTTGGAAGCCCATGTTGTTTGTTGAAGGATGTGAATTGCGAGGGGCGTCTTCACGGTAAAAAACTTCAAAGTCCTTATCCGTCACCTCGAGGCGACTCGGCTCGGGAGTTGAAGTTTTTTCCTCGACCGCTAGATCAGTGATTTGCTCTTGGGGGTAAAGTAGTCTGGCTGCGAGAGGGGCGAGAAGTTGTGCGTCTTGTGTTCCTGCTGGAGGAGGTGCAGGTAGTAAGAAGCCAGGCACCGCAACGTCAATACGAGCTAACCAAAGATCCCTGGCTCAGATTACGTTCTTTGGACTTTGAAAGCGTTTGGTGGAAGGGGTGTAGCCGAGGATGACGTGGGCTACCCAGAGTTGACCGTCTCTGTGCAAGAATATTTCTGACTTGAGAATTCTGTTCAGATCTTGACAGTTCACAATGGCTTTGTTTGGAGCGGTGTGGTAGTCGTCTACAATGAGGAATAAAAACCGTTAGGAAGAATTAATCAGTGTTAGATTATAAAAGAAGATTGTTATTCCTAAGTATTATATCGGTCCTCGGGAACCCTACCTAGCACCCCATCTTGGGTAGGGCAGTGTAAGCCGACATGCCAATTCCCCGAGATGATGAGGTAATCCTCGTCCATTCCTTTGCTTGAGTCAGGCAAGCAGGAGATCAACCTAACGGCTAGGACTCTACACTTCATGTAGTATTTGGTTTTTTTCCTTTTTTGGCAATTGTACACCCAGTTTACATCATGCCAAGTTAAGTTGGTTCCCATTTTACGGTTTAGGGCATCTACACATCCTAGGATCCTAAGGACATTGGGAGAACATTGGGCTGGGGTAAGTCTATAGTTTATAAGAAAATCCCGGGTCACCCTACCCATGGGGATTCCCATTCCGCCTTCAATAAAAGCGATCATGGGAATTAAAACTAACTCGGGTGGCTGGGGTACAATTAGACAATCTTCTTCCTCACAATATTGAATATCTACATCGTCAGGAATCCTATATTGGGCCTTAAAAGCGGCATTCGCCTCATCTGTTTTTACTAGTTTAGCGTATCTACCCATTAAACCTTACGACGGAAAAAGAAAAATAAACAATAAAAAAGAAGCAATAGGAGAGCTGACACACCTCTGAAGAATGCTTGAAACTGCTCCTCGGGAGGTCCTTTTTCCTTTAATCCTTCAAAATGCCAAAATGAACCTCAGCCAGCCTCAAGGTTTGCTTTTATAGGGGTAAAAAAAAAAGAAAAAAAAAGGAAGGACAGTAACTTTCCCGCTCATAATTAAGATCGCCATCTGAACCGTACGATGCTAATCCAGCCGTAGAACGTGCGTAGGTAAGGAACTGCCTGATACCATAAATGCTCCATCGTGGACTACGAGGCGTCAGAAGCGTGTCATGGGCAGTGAAAAGACGTCCGTACGTGTGAAAGCAAAATGCACGTAAGAAGTGTATCCGAGAAGTTAAAACTTGGCTATTAATTCGTGGTTAATAGCCCAAGTGTTAAGGGGCTGTTGTGAGGACCCGAAGAGCTGAGGACCCAAAGATCTAAAGATCCGAAGACATACTGGAAGGCATAAGGAGTAGAGGAGAATAAAGGTCAGGGTCCCGAGGATGAAGTGGGATGGCCTGGCAAAGGACGAAAGGTAAATTGACGATGTATGGGGTATATTGGGTTGGATAACTATGAACGTTGCATTGAATGTTCTGCACCAACCATTTTGGCCGCATTGAATAGGGATTACCAACTTTATCCATTGCATTAATGTAGAAATGACCTGAACAGTACAAAGCACAGAGCTAAAACTTCTCTCCATTACCGACTACAAGAGAATGGACAAGTGTCAGTAAAGGGGGTTGAGTAGATGAGAGGTGTAGGGCTGAGATATTAAGGGCAAAGGGTATAAATAAGAGAGGAGAGACACAGGAAGGGGGGAGACAGGACGTCTAAAACTTTGGTGTTACTACCCTCTCTACAAATTCATTGTTTTAAGATCTTTAGTCATAAAACGCTGTTGTTGTTGTTGTTGTAAAGTCTTTTACATGATGTTTGGTCCTTACAGAGCCTAAGAAAGTAAAGGCCCAGGTATCTTGGGCAGCTCAAGTATCTTGGGCTTAGACCAGTCACATTAGCACGTGCAAAAATTTATATTTATTTAAGCATAAAAAGCTTATATATATATATATATATATATATATAAACTTTACCTACTCACTTTTCAAAACATCTAAAATTAAATTATTTATTTTACATTATATTTTATTAAAATATAAAAAAATTAATTTTTTATATTTTTTCACATACAGCAACTATCACCCATTCTCTTCCTTCATTCTTGGGATACGTAAAGAAAAAGTAAAAAACTAAATGCAAAATGAATAATAGTACTTATGTAAATTTATATGGTTATTGTAGCAATCATGTATTTTTATACAACTTTAGAGCATCCACATTAGTTCTTTCATTTTACACATTCATTTTTATACTAAAAACCTATTTTTTCTATTTTACACATCCAATTTTACAAAACACCCACATCAGTTCATCTATTCTATCACCTCTTTTAATTAAATAATCAATTTTCTCAAATTTTTTATTATTTCCCCCAACCACCCCTTTAATACGTGCGTGCTCTCTCTCTTCCCCATTTTTCTGATTTTTTGCTCTCACTCTCTACCTATCTCTCTACCCACTCTCTACCAATTTATTCTCATATCAACTCTCTCGATCACGATCAAATCCGACCAAAAGATCAACTCTCTCGATCACGATCAAATCCGACTAGATCAGACCCACGACAGGACAACTCCAACACCGCGACCCATGATTTACCACTCTGGCCTTGCTCCTGGGCCGCGCCATGGGGCGTTGCGGCCCGTCCATGTTAGTGCGGGAGACGGCGGCGAGGTAGCTGGAGGAGTGCAGGGCCGACTGGGGGTACTCAAAGCCCGTGGTGGCTCTGGACATCATGTGGAATGTGGTGTTCGTGGTGGTCTCGGTCTCTCCCTAGCTCCAATCCACAAGCACCAACCGATCTCCCTAGCTCCGATCCACAAGCACCAATCGATCTCCCTAGCTCCGATCCACAAGCACCAATCAAATCCAAGATCTCCCTAGCTCCGATTAGGCTCCAATCAGGTAAGACCCATCTTGGTTAGATCTCCCTAGCTCCGATCAGGTAAGACCCATGAGCTCTGATCTAGCAAGACCCACAAACACTGATCATTCTAGTCAAGCACCGATCGTTCCAGAAGCACCAATCAAGCACCGATCTGTGTGTGTGTGTGTGTGTGTTTTTTTTTTTTTTTTTGAGCAAGTGTATCTCTGTTGATTTGTTTGTGTGGATGTGTCTGTATGTGGGTGTGTTTGTGTGCATCTAAGGAAAAAGAAGAAGATGAGGAGTTGAGTTTTAACTGGGTTTGTTGAGCACAGAGAAGAGAGAGAAAAAAAGGAGCGAACAGAAAATTATAAAATAATGGGACAAACGAGCTACAGTAACCGTTTAAATATACACGGTTACTATAGGTGTTTTTTTGCTCAAAATGTGAAAAATTGGTAGTTTTTTCTATTTTAGAAGCTCTTACATAAACTGGTCTGGATGCTCTTACATGACCTAATGTATGTGAATTTTAAGCTTAATTAGCTAAAATGTGAGTTTTATTTATTTATTTTATATTATACAAGAACTGATATAAGTGCTCTTGTGATCAAGCAATAAGACCTATTCACCAAATCCAATAAGACATTTGCTACCCATAAAAAAATATTTATTATTATTATTTTATATAAGATAGAATTTCTACTCTAGCCTAATCTAAGTGTATATGTGTGTGAAACTCCCTCCTAGAGACTTGAACTCCAGCCCTTGCTCCCTACACCTCACAAGTATTTATACTTGTGGAGTGATCACCATACCAAGGGTGCGCGGTGGTGAAAAAATCTATAGTTACATGTCCACAAACACACACACATAATGGGGTAGTTATGCCCCTTATTTAAAGCCTATTAAACTACAATAGATACAGCCCATAAACAAGCCTATTTAAGAGGTAATTTCATCTAAGAACAGTTGTGATATCTTTTCCACACTTAATTTTCCTTATTGCAAACCTTTCAGAGTTGAGCATTGGAGCTTTTAGGCTAGATCCATACTATTGCCAGGCAAGTGTGTTCATATGGTAGATCTACCATATAATCAACTATGTCATCAGCTGGTGTTGTTTGTGGAAACGATTTACTTCTTAAGAAAAAAGATTATATGTTTTTAGACCAAGTGAATGGATGTTAGAATCGAGATGCTGAAAAATTGTAGGTGCAGACAAGGGCAACATTACTGGTGGATCGTCACAAGAGCAGCTAAGAATCGTAGCGACTGAACAAACAAAACAACAACTAAGAAACCTAGTAAAGGGAATAAAAGAGCTCATTAGGGGTGTGTGATTTTCAAATCTTGCAACCTGGCCATTCCAGTTGAATTTGTCAAAAATTAGACATGCACATTAATTTAGTATAAGAAAGGAAGGCTATGTCCTTTTTTTTTTTTTAAATGTTGAATGAATTCATGTGTGAAATTGCTCACGATAATCACAAATCAGTGAATCAAGACTAGTTTAAAACTGCTGCCGAACCTTGATTGGCAATTGCAATAGAGCAGATGACATCGATTTAATTAAGTTTAACTAGATGCTTGGCCAAAAGGAAAAGAGATCAGAAAGAAGAAAAGAAAGTGAAAAATGAAAAACCTTTCAACATAAAACAGCTGACTGGAGGGATTCAGGATTGTGATGCTTGCTTACAAGTTACAACATAAGCATATGCTTTAGAGTGTTGGACTTGTCAACCATCTCCGAGGATTTATTTACAGTCATGAGACAATTTGCCATATTGGTTATGAACTTATATATGATATTTATCTACTCCGGATCTTAATATTATTAGACCATAAAACTGAAAACAATCTCCAAGCACAAAGCACTTTTCATTTGTGTTCAACTTGGTACGACACTCATTGCAAAAGGCAGAATGTACTGTTAAGTCACATACTAATTCACTCATTCAAAGCATCTCGGTGAACAGTTGCACCTAAACAAAAAATGTATCAATCAAAGTGAGATCACAATAGAGCAATCTATAAAAATTAATTAGAAATCAGTTTTTAAGGTTAAGAAACAATCAATAGTATCCTTTTAAGATTCAGCAAAACAAAAGAAAAGAGGTAGCCTTTTAAGGTTAATGCTTCACACAGTGGTGGTGCCACGTTCAGTCCAAGGTGTTCTCAGGAACACCTGACCTAAAAAAAAAATTATATATAATAATTTAAAATTTTTATTTGCTTACCCTTAAAAAAAATTAGGAACACCCTCAAATAAATTTTTTTTATTTGTTCTACTTTCAAGCAAAAAAAAAAAAGCCCAAAAAAATTTTGAACTAAAATCTGAAAAAAAAAATTATATGTATTTTTGTAACAGAGAGAGCCAACAGGAAAAAAAAGCCCAACATCAATCCTAAACAACAAATATTAAAGCAAACCCAATCTAAAGAAAAAAACAAGGTAAAGCAAATCCAACAGATTACAAATGGTAGCAAACCCACAAATTCTCAACAACAAAAAAAAAAAAAAACCAAAACCCAATATACGCATCCGCTGATTCATCAAGTAAAGCAAAAACTGAAATCAGAAACCTAACTTAAAAAAAAAAAAAAAAACCTCATCAGTCATTAACGACAACAACCAACGGACAACACGAGCTCCAGAGCACATCGGGCATCGGAGATCGGTCACGCCTCAACGTGTTGCCTGACGGCGCCACCCTTCAGCTCAACCTCAGGCCTCTCTACTCTCTCAACCTCAAGGTATTTCATCTTTTTCTCTGTTACATATACGGGTTAATGGATTTCTCTCTTACATATACAGTGGTGAGTGGTGACAGTGGTCTGAGACTCTCTGTCTCTCTCTCTTTATCTGAAGACTGAAAGCAAATGAGAGTCTCTCTCTCGCTTTGAGACTTTATCTAATTCTCTTTGAACTGTGATTGGCTGATTGCTTAGCTTTACTTTACAACTTTATTAATATTTGCCACTGTTTTTGACTTTATTCGTTGGTGTTATTTATGGTGCCCGTGTTTATGGTTTAAATCTCCTCTTTCTCTATTCTGTTATCTACTGTGGGGTCTTGGGCTTCGGTCAAGAGGCTGGGGCTTTGGCCGAGATCGTGAGTAGTCCGAGTCCGAGGAGGAATATCTCCTCGGATAAGCTAAACACGGATTGGGTATAGATCCTAATTATCAAAGTGACCTTCTAGGAAGTTCTAATGACAAGAACGAGCATCATGAACGTACAATAGGGATAAAGACTCAAAAATATTTAAGGGAAAGCTGTTACACCGCATTGAATACCATGCAGCTAACTTTTTGACCTCATTTATGTGGAAAAGACCCCTGAACAGTGCTACCTCGGCAACCACAACTCACAGAAGGTTAGAAAGGGTGTCTGATGGGATAAGTGCTCAAGTGGTGGCTCAAAAGATCAACAAGTGTAGGATTAAGATCATCCAAAAGGAAGTATATAATGGAAGAAGCCCTTCCTGAAAAGGGGATGGAAAAAGGAGAAGAGAAAGCACTGTAGCAATCTCAATAACTCCTATAACCATTGTCATTCAATATATACTAGAACAGAGCTCCTCGGACTGTGCCAGGGACAAATTTTCTCGCATAAACCGGGTTCAATTCTTGTTGGCCCATCATCCAAAACCATATTAATTGTTATCCATGCACTAAAACCTAGCTCTTTGATCCACTCTCTACAAATTGATTGTACTGGGTTCACTGGGAGAAGAGACTGTAAATTTTGGGCTTGGTTTGAAAATCGTGTCCCTACATCTACAATTCTACATCTCATGACTGTAAATAAATCCTTATTGCAAACCTTTCTGAGTTGAGCATTGGAGCTTTTAGGCTACATCCATACTATTGCCAGGCAAGTGTGTTCATATGGTCGGTCTACCATATAATCAACTATGTCATCAGCTGGTGTTGTTTGTGGAAACGATTTACTTCTTAAGACAAAATATTATATATGTATTTAGACTAAATGAATGGATGCTAGAATCTAGATGCTGAAAAATTGTAAGTGCTGACAAGGGCAACATTATAATGATAGATCATCACAAGAGCAGCTAAGAATGGCTGCAATTGAACAAACAACAACTAAGAAACCTAGTAAAGGGAATAAAAGAGCTCATGAGGGGTGTGTGATTTTCAAAATCTTGCGACCTGGCCATTCCAGTTGAATTTGTCAAAAAATTAGACATGCATATTAATTTAGTCTAAGAAAGGAAGGCTATGTTCTTTTTTCTTTTTCTTTTTTTAAAATGTTGAATGAATTCATGTGTGAAATTGTTCATGATAATCACAAATCAGTGAATCAAGGCTAGTTTAAAACTGCTGCCGAACCTTGTTTGGCAATTGCCATAGAGCAGATGACATTGATTTAATTAAGTTTAACTAGATGTTTGGCCAAAAGGAAAAGAGTTCAGAAAGAAGAAAAGAAAGCGAAAAATGAAAAACCTTTCAACATAAAACAGCTGACTGGGGGGATTGTGATGCTTGCTTACAAGTTACAACATTATAAGCATATGCTTTAGAGTGTTGGACTTGTTAACCATCTCCGAAGATTTATTTACAGTCATGAGACAATTTGCCATATTGGTTATGAACTTATGATATTTATCTACTCCGGATCTTAATATTATTAGAACATAAAACTGAAAACAATCTCCAAGCACAAAACACTTTTCATTTGTGTTTAATTTGGTACGACACTCATTGCAAAAGGCAGAATGTACTGGTAAGTCACATACTAATTCACTCATTCAAAGCATCTCGGTGAACAGTTGCACCAAAACAAAAAATGTATCCATCAAAGTGAGATGACTATAGAGCAATCTAAAAAAATTAATTAGAAATCAGTTTTTAAGGTTAAGAAACAATCAATGGTAGCCTTTTAATATTCAGCAAAACCAAAAAAGAGGTAGCCTTTTAAGGTTAATGCTTCACACACAGTGGCGGTGCCACGTTCTGTCCAAGGTGTTCTCAATAACACCTTGACCTGAAATAAAAAAATATATATAATAGTTTAAATTTGTTATTTGTTTACCCTTAAAAAAAATTAGGAACACTCTCAAATAAATTTTTTTTATTTGTTCTACTTTCAAGCAAAAAAAAAAAAAGCCCAAAATTTTTTTAGAACTAAAATCTGAAAAAAAAAAAAAAAAAATTTGTAACAAAGTAAGCCCACTAGGCAAAAAAAGCCCAACATCAATCCTAAACAACAAACATTAAAGCAAACCCAATCTAAAGAAAAAAAACAAGGTAAAGCAAACCCAACAAATTACAGATGGTAGCAAACCCACAAATTCTCAAAAAAAAAAAAAAAAAAAAACCAAAACCCAATATACACGTCCGCCAATTCATCAAGTAAAGCAAAAACTGAAATCAGAAACCTAACCTAAAGAAAAAAAACCTCATCAGTCTTCAACGACAACAACCAACGGACGACGCGAACTCCAGAGCACATCGGTCATCACATCGGGCCTCAAACTCAAGCTCTAGATCAGGCATCGGAGATCGGAGATCGATCACGCCTCGACGTGCGACCTGATGGCGCCACCCTTCAGCTCAGCCTCAGGCCTCCCTTCTCTCTCAACCTCAAGGTATTTCATCTTTTTCTCTCTTACATATACGGGTTAATGGGTTTCTCTCTTACATATACGGTGGTGAGTGGTGACAATGGTCTGAGACTCTCGGTCTCTCTCTCTCTTTATCTGAAGATTGAAAGCAAATGAGAGTCTCTCTCTCGCTTTGAGACTTTATCTGATTATCTTTGAATTGTGATTGACTGATTGCTTAGTTTTACTTTATAACTTTATTAATATTTTCCCCTGTTTTTG
Organism: Castanea sativa; assembly: GCF_040712315.1. NCBI lineage: Eukaryota > Viridiplantae > Streptophyta > Magnoliopsida > Fagales > Fagaceae > Castanea > Castanea sativa. The sequence goes on from NC_134014.1 coordinate 3,806,770, forward strand.
ACTTTATCCGTTGGTGTTGGTGTTAGTGTTGGTGAGATACGATTAATTGTCTTTTAGTGTATTGTGATTTGTGATTGTGAATTTATCTGATTGGTTCTTGTGATTGGGGGCCGTGGGGCTTGTCTATTGAGTAGGGGTGGATGGGGGCATGGGGCCGGGGTGGGATATTTGAATTGGGGGAAGTAAATGCACATGGGGTGTGTGTGCTAGTGCAACTAATAAACAATAATTTAATTAGCCAATAATTAATTGAATGAAGCAACTAATAAACAAAAATTAATAATTTAATTAACCAATACATTATAAAAGACAAACAAATTAAATTATGTTAGGCTAAAAAACAATTAATAATTTCATAATTAATGAAATAACAATATAACAAATTATAGTTTATAAAAGACAAACAAATTAATGAAACAACTAAATAACAGTAATGAATGGTTTTATTAATATTTCAAATGAACTTATAGATTATTTTTATTCTTTTGCTAGAATTATGGACAAATATTTGATAAGAAAATCATGTACCTAAGATTCATTTCCTTTGCAAGATTACACAATCTAATAAAAAGAGAAATTCATATATGGACAAATAGTTTATTGTTGTTGTTGTCAATATATGAATTTCTTTTTTTTATTAGATTGTGTAATTTATATTTCTTAAGAACTACCCTGAGAAAAATTTCTGGAGCCGTCACTGGCTTCACATCACGTAGAAGTCACAAGAGTAATTAATAAACATTATTGTGAGCTCACTGAGCACACAAAAACTGATGAGCTCAAAAACAAAAGCATGCATTTCTTGAAGATCCTTCCCAGAAGCTGCATATTGAGTTGCCACATTCACTCTACTTGCACCTTCTGTAATAGAAAGATAAAAGAAGTGATGTAATAGAAAGATAAAAGAAGTGATAGCGAGAACATTTGTGGACATATAACTTTTGTTTCAATTTTGAATGTAAATAATGAAGAAAAATTGGTGCATTCATATGAAAATAATAGTCTGCTCCTACAATAAAAATCCCATTATGGACCTAAACTGAAGTACATTCTACTTAGAAGCCCAACGGAATGCAAGTGTGATGTTACTGTGACACTGCTCAATAAATATATAGGGCTGAACTTCTTGACTGGCCCATACATATATACCCTAGTTTTGAAATCTTGCTTCATAGGATTCTCTAGTCCTAATGGCTGGCTTGCAAAACGATAACATCTTGATTCTTTCTAGACATTGACAGTAGCGGACCTGCATTCTCTATTCTAATGCATATTTTTATTCATACTGTCAAAAAATCAAAAAATAGTGCGGGCCCAGATCTCTTTTCCAATCAGATATATAATATGTGCACCTTAACTTACGCATGTGATTTTGGAAGGACCTTATAATCACAATTTGTGTAAAATCACGTCCTCATGTCTTCACGTCACGTGCATGAGTCTGTTAGTTGGGTTGGTTGGTGCTAATTGATGAGCTTTGTGCCCACAATTAGTCACCTCAATATTCTCAAGTCAACAAAATTTCTAAATAAATTACCAACCCTTTTTTTTAATAATAATTGTTACAACTTACAACAATTGAGCAAAGGAGGAAATCTCATTTTAAAAGTAGATCAAATTCAAATCGTTGGGTTTTAATTAGCTCAACTGGTAAAATTCCTAATGGTTGAATAAGAGATCTGGGGTTCAATCCCTGCCTACGTCAAAAATTGATTGGTGTCTTGGTCTGATGATAAAAGACTCTCATCAAGAACGGATGTCATATGCTAAAACTCTTTAAAAAAAAAGTAGATGAAATCCATGATAAAATGTTTGTTTTAGTGAAGATTCAAAACTACAAAACTTTAGACCGTTAGTAATGAGGTATGATTTGACCTAACCCATAACCTATGGCCATATATTGTCCACATGGATTATTTGTTAAGTGGACTTGATGAGTTTAAATTTAAACTGATCCTTGACGAGTTGTCAAGATTATTAGTGGACTTATTTAAGATGATTAGTTTAGTGTTTATGAGTTGTCAAGAATATTAGTAGAGTAGCCTTAAAAAAAAAAAGATTATTAGTGGAGTGACTTAAGTTGAATGGTTGAGTGTTTTTAGGGTCCACTATTCTAATAGTAGGTTTATATCTACTTATATCAAAAAACTCCTATAATAGTCAAATTATGCTAGACTAGAGAAAAAAGAACATATTTATAATTTTTGTGAGTACTTTCTCAAATAGACAATCTCTCTTTAGGGACACGATTAATAGTGCCTAGAATTTGAAGCGTGGAATATACTCAAAAGGTGGAGAGACCATGATAATGAGTTTGTAAAGTAAACAAATAGCAAAATTCAACAAGTGCATGATCCATTCTACCTAAGGGCGTGCATAAAACCGAAGAACCAAAAACACCGAATGAAACCAGCTGAATTGTGTCCAAAATTTCGGTTCGGTTTTAGTGCGATGCGGTTCGGTTTTGGTTTTTTCTCAAAAACTGAAAGTTTCAATTTCAGTTTCGGTTTCTAGTATGTATGCATGGAACCGGTTGAAACCAAACCGAATAATATATAATATATTTTATATTATAATATTATATATATATATATATAAAATATAAAATCACATTGGGTCGGCCTTGCAAATATATTGGGCAACCTGCAATCGAAATAGGTCTTTCAAATACATTAATGCATTAGGCCTCCGGCCTTGCAAATAATCAAGCCCATTAACCCATTAAACTAATTAAATATCTAATTAAACTTAAATTAATTAGGTAAACTAATTAAACTAAAACAAAAAGTTAAAAACACTAGTACACGTTAGTCACTCTCATCTCATTCTCACTCTCACGCACAAACACAGCCTCCACAGTCACTCTCATACACCAGACTCCACAGTCACTCCAAATCTTCTTTTTGCCATCGGCCTCTGCACACCGGCCTCCACACGCTGGCCTCCCCACACTGGCCTCCCCATGACACAATCATCTTCCTTCTTTTCTCACAGTATGCTTCTTCTTTTTTTCTTTCTCTCTCTTCTCTTTTCTTTCTGACTTTCTCTATCGCTTTGTATCAACTTCGTTCATTAGCTTTGTTCAATTGCTCAATTGCTTTTTTTTTTTTTTTTTTTTTATGTGATTAAAGTTAGGGTCTTGAAAATCTCAATAACCCTCTCTTTGGAAAACCGAAAATCGACCGAAACCGACTGAAACCGAAATACTACAGAAACCGATTGATTTCCAACCATTTTGGTTGAGAATTTCACAAACCGAAATATTCGGTTTTAGTTGTCCATACACATACAAAACCGACCGAATCGAACCGAGCACACCCCTAGTTCTACCAAAGTATATGTCTATATGACTCTTTAAATTTTTCTACACAAACAATCTAATTTTGATAACAAAAATGATATTAATATGAATTTAGATAAAAGTGATATTTCTCTAATTATAACAAATTGTATTAATTGGGAAAAAAAATTTGTATCCATGACATGGACCAATTATTATCAGACAAAAAAATGAGTTGTTCAAATAAACCCGACCCCAACCCATCCAAATCAATCTAATTTCCTACTTGTCGGCACGATTATACATTATGGTAGGCCACCAAGATTGGCCTATAGTTACTCTAACGCAAACCAAAGCAAACGTGCAACGAAGTGGACCTAAAAAAAATTATCGTGGGCCCAGACCCCACCCTTGGTCCACACCCCACTCACCAATCGGGCGCACGTTAGCTGATTCTACTCCATTTCCGCACTTTCCGGCCGGAGCGCACGTTAGCCCATTCATCAAATAAGGGATTGGTGCGCACTGCGCAGTGTTTCAAAACCCGGAAAAATATAATGTGGCCGGTTTACACCCGACACGTTTCACCGGAAAAGAAAAAGAAAAAGAAAAGAAAGGAAAATTAAAATATTACTATTTTGGTTCTCATTTTCATTTTTGCACTTGAAAGTTCTATCCAAGTTTTGATTATTTTCGTTCCGATTCTTTATATATCAAAGTTTTTAATTTGAACTGTATTCATGCTTGATTTAGTTTTTTTTTTTTTTTTTTTTCTATATTGAAAAATTTTCATTTTGATAGTTTGAAAATGAACATTTATCGGATCAAAATAGTTTAGAGAAATTTGATGGTTTTATAAATCCACGTCTAATAAGTTAGAGAGTTAAGCTGATTTAGGTTTAGAGAAATTTGATGGTTTTATAAATTATCAGGTAATAAGTTATAGAGTTTCTAAACTGATTTGAACCTTTATGTATTGAAGTTTGTAATTTGAACCTTTGACTTAGTTTTTTTTGTTTAGTTTTCTATATTTCAAAATTTTTATCTGGACAGTTTGAAAATGAACATTTATCGAGTCAAATTGGTTTAGAGAAATTTGATGATTTTATAAATTATCATCTAATAAGTTAGAGAGTTAAACTGATTCAAGTTTAAAGAAATTTGATAGTTTTATAAATTATCAGATAATAAGTTAGAGATTTTCTAAACTGATTTGAACCTTTATGTATCTAAGTTTAATTTTGAACCTTATTCATGTTTGATTTAGTTTTTTGTTTGCCTTTCTATATTTTTAAATTTTCATTTTGAAAGTTTGAAAACTAACTTTCATCGGGTCAAAATGGTTTAGAGAAATTTGATGGTTTTATAAACCATTATTTAATAAGTTAAAGAGTTAAACTGATTTAGGTTTAGAGAAATTTGATGGTTTTATAAATCATCAGGTAATAAGTTACAGAGTTTCTAAACTGATTTGAAACTTTAATGTATCAAAGTTTTAGTTTGAACCTTATTTATGTTTGATTTAGCTTTTTGTTTGTCTTTCTACATTTCAAAATTATCATTTTAACAGTTTAAAAATGAACATTTATCGGGTCAAAATAGTTTATAGAAATTTGATAGTTTTATAAATCATCAGGTAATAAGTTAGAGAGTTTCTCAACCGATTTAAGTTTAGAAATATTTGACGGTTTTATGAATTATCAGGTAATAAGTTAGAAAGTTTTTATATTGATTTAGTTAAAAACTTTAACCAATTTTTAAACACAAAAAAAGGTCAATATAAATATAAAAACAAATCAACAATAATTTGTTAAAACAGAATCTTCAAAAATAATTAAAAAAAAAAAAAAACCTAAATTCTAATTTCTAAGGTTCAAAAGTTCACTTCAGTCAAAAAGAAAAGAGCTAGGGGTGTTCTCTTCTTCTTAGTCCGTAAATTCCGAAAATACCCTCCATTCTCTGTGTGCGCATTCCTTGTTTTTTTTTTTTTCCTTTTCTTTTGGTTGAGAAACTGCGTGTGCCTATTCAAATCTCGTTTTTTTTTTTTTTTGGGTTACTTTCCATTTGGATTCAGCCTCTGGCTCTCGCTTTAATGCTTTAGCTAAACCTGTGCTGTGCCTCTGAGAGAGAGAAAGAGACCAATTTTTCATCTCCTATTTTGTTAAAGAGTGCATGGAGGAGAATAATCATCCTCATCATCTGAGACATCATCATCATCAAGATCACAACTTCCCGGAGAGGAAGGGGCAAAAGCGTAAGCTGGAAGTAGAAGATGAAATCATCGAAGAAGAGGAAGACGATGAGCGAGTCGGCGTCGGCGTCGGCGGCGGCGGAGGAGGAGAGATCTCCGGCCCTCCCTCCGGCGACGCCAGGCAAGCTCTACTCTGCGAGGTCGCTGCTCAGGTCACTGTCCTCAACTCCTCTTTCTCTTGGAGAGAGCCCGATCGCTCCGCCGCCAAACGCGCCACTCACGTCCTCGCCGAACTCGCCAAAAACGGTGAAATTTCCCCCCCGATCTCGCTCTCTCTGATCTTCTTCAGAACTGGAAACAGTTTGTTTTGGTTTTGGATTCTTGGAATTTATGGAGATTTTTTGGATTTGTGTGTATGTGTGTGTGTGTGTGTGTGTGTGTGTGTGTGTGTGTGGTGCAGAGGAAGTGGTTAACGTGATTGTTGAAGGCGGCGCAGTACCGGCTTTGGTGAAGCATCTACAAGCGCCGGCTTGTAGTGAAGGTGAACGGAGTTCGAAGCCGTACGAGCATGAAGTCGAGAAAGGAAGTGCTTTTGCCCTAGGTCTTCTTGCTGTGAAGGTAACTTGGTTTTTTTTTTTTAAATTTTTTTATACTTAATTTTGTTTAATTAGGGTCAATTATGTCGGTTTGGTGTGAATTGAAGTTGTTGCTAATTGCTTGTTGTGAAGATTGAAAAATTTCAGTTACTTAATTTCGTTTAATTTAAGTGTATACGCTATTGATTTTGTGTCGAATTGTTCGATTTGGTGTGAATTGAAGTTGTTGCTACTTGCTTGTTGTGAAGGTTGAAAATTTTAGTGTTTAAGCGACTAGTATTACTGTATAGTTACTAAAAGATGAAGAATATAATGAATGATTGGTTGGAAATTTATTATAGCAATAAATCAGTTAGTTAGGGTAGGTTGACAGCTATGGTAAATAAATTTAGTGACTATTATGAATGGTTCTGCTACAAATAATGTGTTGGTGTGTGATGATGGAAAAGAATACGTGTGACTAACCTTGACTAGTCTGTTGAGGATCTATGGCCAACCCGAAAATTTTGGGACCAAGCTTGGTTATTGTTGTTGCTTAAATTGGTTTGTTAGTGTGGCTCTTCTTTCTTCATAGCTTGCGCGTGCTAGCTATTTGTTTGCACCATAAGTAAGATTTTTGATGTTTGAATTTTGTAAAAATGATATGAAAGGATACATGGAAGACAAATTTAATGGAGCAAGAGTGTTATAAGTGGCAAGCATTTGTGACAGTTCAAATATAGAAAGGGGCGTTATTTGTTCGTATTTTTTTGACAAGTAAAAGATTTTATTCTAGTAGATACTTCATAATCAATACAAAATGCAAGATGGCATAAAGATTTGTAACCAAAGAATTACATGCAAAAGAGAGCGAATTAGCAAACACTGCAAGAGTACCACTGTACTGAGGCCCAAAATGATTCAGAAAGGTTCAACTGCACTTCTGAAACTTCCACACAACTTTGATGTCAAAGCATTTTCTTAATTTATAAGTAAACAAAGATTTAGCTATATTTTGTGTAATATTCGTTTAAACATGATAATCAATCTATAATGTGTCCAAATATGTTGGTTTTCAATGTTGATTTGTACTCTTTTTTTTTTTTTTGTGGAATTTACGTAGATCTCATTAGATATTTTAGTTTGTGATCACTCTTTTGCCTCCTATTTGAAAAGGAAAAAAGAAAGTAGAATAAAAACAAAAGAAAAGTTGGACTATGTTTTTTTGTTGTTGTTATAATTGATATTAACAAACAAGACGGAACCTTCAAGGCCCCAAAGTCATGGTGGAGAAAAGAAAGAGAACACCAATCATTAGCAATAACCTTAATAAAATAGAAGCAAAAATCTAATTAATTGATATGCAAGTGTTCAAAGTCACTGAAAAGAGAAGGTAGCAGGTTTTCTAGCCAAAACTTTGTACCCTTGTTACAGCTAAACTGAAATAGCCACTTTCTAAAATCTGTATGGAAGGAAGCCTGTATATCCCTTTCGTGGTTTTCTTGAAGTTTATAAGACCAGGTGCTTTAAAACACACACACTCTCTCTCTCATGGTTTATGCTGTATGTTTCCGGACCTGATGTATTCTTATCAGTAAAAATGTTGCTGTGATTCAAGCGTTTAATTGTTCTTTATGGTGCCCCTCTAAGTAGTTTTCAGACCTGGTAAAATTCTTGGATTGATTTTGTTTTTGGAATTAACTAAGTGTGATTTAAGCATTTTCTATCCACTGTAGGGGACTGTCAGTTATTTGTCGATGGCAACTGTTTTCAGTATTAACACTGGGTTTATTTCAGTTTAGCTTTATTGGCACATGAAGCATTTATGAATAATGACTGTAGAAAATGTCAAAAGTGTGCTATTCAGTGAGAAACTATGTTACTGAACTTATTGTGCTGTTTTGGTAGTGTAGATGCTCTCCCTTGGGTGGGTTACATTTTACCATTTGTATTGATTGAAGTTGATGATGCCTTGTTGTGTGTTGTCTCAGCCATGTTTCTGTTTTGTGGTATATCATGAGCTTCTCTTAATAATGGTCACATTATCTGCTCTTGGGTGACTTTTTGAATTCTAATGTGTTTTCAGCCTTAAAAAACTGGCACCTAACCTGTAGTCTAATTGTATTTTGCCTGTGTTATCTGTTACCAGCCTGAGCATCAACAGCTCATAGTTGACACTGGTGCATTGTCACATCTTGTGGATCTGTTAAAGAGGCACAAGGAGGGTTCTAGTTCTCGTGCTGTGAATAGTGTTATCCGTCGAGCTGCTGATGCTATCACCAACCTTGCTCATGAAAATAGCAGCATTAAAACCCGTGTCAGGTTTGCTTCTCTTTGTGCTACAGCTTTGTATTCAGCATCATCATTCTTATTATTGTTTTATTTTTTTATGACCATATGGAGTGGATATATATATGCAGGATGGAAGGTGGGATTCCACCTCTTGTTGAATTGCTTGAATTCACTGATACAAAGGTGCAAAGAGCTGCCGCTGGGGCGCTGCGAACCCTGGCATTTAAAAACGATGAAAACAAGAATCAGGTCAGGCCTTTCTTTCATTAAAAAATTTGATATCTGAAGTTGAACATCATTAAACCATATAGCATGATAGCATCATGACTTCGCAGATTGTTGAATGCAATGCACTTCCTACCCTAATTCTAATGCTTCGATCTGAAGATACTGCTATACATTATGAAGCGGTAGGTTCTTTTGAGGATGCAATTTATATTATAAACTACAGTTGTGAAGAATTTGGTGTTTGCACTTCACATTTTCTGCAGCATTGAGATCTTTTTCATGGGTTGCAGGTTGGTGTGATCGGAAACCTGGTGCACTCATCTCCAAACATAAAGAAAGAAGTTCTTCAGGCTGGAGCTCTGCAACCCGTTATTGGATTACTTAGGTGTGTCGCAATCTTTAATTCTTGTCATTATTTATGGTATCTTTTTCAACAGAAAAGATACCAACAGAAACAAATTTTAAGTTAAAAAGATAGTCATTTTGTTTTGCAACTTCTAAGTTTTTATATTGTATGACAGTTCGTTATGTTCTGAGAGTCAAAGGGAGGCAGCCTTGTTACTTGGACAATTTGCTGCAACTGATTCTGATTGCAAGGTGGAAAATATGTTTGCCTTTTACTTTATTATTCATTTCTAGAGTAAAAACAAGCTTCTCCTTTGTCTTGTTGCCAAGAAGACAGTGGAAATTAGACCGAATGATTTGCTAATGACTTTTTCAGGTTGTGATGGTTGTTTATAACTCCAAATGTTCGTCACCTGTCTTCTTAGTTAATAAGCAGTGAATCAGCTTTGCATGATGATTAATTTGGCTTATTATTTTACCTTTTCATCTAAATCTTCTGACATGAAGTTTCAATTGTTATAGTCTGTTATACCCCCCCTCCCTTTTCCTCTTTTATATTGAAAAAGTGTGAATTCTGCAGGTTCACATTGTACAGAGGGGTGCTGTCAAACCTTTGATTGAGATGCTTCAATCTTCTGATGTTCAGCTTAGGGAAATGTCAGCCTTTGCATTGGGGAGGTTGGCACAGGTTATCATTTCTCTAAGTGTGTTTACTTTCATCTAATCACAAATCATAGATGCTACTTTCTGATTATAAGTGGCCATTGCATTTGTGCAGTGGATGATTTCTTTTTTTCCTAGAAATGACTTTTGGATTTGTGCATTTACTTGACCATGTTTGGTGAATTATCATGTTTTGGTTGAAAATTTTAATTTCATTGGAAGATTATATGTTTGAGCAGATGAAGTCATTCTTAAACTGATCGTCATAGGGAAATTATTCTACTATCTCCTACAGTTACAAGTTCTTCCGGTTTATAAAATTATTGGAATATTTGCTTGTTTTTATTTTTTCAATATTTTAATTGGTAAGTCACATGCACCCGGTGGGTTTCAAATCCACAACCTCATCCTCCACTTTGATCAAATGAGGGAATGATGTTTGCTTGTTTATGTTTTCTGTTGCTTTCTATTTATTGTGTTCTTCCTCCTACTGAAGTTCTCTGCATGTTAGCGTATAAATCTGTGTCATGACCGTAAATAAGTTTAAGTCTTTCTCAGGCTATAGTGTCTTGAAATTAAAAAAAAAAAAATTTTAAAAGACACGTGACACTGAGCAAGACTACTAATTTGGTACATGGTTGCCTAATGCTTGTTTTCTGCAACATCTCACATGTATAACACTTGTTGCATTCTTATTGCTAAATGAATTTTTTAAATTGAAAAGAATCTCTACTTTCAGGACACACACAACCAAGCTGGTATTGCTCATAATGGTGGTTTGGTGCCATTACTGAAGCTTCTGGATTCCAAAAATGGGTCTTTGCAACATAATGCTGCATTCGCTCTCTATGGCCTAGCAGACAATGAGGTATGGTATAACCTATGAATCCTTATAATTATTGTGGCTCCATACCTTGAATTGCTTCAACATGTATTTAAAACCATTGTAATATTTATCGTGTTTATTCATTTCTCCTGTAGGATAATGTGTCTGATTTTATTAGGGTGGGAGGCGTTCAGAAGCTGCAGGATGGAGAGTTTATAGTTCAAGTATGTTTGTGCCTCTATTCAGTTTACTAAAATTACCTGTGTTTATTAGGTTTTCTCTAAATTTCTTGTGCTGCTGATGCCATATTGCAGACAAGCATAACAGAATTGCTTGTTAATCATGATGACTATAAGAATCTGGGTGTATTGCTGTTTTATTTTTTTGGGGCTGGGGCATATCTTAATGAAATAGAGTCGATAAATTTACTTGCAGGCAACAAAAGATTGTGTAGCCAAGACATTGAAAAGATTAGAGGAGAAGATTCATGGACGGGTTAGTGTCTTTATATATTGTTACTTTCAATCTGTTGTTGTCTTTTGCAATGCCAGGCATGATTGTTATTTTTTGTTCTTATGCATCCGTAAATATCTATGATCAATATGTTCGATATTTTAATCCCTTAATTTTCTCAATGTAGGTCTTGAACCATCTGTTATATCTTATGCGTGTAGCAGAGAAGACTGTCCAAAGACGAGTTGCTTTGGCTCTTGCCCATCTTTGTTCCCCAGATGATCAGAGAACCATATTTATTGATAACAATGGCATGTCAAACCCTCAGTAATCTCCTCCATCTATTTTAATCTGTTTTTTCCTTGCACAGAAATTCCTTTGGTAATTTGGTTGATTCTGTTCTAAAGTTGCTAATACAACACATTCTTGCAGGGTTGGAGTTGCTCCTTGGGCTTCTTAGTTCTTCTAGCCCTAAGCAGCAACTTGACGGTGCTGTGGCTCTATACAGGTTGTCCAATAAAGCCATGGCTCTTTCTCCTGTTGATGCAGCTCCCCCATCTCCAACACCACAGGTAGGTTTCCTTTGTTAAATCTTGTTTCTTCATGCTTTCTATCATAAGATAAATTGTATCTATGTGGCTAAAACTTGATATTGGGCTAACATGGTTAGAGAAGAGTTATAAATGCAAATTTCTATGGGTTTGGCTAATGATTTGTTAGATCTAATTGGTGCATCCTCTTAAATTTAGGGTTTTTCAACTGTTGGACAGTAGGTTGTTTGATTTCAATCTCAACTCAACAGAACTAAACTAAGCCCTAGTTAAGGGGTGTGCTTATTGTTAATGTAGTGTTAGGGATTATTTCATTCTAAGGGCACATTTGGTATACCGAATGAGGATTATGACAGGAATTGTAATGTTTATTACTAGGAATAAAATGTGTGAACATCTTTATTTCTGAGACCTCTTGCATTGCATTACCATAACGAAAATGAAAATGAATTAAAAAAAGAAGTAGAGAAATTGCTCTTGTGATTTTGAAAATAGAGTAACTAAACCTATTCAAAAGTTTGGTTGTGAGTTGTAATATTAGAATAAAACTAAAGATTTATTTTAAGAAATATCTTACTCATACAATTATATTTTTTTTAACATAATATATTTTAAATTTGAGTGAGAGTTTAGTTATTTTTTATGATTTTATTTTTATAATTGTTACATGAATATGAAAAGTTTGTTTATTTGGAAATATATTAATTTTAGAAATTATTGTACTTACTAAAGAATAACTATTACAATCATTTTAGAGAATAATAGTTATCCCCCATTTTGAAGAATAACTATTCATAAGGAATGACTATTCTCTGTAATAAAAACATAACCAAAATAAAAAATAGCTAAACCATAAGAATAACTATTACATTATAGTGCCTATTACAGACTATCAAACATGCCTTAACTGAACCAATGATTCCACTACTCTCTTTAAAATGCTTTCTGTCCTTTAATGCCGTGCTAGTACTCCCTTGGCACCATAATATTAGTAAAATTCTTATAAGAATGTAATACAGGATTTTTTTAAGGACTTACCAGGCACCAGCCTAACATTTTATAAATGGGTTGAAATTAATAAAAGTTTGGTATTTTTTGGTATGTAGTTTTCTTGTGGTTGTCTTTATTCTGAGTTTCTAAAATGGTTGGACACTGCTATGAAATTAAATTGACAATCTGTTTTGGGTATGTAGTGTCATTTAGAAGATTCTAGCAAGTCAAAAAAAAAAAGAAAAAAAGAAAAAAAAGAAAAATGTGCCTACTCCTGTGGTGCATGTGCGTCTCCTGCATGAATGCTGGGTCATGGCAGCTCCAACTTCTATGCATTTTGTTTCTTGCATGATGGTTTTCTTTGAATTATAATGATGATGATAATTCTTTTCTGCAGGTCTATTTAGGGGAGCAATATGTAAACAACGTTACATTATCTGACGTTACATTTCTAGTTGAAGGTTTGAAAATGATTAATTTTCATATAATTTTGCCTACTTCAAGCTGCATTACATGTTTTGGAGAAACTAATGTGCTTGCCACAATGAAGATTTTGTTGGCATGAATGACCCCTTCGAGTTCTTAGGTGTGCTTCCTGTTTCTATTACAGGTAAACGGTTTTATGCTCATAGAATCTGCCTGCTTGCTTCTTCAGATGCATTTCGTGCAATGTTTGATGGTGGTTACCGGGTAAGATTTATACATCGTGTTTAATCATATATCTCTGCTAACAAATCACAAGCTGCTAACAAAGGGACCTTGCCAAGCTGCTAACAAATCACAAAGCCTCTGAGGCATAACCAATAGAAGAACAAACAAACTCCACACCATTGTCCATAACTCATACGATATGGGACAGTGAAGAAGGAGATGATCCACCGATTCCCCACTCCTTTTACACATATAGCACCAATCGATAATAATAATGCCTCTCTTCTGTAAATTATCTGTAGTCAAAATCTTTCCTAAGGCAGTAGTCCACGCAAAGAAAGCTACCCTAGGAGGAATCTTATTAGGGGTAAAATCTTGCTAAATGGGGGTAATAAATCTTTTTGATCTGTTTGGTAAGAAACTGAAACGTGCCTTTTGGGATGAGAAATCACGTATTTAAAATGGCAGGGGCTGCATTTTTAAGGAGCACTTAAGAAGACTGATCGGGCAGTGGGCACTTAAATAGCAAAGCAGTAAATTATCTAGTCCCTGTTTGGTAAAAATAGCCCTGATTTTTTATGAAAATTTGGAGCTTACACTGACATCATTCATTGTTTAATAAAATAAACCAGATCTGCTGCAGCCCACAATGAAACCACCATCACTGAAGCTCACTAGACCCCAAAACCAATCCCATCAAAGCTTACCAGACTTGATCTCTTGCCATCTCAACTGAAACCCAAAACCCCCAGCACCGGAGGTTGCTCACCTGACAGATCTATCACCATCTCAACTGAAGCCTAAAACCACTGTCACTGAAGCTCATTGGACCCACTCTCTCACCATCTCAATCAAAACCCAGAACCACCACTACCTCAAGGCAGCTCTTACATAGGTGAGAGGAAGAAGAAAGTTGAAGAAGTGAGAGAGAGAAGGGTGGTGGCTGAAAAGGAGATGAGATGAAATGAAAAGGAGAGGGAGAGTGACTGATGGGGCAAATGATTGAAAACCCAAAAAAAAAAAAAAAAAATTTAGATATTAGTTTTTCCTTTCTGGTAATCTGATCCTCAAACAGCACTCGACTATTGTCTGCCAAACATTCAGATGATTGAGTGCTCTTTGGCTTTTTTAAACATCCTGTTTTCATTTATCAATTATTCAAATTGCAGCTTCTTCAAAAAGCTTTACCGAACTCATGTGAAGTCAGTTGTTCAACTTGTGTGAATGTATGTTTATTCATATGCATATTTTTTAATGTATTTCTGTTTACGTATATTACAGGAAAAGGATGCCAGGGACATAGAGATTCCAAATATTAAATGGGATGTTTTTGAGTTGATGATGAGGTATAATGGATACCATAGTTTGCTTTTTGACGAAAGCTGTGTATAATGAGTATTCATAATTTACTTACCGTTCATTTTCTCCAGATTCATATACACTGGATCTGTAGAAGTTACATTGGATATTGCACAAGATCTTCTCAGAGCTGCTGATCAGTATCTCTTGGAGGGGCTTAAGCGACTTTGCGAGTATAGTATTGCACGGGTGAGCAATGAATGTTGGTTTACACACAAGCGCACACACTGTTTAGGCCTTTTTAAATTGTAAAGTGGCTGTCTTATGACTATCTAATATAAATCTCAGGATATATCATTGGAGAATGTGTCAAGCATGTATGAACTTTCAGAAGCCTTCCATGCAATGTCATTGAGGCACACGTGCATCTTGTTTATCTTGGAGCAATTTGATAAATTGAGTGATAGGGCAGGGTATGTGTTCCTTTCAACCTTTCTCTTTTCCTGCTTTTCTCAAATCATTCATTAGCAATTTGAAATAAGCTAACATATATAATTTTGCTTCTTTTACTATAAAAAAAATGGAGGAAAAAGTTCTAAATAATTTTGAGAACTATTCTTGAGTTTTATGGGAGGTAATCTGATAGAATATGATACTTCTGGGGACCTAAAAGGCGAAAAGACCTCTTAAGTGGGGTGAGGTGAGGTAAAACCAAATTTTGGTCGAGTCCCACATTGCCTAGGTAGGGGGAGGTCCTGCGCCTTATATGGAGACCTTCGACTCATTGGCATGAAGCCTTTTAAAACTTTGAGGGGCAATCCAAAGTGGTCAATATCATGCTAATGATGAGTTGGGGTGTGACAGAATGGTGTATCAGAGCTTAGGCTTGAGATTTTGGAGACTTATACCACCCTAGTGGTGGTATTGTAGGTTAAATTTTTTGTTTCTCTGTGGGTAAGTAGAATTTTGTATTTATTAATGAACACAAGTGTGGGACTTGGGGGTTATAAGAGTGCTTTTCTCATGCTTTCATATGGTTCTGGCTGTGTTATTTCTTGTGATGTTAGTTTGCTCACTGGAATTAGTTGAGGTCTTTTACGTCAAATTGTATTCCTTCTGCTGTAACCAATGCAGCTGAGAAAGAAATTGATGAAGCTTGCTGATAGTTGTAAAGGTGAAATTTTGCAATGGTTATGCTTTCCTGCACAATGTTATAAGGAGATCCTATTGGATATGGTGGTGTTATATATATATATGTATGTATGTATGTATATATTATATTGCTTAGAAAGAAGAAAAGAGAGAATTTAGAATAGTGAATGAGAAAAAAGAGGAGGAAAGACACCCATGGCTAAAATGAACTTTTCATCCTGATACATATTAACTGGATAGTAGAGAGGATTTGTTTTGGTATTTGGTATGATTGAGACCAAGAGAGACCAATTAAGAAGTCAAATCAAACTGTTATGTTACATATTGTTACAAAAATTGTGACAAAGTCACATGATTGTTGGAAACCCATGAACTGTAACGCATTCTAGATAAACATAAGTTAGGATCCTGAATTTTCAGTTGGCAAGCCATAGTTTTGAATTTTGATAATGTCGTTTCTTGTTTAGAATGATAGAAAATTCATATTTGACATCACATAAAAAATAAACTCAAATTTGTTCTTGTCATCTGCTCAAATTGTCCTTATGCTGGAATTTGCAGGCACTCGCACTCTCATCTGATCCAGCGTATAATACCAGAGATCCGTAATTACTTTGCTAAAGCACTTACTAAGCATAACTCACATAACTTGCGGCTGTAGATTGCTGCCCTTCTATTCTTGATCTCTAACCAAATGTGTACAGAAATGGTAGTTCTTGTTGTTGAGCCAGTGGAAGGTTCTAATTTGTTGATTGTAGTGAGGCTCGTAATCTTTCTCTGATGCCAGAGTCCTGTTGCTTGTGATCACGCTGTGAGTTTCTTCTGTAACGCCGTTGTCTTAGATATTGAGGGGAATATGACCATGATCATTATTGTCATTCATGCACTGATGGTTATATGACTTCAAAGTGTAGTCCCAAGTGTAGTGAATTTGGCATTCCCTGAAAGGTGCCTTTTTGTGCAATAATAATACGTTGCTTGATTTCTCTTTGAACAGTATCTTTATGGTGTTGCCACTGATTTCTTCTGTATCCAGAAATTGATTGGAAAAAATTATCAACCGGATCACTGAAAATACCAGGTTCTTCAATGCTAGAAATGGTATTCCATCAAACCTTGAGAGCAGACCAATCCTGGGTCCCAAACTTAGTGCCCCTGAAATTGGACACTGCGACAACCTTAGGATTTTTGTTTTATTTTTTAAAATTGATGACCGAGTTCCTATATAGTATGAACAACTGCCCAAAAAAATGAAATAGGAAAAAAAAAAAAAAATTAGAGAAGCTTGGAGCCAGCGCACGACTATTTATTCCTTTGGATTGTTGTCTTCAGTAGTTCGTTCACTTCATTGTTTCAAAGATTTATATAATTCAATTTGTCTGGTTGAAATTGGTTAATGGAATTGCATCTATATATAAACCGAAGCATACAATAATGCATTTCATCAGTAAAGAGTGTCCTAAGATATGAAGGTGAATCAACTTGAATCTATTGCCCTTATGTTATAAAGGGTCTTTTTGGATACTGTTTATTTTGCTGAAAACTGAAAATACTGTAGCAAATAAGTTAAAATTGCATATTATTATTTTTTGATACGGGTACTGTAGCTCAGCTGAAAGTATATAAGGGTTGTGTTTTAATTTAATTTAATTTTTTTCCCCCATTTCACCCAACTGCTTAATCACTACATCAACCTCTACCCTTCTCAAAAATCCTCCTTTCTTCTTGCCTTCTAGGACTTGAACAACACACAAATCACAAAAAGCTTTTAGTATCTTTCCAATCTTGTCTCACATTATTACCACCGTCCTTTGATTTCTTCTTAACCATTTTTGCTACAACTTTCTTTTATATTCATTGAGGCATTTCAACAAACAGTTTGTGTGTATGTCATAATCGGTTAAGCATGCCCACATGAAAAATCTAAAGTAAATTCACATAGTCCAAATTGAACATAGGTAGGAAGAGAAATACACAAAATTATACGAAAGACCCACATACTAGTGTTATGTAAAATACAAAAACTACACACAAACGTTGAACACAAAAACCACACACAAACGTTGAACACAAAAAACCACAAGTTGAAACCTCATGGAAAACAATATAACCACACACCAAGAGATCGGAGAGTATGAGAAGTTAAACACAACTTACCTGTGAATGTAGAGACCCATAGTGGCGGCAACAACGTCCTAAGCAGAGAGAAGGTGAGCTCGAGCGAAGGAAGAACATAGGGGATCAGGTGGAGAAGGTGAGCTCGAGCGAAGGAAGAACATAGGGGATCAGGTGGGTTTGTTCTGCGTAATGGGTTTGCAATGTAGGTGTTTCCTCTGTTTTGATGGATTATTGGTGGGTGGATAGGTGCAATTCATTGAAGAGGAAGAGGAAGAGGACGGAGCATTGATGAAGCGCATTGAAGATATCTCTGCTACGGTAGTTGAGAGAAAGAAGAAACGTGATGCGGAAATAGCCGTTGCGTTGCGCACTGTTTTGTGCAGAGGCCTCTGCTTCTTTGGGCCAGATGAGGGAAGAAGAAAATATCCCAGGTTTAAGTGACCCAAAACACACCGTTTGTACACAGTGAAATATCCCATGTGTAACGCGATTCCTTTAGTGATTCTGTCCATGAATAATACACGCACAATACTGTTTTAATGAAACGGTGCATTTAGGAATTCATTTGTGCGTTTCCTTTATACGGCACTGTAGCGTGGAACCCACGGTGTGTAAAAGGTAAACGTGAAAACACTTAGCTGAAACGCACAATCCAAACAGTCACAAAATGTTAAAGGCAGGAGTCTCTTTTGAAGAATACCTCAAACGTGTTGTATTTTCGGCCTTTGTTTTCAGGCACGAGCTCGTAATTAAACAAAGTTTGATCTTTTGGTTTGGTTAGTTAGAACAACAAACTTTGAAGGTATTTTCTAGGGCGTCAACTTTCAAAGCAATTCTTTCTTTTTTATAATGAGAAGTCAAAGAAGCTATACTTTAATCTTATCCATTATTATTATTATTATTATTTTTATCTCTAAAGATGACCAAGTCTCCTATGGTAGCTGGACCCTGCTTCCATCTTTCTTTTAAGTAAAAACGTTACTTTCATTACCTTCTTAAGTTGTAACCTGAACCTTCAGCAGGACTATCTGTTTCATTCCATATTCATCAGGTCATTTCCTCCCTCTCAAAGTCTTCTCTCTCTCTCTGTAGAGAAAGAGTTTCTCCCATTCATCCGTATGTACAAGGATGGCTCAGTTGAGCGACTAGTTGGCTCTCCCTATGTGCCCCCATCGTCTAACGACCCGGAAACTGGGAGTCACATCAAAGGACATCACCATCTCAAAGGAACCCTCCATCTCTGCTCGCCTCTACCTCCCAAGTCTCAACCAAACCCACCTTCCAAAACTCCCCATCTTGGTCTACTTCCATGGCGGAGGCTTTTGCTTCAAGTCTGCCTTCTCCTTCAATCACCAACGGTACCTCAATAGTTTGGTTGCTCAAGCTCACGTTGTTGCTGTATCAGTTGAGTATAGGCTAGCTCTTGTGCACCTTTTCCCATTGCTTATGAAGATTGCTGGGCTGCACTCCAATGGGTTGCACTCCACTCTTTAAATAATGGTCTCAACAAGGAGCCATGGTTGATGAATCATGGTGACTTTAACCGAGTTTTTATTGGTGGTGATAGTGCAGGAGCTAACATTGTGCATAATATTGCCATGCGAGTTGGCGTTGAGACTTGAGAGCTTGCATGGTGGTGTTAAAATTTTTGGAGCTTTTCTTAACCACCTTCTCTTTTGGGGTTCAAAGCCAATAGGGTCAGAGTCTAGTGCAGGACATGATAAGGCTTTGCCATACTTGGTTTGGAACTTTACATATCCAAGGGCACCTGGTGGTATTGATAATCCAATGATCAATCCAATGAGTCCAGGAGCGACGAGCTTGGCTGGACTTGGGTGTTCTCGAGTGCTCGTGGCTGTGGCTGAGAAGGATGAGCTGAGGGATAGAGGTCTTTCTTACTATGAAGAATTGAGAAAAAATACTTGGGAAGGAGAAGTTGAGTTGGTTCAGGGGGATGGAGATCACGGTTTCCATATCTTGCATTTTGAGTCAGAGAATGCTTAGCATTTGATTAAACACTTGGCTTCTTTTCTGCTCAAGTAATTTTTTTTTCCTTCACTATAAAAAAAAAAGTAAATTTTTCTTCTTCTTATTTTGGAGTTTAATAGCTTATTAGAAAGTCCGGTCAACTTTATGATTGATTCAAAGAGTACTTAATTGTAAGGATCAATAAAAAATCTCTCTACTATCTAATAGAATAAAAATCCTATGTATTATTTCAAGTGTTTTATTTTATTCTTTGTCAATCATAACCTACCAATTTTTTTTTAATTATAAAGTAATTAAAGTTAAAAAAAATTTAAAAATTAAAACAAACACACAGCATATTGTAGTTGGTGAATTATAAAATAGAATACTTAAAATGGCAAGAACGACTTGGTAACTTTTAGGGAACTAGGCAAGGGTTTGGCACGATTATCATGGTTTGGCATATAACTTTTAGGGTACTAGATAAAGGTTTGGCATGATTAAAAATGTAAGTGAGAACAGAGATAAATAGAGAATGGAGCAAAATTAACATGGCTGGGCATGATGC
This sequence comes from Castanea sativa, assembly GCF_040712315.1. Taxonomy (NCBI): domain Eukaryota; kingdom Viridiplantae; phylum Streptophyta; class Magnoliopsida; order Fagales; family Fagaceae; genus Castanea; species Castanea sativa. Next base: position 3,826,920 of record NC_134014.1, read on the forward strand.
TAGCACATGTGGTACGTTAATGTTGTTGGCACGTGTGAGATTGTGGGGTACTTGGATAACTAGCATAATCTTCTAGTGTGCGTGAGGGATTGGAAATGTTTTGATGGCGTTGTGTAAATCGACTACTGACCATTTGAGTGGCATGATTTGTGACTTGAAAGAGTGTTACATGTAGAGGAAGATGCTGCCAGTAGGGAGGTCAATGAGGATGGGATGCTATATATACCAAGTTGGAATTTATGTTGGGATTGGGAGTGAGAGAAAGAGAGATAAAGAGCACTATAGAAAATTTTTGAGAGGCTACATCTTTAGTATTAAAATATGTATCATACAATGAACCAGTTGAGGGTATACATAGAGAGAGAAAAGTCCTTCGACATCAAGAGTTTCATCGACTTTTTCACACCATCCACGTATTTTTGTGTTGTGTAGGCTCAATCGAGCACTATCTCAAATGTTCTGTGAGTAAAATGTAAAAACAAAAACGGTTTTTGTAATAGAATTGATGTATAGAGAGACTAACACTAGGTTATCCACATACCAATTCTAGGATGTAGTGTAAGTTAGGTTTGCAATACCAATAGTACTAATACAATGAAACTAAACCAATCTATATTTATATAATAATATCTGAAAGTCGAGTTGTAACATTTAATATTGTTATATTTTTGTTGAGCCACAACATCGGTCTCATCACCATTTTTTTTTGTTTTTAATTTGCTCCTCTAAATTTTTGATAATATTAAAAAAATTAAGAAAAGTGTGTGGAAGGAGTTTCCTCCCCTAAGAGCATTCACATTAGTTCTTGTATAATCTTCTATAATACAAAAAATTCTTCATTTTACACATTTTGGACAAAAAATCACCTACATCAATGGGGTTAAAACTATGTAAAATCTTGCAAAACCATCCACAAGTTATAGTAACCGTGTAAATACACACGTCTATTGTAGCTTGTTTATACAATATTTTATCATTTTCTCGTTCGCTCATTTTTTTCTCTCTCTGATTCGTGCTCAACAAACTCAATTCTCTCCTCATCTTTTTCTTTTTCCTCAGTTGCACACAAACACACCCACACACAAACACATCCACACAGACAAATCAACTTAGAGATACACTTTGCTAAAAAAAAAAAAAAGACATACACAAACACAGATTGGCGCTTGACTGGATCGGAGCTCGTGGGTTTTGCCGTGGATCGGAGTTCGCGGATCGAGGATCGGAGCTCGCGAATCGTGATCGGAGCCCGCGGATCGCGGATCGGAGAGGGAGAGTTGATCTAAACTCGTGATCGAAGAGAGAGAGTTTATCAGCGACCGGAGAGGGCGAGGTTATCAGAGCTCGTGATTGGAGAGGGAGAGTTTATCTGAGCTCTTGATCGAGAGGGAGAGTTGATTGAGAGGGAGAGGGAGAGGGAGAGTTGGAGAGATGAGTATAGAGAGAGAGAGAGCAAAAATCAGAAATGAGTAAGGAGAGAAAGAGCGCACGTATTATATCGGGGTAGTTGAGGAAATAATAAAAAATTGAAGAAAATTGATTATTTAATTAAAAAAAGTGGTAGGATAGATGAACTGATGTGAGTGTTTTGTAAAATTGGATGTGTAAAATAGAAAAAAGTGGATTTTTAGTGTAAAAGTGGATGTGTAAAATGAAAGAAGTAATGTAGATGCTCTAAAATAGATGAATGTGTAAAGGTAAATTATATGTAAAGTTAAAACAATCCAAGATAAATGTGTGAAGTTAATCAGTTAATGTTTTTTTTTTTTTTATACAAGATAGAAATTTTACTATCATCTAATCTGAGTGTACATGTATGTGAAGCTTTCTCCTAGAGACTTGAACCTTGACCATTGCTTCCCCACACCCCACAAGCACTTATACTTGTAGAGTGACTATCACACCAATGGTGTGCGGTAGCTCGGTTAATGTATTTAATATTATTAAAAATTTATAGGAAAAAAAACAATTAAAAAAAATGGTGATGTGGTTGATGATTTGGTCAATTTCAGTCAATTTTGGTCAAATTTGGTCCACTCCTATACATTTAGTCAAGTTCAGTCTATTTGGTCAACTACTCAACTCCGGTCCATTAAATCTACTTTGGTCCATTTTGGACCACCTCAGTCCCGTTTGGTCCAATTTGGCCCATTTGGTCTATTTTGGTTCATTCAATTACAATTTCTTGTAACATTTTCCATTCTTACAAAATTTTCAAAAAAATAAAAGATTAATAACTATGTTATTAATTAAAAACGAAAATCACATCTTTGTTTCTATATTTTCAGGTAATTTTCACTTTGGTTTTTAGATTTTATTTTTACCGTTTTTAGTCTTTATTTTAAAAAACGCGTTCCGTTTTGGTCCCTACTGTCATTTCTATAACGAAAATATCTTATGTGGCAAACAGAATGCACTAATGGCATAGAGAGCACTTACGTGAACATTAAAATAATAATAAAAATTTTTAATTAACATTTAAATAATGCCACATCAACATTTTAAATATTAAAAAAAGCCACGTCAGTCAAAATTAAAACAAAATTCTAAATATGTGATTTTTAAAACCAAATAAAATAAAATAATTGAAATAAAATTTTCTTTTCCTTCCATTATTTTCTTCACAAGAACATATCCATATATGTTTTTTGTGTTCTTCCCGAACATGGCAGTTCATATTCATGTTCTTAGCAAATTAATTCTTAATTTCTTTTCATTTATGTCTTTCTTGTACTTTCTTTAAAGCCAAACACATCAAAACTCAGAACAATATCAGTTAAATAAAATAAAATTTAATTAAGCATTTTCTTGGCAGCGTCAATCTCAAGATCTGAACATTTTTCTCTCCTAATTGGTAATCTAGAAAATCCCTTTTCACAAACCCAACAAATTCTCATTCATAAACCCAAAAAACTCCCTTTCACAAACCCAGAAGATCCCTTCTCAACACACACAACAAATAGTCTTTTCACAAACCCACAAACCCAAAATATCCCTTCTCAACACATACAGCAAATGAGTTTTTCAAATTTGTCAAAAATCAGAAACAAATAAAATAAACCCAAGATCGGCTTTAGATCCTCTTCAAATTCAATCCCAAGATAGAGAGGGTGAGATGAGAAAGTGAGGAGGAGAGGAAAACGTGGGCCTTCAGATCTGCTGGAAACCCATACCACACACCACATACGACCCAAAAATTGACCCACCACCTTGCCGAACCCACCACCGATGAACCTTATGGCCTGTTTGGATATTTAAAAAAGGAGGGGGAGTAGAGTAGAGGGAAGGGGAGTAATTCAATTACCTTGTTTGAGAGTTTTTTAAGGAAGGAGGGAGAGGGGTTTGGAGGGGTTTGAAGGGGTTTCAACTACCTCCAACCCCCTCATTTTTAATTCTCCCAAATTGGAGAGATTTGGAGGGAGAGTAGAGCACATAAAATTATTGATAAAGTAAATTACCTAATATACCCTTATTATATTTATAAAATTACAATGTTAAAAACAAGGGGAAGGGCTAATTACTCCCTTCCCCCTTACTAATTATAAAAACATCCAAACAAGGTGGAGGGTAATCATTCTCCTCTACTCTCCTCCCCACTACTTCCCTCCCCTCTACTCTCCTCCCTCTCTAAACTCCCAAACATGCCATTACTGATCCCACCACTTGTGAACCTTACCGAACCCATTGACTAGGAGGATCTTACCAACTTGATAGCTGCGGTGGCGGCGGCGATTAAAGGAGATGAAAGGTGGGAGCTTCGGCCAGGGGGTACTGAGAGAGAGAGAGTGTGAGATCAAGAAACGGAAGTTTGAGGTGTAAGAATCTGAGATGGTTTTGATTAGAGGTGAAGCAATGTTGGAGGTGAGAGGGAGGAAGTTTGAGATTAGAGGCATCTGATGAGAATCTGAGATTAGAGAGGGTTGTAAGAAAATCTATTCATTTTTTTAAAAATATTTTATTTTATTTTTAAAATTGACAAATTTAAAAAGAAAATGGTTTTGATTTTAAATGCTGACATGGACTTTTTAAATGTCAATTAAATTTTTTTATTATTATTTTAATAGCCATGTAAGCACTCTTTTGCCAATAGTGCCATTTTATCTGCCACATAGGATATTTCCGTTACAGAGATGACGGTAGGGACCAAAACGGAACGCGTTTTTTAAAATAAGGATTAAAAGCGGTAAAAATAAAATCTAGGGACTAAAGTAAGAATCGCATGAAAATGTAGGGATAAAAATGTGGGTTTTGCCTTAATTAAAATGTTTAAATTTCAATTTTTGTAGTCTAAAATTATTCATAAAAGAAAAGTATATGTATCGAAATAGCAAATAACATATGATTGATGTGAAATTTGACATGTGTATTAAGAACATAAATAATATGCTATCCAATGGTTAGATTTTCAAAATATGTGGCCATGTAAATTTTTTTTTAATTGAGAGTTATAGCCAAACTTTGTCTAAAGTTAAGGATTTTTTTATAGGGTTTAAGATATAATTTTTATTCTTTTAGAAACCTATGTCAATATAATTATGATATTTCGATCTTGATCAACATGAATTAAGCATTTTTATTAATCTTTTTTTGCTGAATTTTTATCTTTTAAGTAGGCCAAAATTGGGTTTTACCCATTTTAGCCAAACTTTCCAATAAAATGTCCTCTATCTGAAATTATTTAGGGATATGTTATTGTTTTGAAATTCGATTTTCTAAAAATTGAGTTTCAAATATAAAACTTGATTTTTTGACAATCAAGTTATTGAGAACTGAGACTTATAAAAAAAAAAAAAAAAAAAAAAATAAGGAACTCAAGTTCCGCTTGAATATTTTCAAGGAACTCAAGTTCTACAATTTTTTTTTTCTTAGTTCGCTAAAACCCGATTGTCTTAAAATTGAGTTTTACATTGAAACTCGATTTTTAAAAAATCGAGTTTCAAAACAGGGATATTTTCCTACATAGTTTCAGACAAGGGGCATTTTACTGGAAACTTTTGGCGAAAGGTTCAAATGCCCATTTTGGCCCTTTTAAGTAAATAAGAAGAGACATGTGCCATATTATATTTGTATAATTTATTTTTATTTTTTCCAAATAAGTTTGTGTTTCCACAATCTTCAAACTATTCATTAGTAAAAAATTAGTTTGATGAAAATGGTAAATATCATACTAATTAAGTTATTATACATCCTAAAACGCAAGTTAATGGGTAAGAAATGATGAGGTTCTTGAGGTAAACATCAATGTCTCCACAGCCACGGCCACAGGGCAACAACCTGCTTAAACGTTCAAAATCAAAATGCAATCCTTTTGGTGCCATTTGTGACTTGTGAGCGTCACACCATCTAAAATTTAAGACAATAAAATGGGGAAGGGATTATCCTTCCTGGTCTGCAGATTCATTCATTAAAAATAATGCTAATTTTCTGCAAATTTGGCTTTATCTATTTTAGAGATTAGAGATTAGAGGCATCGAATATGCATTAATCTCGATCTTTTGTCTCTCTGTCTCTGGTGTAAATGAATGACTGAGACTCATTTGCATTTGTTTGTTTCCAAATGACCCGGTCTCTCAAGTCTCAAGTCAAGTGGGGACTTTGCTTGGTAGCTTCTTTTGTTAATTGCATGAAAGAATGAATAATATTCAAATCAAGACTTGGACTATATGAAATCAAAGTTTATTTATTTATTTAATTCCAAATACTTATCCTTGGAAACAAATAACAAAAATAGGGCTTAATTTACAGGACTATCTCACCTTCAACTAGGTTTGTATTAAAAATTGGGGTTGATTTATTTTATTTTAAATATGAGCCATATTTGAGTTTATTTTCAAGTTAGACTACATGTTCAAGTTTCATTTATTTTCTTGTCAAAACAAACTCGAATTTGTTCACAAGTTACTTAAATTTATTTATTCAATGATTGATAATATATATTTTTTAATCTATTCACATATATTATACACCTTCAAAGTCTTACGCACAACCCTTAGTCGATAGTTGAAATTAACTTAAAAAGACTGTCTTGGTCTTTATATTTAACATTGGGGTAATTGCAGTAAATTCACCTGTGGTTTGATCGATTTTAACTAAGCCAACTGTAGTTTAAAAAGTGTCACTTAACCCACCTGAAGTGCCCTTTGTTAAACATCCGTAACCCACCTCTCCCTTTTCACAATTAATAAAAGGGTACATGTGTCTTTTTCATTATATTTTATGTCTCTCTCCTCTTTTCTCTCATTCTTCTTCTTCACATAAAACATAAAAGAAAAATACCAAAAAGCAAGTCAAGATAAAATTTGTTTCATCATTTTTTATATACATAATTAGCACAAAGTTTTATGAAAGAGGGTAGACAAAGGAAAAAAAAAACCCTCTCTCTAAAACTTTAACCCTCTCTCTTTTGCTAGGTTCTCTAGAAAAAACCTAGATTTGCAAGTATAAAAAAAATCTGCAAAAAAAAAAAAAAAACCCAACAATCTAGCAAATCCAACACCACAACCAACTCACTTAACCATCAAATCATAGCCTCACCAAACTACCACCTCCAACACCACCATCGCTGTTAGCCATAGCCCAAAACCCTAGACCGGGAAGCAAAAACAAAGAAACAAGAAAAATGAAATCGTGAGAAGAGGAAGCATTGAACTCACGAGATAGGAGCAGCAACGAGCAGCAGAGCAACCTGATTATCTAGATCGGCTGAGATCGAAGTAGCGGAAAGCGGTGGATCGGTGGTTTAAATTTTCTGGGGTTAATGGATTTATGGGTTCGAATTTTCTAGGTTGGTTTCAATTTCCTTATGGTTGGTGGGTTCAAATTTTTTGGGTTTAATGGATTTGGGAGTGTAATGGATTTCTAGGTTGGTTTAGTTTTTCCTACTGTGAGTTTTTAGGATTTGGTATATTTGTTCTATCTATGGCTTCAAAAGAAGATGAAGAATCTTCTGGGTTCCTTCCAATAAAAAAAAAACAAAAACATGGTTCCTTTTTGTTTTCCTTTGCTATTTGGGTTTGTAACCTAAACTGTTTATTTATTTATTTATTTATTTTACGACAAGATTTGATGTATATTGTTGGTAGTATATACATTAAGAGGGAACCAATTATTGCGTTGATTGAACAAGACTCGGGTCACAATATAGGATTTGGGTTTGAAGATTTGATTTTTGAGATGGTGAGAGAGAAGTTGTTCTTCAATATGTTGCTTCTAATTCTGTTTCTATTGTGGCTCATATAGTAAATGAGATTTTTTAACGAAAATGGCAGAGGTGGGTAACGAGTGTCTAATGGAGGTCATTTTAGGTGGGTTAAGTGATAACTTTTAAATCACGGGTAGACACTTTTAAAATGGGCCAAACTACAGGTGAGTAAAGTGTAATTTCCCCTTTTACATTTAATGATGTTGATTACAAGCAAAAACCCACCTCATGCTGTGCTTCTTAAAGATACTTTTAATGTACAGAAAAGTTGATGGAAATGACCAAGAATTTAAAAAACTTAAGATTATTACGATTACACAGGCTTAAACTAAATTAGAACAACAACGATAGAGGGCTGGGGCTTAGGAGAGTAAAACTCTACTCATAATCTAGAGACATGTAAAGAAGAAATTACAAGTCATAGAGAGACCCTCCAGAAAAAGGAAAACTAAATTACAAGTCTCAGACATCTTACACCAACAGGGTGATTGACTAGCACAGTGTGGCTTTTGATTGCCAAAACTAAACTATGATCAATTGTTTGGCTCCAAATTTGATTTCTTCTTTCATCTTTCTTATAAAATCATCACATCTTTTGTTTAGCGCTTCTGTACTCAGTAGCCCAAATTCATCTTCTTCTTCATCTTGCATAGTCAAAAGCTCATTTTCTCCTCCTCCTACTACTGTAGTCAATGACAAAGACCCATTTGCTATTACTTGTTCCTCTTCAACCTCCATAACTACAATTTTACTTTCATCCAAATCCAATGCCTTGTTCTCTGATAGTTCAGGTACTGATTGCTGCCTATGTCCATTTTTGATGCCATGTTCTTCATTAAGATAAAGATTATCCCCTGATTGAGAATGAGAATTCCCAACCAGACCGGAATTCTTGACTATAAAAACTAGGAGTCCATTGCAAAGTAGGAACATGTAGTTCTTGTCAATTGTGTAGCCAAAGAGTTTCATGGGCAAAGTAGAAATGTTGTGGACATGAAAGGAGTGGAGAAGGAAAGGGAGTAATGAAAAGCTAGAAAATAAGATATATAAGGCAGAGGCTGAGAGTAAGAGTATAATGGCTTTGTTGTGATAGTAGCAGAATTGGGCCAATTGGCTGAACTGACTTGCAGCTTGGATGTATGGATGCTGGGACGGGATGTTATCCATTATCTTTATGATAACAACAAAATTTAAGAGCTTGTTTTTTGGCGTGTGGAGAAAAGGAAACTTTTGGGGAGAGCTTAGAGGGAGCTATGACTACTGAATTGAGAGGTGCAGAAATCTTGGTTCACTTCACTATATATACTGAAGGAGCATGCTGTTTGTACATTTATATTATTTAAAAAAAAAAAGTAAAGAAAAAGGGACTCTTGGGTAGTACATTTAAAGGAAAAAAAAAAAGACCCAAGTCAGCCAACAACTTTTATTTTGTTTTTAGGGAGCCAACCCAAGTAATCCTTCTAGACTTTTACTTGGGAACGAGTCTTGTGACACTGTTAATTCTCCGGCTGTCTGACTTTACAACACCGTCAAGACTAGAAACTAGAAAGTATAGACGTAGAATTCAATTGTCTTCACAGTTTTTTTGGGATAGCAACAAATACAATGCAGGTCGGGTCTAATCAGAAGAGGCTCATCCCTGTCCCACATCTATACCCCAACGCACCATGATTCGGGTTTATTTGAGTCCAGTTCAAGTCAATTTTTTCCGCAAATCATATTTAATAATCCCATGGACAAGAAACAATTAGCTTGCTATTACAAGCGATAGAATAATAGTATATAATGCTAAATACAAATATACAATTATTAACGCGTCTTCAATTCTCATCCCATCTTCTCCTCCTCCAAGTAAATTTTAGAGTTTTAAGTCAATTTTTTTTACACGAGATTTGCTTCTCTGCCAAAGTTATCCCAAATTATATATTTTCATTTTGTCCATTAGTCATTAGAACATTCATATTAGCTCATGCAAAAATTTATGTCCATTTTAGCATAAGAATTTTCATTTTTTTTTTCTATTTTACACAACTACTTTACAAAAATACTTATATCAAATTATTTATTCTACATTATATTTTATTTAAATAACTTTTTTCTTTTTTTTTATTCGTTACTTTTCTTTATTTTCCATTGTCTCTTTCTCTCTCTCTGATGCCACCCTCAGTGACTTCAGCCATGGCAAGACTGAACACCCACATCACCAAAATGAAGAGGGAATTTGGGAACTAGCTGTGTAAGGGTCTACAATATAGTAAGTTAACCAACGTTTCAAAGGATTAAGCAAAATAGCATCTCGAGTTTTAGAAACTCGAGATCTATATAAAACTTGAGTTTTAGAAACTCGCTTTCCATCGGCTTTGCACTTGCTGAGTTGGACAAATGCGCCACATAGATCTCGAGTTTTAAAGACTTGATTTCTACAAAATAAAAGCCGAGTCTTTAAGACTCGATTTTCTTTGGAAAAATAACGCATAGATCTCGAGTCTTATAGACTTGAGTTTTTCTGGGCAACAATTTTATAAACATGACGCAGTCACTAACTCAGCCCATAACACTCAGTCATTCTCAGTCACAACGCAGTCACTCTCTCACCCATAACACTCAAGAACTCTCATTGCCACACTCACCCATAACTTTCACACTTCTCACACCACATTGCCTCTCACTCTCACTCACCATATTGCCTCTCTCACTGATCCTCCCTCTCAACAAATTCATATCTCAGGTAAGGGTTTTTTGATTTGATTGTCATTGTAGTTGGGTATTATTTGTTGTTGGGTGTGGGTTAAAGAGTTTGATTATTTATTTTGTAGATAATTAACATAACTTAGTTAAGATACCAATATTGTGAATTATAGAACTTTGTATTGTTAGTGTTAATTTTTTGAGTATTTATTTGCATGGTTTTTGTTATCAAAATTTTATTAATCATTTTTAGGCTCTTATTTTTATCACGATCTTATAAGGTTTTTGACTTTATTCATTGTTTTGGGTATGAAATGGGTAGTGAATGAATTGTAATGAATGGGTATGTAATGAAATGAGTGACTTACTACCTTCGAATGAATTGTAATGAAATGGTTATGTAATTTATGTCCTTTGAATGTGTATTGAAATGGCTTTTTTGTATTGGGTATGAAATGGTTATGGGTATGTAATTAGATAAAATTTTGTATACTTTTACAAGGATTTTTTTATTTTTTTATTTTTTTGTATTGGGTATATAATGGGTAGTCTTAGCATGACGGAAAAAGGATTTAGGTATGAAATGTGTAACGAATGTGTACTGAAATTCATACCCTTTGAATGAATTGGAATTTGTACTTTGTGTAGTTTGACTAGATAAAATGTTTTTTAACTAATATAGTAACCTGACTCTATCAGGTTTACAATGACTGTAATTGATATAATCATATACCACGGTGGTCCGCTTAAGAATGTCAATGCGAACAAAGGATTGCCATTTGAAGAGCCGGGTATAAAGAGCTATTATACCCAAATTGATCGTATGTTGAAGATCCTTGATGAATTGAAGATGATAGTTATGGAAGAGTTGTGTGAAAATCCTGCTGTGCACAACATACAAATTACTTATCATATGCCACATGAAGTCCTGAAGCACCGAATTAATTACAAGTACATGGCGATAAAAGCAGACAAACATGTAAAGATCATGTTTGACAAGTTGGAGAGAAAACCTGAACTAAATGGTATTGAGTTGTACATACACTTGGAGCCGCGTGCAAAAGTTGTTATTGAGAAAATCCAACAAACAACCACAAGTTTACAGGTTACAGTTCCGGATGAGTAATATGAGTATTCTACACATGTAGAGGATGATGATGTTCATGGCGATGATGATGATGATGACGACGACTATGTTGAGGAGACTACTGCCATTAACGGTGAAGATTTTGTCGATAGAGATGAGTATGAAGAGAGGATTGAACGAGGGGACTTTGGGGACTTTGAGAGGGACATTGATGAAGATAAGACATTGGACGGTAGTGAACCTAATGCAGACAATGTTATTAGTGACCAAAACCATCTACATATTTACTTCATCACATATCCAAACAAGAATTGAAGGCATTAGCCAGTACAAATTGCAGGCATTTTATCATTAGTAGAATGAGGACTGATGATCATGTAAAGGTCAAGGGTGACAGCTGTAGTCAGCAAAAAAAAAAAAAAAAATGGAGCACCTAACAACGTATCTTCATAGACCTAAGTTAGCCAACAACTTTATTTTATTTTATTTAGGGAGCCAACCCAAGTAATCCTTCTAGACTTTTACTTGGGGTGAAGAACGAGTCTTGTGACACTATTAATTCTCTAGCTGTCTGACATTACAACACCATCAAGACTAGAAAGCATAGACGTAGAATTCAATTGTCTTCACAGTTTCTTTGGGATAGCATCAAATTCAATGCAGGTCGGGTCTAATCAGAAGAGGCTCATCTGTAACACCCTGACCCAACTTTATAGTTAAACTATGTGTTTGAATAGTTAATTATTATTTTAAGCTACTTTCTTTCTATAATTAATAAAAGAGTATTTAATAAATATATTATATTATAATGTCATTGAATAAGAATTGTAAAGAGTATAAATAATTGAATGGCTATTTGTATTATAAATATACACTAAGTATGTACAAAACTATATTAAGTGGTTTAAATTGTTAGATACATGGTGTTTTAATTAGGTATGATGCATGAGATGTTATAGTAGAATTTCCACCCACACATGCAACCAAGTGAAATCCAACATATGTAAAGCTAGAGTATCATGCATGTTGACACATGTTATCTTCCTAAACCCCAAAGACCAAGACTTGGCCAGCCATGCAATGAACAAGCTCCACCTAGCTTCTTCTTTGACTTTTCTCAAGACACTAGAACTTCCAAGAAGCTATCTCCCTCTCTATTCCCACAAGTCCAATAAATCAGAATTCTCACCTCACTTTACTCTCTTTTCTCTTAAGGAAAGAGCTACATGCTCTCCTGAGTCTCTTTTTCAAACCCACAGGTCCACATATTAAACGAAAGATAAGTTCCATCTCATTTCTTCTTTCTACTCTCTCAAAGAAACTAGAAGACTCAACAACTCTCTCAAGCTCTCTACCTCTCATACTTTCGGGTCCAGCCACTAGGAAAGGGAAATCCTTTCATGTAAGAGTGATTCTATGTATATTTTCCCCTCGAACTTGGTAAGGGTTCTAGCTACTCTCACCTTAGAATCCATGATTTCTTTATGGAATTTTCAGTAATGGTATTTGTGGTTTTTAAAATAAGGAAATCATGAATTTGTGAGTCTGTATATATATATATATATATATATATATATATATATAGTGTTTTAAGAAGCTTTGAAACTGTGTTGATGGTTTGTTGAAGGTAAATTAAGGTTTTAACTAATTGATGATTGTATATGACTAAGGAAGTAAGAAAAAGTTAGGGTTAGGACTTTTGATGTTACTGCTGGGATTTTTGTTGTATTTAATTCTACTATAAATGGTTAAATGATGGTATATAAGTGTTTTCTAACATGTCTAATGAGTGTATAAAAATTTGGGGAAAATGGGCTTTTGCCATTTTCACGAAAAGAAAATCAGCATGTTGCCCTATTTTCTAAACTAATTAGAAAAATGCCCCTCTTTTGAAACTCGATTTTCTCAAAATCGAGTTAAAAAAAAAAAAATTTGAAGGCCTATAGCGACATTTTAAGGAGCTATAGCGGCATTTTGTAACTCGAGTACCATGAAATTGAGTTATAGGTAATTTTTTTTTTTAATCTATAACTCGATTTCATGAAGTCGAGTTATACCAAAATGCCGCTATAGGCTCCTTAAAACGTCGCTATAGGGCTTAACTCGATTTTGAGAAAATCGAGTTTAAAAAAATGGGCATTTTCCTGATTAGTTTGGGAAAGGGGGCAACATGCTGATTTTTTTTTTTTTTTTTTTTTTGTAAAAAGGGAAAAAACCCATTTTCGCCATAAAAATTCTCATATGATAATGAGATTATTTGCAATCATTTTATAATTTTACAAGAAAATGTTTTAAAACTGTCACTGTGACAGATTCTGTGTTTACGCATGATAAATTATGTATTAAAATGTATATAGTGAATTAGGATACTAGGAGTAGTTCTTATGAATTCTAAGACACATATGGTTCTAATGGAAGTGGTCTCACAGCAATTGGATCAATATAAAAATATTGGTTTTTTAAGTTGCATGAAATTTTGTCAGGACAGATTTGAGCATGTTGTCTTGTACGATTTTTAATAAATCATGGTTTTATGATTTGGCCCTGAAATTAATATTGTATCTACTAGACATCCAGAGGAGTTGCTCTATAAAATTTCATGAAGATTAGATGTGTTTAGATAACCCATTTGTATTTTACAAATGAGGTATATGCTACTGAATTGTACAGTAAATGATAACTCTGACTTTGAGGATTAAATTCTAAAGTTAGGGTGAATGTTTTGAGCTATAATTTAATATGCTTATCATTTAGAATATCTTGATCATAGATGAATTTTTTATAACTTGGTTCAAGGTTTATTACTCAAAGGAGGAGTTCTAAACCATTTTGTTTTTATGAAGTTGTTTTGTTCATGCTGTATGTTGCCTTGTGTAAGTTTATGCATGCACCATTGCTTCCAATCTCAAACACATTCTGGATATGAACATTAAAATAATGGTTTCTCTATGATTTAGTACATCATTTGTTGATGTGTGCATAATATGTTTGTGGGAACCTCATGGAAGTGGGATTAGGTTTTCCTTGATTTTAAGAGATAAGCTTTGAGATGAATGTGTAAGTTTATTTTAAGGAGTAATTGATAGTAATAAGCTTTGATATTTGGTTTAGGTGTTACCAGTACCCAAGTCTAAGCTCCTTCGACTTTAGGCTCTCAATTCCTCTGCTTTCAGGTAAGGAAAAAGTTATATGAGAATTTGGTAAGTCATGAGGTTATTTTAAAGTATATTATGCATTAAAAGGCTTTTGATTAGAGATATGACATATAATCATGTTTCAGACAAAGATATGTTTGTGAGCTTTCGAAACTTTATGTATATGATTTAAGCATATTGATGCTATTACTAATTCCACGAACATGATTTTTAAAGAAAAGAATGGAAATTCTATTATTATGAAATGTTATGCAAAATAAGAATTTTCAGTATGATGTATAAGTATAAAATGTTTTCGGGTTATGTCCTCTGGTGATCTGAACTCGGCCAGTAGGGGTTAAATTACTGACTTTCCATGGAAAATGTTACCTAATTGGCCATTAAAAGTGGGACTGGCTCTGTTGTACCCGCCCTTGTTGGTAACAGCCAACTTGTGGAGGATACCAACCTACCCCATGGTTGAACATATGTATTATGATGTGATCCTAGGAATACCTGGCATTGTGAAAAATGCTGAATGCCAAGCACAGTGGTGCTAGAAGCCTTCCAAATAAGTATAGACTTATCAGATATGGACTAACCAATATATTATGAGCAGCTATATTATTTTATTGATCATGAGGGAATGAATTGTTTAAATGCATTATGAAAAGTTAAAAGCTCTCATGAAAGGAAGTTTATGATGAAACGAAAAACTGTTCTTTAAAGATAAAAGTTTCTAAAGTTATGTTGTATTTTAAAGATAAAGCTTCTGATGAAAGTTCAAGTTTATGTTAAAAAGTCATCACATATTTGTTCTTTAAGAAGCGTTAAGTTTTATTACTATGAAAGTTATAATATTTTATGATAAGAAGTTTATAAAGAAAAATTTTCTTATTTGTTAAGATATTTCTAATTAAAGATAAAGTTACCAATTATTTGATTTAAGTCAAAATGATTATTTTGTAATAAGATTATATATATATATATATATATATATATATATATATATGATTTTAAATAGTCAATATTATATTTGGAGACTTAGTAAGAAATAAAAGAAATTCAGCCTGAAAAGTTTTGGTAATATTATTTTGATAAGAAAAATGAGAACAATTATTTTCTTATGAAAACGTATATATTATTATTATGAATAGTATAAAATACTATGCATGAAAAGATGTTCTCCTATCGGAATAATTGTAAAATGAAATGATTTGATTTACATGCATTCTTATTAAATTCTTATATATCTTACCCTTACTGAGCTGTGTAGCTCACCCATTCCACTCTTTCAGTCAACAAGTTTTATTTTGGAGCAGGGAGAGCCTTAGTCGAGTTTTGGAAGAAGATGGTTTTAGTTTTAAAAATATAGATCCCAAACTAGCCATTTGATGTTTGGTTTTACAGTATTGTGTATTTTAGAATCTAATGAAAGTTGTGTACCTTAAAGTATTAAGAGATGTATTATGGGAAATTCAGAATTTGAATAACTGGTGGATTGTGTTATCGGTTGAAGTACAATGTAGATGCTCTGAATATCAAGTGAAAAGTTATCTCAAGAAGTAAGGAAACAAGAATGAAAAGAAAGAGGGAAGCTTTTGCAAAAGGTTTTGTAAAAGTTTAGTTAGTTCTTGTTAATACCAGGTTTAGGCTTGATATTAACATGCCAGTTATTGTCACAAATCCGGGTATTGGGTTTGGGACGTGACATCATCCTTGTCTTACATCTATACCCCAACACAACATGATTTGGGTTTATTTGAGTCCAGTTCAAGTCAATTTTTTTCGCAAATCATATTTAATAATCCCATGGACAAGAAACAATTAGCTTGCTATAGCAAGGGATAGAATAATAGTATATAATGCTAAATAAAAATATACAATTACTAACCCGTCTTCAATCCTCATCCCATCTTCTCCTCTTCCAGGTAAATTTTAAAGCTTAAGTCAATTTTTTTTACAAGAGATTTGCTTCTCTGCCAAAGTTATCCCAAATTCTATATTTTCATTTTGTCCATTAGTCATTAGAACATTCATATCAGCTCATGCAAAAATTTATTTCCATTTTAGCATAAAAAGTTACATTTTTTTTCTATTATACACAACTACTTTACAAAAATACTTATATCAAATTATTTATTCTACATTCTATTTTATTTAAATAACTTTTTTTTTCTTTTTTTTTTTATTCGTTACTTTTCTTTATATTCCATCGTCTTTCTCTCTCTCTCTCTCTGACGCCACCCTCAGTGACTTCGGCCATGGCAAGACTGAACACTCACATCACCAAAAGGAGCAAACCTCAGGTCTCTCTCATTGTATGTCTTCTCTCAATGTGAGGCCCACATCACCAAATTTCCATTGATGGGATTGATTTTGGATTACCATTGTATGGTTGCTGATCAAATTTGATTTTGGGTTTAGGTTTGATTTGGGTTTCTCGGTTAATGGATCGATCAAGGTTTGTGATAGGATGATCAAATTTTGTAATGGGTTGTGACTTGTGGTGGTGGTGGCTACAGGGCGGCTCAATAGTCTAGGCGAATGATGCAGTCGCCTAAGGCGCCCAAGTAAAAAAAGCCCCCAAATTTTAACTATTAGAGTTATTTCTTTCATTGTAATAGTATTAATTAAACTCAAATATTAGCCAATTAATAAAATAATTTTTTTTTTATCAAATGAGAGAGAGAAACACGTCTACAATATTTTTCACAACAAATCCTAAGTGGCAAATTGTTACTAGTTGTTATTGATGAGTAAAAAAGTAATTTTAGTGGTTGGTTCAAATTATAATTAGTAACAACTTAACACCTAGGATTTGTTATGAAAATGTTGTGAATGCAACACTTTTTAAAAATAAAAAAGAGCAAGATCAACAAAAAAATATCACAATATTTTTCACAATAGTTAAGTTGGAAAACTTTATTTCATCTCTCTCCCTCTCCCCTCTTCTTCGCTCTCACTATCTCTCAGATAAATCCATCCACTACCGCAACCCAACAATAACTAGCCACCCAAGGGTGGCTTGAAGCATTTGGAGGCCTTAGGCAAAAACTAAAATGAGGATTTTTATATATTTATATGTGACTTAAAAAAAAATTAAATATTACTTAAATTCTATTATCTTGTTTTAGATATAAAATTTCTAATTAACTACGTAATTTTTTTTTAGAAAGTCTATAGACACGAAAAAGATTGACAAAAAATTTCACACCTATTGATATGACAGATTGATAGTAGTAAGTAAAAAGTATGATTTTAGTGGTGAACCTAAATGAGAACTTATAAAAATGAGAAAAGAATATAAAATTGAAGAAATCAATGAAATATTCATATATAAAGTTACAGCAGTCATGTATATATATTTGGTTAGTGTAACAACAATGTTAGCTTACACACTTTTAGATTGACTTATGTTATGTGCAGTGGTGCGTGGATTTATCTGAGAGACAGTGAGAGCGAACAAGCGGGGAGAGGGAGAGAGATGAAATAATAAGAAAAGAATAGAAAATTGAAGAAATTAATAAAATATTTAGATATAAAATTACAGTAGTCATGTACAGTTATATGGTTAGAGTAACAACAATGTAAGCTTATACACTTTTAGATTGACTTATGTGGGTGATTTTTGAGCTTAAATATGTAAAATTCACCTTTATGTTATTTTACACACGTTGACATGAGTGTTCTTAGTAAAATGATTTATGAACATTAGCTAGGGTAACATTATAGAAATTCTACTTTAGTCTAATCTAAGTGTATATATGTGTGAAACTCTCTCCTAAAAACTTAAACCCCGGTTCTTGCCTTCCATACCCCATAGACACTTATATTTGTGGAGTGATCATCGCACCAAGAGTGTACAGTAGTAATAACCTTGTTAATACTTAGGTTGCATTTGACATTGACTTAAAAAGCCAGTTTTTTTTACAATTTAGCTTATTTTTGCTATTATTCATAGGTTTCATTGTATTTTTTGGTACTATTTATAGGTCATATTCTACTATTTCTAGGTCATATTCTACTATTTTAGCTACCTTTTAGCTTTATTTACAGTACTTTCAGTAAAAAATTTTCAATTTCAGCTAAATAAGTTATTCTCAAACGGACTCTTAATAATGGTTATAGTTGATACAAGTACCCATTTTTTAAATGTGATGACCATAATTGACTATATGACATTTAGTCAACTTAAATTATAGCGTTAGACTAAGGGTCTGTTTGGATATCACTTATTGCTGAAAACTGAAAACACTGTAGTAAAATAATTTTTAAATGTGTGAATAGTGCCGTGGGACCTAGTTTTAAAGTTGATTTTGCTTAATTTTGTACTTGCGGGTTCTGTGAATAGTGCACGGGACTCAAAGAAACGCAAACGCAAACGCAAACGCCGGGGCTGTTTATTCTATCCAAACTCACACTAAGTCACTCCTCTCGATAGTGCTCTCCTAGTCAACCGTGTTTAACCCGCCAATTCCATAAAAAAAATTAATTATATTTATGATTTCAAATTAAGCTTCATACTTTTAAATTATTCAAATAAAATCTTAATTTGTCAAAAACTTTTCAATTAAAAATATGAACTCACCATGTGTAGAGTAAAATATATTTAAAAAATGGCATAGTGTGACTTTGAATGAACTGATATTTAAATATAATAAATAATAACATGTAGTGATGTATCCATACAAAATTCATTTTATTTAAGTATTATTATTAGTGACGTCACCTTAAATGGGTATGTGATTTGAATTGATACCTTTTTAAAATTGTTGTGTTTATTTTTAAATTTTTTTTAAAAATGTGGGATTTTTTTTTTAGTCTAAATTTGGTAAGGATGGGGTGTAAAACCTATAATTTACACATCCAATAAGAGATTGTCATATCAAATTTTTCTTTAAAACTCAATATATTTTACCACACTTAATAACATCTTAATAAACTCTCAGTTTGGTTGAATTTTTATTTGGGTATTAAAATTAATTTGATGTATTCATAAAAAAAATAAATTGATTTGACATGGTTGTGCCTATTTTTTAATATATGATATGATAATGTGACAATGCTAAGTTTAGGGTATAAAACTTGAATCTTGCACCACATTTTTATAGAATTGATTGAGTGTGGTTGTGTTTATTCTTTAATATGTGATAAGATGATATGACATGTTGGGATTGGAGGGTGTAAAAGTTTTAGAGTGTTGTTGACTTCTTGTTACAAGATATTTTGTGAGTATCTTTTGTAATGCCATTTTCTGACGTTTCTGGCATATATATGACCTTCATAACTTATTAATTAATCATCGGATTAATTGAATTAATTGAACACGTTATGTGTATTTTAAACAAGGACAAAATTTAGTTACAAAATTGATTGTAGTTTAAGGCTACAAACTCACTCAATAAAATAAATATTACAACATAATTTGAAAATCTAACCGTTGAATTGCATGTTCTTATGCTCTTAATACACATGTTAAATTTTGTGTTAATCAGATATTATTTATTATATAATCGATAAGCTTATATTTTGTCCATAATTTTAAATTACAAAAACTTGCAATTTAAAAAATTTATTGATGACACAGCTATTGATCTTTAATTTTTTTGAAATTTTGCAAGTATGAAGGATATAAGAATAAGATATAATCTAATGATAGATTTGTCAAAATTCATCTCCAATAAAAAGATATTAAATAAGTTTGTAACCTAAGACTACAACTAATTTTGTAGCTAAATTTTATCCTTCAAACAAATAATCCAACACAAGTTACACAACACAGTAATTTAATCACACTAATAGTTAATAAATCTAAAAGTAATATTAATCAAAGCAGCAAAAGGCCGGGGTGGGCGCGTGCACACACTGACACACATATATTTGGTAATGAAGTTAAAGACTTACGAAAATATGAAGAACTTCTTCAAAGGAAAAAAATCCACTATGTAGCATCTAACCTTGTCGAATATTGTTCGTACAAAATCTTTGCAATTAATCCTAGAATCTCTATGTAGCCTTAGCAAACGCCTCACTTCCCATTGCAGTGACACCAAAACTCTAGAATTCTTCTACATGAACTTTCTCCATTAACAAACCTTGCCTAACACCAAAATTGTAGAAAGATATAAGAGCAACCCACTGTCAAATAACTAATTTTGTGGTTTCAAGAACAACTATGTGACTCGAGGGTGAATAACTAATACAAAGGTGAGATGTTTTGTAACAAGGAGAAAGGCTTTCTTGATGTGCAATATGACTGCAGCTTTCACTTCTTGAAAATCATGCTTAAAAGGGTTTATATATAGGTTAAGGATTTAGTAAAATTCGAACCTTTAAAAAAACTTTAAATTAGGTTTTATAATCTTGCTCTAGCAAGAGTAAAGCGAAGTTTCTACCTGCTTCAGGCTGAGTTTGACATTTCTACTGAAAATGCCTTTCATAGTTTTTTAGGCATATAATGCAGTTAAAAAACCAATTTGAAATGTTTGGTTGATATTTTTAGGATGTGTAAAAGTCATTTTTGCCAAATGCATTTTCCAAATTCTATTTTTAAGAGAAGAGGTCAAAAGTATTAATAAAAAAAATAAATGAGGGTTTTACTTCTCTCCTCATTTAGTTTTTTTTGGGGCTTACTTGCTAAAGTTAATAATATTGGTGTTTTAAACCGGGTTTATAAAACATTACATAACTAAAGTACAACTACAAAAGGGTCTAACATTTATAGTTATTGACTAAGGTTATAAACAACGGACACTAGATTGTTTAAACACACACAACCAATGTGAGATAAATATTCATTTTTAAAAAAAAATAAATAATAATACTTATTAGTAGTTGTACTTTGATTATATAATGTAGGCAAAAATGCAAAACTGGCCCTCTAACTTTTACCATTTTCTATTTTAGTCCTCTAACTTTCAGTTTTGTCAATTCAGTCCTCGATCTTTCAATTTTTGTCAATTCGGTACTCTGTTAAACTTCGGTTAACTGCTCCGTTAGACACACTGATTTTGCAATTCTTTTTTTTACAAATTCAGAACTAAAAGAAAAAAAAACAAAACCAGAGAACTCGATGATTCCATTGCACCCCTTAACCAAAACAAAACCAGTTTGTGATTGATGATTCCATTGCACCTACACCCTCTAGGAGGAGGAGGACTCGTTAAATCAAACGATAATCGGCTCTGATTAACATTCTTGACAACCGAAACCAGAGGTGAAAGTTGCCTCGGATTCGGAATCGGAAATGCCCTTGCTCCGATCAGATAGCCATCCCAGGAAGCTCTAGGCTCGTCGAACGAGTATCGTGCCGCCGCGGCATCGACTAATAACCTTGGGTCTGTATCACAAGATCTCCTCCCGAAACCATAGTCCCCTATCTCCGATTGCGTCTCCCTCCACGGCCGCGTGCGGCGGTTGATATCGGCATCGACTGTGTCGCAATGGTTCTTAGAGTTCTTCTTGTTCTGCTTTCGGCGCCATTTGCTCAATTTCTTGGTGAATGCTGAAGCTGCTTCCCAAACAATGTGCTTGAAGTCCATTCCTCCATTGCGCTTATTGCTTTGCCATTCGAGATCTATGAACTCTTTCATCGTCTTAAACTCCACATTCTCGTCTTCTTGAACATTTAGAGCTTCAGAAACCCTAATTTCTTCATCTTCATCTTCTTCTTGCTGTTCTTCAATTTTCGTCCTCTTCCCTCAGCTGAGGTGTATATATATGAGTTGTTTGACAAGGAAGTGAAGCAAAGGAATGATCAGAATTGGGGGATTCTGTATCTGAATATGACCAAGAAGTACAAGATCGAGTTCTCTGGGTGTGGGTGCAATGGAATCATCGAGTTCTCTGGTTTTTTTCTTCTTTTTTTTTTTTTTTTTTTTGCAGATTTTTTTATTTTCATTTAGTTCCGAATTTAAAAAAAAAAAAACTTGCAAAATCAGTGTCTCTAAAGGAGCAGTTAACTTAAATTTATCGGAGTATCGAATTAACAAAAATTAAAAGATAAATGATTGAATTCACAAAATTGAAAGTTAAAGGACTGAAATGAAAAATGGTAAAAGTTAGAAAGTTAATTTTATATTTTTACCTATAATGTATTATAAACTTTATTTAAAACATTAGTAGTATTACTATTTTTGTTCTTTTTCTTCAGAATCCCAACAAAAATACTATTTTTTCTTCCAACTATCCAAGGGCGGGACTGTGTAAAAATTTTCTGATTCAGTGAAGTACTGAGTACACCTTTTGTTCCGAAATCTCCGCTCTTCAGATACTTCAATTATTTCAGTCAAAAAAGATACTTCAATTATAGCTTCTTGTCAGAAATTTGCATAACATTACCTAACTTTCGTACAATAAATTTTTACACATGGTTCGTCACGTGGAATTTGTGAATTCCAAAACCTAACAACAAAAACAATCCCTTTCATGCACTCTGTTAGTTATATGACTTTTTGAGAATAAAGTTGAATATGGTTGTTAAATAACTTAATGCATTCTTCCAAGTGAAGTCTTTGTCCGTGGATAATGCATGACACCAAACTTTGATACTCTAATTCACAAATTAGCTAGTGGAAAGTTTTTGATAATCCACCAAATTAATTAATGTGGTTGAAGAAAGATTTGCTATGGACAAGTCTGGTCTGTACTCTTTAGTCTTTTATCATTTTGTTTGATATATTATCGTCCTTTCCAAAAAAGAGACCCTGGCAGTGACCTAAAATCCACTAATAACATATGCTTTCTATGCTGAAATAAAGATAATATTGAAGATACCTAGTGGGACATTAATGTCACGTTACGATAATGTGAGATTAAAATTTTTAGTTTATTTTATTTTGTCTAACATTATTATAATTTAAAATTACAAAATATAACACATCATCTTAATCTTATCACATCCCTAAACAATGTAATGTTGTATTTTTATATTGAGATTACATTAATGTAATATTACGGTGTAATGTAACATTACGGTAAACCAATCGCTCCCTAATTGTTTTTACTTCTAGATCTGTGAATAACGTGTTTAGTCCTTGGTTGCAATATTTTATTTTTCCAAATTCCCAGTTACCACCATGTTCATGATCTTCTATTTTTTACTCATCATTTTTTTATGTTTATATTTAAAATGAGAAATAGATGATGTTTGTATATATTGTCGTTATATAATAAAATGTGTATAAGAATTAATTAATCGATGCTGAAATTCTCAATCTATGCTGTGTTTTAGGGGCGATTAGCCCTTGCAAGTTGCAACATTCTATTTAATTAGCTATTAAATGAAGGAATATCGTCCACCAACTTGTCCCAAATCTCTTTTCAATTGAAGGATTTTTTTTTTGATGAACTTTTCAATTGAAGGATTAATTTAACAAAGTTTCATCTTTCAGATAATTTAGTAGAACAAACTTTCAAAAGTTTTTTTAGGGCGTCAACTTTCCAAGATAAACTTTTCAAAAATAAGAATTCAAGAAGGGTCGGTAGTCTGTATCACGTGGCAAATTATTGAGAGGACTTTGTTTTGGTCAATGTTTAAAGTCTTGGTCAACTAAACAAGACTGAAAGGTAAGTAGTAGGAAATTCAGCAAAAAAAGAAAAAGAAAAAAAAGGTAAGTGGGAAAAGCCAGCCAGACAGACTATGATATTTGAGCCTTATGGAAATCCTATGTATACTTTTATCCCTCCCTGTCTGTCCTTGGCTCACTCAGTCTCTTCACACTAGCAAAAATTTATTTGGTAAGTACAGCGGTATTCTCTCTTACAGATGGGTTCCATTGCCAAGGAGATAGATGCGAAGGAGCTAGAGAAAGAGTTTCTTCCATTCCTCCGTATGTACAAGGATGGTACAGTTGAGCGACTATTAGGCACTCCCTATGTGCCCCCATCCCCTCAAGACCCAGAAACTGGAGTCTCATCAAAAGACATCACCATTTCACTAGATCCCTCCATCTCTGCTCGTCTCTACCTCCCAAAACTCAACCAAACCCACCAACAAAAGCTTCCCATCTTGGTCTACTACCATGGCGGAGGCTTCTGCATTGAATCCGCCTTCTCATTTGATCACCATCGCTTCCTCAACAGTTTGGTCTCTCAAGGTCAAGTTGTTGCAGTGTCCGTTGAGTACAGGCTAGCTCCTGAGCACTTTCTCCCCAGTGCTTATGAAGATTGCTGGTCTGCACTTCAATGGGTTGCATCACACGTCAAAGATGATAAAGTTATCAACAAAGAGCCATGGTTGATGAATCATGGTGACTTTAGCCGAGTTTTTCTTGGTGGTGATAGTGCTGGTGCTAATATTGTGCATAATATGGCAATGAGAGCTGGTGTTGAGAGCTTGCATGATGGTGTTAAACTTGTAGGAGCTTTTCTTACGCACCCTTACTTCTGGGGTTCAAAACCATTACGGTCAGAGGCTAGTGAAGGACATGACAAGGCTTTGCCATGCTTGGTTTGGAACTTTGTATATCCAAATGCTCCTGGTGGTATTGATAGCCCAATGATCAATCCATTTGTTGAAACTGGAGCACCCAGCTTGGCTGTACTTGGGTGTTCTCGAGTGCTTGTGACTGTGGCTGAGAAGGATGAGCTGAGGGATAGAGGCGTTTATTACTATGAGGAATTGATAAAAAGCAAGTGGGAAGGAGAGGCTGAGTTGGTTCAAGTTGAAGGAGAGGATCATGCTTTCCATGTCTTGAATTTTGAGACTGAGAATGCAAAGACTTTGATCAAACGCTTGGCTTCTTTTCTCCTCAAGTAATATTATTGTGTACTTTCAGGAAAGTAGCTCCACTTTTAGACTGCTTTAAGACTAGAGGAGCTTTCGATGAGTGTAAGGGCATAGTGCAAAATTTAAAGAGTGTACGTTGTGAGTTGTGCACTAGCGAGTACCCTATCCAATAAGTCGAGTCCCACCATGATTTTTCTTTTTGGTTCTTGCACTTCGCTGTTTGTGCTTGAAATGATTGCTAATATGTACTACATGTTATATATGTATGCATCGGTTTTTATTTTTGTTTTAAATGTGATTCTAAGGTCCTTAGCTATAATAAAAGCCCATCTATAAGTGCCTGTTGGCTCCACCATAACACTAGTTAAAAGACCAAATTTTGTGGCAAAGCCTTAGTTTCCATCGCTATTCTGGAGAACTTTTACAAATAGGAAAATTTACACATTATCTGGCAAAGCCTTTGTTGAATATTGGGCCTCCTTTTTTGCAATCAGAAGATACTTTTGAACAAGGAAATTTCCTCCCACTCTCTGTGAGTTAAGGAGCAGAAAAGTATTTACAAATGAAAAGATTTTCCTAAGGTGCCTCATGCTCAGGGCCGGCATCGCCTAAGGCCCCCAAAGGCATCCACTTGTAAATTTTAAAAAAAAAAAATTTATATATTTAATTAAAAAAAATTTAAGCATTTTTATTGGCCAATAAAATACATTAAAAAGGCTTCATTGTATCCCAAAATTATTTCAGTGCATAATTGATTGATGGGACACGTTTTCACTCTGATAGGACCCTTTTCTGCCCCTCTCTTACTGTACAAGCCATTGATGGGAGTGGGTCACGTTTATTTATTTCACTGCCCAAGCCAACCTTGGTTTTTAGTCATAGGAGTAAGACAGGCCGGGAAAATATTAATACAAAATATTGATACAAAATTCTGCCTTGACCATTTTCTGCTATCATGGGGACACATTTTTTGCTTTTACACTTAGGGTGCGTTTGTTTCGACAGTAAAGCAATTCCGGAAAATGTTTTCAAGAAAAGAAAATATTTTCCGGAAAGGAAAATATTTTTAGGTGTTTGGTGGCATTTTAAAAAATACTTTGGAAAATATTTTCAGGTGTTTGGTTATGATCTTGAAAATATTATAGAAAATACATTTTTTACTTGATGCTCACATTTTCTCAACTTCCAATCAAATATTTATCATCATTTCTCAGTAAAATCACAAAAAAAACAAAACCCAAAAAAAAAAAATCCTAAAATCCGAGAGAAGCGGCGCGATCGCGAAGGAGGAGGCGCGATCAAGGATCGCGAAGGCAGCGCGATCAAGGATCCTGGGGTGCGTCGGCGCGATCGCGAGGGCTGGGTGCGTCGGCGCGATCGCGAGGGCTGGGTGCGTCGGCGCGATCGCGAGGGCTGGGTGCGTCGGCGCGATCGCGAGGGCTGGGTGCGTCGGCGCGATCGCGATGCTGGGGTGCGCTATCGCGATCGGTGCTGGGGTGCGACTGCGCAAGATCGCAGTGCCAGGGTGCAACGGCGCGATCTCGCGGTGGGTGTGGCGGTGCTCGTCGGACGGGGGTGAAGATCGGACCGGCTTGAGGCTGCGTTTGTTGCTTGACTGGAGCTGTGTTTCTGGAGCTTGACTTGAGGCAGCGAGAACGCGAGGGGAAAATGAGGGCTGAATTCAATTGAAGGTAAAATACAAGTGGAACGAATTTCCGGGTCAGAGGCCTAAGTTTTACAGTTAACAGAAAATATTTTCCGTTTGACCATATTTTCAGCACCTGCCAAACACCCGAAAACGCGGAAAACCATTTCCTGAAACCGTTTACCGTCGAAACAAACGCAGCCTTAGCCACAAGAGTATAGGTTGGACACTTAGGGTTGTTTGGTAAAGTAGTTTGAGATGAGATTTTTATAGTTTTTTAAAATTTGTATCGATAAAAAAGTGTGTGAAAATGTGTGTAAAGTTATTTAAAATGTAAAAATGTGAGTTTGAGAATGTAGACCAAACAAGCCCTTAGTTTTTTAAAATTAAAATTAATATAATCTTATTTAAGGTCTACTATGTTACAAGAAATATTAAGTGAATTAGTTATATTATTAATTAAAAAAGAAATATTAGAAGAACTTAAAAACAAAAACTTAATTCGTAATTTTGCATCTCAAAAAGCAAGAAAAATAAATTTTAAATAAAAAAATTCAACATATATTATTTGATTAATATTTAAATATAAAAAAGCCTTACTTAAAATTTTCAACCAAAGCTCTCAAAGTTGTTGAGCCGACGCTGTGCTCGTTAGCAAGATTCGAGCACAACTTAGCAACAAGAGCCTCATTTTTAGCTTTCAATTGAAAAAGGTTTTCTTTGGAAGCGTAATATATAGTGCGCCAATTAACAAGATGAAGTTTTCTTTTTCTTTTTCCCTTTTTCTTGGGTGGAGCCCACAAAAAAATCTCCATGCAATATCTCAATAGCATTGCAAACTTTGACAGGGAGAGAACAACATTGCATAAAAATAGATTTAAAAATTATACTATCAAGATAAAATAGATTTATATTATAAACAAAATGAATGTTATATGTTTTTATGCAAATATGTATAATATTGTACACTTTTTTATTATAAATTTATGTAATATTATACATATTTAATCTATAACTAGCTTCATCATGTGCGCTTCGCGCGTGTGCGATGAGACTTTTTTTCTTTTTTAGTTGTCGTTGCAAAAAAAAAAAAAAGCTTTTTTATTTTAAATATAATTTTTATTTTAAAAGTTTAATTTATAAGTGAATAAATTAATTTAAAAATTAATAGGAGAATTGTCCTATATTTTAGGCAATATTTTAGTGGGAGTTAGAGTTGTATTTTTACCGGATTGTCCTTTAATTTTGTCTCTACTTAAACATAGAACTGTAGGGGCATTTTTGAACTAAAAAATGAAAAATTCAAATAGGAGAAGTCCCTTAAATAATAACTAGTCTTTGAACACGCGCTCACGCGTGTGTTAAGCTCTTCTAATTTTTTTAATTTTTTATTTTATAAATGTTAATAATTTGAACCTCAGGCTTAGAACTAAAAAGCTCTTGTTCTCTCCATAAATCTCAGATTTGTAAGAAAATAAGTAAAACTTGAAAGAAAAAAAAACTCAAGACTTACATGCTGATTGTTGAACGAAGGTCAATGTGAGAATCCAAAAAAAAAAATTCCGTCAAAGCAAAACCCTATATTATAAACTTAATAAAAAATAAAAACAAACAAACAAACAAATGGCACACTAAATCAACATTTATAAAATACCAGTAGTTTACCACAAAAAAAAAAAAAAAAAAATTCCCAGTAAAAACATCATATCTTTTAGATGGGGTAATTCATGATTCTAAGGTTTGGATTTCGCAAACTTGAATCTCATAACATGTTCCACACTACTACCATCAGTTAACTTTTGGAGGGAGAGGTTTGAAGTGTGCAGTTTTGCAATTGAGAGTTAAATGAATGTGCAGGGGAAGGAACAAAAAAAGAGGTGGAGAAGAAAAATTGAAAAATTGAATGGAGGGTGTGGAGTGTGTAGATAAGAACGTGTATTAGGAAGTTAACTAATTTTTCTATTTAAAAAAAAACAAGAAGCGTATAGTTACTTTGAAGAAGTGGGTTAGTGGAAGAGTGTTCCTGTTTTGTAGGCAATATTTTAGTGCAAGTTAGACATGTATTTTTACTAGATTATCCTTTAGTTTTGTCTCTACTTAAACCTAGAGGGTGTAGGGGTATTTTGAAAAAAAAAAAAAAAAAATTCTATTTTGTAGGCAATGTTTTAGTGGGAGTTAAAGATGTATTTTTACTTTGTTGTTCTTTAGTTTTGTCTCTACTTAAATTTAGGGACATAAGAATATTTTGAAACAAAAAAAATCCGGTCTAAACAGAGACCGTCCTTAAATAATAGTATAGATATAAATATAAATCCTAATTTATAATAACAGTACATGAATGTTTGTTGAGAAAAACCATACATGAATTTAATATATAAATATGTGGGTTTGTAGTACCAATAAATAATGTAATTAAATATTTAAATGTCCTATAAAAAATGCAATTAAATGAAAAAAAGTTTAAAAGCAAATGAATGGTGGAAGCATGGCCACATGTCCAACTTTTTCGTGGGGAAGGGGGTAGTGTCTGCCATATTGGTAGACAGAGAAAAGAAAAAATCTTGGGCTTTTGATTTCTTTTGGTTTTGGGCACCAGTGAGTCAGTGACAGAAGAAGAAAGAAAACGCCAAACGAGCAAGAAGAATAAACGCAGAAGAAGGAAAAATTGGAAAACGCAGAAGAAAGGAGTAAAGATAAGGTTTGTGCTTCCATTTCTTTTTTATTTTGCGGACTGTGTGTGTGTTTTGGGACTGCATTTTCGGATTTGGATAAACTTATTCCTGCGTCTGCGTTTAAATTTTTTTTTTTTTTTTTCCTCCAGCCGCAAGTTTTGACTAAATCTTCTGTGAACAGTGCATTCGTGCACTGTTTACGGACCCACAAATTTTACTTTTCAGTAACTTTTTTATTAAAAATGGGTCCTGCGGTACTATTCACATATTTTAAAATTATTTTGCTACAGTGTTTTCAGTTTTCAATTTTCAACAATAAGTTCTATCCAAACGGACCCATGATTTTAAAAATGTTTTGGTACCGTGGGTTGTTTTGCCTATATCTTTACAAAAGATGGTTTCAACATCTTTCATAACAGTAGTTTTTTGACGTAACCATAAAATTATTCATCTCCACCTGGGCCACGCTCATGCCTTTTAAACAATCAGGCCCAAATCCAATTTTCATTTAAAATCCAAACCGCTTTACTTGCTTCTTAGACTTAAAATCAAACACCTCGTTCACGCCCAAATTCTGTACACACACATTGACTCACGTTTCCAAGTTTGCTTAATAGCTTGGGCCTGTTTTTGAGCCCATGAAAGAAAATGAGTCCATATTCCATTATATACGCAGCATTTTAGGTTAAAGGTTTTTATAATTTTTGTTGAGAGAAAGGAAGCGGCGGCAGCCTATGATGGGGAGAAATGCGTGTGCATCTTTACCCACCAGATCTGTGTATGTTCCAACTTGTTCTCTCCCTTTTCGTGTGAGGGTTTCATTTCATGTTCGTACTTGTTCTGTTAGTACTACTTGTACAACTTTTGCTATTGCTAGTAGTTATAATGTCGAAAACCCAGATCAGTTCATGAATTATGTGAGAATTCGATACAGAGACTTTGATCATGGTTTGGATCCGTTTGATAAACTGCTTCATATGAACCTTTTGTCTGCAATTATGGATTTCATTAGTTTATATTTTGCAATTGCAGCAATAAAGTATTATTCGACCGTGATTACTTTGTATAAGGATGTGAATCTGAAATCTTGTGCTCAACTTGTTTCGTTTAAATGGATTGATTAATTGCTTCTGCCATTTGAAATGGATTAATTGGTGCTTTTTCTCTTACCGTTGATGATATGTTTTGGTTTGCAATATTATCATTGACAGTTTATGTAAGGACAGATTCAGTTCTTTTAATTAGTCGGGAAAACACATTATTTTTTAAGCCTTTAAATTTTTCTAGAGGTTATAGCGAAGAAAAGGATTTGGAAGCCACGAGAAGAAGAGATTTTGACGCAAGCGATGGATCTGCATAGAAGAAATTATAGTTGATGATAATTGTTTGTAAAATTGTAACAAAAGTATTTAGTTTGATCTATAAAAGTGTTCATTTCTTATTTTTCAAGTTTTATGATGTTTTAATCAATGGATATTGTAAAACAAAGAATTAATGAGAAAATTAGTCTCTTATTTTAAGGTGTACTTGTGCAGCATATTTATTCCAAATATTGTAGGCTTGTGTTCCAATGTACATGGTGAGGTTACTCATTTCAAAAAATGGAAAATTTTAAGTTGGATCAGATTGAATGTGCAAAGCGCCAGGAAACTTG
The DNA here is from genome assembly GCF_040712315.1 of Castanea sativa. Classification (NCBI taxonomy): domain Eukaryota; kingdom Viridiplantae; phylum Streptophyta; class Magnoliopsida; order Fagales; family Fagaceae; genus Castanea; species Castanea sativa. Next base: position 3,857,733 of record NC_134014.1, read on the forward strand.
AAGCTACAGGTAACTATTCTCTACCTTATGAATTGGAGTAGGACTAGCTGACTAGTAAATGAAGTAGGTCCGACATTGTAGAAAATGGATGACGATGGATGCTTAGTTGATTGCTTGATAGGTAACATGATAATCTAAAAGATATATTAGAACAGCAAGACAACATGGACAATGAAACTTCAGCGGAAGACTTATTTGATGATTGCGGAAATAAAAAATTTGAGGAATCTCCTCAAAAGCTTTTGTGAAGGCTATCTTAATATAAATAATTGTTATCTTCATTACTGATTGCTCTCTCTTTACATTTCGTTGGACAATGTTACAATTTTCATCTTTGTACCTTATTCTCCTTTGTTGTTGCATTGAAAACTATGTTATATTGTTTGTATGCCAAACTAAAATTTTTAAAACCTTAACTACTACATCTTAATTGCTTTTACAGTTTTACCTAATATTTAAATCAACTCAACTAAGCCTTAATCCCAATTAAATTTGGGTTGGCTATGAATTCTTATCAACTAATAATTAATATATTCAATTGAATCTCACTAGCTACATCGTTACCCCAAGCTGGTGAAAGAGACTCTAATGACTATCCCATTATTTAACTAGACAATCTTCCAGGTAGACCCAAAACTTCTGAATTAGTAGTCAAAATTTTTTATGGATGGAAGGTTGATTAACACCAATGCTGCTTTATAGAACCATTGACATATATCTCAATAATGTATGGAATTTTGAAGTTCGTTGAAAAGAAAAAATAAATGAAGTAATGATTGTTGGGCTTGCATAGCTATTGAGTTTTATATGTGCTATGTTTGTGACTGTTTAGCTCAGAGAGTAAGAGATATGGAAGGGGTAAAGTGAACTGAAAACTTTGTGAGCTCGCCCAAGTATATGGACAATATACTAAGAAATGTCACCAAAAACAGGAATGTCATTCTATCAATTATCTCTCAATTTCTTTGACCATTCCCTTCTTTCTGTTCTATCTTTGAAATACCCAAATAACATACACAAGGGTATTTCCATTTCCTTTCATTTTCATTTCATTTAATCAAAGAAAAAGTAAAAAAAGTAAGCTAAAAGGACAATATTAAAAGGTATACTTGTTGGTTGGGGTTACTGGTAAGTGTTCAGGGTCTTCTTTATCTTATCAACATTTTTTTGTGTGTTTTCACCTTTAGGCAAAAACAGTACCACAGGACAGTGCCATCAAACACACAGCAGCTTGTTCCTCCTTCAACTTCCTCCTCCTCTGGCACCTCTGTTTCTTCATCACTGACGGTAACCTTTGCAGCAAGAAATCATTTCCCTGAAGCCATTAATTTTGTCTTCAAAGACTCAGATTTCTGCAAAACCATTGCCAACAGCTTTAGCAGTGGGTGTGGTTGTGGCATTGGAATTGGATTTGGTGGTAGTGGCAGTAGCATGGGCATTTGATCTATATTTTTTTCCTATATGATACGTGACTCAAACCCACATAGAATTCCTCTTTTTGTCCCTGATCCCACAGGCATTACACGGTGACTGAAGAAACAACAAACAAAAAGAACCATTAATCTAAAACACCAACACACAACACTCTCTGTTAGGTTCATATTTTTATGTAATTGACATATCCTATGACAAAAACACACTTTACTTGTATTTAGGTAAACTTAAGTAGGTTCAAAATGATCATTATAAGTTGTTACATTGAAGACATGAAGATTACTTACTGCTCAAGAAAAGATGAATTTGTAGCTCCCAATACAACCTTGATACCTATTGATCCATCGAGATTTATTAAAGCTCGATATCTATCTCGATACCTCTCAATCTATCTAGCTTACGAGAATTTTGATGTAGCCTGCAATGCTTAGATTCCTAAATGCTATTTGTTTATGAGTTTGTATAATTCTTATAAGATTAGGAAAGCCTAAGGTTTGTGTAAACTTAATTAGAATAGGAGAGCCTATTTAAAAGATCCATTAAGCTCCTATTTAAATAACGAGGTGGAGAAAGAAAACCTTAACCCCAGAAAAATTCATAAGATTTTCTTTTTGAAATCTTAACCTCCTCCTATAGACGAAAGAGTTCTTGTTGCGTTTCTTGTACGCCTTTGAGTTTTGTTACCAAACAAATTCTCTTGCACCAACATTAAAGATCTTGTTGAAGTTTTTATGTGAAGCTGTTGTAAATCAACTACAACAATCAAAGGGTTGTTGTGGAGTTAGTCATGTACTGGGATCCATTTAAAGGAGTTAGTTATAGATTGAAGATTTATTCATCAAAGGAAAGAAGGCTACTAAGAGATTAAGTCCAATTGGATATTGGAGCAAGGTTCAATTGTAAGTTGGTATTTTGAAATAGGCTAGGGTAGTGGTAAGATTCTTCATATTTCTAACCGTTTGATTATTGATTAGTGGATTATTGGGAGTGGTGATCCTAAATTCACCCGGTGGAGTTTTTACCTTACGAAATGTTTTTTCCATTTGTCAACAAATCACCATGTCAATTTAATTTTCAATGCATTTAATTTATTTGGTGATTTGTTGGTGCCTCAACGATTTGCATGTAATTTGATCTAACTAAGCAATTTGAGTAATTGAATTAATTAATTGGAGTCAAGCTATCTTAACTCAACACTCTCAACCCAAAATTGTATTTTTCCATGCTTAAGTAGGTATACCTAATTAGAATGAAGTGATATAAAATGGACAAATGGACCGAATGGACTGAATAGACTTAAGTGGAAAAGGCCCATGTCAATAATTATGATTTTACGTATGGACAATTCATTATATCTTGTTCATTCGCAACAAAATATTTTCTTTGCGCAGCGGTAAAAAAAAAAAGTTTTTTTGGAGAGATACCATTTCACCAATCGAATTACAGGTATCTAACATATTCATACCTAACGATTTTCCACAAAGTGGTGATGAAAGAAGGTATAACTTGTACAGATTTTTCCATTTTCCAATTCGATTCAATCCATTCGTTCGTAGAGCTATTTACTCAATCGCAGATATTTTTGGAAAACCTCTAACAGAGGGACAAATAGTCAATTTTGAAAGAACTTATCGTAAACCTCCTTTAGATATGAATTCATCTGATTTAGAGGGGAAGAACTTGCAGTAATATTTCAATTTCAATTCAAACATGAGTTTGATTCGCACTCCATGTTCTGAGAAATATTTACCATCCGAAAAGAGAAAAAAACAAAGTCTTTGTCTAAACCATATGGACCAAATTGGACTGAATAGATTGAAGTGGACTGAATGGGCCAAATTGGATCGAAGCAGACCGAATTAGACTGAACAGGTTGACCAAAGTAGACCGAATTGAACTGAATGGACCGTGTTGGATTGAATTACTGAAGTAGACCGAATGGACCTAATTGAATTGAAGTGGACCAAATTGGACCAAAATTGACTGAAATGGACTGAAGTAGATTGAACAAGACCAAATTAATGAAGTGGACCGAAATGATCAGAATGTTGATTTGTTATTTGCATAGCCAATATTGTGTTTTGATATAAATTCAAATTCTTAATTTCAAAATAATCAAGTACTAACTCAAACAAAAATCAAACCAAAACTATAAGTGAGGGATATACTACTTATAATGAGGATTTAAAAAATACAACACCAAAATGTATGAACCCAAAATAGGGTTTTAAAAGTTACAATGATTCATCAATATCAAGTAGAGTTGCAAGAAAGAATAAAAATATGGAGAGAGAGAGAGAGAGAGAGAGAGAGAGAGAATAGCCACTTTTCAAGAGAGAATGTGAGAGAATAATAAGAAATTAATAGAAAATAATGTGAGAAGAAAAAAGTAAAAATAACAAATATTATAATAAACACCAAATTATCAAAGTCACGTTATGTAATGAAATAACATTATATTCTTATATACTATCTTTATATATAATGCAATATGATTACATTTATGAAATCAAAGAGAAGAAAAAAAAAACTACTTAAAAACAAAACCTCATCACATCAACCCAAAATAGAGTTTCAAATAATACAAGAATTCATCAACTTAAAATAGAGATGCAAGAAGAATAATAAAAAATCCACCAAAACATGAAAAATAAATAAAATTGAGAGAGAGAATTAACCTTATGTGTGTGAGAAAATTATGTATAGAATGAAATAGAGAATTGTAAATTTATAGTAAGAGGAGGGGAATAAGAAAAGCCCAAAATAAAAGAAGATAAGGGATGTAGGAAAAGCGATATTAAGATAGATGGTAGTGAGGAGATGAAAATGTATAAGGGAGGGAAAAATTAGAGAAATTATAACATTAAGTTGAGAAATTAATTAAAAAAAAGTTAAAAAAGAGAGAGAATATTGGAAATGGATGGATGATACGGCCGCTAATGTGGCCGTTGATGTGGCTCAACAGAAGTGTAGTAACAATAAATGGTATACTTTAGTTTTTCAATATATACTAGCCTCATCACACGAGTTTTGTGCGTGCAATTAGGCTCTTTTTTATTTTTTATTTTTTATTTTGAGTTTAGTGAGATAATGTTTAAAAGTGAGATAGAGATAGTGTTTTAATTTTTAAAATCTTTCTGTATGTGAAAAGTGATAAAAATTTGAAAGCCTAAAACTTAGAAACTTAAAAAAAAAATTACTCTTTTAAATTGTTTGTGTTTTTAAATTTAAAATTATTTAACTAAAAGATTGGGGTAATTTAAATAGTTTAAGAATTTGAGTGAGGAAATTTAGGATACAAAATGATAAAACCCAAATAGAGAATCTTGTTATTAGTATTATAGATTACAATATTACACATATGAAAAACAATCCAAATTTTAGAACTTTAAAAAACAATGAAAAATAAGTTAAGTAAAGATAGACTTACATAGGAATTTGGATCGATGAATCTAATTTAGCAAAATATTATCTATTATCTAAAAGGATAAATGAGGAATTCTAAATTGAATTAGTTAGATTGAATTTCGAAGAAATATGCAAGGAATTATGCATATTAAGAAATTAACATAAAGCATAAACATAATTTTAAAATATAAAAATAGATAAACACTGATAAAGTCTTAATACTCAAAAGTAAAAGTAACTTGGAATCAGATTACACTACAGCACATGAAAGACATATTTTGAATCAAATGTTTTGTAGGGATAGTTAATTGAAAAAATCAAAACACTTACAAACTAAATCATAGAATAAACAAAACCTAAAACATACAAAATAATTCAAAAGTTGAGATTTAAAAATGAAAAACTTACCAAAGAGAAATCAAGAACTTAAATGGGTGTCCCTTATTTTGCTTCTTTATAGTAGACTTCTTTTGACATAATATCCATACATAAGAATTTAGAAGCAAATAAGAATAAGTAGGATGAATTTATTTAAATAAAACTATTGAATACAAATACATATGTGTAAGTTGCAACTTTAAAAAAACACAAAGCAAAAAAAAAAAAAAAAAAGTGGGGTGCAAAAAGGATTAATTTTATGGAAAGATCATTGGTGAAAATATATAAGTTCTGAAATTTTGAAAATAGATTTTAAGTTAGAGTAGGATTTAAATTTTTGAAACTTAGATAATAAAGTTTTAGCTAAATTAAAATTTATCCATTGATTTGAGAAAATATATCCTAACGATTAATAAAATAGTTTTTTAAAAATAATTAATAAAATGTAAGATGCAACTTGATGGGGAAAAAGTGTGGGAGATTTCAGATTTCAATTTAGAATTTATTTATTTTTAAAAAAACATTTCTAAGGAAGGAAGTTAAAAAAATTTATAATAGACTTTTAGTTTGAATAGAATTTAAATTTTTAAAATTTAAATGATAAAGTTTTATGTAAATTAAACTATTGTTAATTTTATACCTTAATTTAAAGAAATATATCCTAACAATTAATAAAATATTAATTTAATAATTAATGAGAGTAGTTGTTTATTTAAAAAAGGAAATTGTTTCAGAGAGAGAGAGATATATATATAAATTTATCAACTCCTATGAATCTATACAATATGTATATCCTTCCAATACAAATACATATGCATAAGTTGCAACTCAAAAAAAAAAAAAAACCTAATAAATAAACAAAAACGTGAGGTACAAGAGAGATTTTATGGAAAGACCATTGGTTAATATATATAAGTTTTGAAATTTTGATAATAGATTTTTAGTTGGAGTAGGATTTAAATGTCTAAAACTTAGATGCATGTTGTATGTTTTGTTAAAACATTTATTTGTTACTTTATATAAAGAAGTTGATAAAAAAAAAGTTGTTGTCTTTATCAACTGAAACTTAGATGCATGTTGCATGTTTTGTTAAAATATTTATTGTTACCGTATTAAATAAATATCTATAAACTAAAACTTAGATGCATGTTAAATGCTTTGTTAAAAAGTTATTGTTATTTTATCTAAAATACATGTGGCATGTTTTGTTAAAATATTTATTATTATTTTATTTAAAGAAATTGATAAGAACAAATAAGTTGTTGTCTCTATCAATTGCAATTTAGATGCATGTTGCATATTTTGTTAAAACACTTTTGTTATTTTATCTTAAAAAAATTATAAGTATAAATAAGTTGTTGTCTCTATTTGAAAATTTGTTTTTATCCAAAATATTATTGTAATTTGATAAAGCCATTTGACACAAGCACGACTTCTAAGCCCAAATCTTATTACATAGTATATGATAGTATTTATAAATAGATGCAATTGCCTATATCCACCTACTTCTCATGTGCCTTATGTTATAATGCTCGCGTTAAGATTTCCTTCAAGGCTATGAATTTATGATACTCCAGGATTAACACATTTGCGTTGAGAACCGCTTAAGGTAAAGGCTTTCAACCTTTGTTATTTTTGAGGCCCAAAATATCACAAGTACAAATCTAAAACTAAAGGGCCCCTTGAAAATAAGCAAGGCCCAATCCGCCAATTAAGGCCCACTTAAAATGGGTAAGAGGAAGCCCAAACCCATGGATGGGCAAGCTTTGGGGCCTTAAAAAGGAAGGGGAAAAAAAAGGAAGCTTAGCCCAACCTTTGTAAGGAGAGTTTCTTGGGGAGCCCAGAAAAGGACTGAACTAGGATACCTTGGGACTATCGGAGCCATGGGATCCTCGGGAAATATAGGAAGGGATCAGCTACGATTTGGACAGCTCAAGGGAGTATGCTTATGGACACAAGGAACAAAGATATGTATGTCCTATTAGTCGCCTATGACTCAGAAAAAAAGGCTGATGACTTAGGAATCAACACTTTATGAAAAGAAGCTTGGTATCTCAGGAAATACAGGAAGGTGAACCATGAAGGAAGGTGGCTGGAGATCTTTCAGCTTGACAGGGAAGAATCTACCCATTTAGAGAAAATGATAAAATGTGAAGTAGCCAAAAAAGTGGATCTAAAAAGGAGCATCTAGAAGCTTTGGAAAAAGAAGATTGAAAGTCAGCCCTTAGGACCCCCCAAAAGAAGAAGGTTAGCTAGGGGCTTTTTGGGGGGAAACCTCAAAAGGAGAACATAGTGAGAAAATAAGGAAGGGACTAGCCACCAATGTTGCTGACACAACATTGGTTCTGGTATCCAAGATAGCAAATAGAGGGAATAAATGGTACACCAAAAACCCTAGGAATGTATCATAAAAGGGGGTGAAGTCATCAGCAAAAACCATTGAACAATAAGGAATTAGAGCAAAAAGATCATTTGAAAAAGATCATTTGAAAAACTTCCTTAAAATTCAAAAAGGGAGAAAAGAGGGAAAACACTGTGAGAGATCATGAGACAGACACTAGAGGATACATTCAGATTCAAAGGGATTCAAATCTCACAAGTCTTAGAAGCCTGCAAGGAGCTATCTCTGTGACTTTTGAACTTATTTGGACCTTGTGACATATCCCAAGTGGAAGAAGGGCCCAATGTACCAAAATTAAAAAAATAATGAAATATCATTTATCTTTCAGAGGATTCCTTACGTCTTTACTTGCTTCTTCTTTATTTTTTTACTATTCCTCAGCCATTTACTTTACAATACGTATATATTTGTATGTATCCATATGCATGTATTATAGGATCCATGTTTTATACGTAACTTGGTTTGTAATCAGCCCAATATAGTTGCGGTGAACCAAGCCCAGTCCACCAAACAGCAAGTATAAGGCCTAGGATCTTTGTTTCTACTTGAGCTTGGGTACTGTCCAAAAAAAGAACTCACAGTTATTTTATCTAAAATGCATGTGACAGGTTTTGTTAAAACATTTATACTTATTTTATCTAAAGAAATTTATAAGAACAAATAAGTTGTTGCTTCTATCAATTAAAACTTAGGAGCATGTTGCATGTTTTGTTAAAACACAATTATTATTTTATCTAAAAAAATTGATAAGAATAAATAAGTTGTTGTCTCTATCTAAAAATTTGTTTTTATCTAAAATATTACTATAATTTGGTGAAGTCACTTGGCGCAACCATGACTTCTATGCCCAAATCTTATTATATAGTATATGATATGATATATAAATAGATGCAATTGCCTATATCCACCTACTTCACTTTCTCAAAAAAAAAAAAAAACCTACTTCACATGCGCCTTATATTATAATGCTTACGTTAAGGTTTCCATCAAGGCTATGAATTTATAATACTCCAGGCTTTACACATTTCCGTTGAGAACCGCTTAAGGTAAAGGCTTTCAACCTTTGTGATTCTACCAAGTCTTTTTTTGTGTGTGAAATATTCTCCTAAGTCTAAAGATACTAATTTTGAGCATTAAAGAAAAAATGAAGCCAAAATTTATTATCTTATCAAACTTATAGATCATAATTTTGGATATTAAAGAAGTGGAGTCATTTTACTACATTAGAACTTCATACTTTCTCACATGAGGTTTTAGTCAAAATAAAAAATCAATGCCAAAATCAAAATCTGTGCCACGTTTAAGGGTTGACTTGCCCTTGCGACATTCTATTTTGCGATTAAATGAAGGATTTCTGTTGACCAACTTGTCCCAAACCTGTTTTCAATTGAAGGATTAGTATAACAAATTTTCGTCTTCAAATAATTTTTTTTTTGAGAAACAGTCTTCAGATAATTTAGTAGAACAAACTTCCAAGGGTTTAGGTTTATTTTATTTTATTTTTTAGGGCGTCAACTTTCCAAGATAAACTTTTTTAAAATAAGAATTCAAAAAAAGAGAAAAGAAAAGAAAAGAAGCTAAACGTGTATCAAATCCCAAATTATTGAAGAGACTTTGTTTTGTTTTTATTTTAAAATTATAATTTGGTACATATGATCTGAGACTTGGTCAACTAAATAAAATTAAAAGGCAGGTAATCAGCAGTTAGCTTTAATTAGTTAAGGGTTATGTTAACGGGTGTTTTTAGGATAATTATTAATAAATTATTTTTAAAAAGTTTTTAAAACATTTTTATGAGAAATTATAAAAATTGTTAAAATATTAATTATTTTTTTTCCTCTAAAAACTTTTTAAAAATGGTTCATTAACAATGCCCTAAACGCATTAACTTTTTTCATTAATTAAGTTGTAGCAGTCACGTTTGAGCATCCTTTTTTAACATTTAATTTTTAGCAGTCCTTTTTGAACATAAGTTGTAGCCGTCCTAAACAGGGCTGGCTGAGTGGTGGAGTAAGAGATGCGGTCGTCTAAGGCTCCAAGTAAAAAAAAAGGCCCCCAAATTTTAACCAATAGGGTTATATATAATCAATAAATAAAATAATATTTTTTTACCAGTTGAAAAACAAATAAAAAAAAAAAAAATATATATATATATATATATATATATATATATATATATATATATATAGAGAAAAATCCAACATCCATAATATTTTTCACAACACTTTTACAACTAATGCTAAGTAGCAAGTTGTTACAGTCTGTTATTCATGGTAAAAAAAAAAAAATTATAGTGATATTTTCAAATAGAAAACAAAAAGCAACTTAAAATTTAGGATTTGTTGTAAAAAATATTGTAAATGTTGCACTTCTAAAACAAAATAAGAATAATAATAAGGGTTTAGTTAGCAAGTTTTTACTAGTTCTCATCTAAGTTTATCATTGACACTACTCTTTTACTTACCACTATCAATCTACCAGATCAACAAGTATGAAAAATTTTGTCAAATTTTTTCTATCTATAAAATTACTAAAAAAAGAATTTTTTTTACATAGTTCATGTTAATTAGTAGTAATTTTGCATCTAAAACAAGATAATTAATTTTTGCCTTAAGCCCCCCAAATGCATCAAACCGCCCCTAGTCCTAAACTCATATAATTATATCTCTTCCAACCCATCCTTGGCTCATTTCCAAGCAAAACTTATTTGGTATGTTATGCTGGGTTCTAAGACTTTAGGTTTAAATGTATTAGAATTTCATTGTGTAATGTTGGCAAACCATGATCAAAACGTTTAGTTTTATTTTTAGACTTGCTCAAAGTATGTTTATGTGTAAAGTTGGAATCGAGTGCACTGCAAGATTAACTATGTAAATCTGCCTGGCTCGATCGATCGAAACTTAGACTCGATTGATTGAAGCTCGTACAGATTTTTTTTCTATAGAATATTTCAACTCAGCCCAAGCCCGTTTGACGTGTAGGGTTTTATGTTTTGCCCTAGATATAAAAGGGAAAACCCTAACCACAATTTAAAGGTTGGTGCAGTTGTTGTTTATGCTGTGTATGTGAATCTCTTGTGAGATCTAGATGCGTTTGCCTTCACATATATTTAGAATTATCAAGATCAAGATTGATGTCGAGAGCTTGGTGATCGTTTCAGTTGCTGCATTAAGAGCTTAAAGATACACAAGTGGGAGTTTTTGTACTTGCTGTGAATCTGAGAAAGAAGTAGTCCGTGGACTCGGAGATGTCACGTGGTCGTGGTAGTAAGTTTCCTACTCGAGGTAGCAATAGGATATTAGTGGTCTAAGTTGCTATTGTGTAAACTTCAATTCTTTCATAGTGGATTCGTTTTACCTTGATGATAGTTAGGTTAAATCCTCCCCAGGTTTTTTACTGGTTTGATTTTTCTAGGTTATCATATCGTTGTGTTATTTATTTTCCGCACTATTACAATGATATGATTTATATGTGTTAACCTAGATCTGCATAATTTACCTAAGTTAATCACTTGGCTAAATAATTAGGTTAATTTGGTTGTGTTTAAGGGGTCTAAAAAACGTACATGTTACTTTCAAATTACAATGATGCACGTGATTTTTTTCTAGAGTACTCCATTTCAGAAGTGATGAAAACTTAAGCTTATTTGATTTCGTAGCTTATTTTTGGTATTATTTATGAGTCTTATTACACTTTTTAGTATTATTTATGGGTCCTATTGTAATATTTAACTAGCTTCTAACTTTTTTTTCTACACTTTCATCAAAAAAATTTCAATTTCAATTTCAACTAAATAAGCCATCCCGAACACCCTAAATGGATTCTTTGACTAAGGAGGTAGAGAAAGAGCTTTTTCCCCTTCTCCGTATCTACAAATATGGTACAGTTGAGAGACTTATGGGCACTCCCTATGTGCCCCCATCGCCACAAGACCCAAAAAGTGGAGTCTCATCTAAAGACATCACCATTTCACAAGACCCAGGGGCGTAGCCAGGAATAATTATTTGGGGGGGCCGGGTTGTAGTAGTGATATACTAAATATAATTCATAAGTCTATTGAATACAAAATTATCAACTTTCATATATCATCATATTCTTGTATGTTAATGAACATGAAAAACTGTCTAATTCAATGTAGACAAACAAAAAAGAATATTCACATCAAATCATGCTTGGTGACGATTTTTCATAGAATAAAATTCATCCATTATCATCTTTATAGAGAAATTCCCTGCAATTTCCTTCTCTACATAAACTATCATATTATCTGCCAAAAACTCATCCTTCATTCTATTGTGAAGTCTTATTTTTAACAGCTTCATAGCTGAAAAAGCTTGTTTTGTAGTTGCTATAGAAACTGGAAGGGTTAACATAAGACGAATAAGTATATCAATCAAAAAATAGATTTTAGGCTTTTCTAAAAATTTTAATCCCCTACATAGCTCAAAAATTGTACTCATATTTTGAAAATCTGGATGTTATGTCACATCAAGCTCATAATGTTGCACTTGAGACTCCGAAAGTTCTTGTTCTTATTCAGTGAAATCTTGAGAATAATATTTCTTAACCAAATTTCATATATCAACAATTTTGAATAATCTAAAAGCATCATTGGGATTTAAAGCTGAACTAAGAATGACAAGTTCTATTGTTAGCTCACAAAATCTACTTTTCAATTCTTGCAATTGAAAGTCTATCGCAATTGTAAATATGCAAATTCTAAAATGATGTTCTATTGTTAAATTTTCATCTTGACGACGATGTCTACTTTGAGCTTTAGTGTAACGAGCATTCATATCAGGAATATCAATTTCATGTTGCTCACAAAATGATATAACACTAGTAATTAAAGGCTCCCATCCATTATCTCTCAACTTTTGAATAAGTGATTTTGTAGTTGAAACTAAATACATGGCATTTAGAAAGGTCTTGAGAATGTTGTTGCAAAGCTTGACAAAGAATATTAGTAATTCCCATTATCTCTTTCATCGAATGTAAGATCAAGATAAATTCAAATGATGTTAATACCTGATAAGCTCCCTTGGCATCACTACGCTGTTTATAGTTAGCCCATGCCTCAGAGGTAGTGTTGATAATTTTGCAAGTAGCATTAAACATTTTTATCAAACTACAAATAGATTGAAAATGAGATTCCCACCTAGTATCTCCAGCTCATTGTAAAGTACCAATCTGGTTTACGCCTCTTCCAGTCTTAATTTCATTAGAAGCAATCATATTCTCAACTTGTTCCGCTTGAGCATATTGCAATTCATCATTACGATTACTAGAACCAACAACAATATTGATAATATTAATCAAATGATCAAAGAACTGATGAATATCTTTTACTTCTCTAGATGCTCTAACTAGAGCTAATTGCAACCTATGAGCCATGCAATGTACATAATAAGCATATGTGCAATCTTTAAGAACCAGAGCTTGTAATCCATTCCATTCACCACGCATATTACTAGCCTCATCATATCCTTGACCTCGAATATTTTCAATGTGAAGATTGTAACGAGAAATGACAACACATATCTCGTTCTTTAAGGTTAATGTAGTAGTGTCTCTAACATGCACAACATGAAAGAAACGCTTTTTAATGAAACCTTCTTTATCAAAAAACCTCAAAATAATGGCCATTTGCTCTCTCTTCGACTCATCTCGAGCTTCATTAACTAGAATGCAAAATTTTGCATCCCCAATTTCTTCACGAATAGCTTTTCGCACTTTACTAGCTAGAATATGCAAAATCTCCTTTTGAATTGTGGGTGACGTATATTTGGCATTCTGTGGAGCATTTTCCAAGACAACTTTAGTTACATTTTCATTGAAAGTTGATATGTGTTTTATCAATTCTATAAAGTTACCTCGATTTTTTGAATCAAGGCTTTCATCATGACCTCTAAAAGCACAAACTTGGGATGCTAGCCATCGAGCACACTCTATTAAGGTCTTGAGTTGCAATAGATTATTCTTTATTTCTTTTGATGTTTGTTTTTCAACTAGCTTGTCAATATGTCCTGAATAATTCATTAGATCCTCATAACATTTCACAACAATTTTATATGGTGTATTTGGATCTTTCCCCTCATGACCAATTAAGGAACAATTCATTCCATCCTTCACTTTTTTCCAATTATTAAAACCTTTTTTCAATGAATGCATCTGATCTAGGACAACCTGTTGGTTTCTTACCAAACGGGTAACAAGGTAGACAATAGATCGCATCCCTTGAAGGTAAGTATTCCAACCAATTTGAATGTGATTCAAACCACGAAGACTAAAAACTATGATGATGATTTTTCGGTCTTTTGTATGGATACTCTATGTATCTAGGTTGATATGGACCGGCTATGAGATAAGCACGTCGAATTTCATCTTGTTCGTTGACAGGGAATTCATATATTTGTTTACGTGATCCTGGATCACGGTCTATCTCTTTAGATTGAATTCTAGAACATTTGGAGGGATGCTCATTAGGCATTGAAGTATCAACATTTGTTTCTACAGATGACCTAAGTTCTGAATGACTAATATCTTTTTTCTTAAAGAATGCATCAATTGTTTGACGTTTGCTCATTATTTGGTACCTAATTTCAATCCAAAAAAAAATCAATTTAAAAAATGATAAAATAATTTGGAAGAGAGATAAAATAAATTATCATATAAATTCATTCTTACATGAATTATAATATAAATACACCTTTAGTTAATTAATGACCTTTTAGGATAAAAAAAAAAAATTAAATAAACAAATGAATCAAAAGTATAAACAAACAACATAAACAAAATATAGACTCACGGCCCTCACCCCAATAGCCTTCCATAGATTATTATTATTTTTTTCATTTATAACTTACTTACTTTACTATCCAACTACACAATGCAAGCCCCACCCTGCCCCCAATAAAGAGACAAACAACACAAAAGCCAAAAGGTCATAGAGTTAGTGGAGTCATGGGTCAAGAATAAAGAATACAATAACAATAAACACAAAAAGACAAAGTCAAATAAGCAAAAATTGCTTTGCTGGCAAAGGGATATCACATATTCACATACACATACACATATTTGATATTTCTATTTTGCTATTTAGCCTTCAATATTTAGTTCAGCTATAGAGAAAAAAAGAGAGAAGTGAGATGAGAATGAGATATCTTGAGGAATTGAGGTGAGGGCTTGAGGTTGAGGTGATGAACAGGTCAGCGGGCTAGTGGAGGCTGTGGCATCACGGCGAGCAGGTGAGGACTGAGGAGATTGTTTCTAAGGAGAGGCGTGACACTATGGAGGCCTGAATTGAGAACTAAGAAGGGAAAAAAACAAGGCATAGCCGTGACAGTCAGATTGTTTTCTCCTTTTTTTCTAACGGTGAGAATTGAAGATGCCTTTGTTTGGTTTGATTAGGCATTCTAGATTTGGGGTTGGGCTGGGTTGTAAGTGTCTTTAGTTTAGAGGAGAATTTTTTTGCTTTATTAGGGATTTGGGGCTGGCTGGTGGGGCTGGATGTGGGCCAAGGTTTTTCTTTTATTTAAAGTTATATTGGATAAGAATTCTAGAAGAATTGTTGAAATAATTTGGAGGGGTCGGATATTTATTTTTGGGGGGCCCATGTCAATTTTTTATGTACTCTAATGGAAATTTAAAAAATTTTGGGAGCCAAGTCGCTTCGCCCCTGTCAAGACCCCTCCATCTCTGCTCATCTCTACGACTCTACCTCCCAAAACTCAACCAAACCCACCTCCAAAACCTTCCCACTTTGGTCTACTTCCATGGTGGAGGTTTCTGCATCAAATCTGCCTTCCATTGCTTCCTCAATAGTTTAGTTGCTCAAGGTCAAGTTGTTGCTGTATTAGTAGAGTATAGGCAAGCTCCTTAACACTTTCTCCCCATTGCTTATGAAGATTGCTGGGCTGCACTTCAATGGGTTACATCACACGTTATAGATGATACCAATGTTGTCAATAAAGAGCCATGGTTGATGAATCATGGTGACTTTAGCCAAGTTTTTCTTGGTGGTGATAGTGCTGGAGGTAATATTGTGCATAATATAGCAATGAGAGCTGGTGTTGAGAGCTTGCATGGTGGTGTTAAGCTTGTAGGAGCTTTTCTTACACATCCTTACCTCTGGGGTTCAAAACCACTACAGTCAGAGCCTATTGAAGGACATAAAAAGGCTATGCCATACCAGTGCTAGAACTTTGCATATCCAAATGCACCCGGTGGTCTTGATAATCCAATGATCAATCTGACTGGTGTAGCTGGAGCACTTAGCTTGGCTGGACTTGGATGTTCTCGAGTGCTTGTGATTGTGTCCGAGAAGTAGTGGCGACTCTAGGAATTTTGTCCAGTTTCTATTCTACTTTGAAAAAATTTCGAGTCATTTCGGTCTATTTCGGGTGTTTCGAAAAATACTGCCCGAAATTCAAGATTTGGCCGACATGAAGTTTGTGCTTAAAAAAAAAAAAAATTCTTAAAACCAAAACAAATTTGCATTCTGTACACCAAAAAACCTCAAAAGGAAAAAAAATGAAAGGAAAAGAAAAGAAAAGAAAAGAAATGAACAAAGGTACTTATACAATCAACTATAAGTTCATTTGAAATATTAATAAAATTATTAATTATTATTGTTTAGTTGTTTCATTAATTTATTTGTCTTTTATAAACTATAATTTGTTGTATTATTGTTTCATTAATTATTAAATTATTAATTGTTGTTTAGCCTAACATAATTTAATTTGTTTGTCTTTTATAATGTATTGGTTAATTAAATTATTAAGTATTGTTTATTAATCATTAAGAAAATTTCCCCAATCACAAGAGCCAGCTGTCAATCAGAAAATTTCACAATCACAAATCACAATACTTACACTAAAAGACAATTAATAATTTAATATCTCACCAACACAAACACACAACAACACCAACAGATAAGATATTAAGATAAAGCCAAATTCAGAAAGTAAAAAAACAGCCAAATATTAATAAAGATAAAGTTAAAGCTTCAGCAGTTTAGCAGCCCAATCACAAAATCAGATAAAGACAAAGTATTAAAATTAGACTTAAAGAATAAAGAGAGAGAGTCAGAGAGACTCCTAAATCCTAATTTTCATTTCAGTGATTCAGATAGAGAGAGAGAGGCTGAGAGAGAGTTAGAGAGAAAAAGAGAGAGAAGTTAGTTTAGTAAAATGAAATACCTTGAGGGAGGGAGCACTGGAGCAGCAGAGCAGGGAGGCATGAAGGCTGAGGCCGCTGAGGCAATGAAGAGTCAATGAGCGATCTCCGATGAGGGTAGTGGCGAGTGACGAGCGACAACGACGAGGGGTGAGCGAGCCGAGCGACGACGATGATCTAGACTGGACCGATCTCCGACGACGAGTGAGCTGCGAGCGACGTGACCAATCCGATCTCCATGACTCCGTCTGTTGGTAGTTGGCTTGAACCTGAGGCGTTGCTCTGTGAGGTGTTGCTTGCTCTGTCTTTACTCTTTAGTCTTTAGGTTTGCTTTAGGCCTTTAGGGATTTCTGATTTGATTTGCTCTGCAGCTTTGTATAAGGGTTTGGTTGTTGTTGTTGTTGTTTTTTTGTTTTTTTTGTTTTTTTTTTTTTTGTTGAGAATCCGTGGGTTTGCTACCTTTGTAATTTTTTGGGCTTGCCGAGTTGCCGTGAGCATGGCTCTGTTACAATTTTTTTTTTCAAAATTTTTTTTTGGGCTTTCTTTTTTTTTTTTGCTTGAAAGTAGAACAAATAAATTTTTTTTTTTTTTTTCATTTGAGAGTGTTCCTAATTTTGTGATTGAGGGTGTTCCTAATACAATGAAAATATAAAATTTTTTGTAAATTTTTTAAATTTTGTATATATATATATATATTTTTTCAGATCAGGGTGTTCCTAGGAACACCTAAGTTGCACGTGGCGTTGCCACTGCCGAGAAGGATGAGATGCGGGATAGAGGTATTTGTTACTTTGAGGAATTGATAAAAAGCAAGTGAGAAGGAGAGGCTGAGTTGGTTCAAGTTGATGGAGAGGAGCACGCTTTCCATATCTTGCATTTTGAGCCTGAGAATGCAAAGGCTTTGATCAAACGCTTGGCTTCCTTTCTCCTCAAGAAGTAATATTCTTGTGTACTGTTGGGAAAATAGCTCCCCTTTTTGGTTGCTTTGAGACTAGAGGAGCTTTCGATGAATGTAAGGGCATATTCAAAGCCCATGCACTTTCTTTTTGGTTCTTGAACTTGGCTGTTTGTACTTGAAATAACCACGGCTAAGAATATGTGTCTGTACTTGAAATGCCATAATTCCACATACCTCGATGAATGTAAGGCCATATCCAAAGCCCACTTACGTACCCTGATGTATGTAATTGTGAATGATATCCTTTCTGTTGTAATCCTCTTTTATATCATTTGTAGGCGCGGCTAATTCCCCTTTTGTTAGAAGAGAGGCCAATTCTTCAGCCTATCTCTTAGCCCTTAATTTGGGCCGCCTTTTGGCATAGATTTGAGTCTGTTCCCCTCTCTTGCCCTCTTGCTATTGTAGTTCAAGCTTTGGAAAGAGATGGGTCGGGCCTAGTTTTGCTATTTGTTTTTAAGTACTGGTTGGTTTCGGCCTTCTTTACAATAAAATGAGGTTATTCAGCCAAAAAAAAAGAAAGAAAAGACTTTTCTTTTTGGTTCTTGGAATTAGATGTTTATGATTGAAATGATAGCTGTTAATATATGTGTCTGTACTTGAAATGCCAAAATTCCCCCAAAGGTTCTAGACCATAAAATATTCCATAACTTTTTACTTCAATTTTAATGTGACAAACTGTAAGAAACTGTCTATCACTTACACATAAATTCACCATTTTTTCATGTTCTTGTAGTATCTACAACTTGGCTAAAGTGTGTTTATATAGTATTATTTCAACTCCACAACATATAAAATAAAGATGAGGTTTTTTTTTATTTCATGCAGTCTTATTCCTTTGTCGAGTTTTATTTTTATATAGTTAGAGTAATCTTAAGGATATTATAAACATTCATTTATTATATTGTTCAAGTGTTACCAATCAAATTCTTGACTCATCAATTTGTAATTTTTATTATAAAATTTATAATACCTTTAGTATACTATTTTTCAAAAATGTGTACACATGGTGCTACTTTGTTAGTAAACAAGAATAGTCACTTCCTTTTTGGTCATTCTGTCCCTTTTGGTTCGACCACTACTAGAGGCTTGAGCTTGTCTGTCTTCCAAAATAAATCTTTGAATGGATAATTGTTTTCATTTCATGATGTGGGCATTCTAACTTGTCGCAGTTACATCATTTCAAAATTCCACTCCTAGTACAGATTATTCAATCTACTTTAGACTGGATAAAAAAGAATCTGCTTCTGCGCCATGGTACTTTAGATTTCTAGCTACTACTTTGCCTCCCATTTTTTGTGCAAGGTCAGAGTATAACCAACATTCAATAGAGGAGTATTGGAGCCTGTCGAAAGGGCTGAAACCCCATACAGAAGATTAGGCACTCATAAAAGATTCCCATACAGAAAATTAGGCACTCTTACAAAATCCAATTTCCAAGCCTGAAATATATCTAAATAATTGAGGAGTTGTTGGTTCCTATTCTAATTTGCAGCATGACAAAACAAATAAAGAAACATATAGCATGTACGCTTTTGAATGATTGACTAAAGTCGTTGGCATATAATTATGTTATAATTTAGACCCTGTAAAACTAGATTGTTTAACCTAATTAATTAACCAAGTGATTAACTTAGGTTTATTATTCAGATCTAGGTTAAAACAATCATATAATCATATCATGCAAAACAGCGGAAAAATAAATAACACAATGATATGATGACCCAGGAAAACCAAACCGGTAAAAAACCTGGGGAGGATTTAACCTAGCTATCCTCAAGGTAAACCTGAATCAACTATGAAAGAATCGAAGTGTACAATAGTGATTTAGACCACTAACATCCTATTGCTACACACCAGTAGAACTTACTGACACGATCACGTGCAAGCTCTGAGACCATGGACTCCTTCTTTCTTGGATTCTCCAGCAAGTACAAGCACCCCCGCTTGTGTATCTTTAAGCTCTTATGGCAGAAATTGAACGATCATCAAGCTCTCGAAGAAATCTTCTTCTTGATAATCCCAAGCTTGTGTGAAGGCAAGCACCTCACTGATCTCACAAGAGATTCACACAAACAGCAATATGAGCAACCTCAAAAACGTGATTAGGGTTTGCCTTTTATACTTAGGGCAAAACATAAAATCCTACACGTCATATGGGCTTAGGACTGAGTTGGAAAAATCTGCAAAAAAACATTCTGCACGACTTTCGATTGGTCGAGCCTATTCTCGATCGATCGAGTCAGGCAGAAATACACAGTAACTTCTGCAGTTAACTCGATTTCAACTTTACATAAATCACATACTTTTAGCAAGTCTAAAACACAACTAGACACCTATTTTGTTTATGGTTTGCCAACAATACATATTAGAGTTCTAATACATTAGTTCTTAAGTACTTAGAACCTAACAAATTATATGAAGATACTAATTTTGGTTAAGATGACCAACAATACATGCTTTGTTAACATGACTGACAATACATTATGGGGCTAAGGAAAAGGATTCCTTACTTGGAGGAGGTATCAGAAGCATGGGCCAAAAATAATTTGCATACCTCTAGCTACGAAAAATGCGTACAGCAGTCTTTGGATAACTATTACACAAATAAGAAAATTAGTATCAAGGGTAATTCCCCTTGAATCCAAAACCTCTCAAGTTGGAATACTATGGTGACAAACCCACATATAGATATGTCATGCCAAACCCACATATAAGAGGAAGTGTCAAGGATCAAAAGGTTTAAACCTTTACCCATTAAATAAGCAGACTTGAGAGAAAAGAAGCCATCCTTAGAGAAGGCTCAATTTAGTAGGTGCAGGGCAGAATTTTTTGTTAGAGAAGGCTCAATTTAGTAGGCGCAGGGCAGAATTTTTTGTTAAAGAAGGCTCAATTTAGTAGGTACAGACTCAATTTTGTGAAACTAATGTATTTGTCAAGACTTAAGAGTCAAGATAAACTAAGACAAACATACGTAAACACTTATACACACATATATAAACTTAATATTTTAATATTAGTTAGAGTAGGCCATAATATATAAATATATTGTATATGAAATTATCAACTTTACAAATTTCTAAAAGCCGGCCATATTATCGCTTTTCTAACCTATAATATCAAGCCATGTGTCTCACTTCTTTACTGGCTTCTATTTTATAAAAATTTATACAAGCAGTGTTAATCTTTTTTACCACATGCGTCTCATTCCTTTATCGAGTTTTATTTTATAAAATTTGGAGTCATATCAAGGATATGAATTTATAGTACCTTCAGTATACTATTTTTCAAGAATTTATCTACATGGTGCTAATTTCTTAGTAAACAATAATAGTCACTTTTGCCTATAAAAAAAAATAATAATAATAGTCAATTTCTTTTTGTCATTCTGTCCCTTTTGGTCCGATCACTGCTAACTAAGGCTTGAGCTTGGTTGTATTTCAAAATAAATATTTGAATGCATAATTGTTTGACAGATAAAAGTCCCCCTTTTAACCCAAAAAAAAAGACAGATAAAAGTCCCCCCCTTTTTTTTTAGCAAAATAAAAGGCCCTTTCATGATATGGACAATTCGACCTTTTAATTTGCCGTACGTTACATCATTTCATAATTCTATCGCTAGAAAGAATTATTGGCTTATTTCCGCTTTAAGTACACACGCTATTCGTTCAAGGCTTCAAGCGTCTCTCATACTTTGCCTCCCATTTTTATGCAATAATAAGGCCATAGTATATAGCAAACATTCAACAGAGTAATTGGATTGAAAAGATTCCTATACAAAATCAAGCACTATTTGAAATATATTTAAGTAACTCTCTCTCTCTCTCTCTCTCTCTCTCTCACACGTATAACAAATAATCTAATACAAATGTGGTTTGGTTAAGATGATTGACAGTACATTATGGGATTTTTATATTACCATGTGAGTCATGTAAAGTTGGTGCAATCCTCAAATAATACTTAAATTCAAGCCACTAATCAAAAGAACCGGAGTCAATGATCCAAGCAGACTGATAGGTAAGAAATACCAGTTGAGCTTTGCACGACATTTCTATATATCACAAAGTATTTGGAGTTCAATTGTGCAAAGCTTGAACCATCCTTAACTCCAAAATATGGCTTCCATTGACAAAGAGGTGGCTGCTGAGCTTCTTCCCTTCCTCCGAGTCTACAAGGATGGTTCAGTAGAGCGATATCTAGGTTCACCAATTGTGCCACCCTCACATGAGGACCCAGAAACAGGAGTGTCATCAAAAGATATCACCATTTCTGAAAACCCCACCATCTCAGCTAGGCTTTACCTCCCAAAACTCACACAACCAAACCAAAAATTGCCCATCTTGGTCTACTTCCATGGCGGAGCCTTTATTGTTGAATCTGCTTTCTCCTCTGACCACCATAGGTACCTCAATGATTTGGTCTCTCAAGGTCAAGTTGTTGCTGTATCAGTGGAGTATAGGCTAGCTCCTGAGCACTTACTCCCTATTGCATATGAAGATAGCTGGGCTGCATTTCAATGGGTTGCATCACACTCTATGGATAACTATGCTGATAAAGAGCCATGGCTGGAAAATCATGGTGACTTTAAACGAGTTTTTGTTGGCGGTGACAGTGCAGGAGCTAATATTGCCTATAATATGACCATGCGAGCTGGGATTGAGGGCTTGAATGGTGGTGTTAGGATTGTTGGAACTTTTCTAACTCATCCGTTCTTCTGGAGTTCAAAGCCAATAGGTTCAGAGTGTACAGTGGAACATGAGAAGTCACTCCCATGTAGGCTTTGGGAGCATATATTTCCGGGAGCACCTGATGGCATAGATAACCCAAAGATGAATCCTTTGGGTCCAAGAGCACCAAGCTTAGCTAGACTTGGGTGCTCACGGTTGCTTGTGAGTGTTTCTGAAAAGGATGAGCTGAGAAATAGGGGTGTTTGGTACTATAATGCAGTAAAGGAAAGTGATTGGGAAGGAGAAGTAGAGCTGGTTGAAGTGGAGGGAGAGGGTCATGCTTTCCAGATTTTGAAATTTCGGTGTGAGAATGCTAATAATTTGAACAAACGGTTGGTTTCTTTTCTCCTCAAGTAAAGTCATCTTTTGTGAGGTTTCATGTTTGTGTGTGTGTGTCAGGCCTTAGTTTTATGAGTGCTTGAAAACTCAAGCTTTATGATGCTTGAAGGTATCGATAATAAAGGAAAATTATTGTTTTAGACTCTTTAATTTACATTTTATGTACACAATGTCCATATTTTCGAGTTATAGGGCTTAGCTTGCTCAATTAGAGTTGTGAGATCAATGATAAAAAAAATCAATCTCAATTTTCACCTAATGCTATCCATTAACGGCTAATGAAATCAACAAAAATTCTCATCCTCTGTTTAACCTCCTTTCCCATTTTCTCTCTCCCCTCACTTTGTTTGATTTTTTCTTTGTTTTTCTCGGCAACCAAACAAATCCAATTTCATGAAATTCACAATTAAACAATACTTGATTGTTTGAGCTTAGAGCTATGCTTTCACTACACTGTCATTAAATTATTATTTGATTTGACATTAGGTCTATGTCAAGAAAAGTTTACTGGTAAATATGGAGATTACTCAAGTAGTATAAATGTATTACCACTAGAATCCAGAATTCAAATTTTAAATATATTAAAGAAGTCTTTTTCACGGAAAGATATATCCTGCATCGATCAGGTATATGTCTTCCCTCTCTCACAGCTGGTGAGTTTCTCAGAATAAATATATACCCAATGCAGGGTATACCGTTTCCTTTCTCACATATAACAAATAATTGGGGACTTAACAAATAATTGGAACTTGTTGGCTCCTTAGTTAGCATGGAAATTAGCTCCTCAAAAAAAAAAGAAAAAAGTTAGCATGGAAATTACAAAGACGGGTATAAATGCCCTTTCACAAAATCCAAAATACAAAATCCAAACCTCAAATATTATATCGAAAAGACTCTCTATCACATATCACAAATAAATAATATATTGAGGAGTTGTTCGGTTCCCTGTTCTAATTTCCACCAGGACAACCTCGACAAAATAAACAAAGAAACTTGATATATATGGATTTGGTTAACATGACCGACTTTGATGGGATTTATACGCTGATGCAGAGCCAAGGTAGTACTTAAATTCAAGCCACTAAACATACCCAAGTTAGGAAATAGCAGTTGAGCTTTGCACAACCCTGCTATATATCACAAAATATTTGCATCCCCCACTCCAAAATATGGCTTCCAATGACAAGGAGGTGGTTATTGAGTTTCTTCCACTCCTCCGAGTCTACAAGGATGGTTCAGTTGAGCGATAAATAGTCTCACCAATTGTGCCACCCTCATTTGAGGACCTAGAAACGGGTGTGTCATCAAAAGACATCACCATTTCTGAAAACCACACCATTTCAGCTAGGCTTTACCTCCCAAACCTCACTCAATCCAATCAAAAATTGCCCATCTTGGTCTACATCCATGGTGGAGCTTTTGTTATAGGATCTGCCTTCTCCTCTGACCACCAACAGTACCTCAATAGTTTGGTCTGTCAAGGTCATGTTTGTTAGGTTCTAAGGAGTTAGGATCTAAATGTAATAGAACTTCAATGTATAATGTTGGTAAATCATGATCAAAATTTAGAGTCTAGATTTAAGCTGCTTAAAGTATGTTTAATGTAAAGTTGGAATCGAGTAATTGCAAAAAATTACTATTCACTTTCTAGAAGGCTCGATCGATCGAAAATTAGACTCTATTGATCGAAGTTCGTGTAGAATGTTTGTTTTGAAGAATTTTTAAACTCAGCCCAAGCCCATATGACGTATAGGGTTTTATGTTTTGCTTGGAGTATAAAAGAGAAAACCCTAGCCACGTTTTGAGGTTGTTGTTTATGCTGTGTCTGTGAATCTTTTGTGAGATCTAGAGGTGTTTGGCCTCATACACACTTAGGGTTATCAAGATCGAGATTGATGTCGAGAGCTTGGTGATCGCTTCAGTTGCTGCATAAAGAGCTTAAGGAAAAACAAGTGGTATACATGTGGATGCTGTGGATCTGAGAAAGAAGTAGCCCGTGGACTCAAAGCTGTCACGTGGTTGTGATAGTAAATTTTCTACTCGAGGTAATAATACAATGTTAGTGGTCTAACTCGCTATTTTAAAACTTCAATTCTTTCATAGTGGATCTGTTTTACCTTGAAGATAGCTTGGTTAAATCATTCCTAAGTTTTTTACCTATTTTGTTTTCCTGGGTTATCCTATTGTTGTGTTCTTTATTTTTCGCACTATTTCAATGATATGATTTACTTGTATTAACCTAGATTTGAATAATTTACCTAAGTTAATTACTTTGTTAAATAACTAGGTTAATCTCTTTGTCTTTAAAGGGGTCTAAAAACGTACAATATTGTTGCTGTGTCAGTTGCGTATAGGCTAGCTCCTGAGTACTCTATTCCCATTGCTTATGAAGATTCCTGGGTTGCAATTCAGTGGGTTGTATCACACTCTCTGGATAACTATGTTGATAAAGAGCCATGGCTGGCAAATCATGGTGACTTTTGAGTTTTTGTTGGTGGTGACAGTGTAGGAGCTAATATTGCCTATAATATTTCCATGCGAGCTGGGATTGAGGGCTTGCATGGTGGTGTTAAGATTTTAGGCACTTTTCTTACCCACCCTTTCTTCTGGGGTTCAAAGCCAATAGGTTCAGAGTGTAGAGTAGAAAATAAGAAGTCTTTCCTCTGTAGGCTTTGTGAGTATATATATCCAGAAGCACCTGATGGCATTGATAACCCAAAGATGAATCTGTTGGGTCCAAGAGCACCAAACTTGGCTAAACTTAGGTGTGATTGGTTGCTTTTGATTGTTGCAGAAAAAGATCAGCTGAGAGATAGGGGTGTTTGGTTCTATAATGTAGTGAAGGAAAGTGGGTGGGAAGGAGAAGTGGAAATTGGTTGAAGTGGAGGGAGAGGTTCATGCCTTCCATGTTATGCATTTTAAGAGTGAGAACGCTAAGAATCATGGTTTTGAAACCCGGACCATTCATTGAACCATAAAAGAGAGAGGTTCAAGGTTTTTGAGGTCGAATCGAGGTTGAACTGAAGTCAAACCGTGGTGATGTCATAATTAATTTAATAATTAATTAAAGCCTAAATATAGATATTAAATTTATAAAATTAGCAAAATTGACTAAAATATCTATATATGTGAGGGAAATTTAATGATTTTCAAGCATATATTTAATAATTAAATAATAAAGTTAATAAAATAAAATAATAACTATGAAAATATTAAAATTTATGATTAATTTTTGAAGTAAAGTTGAATATCTTTGAAGGATTCTAATTACAATTTTTTTTTTTTATTCTTTGTAAGAGATGAATAATTTAATTAAGTAGAATAAAATTGTGTTAAGTTGTTTTTATAAAAAAAAAAATCGCAAAGGGGTTGGACTGCATGGTTCTTGCCACCGGTTTGTGCTATCCAATCCCAGTTTTAGGAGTTCACAGAATTAACAAAAAATCCGGTTCTTTATACTTAAAAAATCGGTTTTTATCCCGGTTCTTGGTTTTCATGACCCGACCTCCCAGTCCGGTCCGGGTCTGAAAACAATGCTAAGAATTTGATCAAACGCTTGGCTTCTTTTCTTCTCAAGTAAAGCCATCTTTCATGAGGTTTCATGATTTTCTTTTGTTCTTTTTAGGATAAATATTATTGCACACACTTTTACACAATTAAAAAATAATAACTGAAATTATGAAATTGTGACTTGATGTCACAATTTATTAATAAGCACTACTCTTCTTTGAAAGCCTGGCTTTTATGGATGATGGAAAACTTAAGCTTTATGATGTTTGAAAGCATTTTTATAACTTATTAGTAAGCCTGACTTGAAGTCACAATTCATTAATAAGCACTGCATTATATAAGTGATTATGAGAATCCCTAATTATAACTTAACCAGCAGTCTTTTAAGTTCCGAGCTAGTTTTTAATGCCAAATGGTTCGGGAAATTCACAGCATAACGTAATTAAATAATTTTGTACAAGATGATATATACTCTTCTTGAATGCATGATTTATACTCTTCTTGAATGTATGATCTATTCTTTGGGCGAGATTGTTCATTCTACTCATGGAAGACAAGCAATTTAACGTGGTTCGGCTATAAAGGGCCTAAGTCCACAGTACTCTCTAGTTCTCTATTTCAGAGTGTTTCTCCGTTACCTTGTTCTGTTTATATACACAGCTTTGGGGGACAGGATAGGAACACTACACACACCCAATTCCTAGTGTACCTGATTTTGCAAATTACAAGGCATGCAATTTTCTGAGTTGGTCAGTGAGATTCCCATATCAGTTTGGTAATAAGAATTATTTGATTTGGTATGTGAAGTTTCCATATGGGTTTGATCCTTCTCAATATCTACGCACTCTCCATCTGGTCGTGGTCTCATTCTATTAGCAATTATCTACGCACAACCGCAATGATAATTTACTCCAGTGTACCAATAGTGAATGATAATTCACATTATTAGCAAGAATTGGCTCATAATAGAAGTAGATGAAAATTTTAAGCAAAAAAAAAAAAAGTTCATTAATTTTAGTATTAAAAAAAAATTGTCATTGTTTAGTTTTGTAAAGGGCGAGATAAGAAAGAGGTTTTTTATTTAACAGGATCATTCTCAACAGTCATCACAAGCACCCTTATCCGTCAGCTTTGAAAATGTCCCTTAAGCTAACTCATTCAAATTTTCTTCTTTGGAAAAGCCAGTTGATGTTTGAGAGTGAAGTGATGCTTAGATTTCTCAATGGTGAGTTTGCAATACCTTAAAAAAAAGTGATTTTCATTTACAGGAAATGAAAAGGACACCATGGAAATTCATTAACAAATAAGTACAAAAACAAAACAATTCTATCATATTATACCTTTTGTTGTTAATTTTTAGGACAAAGTTTGGTTACAAATTTAGTTATAGCCTAAGATTAAAATTCTCACTAATAAAATTAACATAATTATATTTCTTGAAAATTTAACTGATAAATTGTATGTTGATTATATTCTTAATATATGTTAAATTTCATGTTAATTGGATGTTATTTATTATACAATTTATAATCTTATTTTTTATGCATGATTTTAGACTACAAAAATCTAAAATTTAAATATTTGATTAATGACATAACTATTGGTCTTTGATCTTCTGAAAATTTAGTAAGCATGAAGATATCCGTTAGCTTTGAAAATGTCCCTTAAGCTGACTCTTTCAAATTTTCTTCTTTGGAAAACCCTACTAATGTTTGTGAGCGAAGTGATGCTTAGATTTCTCAATGGTGAGTTTGCAACACCTAAAAAAAAAGTGATTTCCATTTACTTGAAATGAAAAGGATACCATGGAAATTCATTAACAAATAAGTACTGTAAGTGCACAATTGCACCTGGACCCAAAGAAGATTATAGGCTCAGGCCCAATGAGCCTTAAACAATAAAATTTGTAGAGCGTGGGCTTAGAACCCTCCTCGTGGGTGGTGCTACCCCCACCATGAGTATGGCTAGCCCCTGGATATTCTGTGTGGACGCTTCCCTCACGATCCCTTCGACGCTCAAGACGCTCGAAATGATCCTCCGGTTGTGATCCCTGTGACTCTGCATGGTGAGCACCTAGGCTTGCCATAGTATCCCCACTCCTTCTAGACTAGATTTCCCACAGACGGCGCCAATTGTAAGTGCACAATTGCACCTGGACCCAAAGAAGATTATGGGCTCAGGCCCAATGAGCCTTAAACAATAAAATTTGTAGAGCGTGGGCTTAGAACCTAGGTTAGAAGTACTGGAAGCTTGATAACAGGCTTTTATAAGTAAATACAGGTGAAAAACAAATGATAGTTGCAAATGAATCTCCTCGGATCTGAGCCGATGACTACTTCTTTATTATTTCTCTTTCTTCTTTCAAGATTACAATTTCTTAATTTCTTTCTTTGTTTTTCGATCCCCCTTTTCTTTGGCCTTTACCCCCCTTTTGTACTTGCTTCCCTGATACTTTTCGAACAGTGACTAGAAGTTTCCACCTCACTGTTCAGGGGTCACCTCCCCATTAATGCGGCCAGGGAGGTAGGTGCAGAGCCTTTAATGCGGAGGTGGCAGCCTTTATTCTTGATATTTTCTTTAATACTGGTGCATCTAGAAGATTCAGGATGTCCCCTTTTAACCACTGGTCTTTCCAGGGTTGTGCTTTGACCTTCATAATGAAACTTTGAATTCTCTAGAGCTTTTCCGAGGAGAAGCTCGTCCTCAGCTGTATCCTCTGACCCTCGGCGTATGGGCCGACTCATAGAGTTTAATCCTAAAGCAGGTCGGCCCTCCATGTTCCAGCCCAAAGGCCCATATGCCCATATGCCCATTTGGGCCCTTTTACTCCCCACAAGTACAAAAACAAAACAATTCTATCATATTATACCTTTTGTTGTTAATTTTTAGGACAAATTTTGGCTACAAATTTAGTTATAGCCTAATTAAGACTACAATTTTCACTAATAAAATTAAGATAATTATATACTTTGAAAATCTAACTGTTGAATTGTATGTTGTTTATGTTTTTAATATATGTTAAATTTCATTTTATTTATTATACAATTTATTATCTTATTTTTTATGCATGATTTTATATTACAAAAATCTAAAATTTAAATATTTTATTAATGACATAACTATTGGTCTTTGATTTTATGAAAATTTAGTAAGCATGAAGATATATGAAGATGTAATCCAATAATAGATTTGCTAAAATCTAAATTTAATAAAAAGATATTGAGTGGAGTTGTACTCTTAGGACATAGTCAAGTTTGTCGATAAATTTTGTCCTAACTTTTATGCCCAAATAATGGTATGATTTTATACATTTCTAGAATGTAAGACCAATTCTTTGGGCATAAATTGTGTTTTCTACTACGCACCTGATATTGTAGTGGTCTCATTCTATTAGCAATTATCTTAAAAATAATCAATTACCTCTAAAGAACTTATCAGGAAAAAAAAAAAAAAAAAACCTTCTAAAGAAATTCTGCACTACTAGAATGTGAATTCACTTGTGTCCTAATCGGGAATGGCAAAGATGGTGGCATGCGATCTAAGTGTATTGGAGTTTTAGGTTAGTTTATATGTAAGAGTTATTTTTGTGATAATTTGTGTGATTATAATTCTTATTATTAATAATGAATTTTTGTTGGCATTAATAGTGAAGGTGGGCTTGGAATAAGTTTAACTACATTAATTTTGGCTATTGTTTGCTATTTTATTGTTTTGCATGTATTTTCACAAGAATATTTATTGTGACTAGAAGCTATCGCTAATAGTTTCATTCATCCACTTCCTCTCTTTCTCATCCAATTAAAGGCTGAAATGACTTCCACCACCAAAGAAGTAGACTTAGAGATTCTTCCTTTCATCCGGGTCTACAAGGACGGTTCAGTGGAACGCCTGGAAGGCACACCATTTGCTCCACCAACACCTGATCAAGACCCAGAAATCGGGGTCTCATCCAAAGACATAACCATTTCAGAGAACCCTTCTGTTTCAGCTCGACTTTACCTCCCAAAACTTACTGATCACACCCAAAACCAAAAGCTCCCCATCTTAGTCTACTTCCATGGTGGTGCCTTTTGCATTGAATCCGCCTTTGGAAGCCTCTATCACCGCTACCTCAACAACTTAGTCTCCCAAGTCCATGTTCTTGCTATCTCGGTCGAGTACAGACTTGCACCAGAACACCTTCTTCCAGCTGCTTATGAAGACAGCTGGGCTGCACTTCAATGGGTTGTCTCTCAATCAGCTGGTAACGATAAAGAGCCATGGTTAATCAATAACGGTGACTTTGGAAGAATATTTATAGGAGGTGACAGTGCTGGTGGCAATATTGTGCATAACATGGCTATAAGAGCTGGGGTTGAGAGCTTACCTTGTGGTGTTAAAATTTTAGGTGCTTATCTTGTCCACCCTTATTTTTTTAGTTCTAAGGCATATGGGTCAGAGTCCAAGGAAGGACACGAGAAGAGCTTGCCGTATGTAGTTTGGGACTTTGTGTATCCCTCAGCAACTGGTGGTGTTGACAATCCAATGCTCAATCCTGAAGGGCCAGGTGCACCGAGCTTGACTGGGATTGGGTGTGATCGGATGCTTGTGTGTGTGGCTGGGAAGGATGAGTTGATAAAGGAAAGAGGTGTTTGGTATTTTGAAATAATGAGGAAGAGTGGGTGGAAAGGCGAAATAGAATTGTTTGAAGTGGAGGAAGAAGGCCATGTTTTCCATATCTTCAATATTGAAAATGAGAATGCTAAGGCTATGGTCAAACGCTTGGCTTCTTTTATTTTCGAGTAAAAACATTTTCCGGCACATTATAGAAGGAATGCTGCTTGGAACTGTAACTGCAGCAAGCAATAATAATTATAGTGGTAGTAGATGCTTCCTGATGAATATCGATGAGTCCAACTTGCTTCCTTCTATTGTTATAGTTTAAATTATGTCGTTTGATTGTGGCAAATTCCTTATTTCAAAGTCGAAGAAAAATCGTTCGTTTCGTTATTAGAGTTTCATACTTCACCAAACTGTATTATGTCAAATATCTGATTTTTTTTTATTAAAGAAAATCTTTGAATACTTTAATAAGAAAATTAAAATAGACAAGTGGTAGGTTGTAATTGGATTTTAAAGAATAAAATGAAACATTAAAAGTGAGAGAGAAGATTTGTATTAGTCAAAGACTGCTTGTGATGAAATTGGTTATTTATTTACTTTTATGTATTGATGCTTAATTTGGTTATGTCCTTATATATCCCATGCATATACAATTTTATTTTCCCTCGAGATTTCATTCATACACTTGTTGAGCTCTTGACATTATTTTAGAGCTAATGCAAACCAGTCTCTCTAGTCGGAGATGTTATTTTGTTTCATGGGGATGTATAAAGCCTTGCTCACATGGAGGTTTGTATGCTATTATTAGTCTCAGGCTATCTTAATTCTTATGGTTTGATTGGATAAAGGGAGATCGAGGAGAGTAGAACAAAGTAGAGTAGAGATAGTTAGAAATTATCAAGTCTTACATTGATTTTGCACTTTTTTGCCTACCCTTTTTTCGTTAGTGAGAGATTCTTTGGAATCATAGCTTCTCAAGGGTGATATGTAACATTCCCAAACAATGGCTTGGTCTCTCGCAACTTTCCTTATATTTTGCTTCATGGAAAATCACACCATCAAGTCGTAGTTGCGTTAAGTAGTTTCACTAAATTATAAAAATATTTTGGATAAAAACAATTTTATAGATAGAGACAACAACTTATTTATCTATCTATATATATATATATATATATATATATATATATATATATATATATATATCTCTAAAAGCTGAAGCGTAGCATTTATTGTTGATGCGCTCTTGTTAAGTCACCTCATCCTTCACGTCATTGTCACATCATTATTTATTTGATATTTATTTTTTACTTTTAATTTCTTTTGACATTATTAAATATATAATAACATTGGTTTTACAAATTCATTTTAGGCGGTTTTAACTTTACATATTTAGCTACTTTAATTTTAATGTTATAACTAAGTATTGTCTATACATATTCCTCTTAGACGATTTTAACTTTACATATAATTTTGACTATTTATCTTTCTTTATTTTGTCTCTTCTTATTATCATTCTCTTACTATAAATTTGTCACTCTCTCATATTTTATGGATATTTTATTTTCTCACACGAAAAGGTTCTCTCTCTCTCTCTCACATATTTTTTTTTCATTTTTTTGTTGGATTTTTTATGAAGTTTGTACACCCATTGTCTTATTATTGACTAACTCTTATGTATTCCTTGATGCAAGTTTTTTTTTAAATCATTTTATTTGCAACACTAAATACTTTTAATGTTGTTGACTAGATTTGGGGGAAAATTATACTAAAATATGTCCATAATTTGTGTTATTGTCAGGTTTTAGTTTATTTGGAAAACAATAGGATAGTTTGGACAATATGATAAAAAACAGTTAGTGCAGTAGAAGAAGATGGTTTCTGTGCAATTTCCTTTCACAATTTGTAAATATATTGTTTAACAAATTAACATCAAATTGTTATATCTTCATTATATGATGTTTTTAGATGCGTGAGTAATTATTTTTAAGCATTTACGGATATTTTATATTGCCCATCTTCCTTATTTCATTAGTGTATTTTTTGAGATTTTTAAGAAAACAAATTCAATTTCGAGTTTAAAATTATTTATTTATCTATCTATTTTTGACAGTATTAACACAATATTTGACTTGATTACAATCATTATGTAGAATAGGATTAAAATTTTGAATTTAATTATGCATTGAATATTTGGCTTGATCACATCACATTTAAAATGTTTTACATATTCAGGAGAATGGCTTTGATTTTGATGCGAGTTTTATTTTTCCCTTTCTTTTTTATTTGAATTGTAGTTTTGTTGAATTTTATAATTTTTTTTATACGTTTCTCGGTGTTTTTGATTGTACGGTAGAAAAAATTGGGTTTGAAAAAGTTTTTTAAGAACTAAAAAATAATTTCCAAATTTTAGTTACTTTTTAATGAAACATAAAATGTTATAAATAATTTTTATTAAAAAAGTAATATTTTTTCAACCTTTTAAATTCCTGAGAAAAATTTGTATTATTTTCATTTTGACATGACAAAAATTCTATATTACATTTGTGATTGTCACTGTAACAAATGAAAATATAATTATGAAATACATTACTACTTACTAAATAAGTCCAAACTACAAAAATAAATTTAATGAGACTATCCTAAAAATATTATAACGCGCAACGTACGGGATCCATGACTAGTTATTATCATTTTTTTTTATATAAAATAACAATAAGTATTTTAATAAAACTTGCAACATGCATCTAAGTTTCGGTTGATGGAGACAAGTAGACAGCAACTTATTTGTTCTTATCAATTTTTTTAGATAAAGTAACAATAAGTGTAAAAAAGAAATGCAACATGCATTTTAGATAAAATAACAATAAGTATTTTAACAAAACATGTATTATGCATCTAAGTTTCAGTTAATAAAGACAACAACTTATTTTTTCTTATTAATTTCTTTAAATAAAGAAACAATAAGTGTTTTAACAAAACATACAACATACATATAAGTTTCAGTTGATAGGGACCACAGATTATTTAGATAAAGTAATAACAAGTGTTTTAACAAAACATGTAACTTGCATCTAAGCTTCAAAAATTTAAATCACACTCCAACTAAAAATCTATTATCAAAATATTAAAACTTATATATATTTACTGATGTCTATCCATAAAATCTCTCTTGCATCCCATGTTTTTGTTTTGTTTTGTTTTTTTTTTTTTTTTTGCTTTTTTTTCGAGTTGCAACTTATGTGTATGCATTTGTATTGAAAGGATGTACATGTTGTATAAATTCATAGGAATTGATAAATTTATATTATACTCTCCCTCTCTCTCTCTCTCTCTAACAATTTTTTTCCTAATAAACAAATACTCTCATTAATTATTAAATTAATTTTTTATATAAATTTTTAGGATATATTTCCTCAAAATAAGGGATGGAATTAACAATATTTTTATTTAAGTAAAATTCATAATTTAAATTCTATTCAAACAAAATGTCTATTATAATTTTTTTAACTTCCTTTGCCAGAAAAAAAAAAAAATTCTAAATTGAAATCTGGAGAATTTGAAGTGGAGTCCGCCCAGAAGTGGGAGGATTTGAAGTTGTGAGCTTGCCCAGTATAGTTTTTAATTGAAAAAATTTGGTAGTTACGGTTAGGGAGGAGGAGGTGGAGTCTGCAAATGTGTTAATGTAAAACAAAACCATGATTGATAGACAACTTGAGTTTAGGATAATGTAAGTGCACAATTGCACCTGGTCCCAAGAACAGTTATGGGCTCAGGCCCAATGAGCCGTAAAACAATATGAATTTGTAGAGTGTGGGCTTGAAACCCAGGTTAGAAGCGTGTGAGGATTAAATGACAAACTAAAGATTGCAAATGCTTGGAAACAACAAGGAATATAGTAAATCAACTTCTTCGGACATAAGCCGAGAGTTTTTCTTATATTATCTCTATCTTTGTTTCTTTTCTTTTTAGGTTACAAAAAGTCCGTCCCTCTTTCCTGTCTTAGATTGCTCTTTAAATACTACTCCTTTGAATACTTTATACACGTGTTGCCCCACCTCCCCCTTAGCCTAGATATTTCTTTTCTCAGTGCCTTTGAATAGTAACCAGAAGTTTCCCTTCCACTGTTCAGGTGTCACTTCCCCATTAATGCGGCCAGGGCGGTAGGTGCAAGGTCTTTAATGTGGAGGTAGCAGCCTTTATCTTTGATATTTCTCCTACATCGGTGCTTCTAGGACATTCAAGGGTTCACCCCCTTTAACGACTGGTTTTGACCGTGTCCTTCCCTAACCTTTACCATGAAGTCCCGGATTCTCCGGTGTCAGTCCGAAGGGAAAAATCATTCTCGGCTGGATCCTCGGACCCTCGGCGTATGGGTCGACCCGTAGTACTAACAAGTCCTAAACCCAAGAGCAGGTCGGTCTTCTTAAGCATGACCCAACGGCCCATATTCCCATCAAGGTCTTTTTACTCCCCACAATAGCCCCTCAAAACTCTAATTTTCGACATCCGAGGAGAAAAATAGGGTTTTGATCTGTCGAGGATCCACTCCACACACTTTGTAAGTGATGGCACGTGTGGAAATCGTATCGCGTCCCAGAAGATGCCACTTGGCGGTTTTATTTTCAAAAACGCGCGCATTTATTACTGTAAGTTACTCTTTGTCTCCCATGTTCAACGGTGAGATGGGCATCCAACGGTCTTCGTTACTCCACGAAATTTTAGGCGGGACAAATATAATTTCGAGGCCGCCTTTTCGCACGTCGTGACGCTTCGGGAACCTGCGCCTTCATTTAATTCCTCAGGGGCTAATCCCATCAAAACATCAGCCATCATACCTTACTTGCAGAAAACTGTGGAAATTTGCACACCTTCAACCTTGTAAGTTCTTGCTCCTCCTATTCTTAACCTTTTCTCCTCGGTATTTGTCCTCGGCTATCACTACAAACATTCTCCCTCTTAGAGTTTAGTCTCTCGTTCCTCTGTAATGGGAAGATTCAAGTGTCTAGTTGATACTGCCGTTGGGATGGAAGGCTTTAGGGCCAAGTACCGTATTTCCAGTGATGTAGGGTTAAAATATTGTCCGGCAGAAGCCGTGGCCGGTTCTAGGAAAGAGGGAGAGGTTATCATCCCAATGATAGCCTTTATAGAAGGTGGGATGACCCTCCCAATGAGACCCGTAACTAGGGAGTACCTTCGCAACCACCGGTTGTGTCCCGATCAGTGCCTCCCAAACGTTTTTAGAGTTTTGGGTAGTGTAGATGCTCTAAACCAGCAGATGGGTTTAAACCTCACCTGGCACGACGTCGTCTTTCTATACGAGTCCCATAAACTTTCTAAGGTAGGTTATTACATTAAGTCTCGGTCCAGTACCGTTAGACTGATCTCCTGTCTGCCCAAATCCAACAAAGGCATGAAGGACGACTACTTGATCGTGTCTGGGAACTGGCACGACGGCCTCCACTGCCCAGTTGTGTGGGGAGATCCAGGTGCGACACCTTAGGATTAACCTCCCCACCTCGCAACTTCCTTGACACTCACAAACATGCACACTAATATGCGTTTATATTTGTTTAACTTTGTCACTCGTTATGTGAATCTGACCATGTTGTTCACTTCTTTCTTTACAGATAAGCAGCACGTGCGTCCACGTTTGAGCCACTGCAGCGTTGCCGATCTAAACCGAGTGCTTCGCTCCGAGGTGTTTGTCAGCGAGGACCTACAACTTAGAGCCGCCCATCTGATTTTAGGATACGATCCTATATCCTCGGACTTCCAAGAAATAGAAAATGCCATAATCGTGGGTGACCGGAGGCGAAGAAAAATAAACGTAGCCCGGCCCAACTTTTTGGACGACCACGATCTCCCTGACGCCCCTGACACCGTTTTATACAACCAGGCCATAGCGGCAATTCCCCTCGCCGTGCATTCCCAGGCAACTATTGTTCCAGAAGAACGGGTGTCTTCTTCGCATACACTAAACGACGAGATAGACAAATTCCATCTCGAAGACACCGAGGGACCTCGCGGGAATCAGTTTGTTGTACTTTCCGACGAGGAGGAAGAAGCCACCGAGGCCTCTGGAATTGCAGGGTTTGTGGTTGCCCTACCCGAGGACGAATCTGAGGAAGATATGGGCAGGATGCAGGGTCTCCTTACCAATAGAGCTGCGAAGGTTGTGGAGAAGAAGACGGGGACGTCCCAAGTTCCCCCATCTTTACCACCTCCCCCTCCTCCAGCTGAGCCAAAACCTCCAGCCGAGGATCCCAAGAAGTAGAGAAAGGGGGATACTGAGGGGACGATCAGTAAGGACCCCAAGAAACCAAGGCAACAACTCCCACCGGTTCAGCAGAAGAAGCTGGACAAAGGCAAGGGTAGGGCCCGCTCAGTTGAAAGCGGGGAAATCGGGGACGAGGCTGAAGTGCGCCGAGCACCGACCACCTGGTCCCCCGACCAAGACTTGGACGGCGCCCCCATCTCCTGCCAATCCAAGGATAAGGGCGGTTCAACAAGGTCATGCCCACCACTTGGCCGAAGCGTTGGAGCGCCCTCTCCCGTTGCCCAAGGACATGGAGACCTTGGAAAAAAATGAACCAGCCGCTAACTATTCCTCTCTTTAAAAGGATTTAGCGCTTCAAAAGTTTACCCCTTTTAGGAAGATTCCACATTTAACAATATTCATAAGTTTGTTTACTATTCCTAATTCCATCACACTTTGTTACAGGCCATTCAGGAGGTCTTTACTCGAGAAATTTATAGAAGATACTCGGAAGAAGGCCAGGACCGAGATGGAGATTAGGTCGGAGACAGAGAAGACCCCTGGGCACGCCCTTGGCGAGAACGAAAAGCTTACCTCTGGAGGTGGCCGAGCTGAGGAGAGAGAAAATGGGGGGTCGAGTCAAACTTGAAGACTATGAAGACCCAGATAGAAGGGCAGCGCAAGCTTCCTCCGCGAAAGAGATGAAGAGCTCGCCCAAGCCCAAAGGGAGTGCTCGGATCGAAAAAGGAACTGGCGATGAAGGAAGAAGCCAGCTCCTTCCAACTCTCTCTACAAACCGCGGGCGAGTTTCGAGGAAGGGGTAGCAACCACGAGGAGCAACTCGACGGAGGAGTTCGCGGCTTTGTGTCGAGAATACTGTCGAAAAGTCCTGGGGAAGCTTTAAACGTAGCAGGAGTTCCTCTATCTTCGAATCTCCGAGGAAACCTTGAGAACGTTTGGCTTCCCCCGGAAATACGGAGATTGAAGAGGCTCTGTGCTACTCCTACCCCGAGACAACTCTTGCTCTTCCATCCTACGAACCTTCGGGTTCCAATAAAGACAAGGAAGGAGGCGGAAATGCCGAGAAGGGACTGAGCCAAGCCATGGAATCCAATGTTCCTCCAACCAAAGTAGCAGACAAAGAAAACAAGGTTCTGTCTGCTTTTGAGTTGGAGTTGAAAGAGACAGAGGGAACCAACACTTCTCAGCAAGATCCTCCTCCAAAAGCTTAGGACTTAGCTTAGGGCTTCTATTTCTCCATGTTCAGCCTTTATATGTAATGCATACCTAAATGATTAATGAAGAACAACTTTATTTGATTTTTACTCGTGTTGCATCTGTTTTTACTTTATTCTTTTTACATTTATCGCAAAAGTTTCCCATTAATACATAACGAAAGTCTCTCAGAGTAAACAAATCTAACTCCCAGGATTGCACAATCATAACTTCCCCATAATCATACACACATTATTAAAGATTTAACAGAAGGTGATGTGATTGAGATATTTAAACAATGCCTTTGATTGAAAAGGAAGAGAAGACCTCGTATAACGATTGGACCCTTGTGATGTACCTCGTCTTTTCTAGTAGGATGTAAGTTCCGAGGACCATTCCTTACACAAATTTGCTTAACACTTAAAAATATAAAACTTAGGATCCAAGTTAGTAAACAGCAACGCATTAGCACCCAGAGATAATAAGAAGTTAACTTTGATCAAAGTCGTGGTCCGAAGAATAAGACTTAACCAATTTTTCGTTTGATTCTTAAAAATGATAATTTCAAATGTTAATTTTCCCAAAGCAGGAGGTCCGAAGACCCGGCATAACTAAGGTTTTGTTTAACAAATGACAAGACATCAATTTCCACAAGGTTTGTGGTCCGAGGATAACACTTAACCAAGTTTCTGTTTGATTCTTAAAAATGATAATTTCAAATGTTAATTTTCCC
Source organism: Castanea sativa (assembly GCF_040712315.1). Taxonomy (NCBI): domain Eukaryota; kingdom Viridiplantae; phylum Streptophyta; class Magnoliopsida; order Fagales; family Fagaceae; genus Castanea; species Castanea sativa. Next base: position 3,896,868 of record NC_134014.1, read on the forward strand.
AAAGCAGGAGGTCCGAAGACCCGGCATAACTAAGGTTCTGTTTAACAAATGAAAAGACATCAATTTCCACAAGGTTTGTGGTCCGAGGACTACACTTAACCAAGTTTCTGTTTGATTCTTAAAAATGATAATTTCAAATGTTAATTTTCCCAAAGCAGGAGGTCCAAAGACCCGGCATAACTAAGGTTCTGTTTAACAAATGACAAGACATCAATTTTCACAAGGTTTGTGGTCCGAGGACTACACTTAACCAAGTTTCTGTTTGATTCTTAAAAATGATAATTTCAAATGTTAATTTTCCCAAAGCAGGAGGTCCGAAGACCCGGCATAACTAAGGTTCTGTTTAACAAATGACAAGACATCAATTTCCACAAGGTTTGTGGTCCGAGGACTACACTTAACCAAGTTTCTGTTTGATTCTTAAAAATGATAATTTCAAATGTTAATTTTCCCAAAGCAGGAGGTCCGAAGACCCGGCATAACTAAGGTTCTGTTTAACAAATGACAAGACATCAATTTCCACAAGGTTTGTGGTCCGAGGACTACACTTAACCAAGTTTCTGTTTGATTCTTAGAAATGATAATTTCAAATGTTAATTTTCTCAAAGCAGGAGGTCCGAAGACCCGGCATAACTAAGGTTCTGTTTAACAAATGACAAGACACCAATTTCCACAAGGTTTGTGGTCCGAGGACTGCACTTAACCAAGTTTCTGTTTGATTCTTAAAAATGATAATTTCAAATGTTAATTTTCCCAAAGTAGGAGGTCCGAAGACCCAGCATAACTAAGGTTCTGTTTAACAAATGACAAGACATCAATTTCCACAAGGTTTGTGGTCCGAGGACTGCACTTAACCAAGTTTCTGTTTGATTCTTAAAAATGATAATTTCAAATGTTAATTTTCCCAAAGCAGGAGGTCCGAAGACCCGGCATAACTAAGGTTCTGTTTAACAAATGACAAGACATCAATTCACAAGGTTTGTGGTCCGAGGACTACACTTAACCAAGTTTCTGTTTGATTCTTAAAAATGATAATTTCAAATGTTAATTTTTCCAAAGCAGGAGGTCCGAAGACCCGGCATAACTAAGGTTCTGTTTAACAAATGACAAGACATCAATTTCCACAAGGTTTGTGGTCCGAGGACAACACTTAACCAAGTTTCTGTTTGATTCTTAAAAATGATGATTTCAAATAAAAGAGCTAATCATGACTTTGGAATATCAACTGACAAATGCACATTTCATTAATAGTAATACCTTCTAAGATTATTTACATTCCATGGACGTGGTACAATTCTTTCGTCTAGGTCAACTAACCTATACGACCCTATGCCTGCTACTGAAACAATGCAATAGGGGCCTTCCCAATTGGGTCCCAACTTACCCCAAGCTGGGTTCTTAGAAGTGCCTACAACTTTCCTTAGTACAAGATCACCTGGCGCGAGTGGTCTTAGTTTTACGTGGGCATCATACCCTCGTTTTAGCTTCTGTTGATAATAAGCCATTTGGACCATAGCTGCCTCACCCCGTTCCTCAAGTAAATCAAGATCCTTTTCTAAGAGTCCTTTATTATTCTCTGGGCTAAAAGAACTCGTCTTTAGGGTAGGAAAACCAGATTCCAGTGGTATCACCGCCTCAGCTCCATAAGTCATTGAGAATGGCGTTTCTCCAGTAGACCTGCGCGGTGTAGTCCGATACGTCCACAGAACATGAGGGAGCTCTTCTACCCATCTACCTTTCGCATCGTCCAACCTCTTCTTGAGCCCGTTGACTATGACCTTGTTAACAGCCTCGGCTTGTCCATTTCCTTGAGGATAAACTGGGGTGGAATATCTATTTATGATACCCATGTCACCACAATACTTCCTAAAAGCCTTACTATCGAATTGGACACCATTGTCTGAGATGAGTGTGTGTGGTATTCCGAATCTAGTGACGATGTTTTTCCAGACGAACTTCTTGGAGTCAACATCTCTAATATTTTCCAAGGGCTCGGCCTCAACCCACTTGGTGAAATAGTCTGTTCCCACAAGAAGCCATCTTTTGTTTCCAGCGGCCCTCGAAAATGGCCCTATAATGTCCAAGCCCCATTGTGCGAAAGGCCAAGGACTGGAGAGAGGGTTGAGAACCCCTCCAGGTTGGTGAATATTAGGGGCGAACCTCTGACATTGATCACATTTTCTGGCATAGTCCTGAGCCTCCCTCTGCATATTGGGCCACCAATAGCCCTGAGTCAGGGCTCTATGGGCTAAGGACCTTCCCCCAGTGTGGCTCCCACAAATTCCCTCATGCAGTTCCTCCAGTAATGCGTCTGTTGATTCAGGGTGCACACACAACAAGTACGGTCCTGAAAAGGATCGTTTGTATAGCTTCTGGTCCTCGGACAACCAGAAACGCGGCGCCTTTCGACGTATCTTTTCTGCTTCAGCCCTGTCCTCGGGAAGGAGGTCATTTTTAAGAAAGGATACGATCGAGTCCATCCAGCTAGGTCCAGGCCTTATTAGATGGATGCGGGGTGCGTCGGCAATGACAACAGAGGGTTTTAGTAAATCCTCAACGAGGATAACCCTAGGTAAACCTTGAGCCGAGGTAGTTGCCAGCGTGGCTAAGGAGTCTGCATGAGTGTTCCCGCTCCGAGAGATATGGGTTAAGGCGAAGGAACCAAACTCAGTTTGCTGACGTTTGATCTGGGCCAAATATTCCTGCATTCTGGGGTCTCTAGCCTCCATGCTCCCCATGACCTGGCCGACCACCAGTTGGGAGTCCGAGAAGACATGGACTTCCCTACCACCCATCTTACGTACCATCTGCATGCCTACCAAGACTGCTTCATACTCGGCCTCGTTGTTAGTAGCCGAGAAGGCCAATCTTAAAGATTTTTCAAAGACAATTCCTTCATGGGACATTAGAACGAGTCCAATACCAGACCCTCTTTGATTAGCAGCCCCGTCCACATACACTTCCCAAATCGGAGACACCGCAACTGTGATTGCCTCAACTGATTTTTCACCCATGTGGGCCTCTTTCAGAGTTTCTTCCAGCAATGGTTCGGCAAATTCCGCCACCAGGTCAGCGAGGACCTGGCCCTTCACCGAGGTGCGAGGCTTGTATTTAACATCAAAAGCCCCTAGGATGGTCCCCCACTTTGCTACCCTTCCTGAGTAGTCGGCGCTACGCAGCACTGCCTTGAGGGGCAACTGAGTCAGAACAACCACCGTGTGAGACTGAAAATAATGGGGAAGCTTTTGCGTGGCGTGAACCACGGCCAGGAGCGCTTTCTCTAAAGGTTGATAACGTACTTCGGCATCACCTAAAGACTTACTAACATAATATACCGGTCTTTGCACCCCGTCATCATCTCTTATCAGGACCAGGCTGACCGCGTGGACGGCCACTGCCAGGTAAGCAAACAAAATCTCATGTGCCTCTGGACGAGACAGAATAGGTGGCCGAGAAAGATATTGCTTGAGCCGTTGAAAAGCTAACTCGCAGTCCTCAGTCCATTGAAACCCTTTCCACTTATTCAACAGTTGGAAGAAAGGGCGACACCGGTCAGCCGCACGAGATATGAATCTATTCAAGGCAGCAATCATTCCCGTTAACTTATGGATTTCTTTTGGGTTCCGAGGAGACTGCAAGTCCTGAATAGCCTTGACCTGCAGCGGATTTACCTCTATGCCTCTATGAGTAATCATATATCCCAAGAACTTTCCCGACCCCACGCCGAAAGAGCACTTTGAGGCATTGAGGCACAACTTGTACTTTCTCAGTATCTGAAAAGTGTCGGCCAAATCTTTCACGTGTGAGGGTATTGCTTTGCTTTTCACCACCATATCGTCAACATATACGTCAATGGTTTTCCCCATTTGCTGTTTGAACATTCTGGTCATCATTCTTTGATAGGTAGCCCCAGCATTCTTTAAGCCGAATGGCATGACCTTATAATGATAATTCCCCGTCGGTGTAATGAAGGCAGTTTTCTCCTGGTCCTCTAATGCTAACGGAATCTGGTGGTAACCCTGGAAGGCGTCCAAAAAACTCATCCGAGGATGTCCGACAGTGGCATCCACCAGTTGATCAATACGTGGCATTGGGAACGAATCTTTAGGACAGGCCTTGTTCAGATCAGTGAAGTCCACACATACCCTCCACGTTCCGTTCTTCTTTTTCACAACAACCGTATGGGCCAACCACTCGGGGTAGAAAACCTCTTTGATAGCACCTGCCCTTTTAAGCTTAAGAACCTCTTCCTTCACAGCCTCGGAATGTTCCATGGAGGATCGCCGAGGTGGCTGTCTTCTCGGAACGATAGCTGGATTGACATTTAAGTGATGACAAATGAAGCTTGGATCAACGCCTGGAGCTTCATAAGGATCCCACGCAAAAACATCAACATTGTCCTTCAAGAATTCTAACAATTTCATCTTCTCTTGGTATGGCAAAAGTACACCGACTTGGAAGAACCTCTCTGGGTCGTCGGCTACTGGAAACTTCTCCAACTCCTCACAATATGTCTCCTCCCCTGTCACCACCCCAGATGAACCGGGAGCAGTTAATTGCTATAAACCTTTAGTGATCAGGGCCGAAGATTCGGCCTCCGTCTGATGCAGGACAGTAGCCGATATGCACTGCCTGGCCACCGATTGGCTGCCGAGGACCTCTTCAACACATTCCCCTGAGGAAAATTTAACTTTAACATGCTAGGTAGAGGAGACAGCTCCAAGAGCGTGCAGCCATGGCCTGGCAAGGATGGCTGTATATGGTGAGTACGCGTCAACCACAATAAAGTCCACCTCAACCGTTTCTGAGCCGGATTGAACGGGCAAACGAATCTATCCCTTCGGCACAACGGCTCTCCCTTCAAAACTTATGAGCGGCGAATCATAAGGAGTAAGATCTTCCAACCTCAACCTTAACCCCGAAATAGATCAAGGGGTACATGATATCCGCACTTGCCCGGTCTATCATCTCCCTTCTCACATCATAGTTCCCTATCCTGAGGGTGACCACAAGAGCATCATCATGGGGCTGAATAGTCCCTACCTTATCCTCCTCGGAGAAACCTAGGACGGGCAAGGTGCCCTTCAACCTCTTCGGCCTGCTACCCACATCCTCGGCCTGAGGATGGGAAACCGCCATCACTCATGGGACCCGAGGTTCTACCAACGTGCGCAGCGAAGATAACATTAATTGTTCCTAATGCAGGCCGAGATGAATTTTTCCTCCGGTTGTTCGAAACAAGCCACGCCCGCCCGCTAGGGTGGCAATGTGTGCTTCGCTTTCCCTCACTGACAAGCTGCTCCAAGTGGTTCCAGAGGGTTCGACAATTCTCAGTAGTGTGGCCCACATCCTGATGGTATTGACAAAAGAGGTTTTGGTTTCTTTTCGCAGGGTCCCCTGCCATCTTTCCTGGCCATCTGAAGAAGGGCTCTTTACGAACTTTCTCCAGTAACTGATGCACTGGTTCTCGGAACACAGTATTTACTGCCTGAGGTGCTGCCGAGCCGGATTGGCCGAAGTAATCCCTCCTTGGCTTGTTGTTGTGGTATCTGTCCGACCTGAAATCCCTTCTCTCCTGCGGGATAACCTTCTCCTTTCCCTTCCCCTGCTGCTGGTCTTCCTCTACCCTTTTGTACTCATCAATACGATCCATAAGGCGGCGTACGCTTGGAAGTGCTTTTTCGTCAAAGACTTTCTTAGGTCGTGGTCAGTAGGAAGACCTACCTTAAAGGTATTAAGCGCCACCTCATCAAAGTCACCATCTATCTCGTTAAACATCTCCCAGTATCGGTCGGAGTATGCTTTCAGTGTCTCCCCTTCCTTCATGGCCATGGATAGCAGGGAGTCCAATGGCCGAGGGACTCTGCTACACGTAATGAACCGCGAAGCGAATGCCTTAGTTAGCTCCCCAAACGAGCCTACAGACCCCGATTTGAGACCGTTAAACCATCTCATAGCCACAGGCCCCAAGCTGGAGGGGAAAACCTTACACATCAGAGTCTCATTGTGAGAGTGCACGGTCATCCTCTGGTTGAAGTGACTCACGTGCTCCACCGGATTAGTCCGGCCATTATAGATGGTAAAGGTGGGCTGGGTGAACCTTCTGGGAAGTCTCCCCCTCTCAATCCTCCGTGAAAACGGAGATTTAGAGAGTTGGAGCAACGCCCTACTCATGGCATCGTTGCCTAAGCCCCTAGAACGAAGCTTCTTACGTCTGCGGGTTGGCTGGTCGTCCTCCTCACCGGAGGATGTTGCACTGGTGGGGGAGCGCGACCTTGAACCGTAGCCACTTCCCCTATCAGTCTCTAAGGAAGAATTAGACGAGGACGGTGAAAACTTACGTTTAGCACGGCGCAACTTTCTCTTCAAACGATTGATTTCCTTCTGCATGGATTTAGAACCCTCCTCGTGGGTGGTACTACCCCCGCCATGAGTATGGCTAGCGCCAGGGTATTCTGTATGGACACTCCCTTCACGATCCCTTCGACGTTCAAGACGTTCGAAATGATCCTCCGGTTGTGATCCCTGTGACTCTGCATGGTGAGAGCCTAGGCCTGCCATAATATCCCTACCTCTTCTAGGCTAGATTTCCCACAGACGGCGCCAATTGTAAGTGCACAATTGCACCTGGTCCCAAGAACAGTTATGGGCTCAGGCCCAATGAGCCTTAAACAATATGAATTTGTAGAGTGTGGGCTTGAAACCCAGGTTAGAAGCGTGTGAGGATTAAATGACAAACTAAAGATTGCAAATGCTTGGAAACAACAAGGAATATAGTAAATCAACTTCTTCGGACATAAGCCGAGAGTTTTTCTTATATTATCTCTATCTTTGTTTCTTTTCTTTTTAGGTTACAAAAAGTCCGTCCCTCTTTCCTGTCTTAGATTGCTCTTTAAATACTACTCCTTTGAATACTTTATACACGTGTTGCCCCACCTCCCCCTTAGCCTAGATATTTCTTTTCTCAGTGCCTTTGAATAGTAACCAGAAGTTTCCCTTCCACCTGTTTCAGTGTCACTTCCCCATTAATGCGGCCAGGGCGGTAGGTGCAAGGTCTTTAATGTGGAGGTAGCAGCCTTTATCTTTGATATTTCTCCTACATCGGTGCTTCTAGGACATTCAAGGGTTCACCCCCTTTAACGACTGGTTTTGACCGTGTCCTTCCCTAACCTTTACCATGAAGTCCCGGATTCTCCGGTGTCAGTCCGAAGGGAAAAATCATTCTCGGCTGGATCCTCGGACCCTCGACGTATGGGCCGACCCGTAGTACTAACAAGTCCTAAACCCAAGAGCAGGTCGGCCTTCTTAAGCATGACCCAACGGCCCATATTCCCATCAAGGTCTTTTTACTCCCCACAGATAAGGTACTTATGATTAGTGGGCTATTAGAAGAGGAGTCTAAAATCCTAAAGTTTAGGAAGTTTTTTGCTAAATTTTTTTTTAACAATTGTTGATAGATAAATTTGAAGCTTAGTTTGAATTTGAAAACCAACATGAGAGTAATTCTATTATGTAGGCAATATTGTAGGTGAGAGTTATAAATATATTTTTATAAAATTTTCTTCTCAGTTTTGTCTCTACTTAATTCTAGGTGTAGGAGTATTTTTGAACCAACGAAAATGTCCATTCCAAATAGGGAAAGTTCCTTAAATAGTATTTTTTTTATATGCCACAAACACAGCAATAAGCTAAAATATACAAAATATAGTGAGTTTTTTTTTTTATTATTATTTTTAAATCTCCAAAAACATGTATGGTATCAATAAATTAGATTTACATTGTACTAGCAATATAGACTTACATTATAGACACACAAAAAGTGTACTATGTTGTATAACATGAATACTATTGAATTTTTGCGTTAGAGATATCCAAATTGACATGTAAAACTAAAATAGTTTCTAAGATACAATTTTTGTATAACGTAATTTTATTGAATTTTTGCGTTAGAGATATCCAAACCTTAAATGTTTGGATGCATGTTATCCAAACTAATATGTAGAATTGAAATAGCGTTTTTAGGACACAATTTCTGTATAACGTGAATTTTATTGAATTTTTTCCTTAAAGATATCGAAGATGTATGATTTCCAAAATGATATGTAGAACTAAAATAGTGCTTCTAAGATGTGGTTTCTATATAGCATGAATTATATTGAATTTTTACCTTAAAGATATCCAAAATTTGAAGGTTTGGATGTCTGATATCTAAACTTATATGTACAATAGAAATAGTGTTTCTATGACACAATTTCTAAATAATATGAATTCTTTTGAATTTTTGCATTAGAGATATCCAAACCTTAAAGATTTGGATGTCTGATATCCAAATTAATATGTAGAACTAAAATAGTATTTTTAAGATATGATTTCTGTATAACATGAATTCTATCGAATAATTTCCTTAAAAATATCCAAACCTTAAAAGTTTGGATGTTTGATTTCGAAACTAATATGTAGAACTAAAATAGTGTTTCAAAGACACAATTTCTTTATAACATGAATTATATTCAATTTTTGCCTTAGAGATATCCAAATTTAAAATGTTTGGATGTTTGATATTTAAACTGATATATAGAACTGAAATAGTATATTTAAGAAGGATAAAGTTTAGTTACAAAATTGGTTGTAGTCTAAAATTACAACCTTACTCAATAAAATAAACATTACTACATATTTTGAAAATTTAACCGTTAAATTGTATTTTCTTTACATTATTATTACACATATCAAATTTTATGTCAATCAGATATTATTTATTATATGATCTATTAAACTTATATTTTATGCATAATTTTAAACTTTAAAAACTTACCATTTAAATAATTTATTGATGATATAGCTATTGATATTTAATTTTCTAGAAATTTTGCAAGCATAAAGGATATAAGAAGAAAATGTAATCCAATGGTAAATTTGTTAAAATTCATCTCCAATAAAAAGATATTGAATAAAGTTGTAGTCTTAGGCTACAACTAATTTTGGTAGCTAAACTTTATCCTTCTAAGATTTAAGAGCATTATTATTAGTGGTGCTAAAAAACTATATTGCTATTTTTAGCACTTTCAACTACAAAACTGAGGCTCCATTTGTGGAATCAAAGCCATAAATTATGACTTCTCAGCCATAGTGCACAACTAAAGATTAATATATATATATATATATATATATATATATATATATATATATATATATATATATTACATTAGTTTATGTTGCTTCAAAATATTTTAATATTTTCTTTTCTTATCTTTGCTCTCTCATTTTCTCTCTTCTTTTCTTTTTTTTCAAAATATTCTCTCTTTCTTCTCAAATTTTTCACTCAAATTCTTTTCTTTTTCTTCTCAAATTCTTCTCTCTTTCTTCTCAAATTTTTCTTTGTTGTGTAAGGGTCTCTTCTTTTGTCGTATGGGTGTGGGTGTGGTGGCTCATCGGTTTCGGGTCATGCCGTGGGTGTGGGTTTGTGTCGTGGGGTTCGTGGGTCATGCCGTGGTGGATCTCGCCTGAGTTTTTCTTTTGTGGTTGTGGGTTGATTTTCTTGTGTAGTTGTGGGCTGATTTTGGTGGTTGTGGTGGTTGTAGGCAATGGCGGCTCCAAAAATTTTGTTTAAGGTGGTCATTAAGAAATTTAAATTAAACAAAATTTCATAAAAAATAAAATTTGAATATATTGACATAAAAAAAAACAATCGCAAATATATAAAGTTTTAAAATTTCATTCTACAAGTTTTTCATATTTTGAAATTGTTGTATGATAGCTTCATTTTTAATGCTATCAACTACATTTTTTTTTTAATATACATAGTCAAATAATCATTAAACTACTAATCTCCCTTTCAATTACCAACATCCTACCTAAATAAGTAACAATATAAACAAAATGTATCATCCTTTTTTTAGATATGTTCTAACCTATATTTCATTTTCTTTAAACTAATCAGGATTAAATCAATGCAGTGCTCCACTAATTTCTTTTTTAGGGAAATCATGGCAAAGGGGTTGACAAGAACATCTTTGTACTTAAATATGCTCTTTTTATTTTCTTTCGATTATTAGGATGAAAAGATGGGAACTTTTCTCATAGCCTAGGATCCAAAAGAAGATTATTCAAGTGAATATGAATTTGCTTAGAAGATAAATTTTGTAATAAAAGTGATTTCCTTATAAGAATTTTGTCCATAGTGATAACGAAAAAATAAAGGGTAAGTTACAAGTTCATTCGAAGTATTCAACTTAGGCATTAAACCGTTACGTTAATCATGTTTCAATAAAATATTGAGGTATTATATTAGTGCATACGTGTATGTATAAGATGTATCACATAAATACAATAAATTCATCTAAAGACTAAAGCAAGTACTAATTGACTAGCTATAGGAAAATATGCATTTTTTTATTAAAAAAAATAGCAATTTTAAAATATGTCTTTTGTAAACATAATTTAAAATATCACAATTAAACATTTGATTTAGGCTTTTAGGCTAATTTGTTTGTTTAGAAAATTTTTGAGAAATGCTACGTCCACTACAATATTTTCACAACAAATTCTAGTTAGCAATTGTTACTAGTTTTAATTTATATATCATTAAAATTGTTTTTTTTTTTTTTACCGGTAACAATTTACCACTTAAGATTTGTTATGAAAGTGTTGAGAACATATTGTGAACATAGCACTTCTCGCAATTTTTTGATTCAATCTTCAATGGACCAAAATTTTGGAGAAGTCAAATTTTATTTTTAATGGACAAATTTTTATTTAGGCTGTTCAATTTTTTTTTAAGGTGGTCAATTTTTTTTTTTTTTTTTTTATAGGGTGGTCAACAATCCATATTTATTTAGAATTTCTTTTTTTAAGGTATAAAATTTATTTATTTTTCAAGCTTGAGGGTGGTCCTGTGACCACCCTCAATTATATATGGTGCCGCCCTTGGCAGTAGGAGTAGGCTATGGGTAGTGGTGGTGGTGGTGAGCTATGTGAAGTGGTGGCTGGCTAGTGGTGGTGGTTGTGATTATTGTTTATTGTAGTAAATATATTATTTTATTGTAATGTCAAATAACTAAATTTATGGCTCCACCAATGTGGATACTCTAATTTATGTATAATATGAATTCTATTGAATTTTTGTCAAAAAGACATCTAAACCTTAAAAGGCTTGGATGTATCAAAATTGATACGTACCATTGAAATAATTTTATTACATTTAGCAGCATAAGTGATCCACAAAAAGTAGTATTTGTTTTTGAAAGGAGTCTTCCCCAAATTATGAATCTTTTGTTGCTACCCTGCATAAACCTCCAATTCCATCGATCCTACAAACAAACAAACAATTCCATTGCTTCAACGTCACGAAATGTTGAACTCATATTTTACTAATTCTTCTAACCATATCCACTGTAACCAGACACAATCTGCTGAAGTCGTGCATACCCACTTGATTTTCTTTATCACTTTTATTGTTATGATTGTCAGCTATGACAACATTAAAAAAAGAAAGAGGATGAGAATAAATTCTGAAGATTTATCACAAAGGTCTTCTACTCTTCTAAATCTTCCTTTTGCAAGCACGTCAATAGTTCCACTTTCTCTCTTTCTCAACCAAAGGCTGCAATGACTTCTACCACCGAAGAAGTACCCATAGAGCTTCTTCCTTTTATCCGGGTCTACAAGAACGGCTCAGTGGAACGCCTCGAAGACACCCCTATTGTTCCACCATCACCTGATCAAGACCCAGAAACCGGAGTCTCATCCAAAGACATAACCATTTCAGAGAACCCTTCCATCTCAGCTCGCCTTTACCTCCCAAAACTCACTGCTCACAACCAAAACCAAAAGCTCCCCATCTTAGTTTACTTCCACGGCGGCGGTTTTTTCCTAGAATCCGCCTTCTCAAGCCTCTACCACCGCTACCTCAACAACTTAGTCTCCCAAGTCCATGTTCTCACTATCTCGGTTGAGTACAGACTTGCACCAGAGCACCTTCTTCCAGCTGCTTATGAAGACTGCTGGGCTGCACTTCAATGGGTTGCCTCTCACTCAGCTGGTAACGGTAAAGAGCCGTGGTTAATCAATAACGGTGACTTTCAAAGAATATTTATAGGCGGTGACAGTGCTGGCGCCAATATAGTACATAACATGGCTATCAGAGCTGGGGTTGAGAGCTTGCCTTGTGGTGTTAAAATTTTAGGTGCATATCTTGCCCACTCTTATTTTTGGAGTTCTAAGCCAATTGGGGCAGAGCCTAAGGAAGGACACGAGAAGAGCTTGCCGTATTTATTTTGGAACTTTGTGTATCCCTCAGTAACTGGTGGTGTTGACAATCCAATGGTTAATCCAGAAGGGCCAGGTGCACCGAGCTTGGCTGGGCTTGGGTGTGATCGGATGCTTGTGTGTGTGGCTGGGAAGGATTTGATGAAGGACAGAGGTGTTTGGTATTTTGATATGGTAAGGAAGAGTGGGTGGAAAGGGGATGTGGAATTGTTTGAAGTGGAGGAAGAAGATCATATTTTCCATATCTGCAATATTGAGACACAGAATGCTCAGGCTATGGTCAAACGCATGGGTTCTTTTATCTTCGAGTAATACTATTTTCTGGCACATTATACTAGGAATGCAGCTTGACAGCAAGGAATAATAATTATATTGGTAGTTGATGCTTCTTGATGAATCTTGATGAGGCCCACTTGCTTCCTACCATTGTTTAAGTTTAACTTAAGTTGTTTGATTGAGGATTCCTTGTGTCAAAGACAAATAAAAATCATTTCTCCATTTGTCTCATTGTTAGTGTTTTATATTTCATCGACTATTTAGTTGATTTTTGCTATTATTTATGAGATTTACTACACTTTTTAGTATTCTTTATAGATCATATTGTACTATTTCAGCTAAATTTTACTTTTATCTACAATACTTTTCAGTAAAATAAGCGAATTTTAAACAGGCCCTATGTCAAATATCAGATTTTTTTTAATGGAAAAACTTTGAATAATATATAACAAAATTAAAATGGACATGTGGTAGGTTTAATTAAAGTATAAAGTAGAACATTGAAAGCGAGAGAAAATATATTAGTTAAAAGATAGTCTTCGAAGTTGGTTATTTAGTTATTTTATTGTGTTGATGCTTAATTTGTTGATCATGTTTTCCGAGCCTGTTCCATATATGTCCTTATGTATCTATGCGTATACATCTTTATTTTCGCTTAAAATTCTTGCATACACTTGTTGAGCCGTTGTCATTATTTTAGAGCCAAAGCAGGTCACCCTCTTTTGTCAAAATTGATATTTTGTATCACGAAGATATCCAAAATTTATTTCCAATAAAGCCTCAAAACGCGCCAAAACAATTACTCTAGGCATTACGCATTGCATGTTACAAAGAATAGAACACCTTATTGTATTTATAATAGTCTTGTAGGACTACATTTTCTCACACACAATAAAATTAAACAATTTCTACCCAAAATAAAAATACAATTAAACAATAGCCGCATAATCCCTTGCATGTGCATATAAAAAAAGGGTAAACTACATATTTAGTTTTTAACTTTTACATCATATTTCAATTTAGTTTCTAACATTTTAATTATGTTAATTTATGGCCTGTTTGGATGTTTAAAAAAGGAGGGGAGTAGAGTAGAGGGAAGAGGAGTAATTTAATTACCTTGTTTGGGAGTTTTTTAAGGAAGGAGGGGGAGGGGTTTGAAGGAGTTTGAAGGGGTTTCAACTACCTCCAACCCCTTCATTTTTAATTCTCCCAAATTGGAGAGATTTAGAAGGAGAGTAGAGCACATAAAATTATTGATAAAGTAAATTACCTAATTTATCCTTATTATATTTATAAAATTACAATGTTAAAAACAAGGGGAAGGGCTAATTACTCCCTTCCCCCTTACTAATTATAAAAACATCCAAACAAAGTGGAGGGTAATCATTCTCCTCTACTCTCCTCCCCACTACTCCCCTCCCCTCTACTCTCCTCTACTCTCCTCCCTCTCTAAACTCCCAAACAGGCCATTAGTCTCCAACCTTTTAATATCGTGTCAATTTTGTCCCTGCCATTATATCTTAGACGAAAATTACTGACATGACAAATAACTAAAATAAAACTTAAGTTTATTACTACATGAAAGCTAATTTTTTATTTTGGTCATTAGATATATCATTAATTTTCATTTAAAAGATAACAATATGAACTAAATTTACACGATATTAAAAGGTTAAGGACCAAATTTGACATAATTAAAATGTTAGTAATCAAATAAAAATATAATGTTTAGGATAAGTACATATACATACTTTATCCTATATTACATAAGTTCGGCTAGTTAAATTCCTAAACAAATGGAACTTGGTTTACTGGTCCTTGTTCACGTACGGCGGCTAGTTCAATTGCTAAACACGTGGAACTATGTTTTCTAGTCCTTGTTGTTCCTAAACAAACGGAACTTGGTTTACTAGTCCTTGCTTTTCAATCACGGCAAAACAAGCAACACAAGTGAGACTTGGTTTCCAATATATACCAAGTAGGCAAAGTCACAATCTGCTGAAGTCATGCTTGGTTATCTTTTTTCACTCCATAAATAGTTTTGCAAGCTATCGCTAATAGTTTCATTCTTCCACTTCCTCTCTTTCTCAACCAAAGGCTGCAATGACTTCCACCACCAAAGAGGTAGACATAGAGATTCTTCCTTACATCCGTGTCTACAAGGACGGTTCAGTGGAACGCCCGAAGACGCACCATTTTCTCCACCAACACCTGACCAAGACCCAGAAACCGGGGTCTCATCCAAAGACATAACCATTTCAGAGAACCCTTCTGTTTCAGCTCGCCTTTATCTCCCAAAACTTACCGATCACACCCAAAACCAAAAGCTCCCCATCTTAGTCTACTTCCATGGTGGCGGTTTTTCCCTAGAATCCGCCTCTCAAGCCTCTACCACCGTTACCTCAACGGCTCAACAGCATAGTCTCTCAAGTCCATGTTCTCGCTATCTCAGTCGAATACAGAATTGCACCAGAGCACCCTCTTCCAGCTGCTTATGAAGACAGCTGGGCTGCACTTCAATGGGTTGCCTCTCAATCAGCTGGTAACGATAAAGAGCCATGGTTAATCAATAACGGTGACTTTGATAGAATATTTATAGGCGGTGACAGTGCTGGTGGCAATATTGTGCATAACATGGCTATGAGAGCTGGGGTTGAGAGCTTGCCTTGTGGTGTTAAAATTTTAGGTGCTTATCTTGTCCACCCTTATTTTTTTAGTTCTAAGGCATATGGGTCAGAGTCCAAGGAAGGACACGAGAAGAGCTTGCCGTATGTAGTTTGGGACTTTGTGTATCCCTCAGCAACTGGTGGTGTTGACAATCCAATGCTCAATCCTGAAGGGTCAGGTGCACCGAGCTTGACTGGGATTGGGTGTGATCGGATGCTTGTGTGTGTGGCTGGGAAGGATGAGTTGATAAAGGAAAGAGGTGTTTGGTATTTTGAAATAATGAGGAAGAGTGGGTGGAAAGGCGAAATAGAATTGTTTGAAGTGGAGCAAGAAGGTCATCAATTCCATATCTTCAATATTGAGAGTAAGAATGCTAAGGCTATGGTCAAACGCTTGGCTTCATTTATCTTCATGTAAAAAAAATTTCTGGCAAATTATAGAAGGAATGCTGCTTGTAATTGTAACAGCAATTAATAATAATTATGGTGGTAGTAGATGCTTCCTGATGAATCTTGATGAATCACCATGTTGAATAAATCAGTAGTAGCACGTTAGAATGTGTTGATTTGAGTTGTCCTAGTCTTTAGGAGTTCAGTAATTTGTTTTTATTTGTTGTCTAGTTTGTAGGAGTTGTTTAGCATGATGTTAGTGGTGCCTATTTTTGTGTTTGTAACCGTTTGTTTTTAGCCTATATTATGGCCATTTACTTATCAATAAAGTAGTAGAGTTTCCGTCCAACTCAGTTTCGTTTTGTTTTAGTTTATCGTTTTCTTCTTCCATTTTATATCAGTGGTATCAGAGCCAGGTTAGAGTTCCACAATGGCTTCTAAAACTTTTGTGCAGCCAGCCATTCCACGCTTTGATGGTCACTATGACCATTGGAGCATGCTCATGGAGAATTTTTTGAGGTCCAAAGAATATTGGATAGTTGTTGTTTCTGGAGTAGCAGAACCAGCAGAAGGTGTTGTGCTGACAGATGCACAGAAGGAGGAGCTTGAAGGGAAGAAGTTGAAGGATCTCAAAGCAAAGAATTACCTCTTCCAGGCAATTGATCGTTCCATCCTGGAAACCGTCCTTTGTAAAGAAACTTCCAAGTAGATTTGGGACTCTATGAAGAAGAAGTATGAGGGGACAGCAAAGGCAAAAAGGGCACAACTGCAAGCACTTTGAGGCAATTTCGAAACTTTACACATGAAGTCTGGAGAATTGGTGTTAGATTACTTCTCCAGGACGATGGCAATCGCAAATAAGATGAGAATCCATGGCGAAAAATGGCAGATGTCGCTATCATTGAGAAGATTCTTCGTTTGATGACAACAAAATTCAACTATGTTGTTTGTTCGATTGAGGAATCTAAAGACACTGATAGTATGTACATTAATGAATTGCAGAGTTCTTTGTTGGTTCATGAGCAGAAAATGAATCGGCAAGACAAGGAGGAGCAAGTATTACAAGCCTTAGCATTAAAAGGAGGTCAAGGACGAGGAAGAGGCAGAGGCAGAGGCAGAGGCGGCAATGATGGTAGATACTCAAATCAGAAATCTGAAGATTCTGATTCTCAAGAGAGAGGAAAAGGCCATGACAACAACAACAATGATTCAATGCCTTCCAAGTCAAAGTCAGCAGACAAATCAAGAGTTGAATGTTACAGGTGTCACAAGTTTGGCCATTACAAGTCAGAGTGTCGTACTAATCTAAGGAGAGATGGTGGAAAGCAGTCCAATTTTGCTGAGAAGGAAGAAGAAGTGTCTTTCTTGATGGATTGTCACGGCAAGGAGGAAACCCACAAAAAATTCTTGTGGTACCTAGACACTGGCTGCAGCAACCATATGAGTGGAGAGAAGTCTGTATTCTCTTAATTGGATAAAGCTTTTCGTGATGTTGTGAAGTTCGGTGATGGCTCTACAGTTTCTGTTATGGGAAAGGGAAAGGTAGCAATTCAAACCAACAGAAATTCTATTCAAACTATTTCTAACGTCCTTTTTGTTCCAGATTTGAGAACAAATTTTCTTAGTGTTGGTCAACTACAAGAAAAGGGATATGGAATCTCTATCAAAAATGGAGTCTGTAGAATTGAAGATGAAAAGTTGGGCTTGATAGCTCAAGTCAACATGACAGCCAACAGAATGTTTCCATTGTATATCCATGACACCGCTCACTCATGTCTTTCTGCAAGATTGGGAGAGAATGAATGGCTATGGCATTTTCGCTATGGGCATTGTAGCTTTGGCGGGTTGAAAACTTTACAACAAAAGAATATGGTGGCTGGTCTTCCCAAAATTACAGCTCCTTTTGAAATTTGTGAAGAATGTGTTGTTAGCAAACAACACCGTAATCAATTCCCACAAGGGAAATCATGGAGGGCGAAGGCTGCACTGGAGCTTGTTCATTCCGATATTTGCGGGCCAATAACTCCATGTTCTACTAGAGGTAAGAGATATATACTTACATTCATTGATGATTTTAGTCGCAAAAGCTGGGTTTATTTTTTGCAAGAGAAGTCTGAAGCCTTTCTAGCTTTTAAAAGCTATAAAGCATTGGTTGAAAAAGAAGTTGGCAGTCCCATAAAAATTCTTCGCAAAGATCGTGGTGGAGAATGTAACTCACATGAATTTGCAAGATTCTGTGAGACTCCTGGAATAAAGAGGCAGCTTACAGCAGTTTATACGCCCCAACTAAATGGCGTTTGTGAAAGGAAGAATCGCACTATTCTAAATATGGTGCGAAGTCTTTTAATAAGGAGTTGTATTCCAAAGAGTTTTTGGCCTGAAGCAGTTAATTGGAGTATTCATATATTGAATAGAAGTCCCACACTTGCTGTTAAAAATATGACACCAGAGGAAGCATGGAGTGGACGGAAACCAGCTATTGATCACTTCAGAATTTTTGGGTGTGTTGCATATGCCCATATTCCATATCAGAAGAGGAAGAAGTTGGACGACAAGGGAGAAAAATGTATTTTTGTTGGTGTTAGTGATCAATCAAAAGCTTATAAGCTTTACAATCCTAACACTAAGAAAATTCTTATCAGTCGAGACGTTGTTTTTTATGAAGATCAAATATGGGAATGGAGTAAAAATGTAGTTGAAGAGCATATTCCAACTAGTTTTGATGGAGAAGATGGTGATGAAGTAAACCAGCTGCAGCAGCACCTTGCTCCAGCAACTGATGCATTTGAGAATCCTCAAAATGAAACTCCTATAGCCTCTGAAGTCACTCCAACAGCACCAGAAGCAGCAGCTGAACCACGTTCTCATCGTGTTCGAAGGAGGCCAGCATGGATGTCAGATTATGAGGTAACCAGAATTAATCAACTTGAAGACCCATTCACTCATTTTGCTCTATTTTCAGATTGTGATCCTACCGTGTTTGAAAGTGCTATCAAAGAATCAAAATGGAGAAAGGCTATGGATGTTGAAATTACAACCATTGAAAGAAATGATACATGGGAGCTATGTGATCTTCCAAAAGGGCAGAAGACAATTGGCGTAAAGTGGGTTTAATTACAAGACAAAGCTAAAGGAGAATGGTGAGGTTGACAAGTACAAGGCACGCTTGGTAGCTAAGGGCTACAAGCAAGAGTTTGGTGTTGATTATAAAGAAGTCTTTGCTCCGGTTGCAAGGCATGATACAATCAGATTGGTGATTGCTATGGTAGCTCAAAACCATGGAGATTTGAAAGAAGAGGTATTTATTGATCAACCCCTTGGTTATGTAAAATTTGGCAATGAGCATAAAGTATAGAAGTTAAAGATAGCTCTATATGGATTAAAACAAGCTCCACGGGCTTGGTATAATCGTATAAAAACTTATTTTTTGAAGGAAGGATTTCAAAAATGCCCTTATGAACACACACTGTTCATAAAAGTTGATGATGGGGGGAAAATGCTCATTGTTTGCATATATGTAGATGATCTAATCTATACTGGAAGTAATACAGCCATATTTGAAAGCTTTAAAAAATATATGATGGCTGAATTTGAAATGTCTGATCTTGGCATGATGCATTACTTTCTTGGCATAGAAGTGTTGTAGTCCTCTACTGGAATGTTTATTTCTCAAAAAAAGTATGTGGAAGAAATCTTGGGCAAGTTTCAGATGAAGGATTGTAATCCTGTAAATACTCCATCTGAGTTTGGTATGAAGCTAAACAAGGACGATGGAGGAAAGAAGGTTGATGACACTCTTTACAAACAAATAGTGGGGAGTTTAATGTATTTGACAGCAACAAGACCTGATATAATGCATGTTGTAAGTGTGATTAGCAGGTACATGGAATGTCCTACAGAGATTCATCTCTTGGTTGCAAAAAGAATTCTTAGGTACTTGCAAGGTACTAAGGAGTTTGGGTTGTTCTTCAAAAAGGGAGAAAAGTCAAATTTGTTTAGCTTTACAGATAGTGATTATGCAGGAGATTCTGATGATTGAAAAAGTACATCTGGGTATGTTTTCATGTTGGGAACAGGAGTTCTTTCATGGTCATCAGAGAAGCAGCCAATAGTCACATTGTCAACCATTGAAGCTAAATTTGTTACAGCAACAGCTTGTGCTTGTCAAGCTATTTGGCTGAAGAAGATTCTTGAAGAGCTGAAGTTCAAAGAAGATGGGCCTACTCTTATTTACTATGATAACAGTTCAGCAATAAAGCTCTCAAAGAATCCTGTTCTACATGGTCGAAGCAAGCACATAGATATGAAGTATCATTTCTTGAGAGATCTCACGAATGATGATATTCTAACAAAGCCTCTCAAATTTCCTGCATTTCAGAAGCTCAGGGAGCTACTTGGTGTTTGCTGTTCAAAGGACTTTATCTGAGGGATGGCACTTCAAATTTTGAGTCTTATTAAATTGATATTATGTGTGGAACATCAGTTTAAGGGAGGGATTGTTGAATAAATCAGTAGCAGCATGTTAGAATGTGCTGATTTGGGTTGTTCTAGTCTTTAGGAGTTCAGTAGTTTGTTTTTATTTGTTGCCTAGTTTGTAGGAGTTGTTTAGCATGATGTTAGTGGTGCCTATTTTTGTGTTTGTAACCGTTTTTTTTCAGCCTATAGTATGGCCATTTACTTATCAATAAAGCAGTAGAGTTTCAGTCCAACTCAATTTCCTTTTGTTTTAGTTTATCGTTTTCTTCTTCCATTTTATATCACCCCCTGGCTTCCTACCATTGTTTAAGTTTAAATGATGTTGTTTGATTGAGGATTCCTTACGTCAATGACGAATAAAAATCATTTGTCTCCATTTGTCTCATTATTAGTGTTTCATACTTCACCATCTATATTATGGTTGCGTTTGATAGTTTATTTTTTACCGACTTATTTTACTATTTAGCTTATTTTTGCTACTATTTATGAGACTCATTGTACTTTTTGGTACTATTCATACGTCACACAGTACTATTTCAGCTAATTTTTACTTTTATTTACAGTACTTTTAGCAAAATAAGCAAATCTCAAACAGATCCTATGTTAAATGTCTGATTTTTTTTAAGGAAAAACTTGGAATACTTTATAACAAAATTAAAATGGACATGTGGTAGGTTTAATTGACGTATAAAGTAGAACATTAAAAGAGAGAGAAAATATGTTAGTTAAAAGATAGACTTTGAAGTTGGTTATTTAGTTTTTTTTTTTTTTTTTTTTTTTGAGAATTAGTTGGTTATTTAGTTATTTTGTTGTGTTGATGCTTAATTTGTTGATCATGTTTTCCGAGCCTGTTCCATATATGTCCTTATGTATCTATGGTGCGTATACATCTTTATTTTCGCTTAATAATTCTTGCATACACTTGTTGAGCCGTTGTCATTATTTTAGAGCCAAAGCAGGTCATTCTCTTTTGTCAAAATTGGTATTTTGTATCATGAAGATATCCAAAATTTATTTCCAATAAAGCCTCAAAACGCGCCAAAACTATTACCCTAGGCATTACGCATTGCATGTTACAAAGAATAGAACACCTTATTGTATTTATAATAGTCTTGTAGGACTACATTTTCTCACACACGATACAATTAAACAATTTCTACCCAAAAAAAAAAAACAATTAAACAATAGCTGCATAATCCCATGTGTGCATATAAAAAATGCTAAACTACATATTTAGTCCCTAACTTTTACATCATATTTCAATTTAGTCTCTAATATTTCAATTATGTTAATTTAGTCCCCAACCTTTCAATGTCGTGTTAATTTAGTCTCTGCTATTATATCTTAGATGAAAATTATTGACATGACAAACAGCTAAAATAAAATTTAAGTTTATTGTTATATCAATAGAAGCTAAATTTTTATTTTGGCCATTAGATATATCATCAATTTTCATTTAAAAGATAACAATAGAAACTAAATTGTCACGGTATTGAAAGGTTAAGGACTAAATTGACATAATTGAAAAATTAGTTATCAAATAGAAATATAGTGTATAAGATAAGAACCAAATACATACTTTATCCTATATTACATAAGTTTGGCTAGTTCAATTCCTAAACAAGTGGAACTTGGTTTACTAGTCCTTGTTCACGTACGGCGGCTAGTTCAATTCCTAAACACGTGGAACTAGGTTCTCTAGTCCTTGTTGTTCCTAAACAAGGCAGGGACGGAGCCAGGATTTTAAGTTAAGGGGGCGACTTTGACCTCTAGTTTGGCAGCTTCTTAGTTGTGGAGGTTTTTTTTAAAAAATTTTTTAATGTGTGCATTTGCTAGGTAAAGACAAAATTATTCTATTTAAAACTTTTTAAAGGGCAATTATTTATTTGAGTAAAATTGGTTAATTAGACTTAATTTTTTTTAGCTTTGCTATTGGTGATTTTTGTTGTTGTACAAATGTTTTTGGGCCAGTATATGTTGTTTTAGATTTTAGATCTATAAAATTTTAATGGCCTTTAAAATGAGAAAAGTGCTAGAAGTATATTGATGATATAATGAGTGATTATTGATAAGTAAAAAAGTTATGCAAGTAATAAACCCAGATGCGAACCAATAAGAATTTGTACCTCAACAGTTTATAAAAATATTGTAAATAAGTTTGTATCTTTAACGTTACTCTAAAAAGATTCAATAATATTGTTAATAGGGTAAAATGTAATTTTATAGAACAAAATTGCTAAAATTAATACATATATATATATATATTTTTTTTTAAATTAGGGGGGGCCACTGCCCCCCTTGGTCAATGAATGCCTCCGTCCTTGAAACAAGGGGAACTTGGTTTACTACTCCTTGTTGTTGACGTCGGCTAGTTCAATTCCTAAACCAAGTGAAACTTGGTTTACTAGTCCTTGATGTTCAATCACGGCAAAACAAGCAACACAAGTGTGACTTGGTTTCCAATATATACCAAGTAGGCAAAGTCACCGACATTGATTTCCAAAGTCAAGCCAAATTCCAACACTTTCTACAATTATCCAAGCCGTAAGTGATTTGAAATGGGTAATGCCCAAATTATGAATATTTTGTAACTGCCATGCATAAACCTCAAATATTATCCTACAAACAAATAATTCCATTGCTTCAACTTCATGAATGATGTACTAATATTTTACTTATTCTTCTGATAATGATGCTAACCATATCCACCGTAACTAATTCTTCTGATAATGATGTACTAATATTTTACTCATTCTATTAGCAATTATTGTTAGGTTTTAAATATTTAGGAATAGATGTTTAAGTTCTAATTTTATATATGCTGGCAAATAGAGTACAAAAACATGTCTAGTTTAAGATATTCATGTCTTAAAACAAGTGTTAGATGTAAAGTTGAATTTATTCAACTATGTGTTGGCTGTATTCTGTGCCAAAATTTCTTGTAATTCAGCATTTAGAAACTCTGTATTTAGATGGGAATAATTTAAGGGTTATGTGTGAGAGAGTGTGAAGATTTGATCAAGAGTGTGCAACAAGAAGATGACTCGCGATTGGACTCGCGACTGTACTCACGAGTGGTGACTCGCCAAAATGAAGCACACGTGTGAAGCATGCAGGAAGATAAAGAGTCAGGCCAGTTGGATCACTACAAGAAGAAAAGTATAGTCTGGCCTAGTCTGGTAACTGGCGACTGGAACTCACGACTCATCCCAGTTGCGAGTGACTCGCCAGTGCACCCTGTTTTGCTAAAAAATGACTTTTCACATTCCATCTCATACTCTACTATAAATACTCTTATACCCACGAAATGTAAAGAGCTTCCTGAGAGAATTTTGAGAGAGAAATTCTAAAGAAAAACAAGATTGATTCATCCACAATCTTATACACTTGATTCTCCAAATTCTTCTACTCTCACTCTCTCCATTATCATACTCATGAGAGGATTATAAACCAAACCCTTACCTCACCAAATTCAGAGTAGTGAAAAGGTTCTTGGTGTTTGGGAAGCAATTCAAGAAAGGACCAATTCATATTAGTTGATGTAATGGGCTAATTGCAAGATCCAAAAAGTTAGAGAAGACACGGTTTGGCATAATCTTGTTGGAGCAAGAAGCTTACAGGGCTTAGGTGCATTGGTAGATTAGGCTTAGAGGGTCTATTGCTATTTATGTATCCCAACTAATTTTCTAATGGATCATTTACCCTTTGGAGGGCGGCGGAGAGGTTTTTCGCCGAGTTCTTTGGTTTCCTCTTCGATAACACGTGCCGGTGTGATCTTGTGTTTGCATCTCTCTTTCCCTGTTGTATAGATTCATAGGAATTGATAAATTTATATGATACTCTCCTTCTCTCTCTCTCTCTCTCTCTCTCTCTCTAACAATTTTTTTCCTAATATACAAATACTCTCGCCCCCATGAACAAATCCAACCACCACTAGAGGAAAAAAATCTGACCACCACCATAAAAATAAAACCCAGCCACCACTAGAGGAAAAAAAATCCAGAATCTCAAAATCATAAAACCCAGACTCACAGCCCAAATTGCAACCCATGGCCTCTGCTTCTTACTGGCATGGAGGCGCAACCACTGGCACAAGGAGAGAAAGAGTGAGAGATGAGAGCAAGTCACAGAGACCCATGACCCACGCAACTTGAAAGAGCCACAACCCACACCATACTTGAGAGACCCATGAGCTAGAGGAGAGAGCCGGACTTGAGAGACCCACGGAGAGAAGATAGAGAGGTGTGGCTTGGTCAGTGGCTTGCGGTGGGCTACGGTGGCCTGTGATGATGGTGGGTTACAGTATACTGTGACAGTGTTTCGGCCATGGTGGCTTGCTAATGGTATTGCTATCCACCATGGGTTTTGGGCTTGAAGAGGGGAGAGGAGGGACAGAAGAGAGAGAGAGAGAGAGAGAGAGAGAGAGAGAGAGAGAGAGAGAGAGAGAGAGAGAGAGAGAGAGAGAGAGAATAGTGCTACAGTGTTACAGTGCCATCATACATTTACGATGGCACTATAGCACAATGCCAAAATTTTTTACAATTTTGCAATTTTACAAGACCAGATGTTGCTCATTTTTAATGCCTTAATGCTAAATTATGCTTACATGTGGCATTTGCAAGCCTAGCTGTGAATGCTCTTAGGGAGGAGGAGGTGGAGTCTGCAAATGTGTTAATGTAAAACAAAACCATGATTGATAGACAACTTGAGTTTAGGATAAGGTACTTATGATTAGTGGGCTATTAGAAGAGGAGTCTAAAATCCTAAAGTTTAGGAAGTTTTTTGCTAAATTTGAAGCTTAGTTTGAATTTGAAAACCAATATGAGAGTAATTTTATTATGTAGACAATATTGTAGGTGAGAGTTATAAATATATTTTTACGGGATAGTCCTCTCAATTTTGTCTCTAGCTACTTAATCCTAGGTGTAGGAGTACTTTTAAACCAACGAAAACGTCCAATCCAGATAGGAAAAGTCCCTTAAATAGTATTTTATATATATGCCACAAACACACCAATAAACTAAAATATACAAAATATAGTAAAAAAAAAAAATCTCCAAAAACATGTATGATATCAATAAATTAGGTTTACATTGTACTATCAATGTAGACACATAAAAATTGTACTATGTTGTATAACATGAATACTATTGAATTTTTGCATTAGAGATATCCAAATTGATAGGTCAAAATAGTTTCTAAGACACAATTTTTGTATAACACAATTTTATTGAATTTTTGCATTAGAGATATCCAAACTTTAAATGTTTGGATGCATGATATCCAAACTAATATGTAGAATTGAAATAGTGCTTTTAGGACACAATTTCTGTATAACATGAACTTTATTGAATTTTTGCATTAAAGATATCCAAACCTTAAATGTTTGGATGCATGATATCCAAACTAATATGTAGAATTGAAATAGTGTTTTTAGGACACAATTTTTGTATAACATTGAATTTTTTCCTTAGAGATATTGAAGATGTATGATTTCCAAAATGATATGTAGAATTAAAATAGCGCTTCTAAGACACAGTTTCTGTATAACGTGAATTCTATTGAATTTTTTCTTTAAAGATATCCAAAATTTAAAGGTTTGGATGTTTGATATCTAAACTTTTATGTACAACAGGAATAGTGATTCTATGACAATTTCTAAATAACATGAATTCTTTTGAATTTTTGTATTAGAGATATCCAAACCTTAAAGATTTGAATGCCTGATATCCAAATTAATATGTAAAACTAAAATAGTATTTTTAAGATATGATTTCTGTATAACATGAATTCTATCGAATAATTTCCTTAACGATATCCAAACCTTAAAGGTTTGGATGTTTGATTTCGAAACTAATATGTAGAACTAAAATAGTGTTTCCAAGACAAGATTTCTTTATAACATGAATTATATTCAATTTTTGCCTTAGAGATATCCAAATTTAAAATGTTTGGATGTTTGATATTTAAACTGATAAGTAGAACTAAAATAGTATTTCTAAGATAGACAAAGTTTAGTTACAAAATTAGTTGTAACCTAAGACTACAATCTTACTCAATAAAATAAACATTACTATATATTTTGAAAATCTAACCATTGAATTACATTTTCTTTACGTTCTTAATACACATATCAAATTTTTTGTCAATCACATATTATTTACTATAAGATCTATATTATATTTTATGCATAATTTTAAATTACAAAACTTACAATTTAAATAATTTATTCATGACATAGCTATTGATTTTTAATTTTTTAGAAATTTTGCAAGCATGGAGGACATAAAAAGAAAATATAATCCAATGGTGGATTTGTTAAAATTCATCTTCAATAAAATGATATTGAGTAAGGTTGTAGTCTTAGGTTACAACCAATTTTGTAGCTAAACTTTATCCTTTTAAGATATAAGGGCATTATTATTGGTGAGGCTAAAAAGTCATATTACTATTTTTAGTACTACCAACTACAAAACTGAGGCTCCATTGGTGGAGCCAAAGCCATAAATTATGGCTTCCAAGCTACGATGCACAGCCAAAGATACCTGTGCACTGTAGCTCAAAGGTAAATATATATATATATATATATATATATATATATATATATATATATATGTATTAATTATTTTATGTTGCTTCAGAATATTTTAATCTTTTCTTTTCTTTTCTCTACTCTTCGTTCTTTGCCCCCCTCTCATTTTCTCTGCTCTCTCATTTATTCTGCTCATTTTTCTACTCTTTTCTTTTTTCAAAATATTCTCTCTTTCTTCTCAAATTTTTCACTCAAATTCTTTTCTTTATCTTCTCAAATTCTTTTCTCTCTTTCTTCTCAAATTTTTCTTTGTTGTGTGAGGGTCTCTTCTTTTGCCGTATAGGTCGAGGTGTGGTAGGTCATGCCATGGGTGTGGGTGTGGTGGGTCATCGGCGTCATGGTCATGCTGTGGGTGTGGTGGGTCATCGGTTTTGGGTCATGCCGTAGGTGTGGGTTTGTGCCATGGGGTTCGTGGGTCATCATGTCGTGGTGGATCTCGCCTAAGTTTTTCTTTAGTGGTTGTGTGTTGATTTTCTTGGCTTTGGGTTGCCATGGGTTTTAATTTTGTGGTTGTGGGTTGATTTTCTTGAGTAGTTGTGGGCTAATTTTAGTGGTTGTGGTGGTGGTTGGAGTAGGCTATGGGTAATGGTAGTGGTGGTGGTGGTGGTGAGTTGTGGGTAGTGGTGGTGGTGGTGGTGAGCTATGTAAAGTGGTGGTTGGCTGGTTGTGGTGGTTGTGATTATTGTTTATTATAGTAGATATATTATTTTATTGTGTTGAAAGTTAAAATAAAACCACTGATGTTAGATGTTTTGTAAAGTGAGAAGGTAAAATAAATAAAATAACTTTTTGTGGTGTCAATTAGCTAAATTTATGACTCCACCAATGCAGATGCTCTAATTTATGTATAATATAAACTCTATTGAATTTTTGTCAGAAAGATATCTAAACCTTCAAAGGCTTGGATGTATCAAAATTGATACTTACAATTGAAATAATTTTTTTACATTTAGCCAAACATAAGTGATCCACAAAAAGTAGTATTTCTTTTTGAAAGGAGTCTTCCCGAAATTATTAATCTTTTGTTACTACCATGCATTAACCTCCAATTCCATCGATCCTACGAACAAACAATTCCATTGCTTCAACGTCACGAAATTAACTCATATTTTATTAATTCTTCTAACCATATCCACCGTAACTAGACACAGTCTGCTGAAGTCGTGCATACCCACTTGATTTTCTTTATCACTTTTATTGGTATGGTTGTCAGCTATGATAACATTAAAAAAAAAAAGAGGATGAGAATAAATTTTGAAGATTTATCCCAAAGGTCTTTTAGAGTCTATTTAGATACCATATATTTGTTAAAAATTAAAAATTATTATTAAAAAAACTATAACAAAATAATTTTTAAATGTATGAATAGTACTGTAGGACCTAAATTTACTTAAAAATTTACATTTTGTTAAGGTTGGCGGTCTCATAAACAATGCTGTGGAATCCCAAAAAAAGCATAACGCAACACTGAAATAATTTCAGTACTACGCAAACGCACACTAAATCTTCCTATTGCAAGCTCACGTTAATAGCTTCACTCAATGTTATGAATATTGTTTCAGTGCTTGTTCCAGTTTATCTATTAGAATGAAATATTTCGGTACTGATCTATTTCGGCGTACCATTTTAGACCAATTCGAAATTATAACTTAATTTATATATATATATATATATATATTAGTAATTAATAAAAAATTGTTATTACTCATCGCTATTCTTAAGCCATATTTTATAAATGTAATATCATCATTTAATGAATATAATATAGTGTTTTAAAAGAGATACCACTATTATAACAATGAAGTGATTAGATTGGTTATTTTAAAATTCAAATTTGGGTATTTTTGTAAATAAACAAACATGGATATTTAGGGATGTTTGACAAGTTAGCTTAAATACATTTCTACACCTTTTAAATAATATTTAATATATTTTTACACACTTTTTCACCACACGTATATCAAAAACATCCAAACAACATAATTTAAACTACTCTTTCAAATAACCGAATTTAAACTATTTTTCTAAACACCGTCTTATAAACTAGGGAGCTTCGAGGAAGCCCCTTTTCACCTGACCCTTTTCTCCTCCACTCTTTCTTCTGCAATTCATATTCCCATCGGTTATTTACAGAAGTACTTCTTGGAAAGTTTCAGAGACCCAAACCAAAAGTTTAAGCGTAGAACTGAAGAAGAAAGTTTCAAAAGCAGCTAAAATTTGAGCTTACTCCACAACTGCTCTAAATTTCTGTTCTCTAACTTCGTAGTAGATTTGATTTGAAATTTCACTTTCTTTCTTTTTCAACCAAAGGCTGCAATGACTTCAACCACCATAAAGTACCCATAGAGCTTCTTCCTTTTATCCGGGTCTACAAGGACGGCTCAGTGGAATGCCTCGAAGACAGCCCTATTGTTCCACAATCACCTGATCAAGACCCAGAAACCGGAGTCTCATCCAAAGACATAACCATTTCAGAGAACCCTTCCATCTCAGCTCGCCTTTACCTCCCAAAACTCACTGCTCACAACCAAAACCAAAAGCTCCCCATCTTAGTTTACTTCCACGGCGGCGGTTTTTTCCTAGAATCCGCCTTCTCAAGCCTCTACCACCGCTACCTCAACAACTTAGTCTCCCAAGTCCATGTTCTCACTATCTCAGTCGAGTACAGACTTGCACCAGAGCACCTTCTTCCAGCTGCTTATGAAGACTGCTGGGCTGCACTTCAATGGGTTGCCTCTCACTCAGCTGGTAACGGTAAAGAGCCGTGGTTAATCAATAACGGTGACTTTCAAAGAATATTTATAGGCGGTGACAGTGCTGGCGCCAATATAGTACATAACATGGCTATCAGAGCTGGGGTTGAGAGCTTGCCTTGTGGTGTTAAAATTTTAGGTGCATATCTTGCCCACTCTTATTTTTGGAGTTCTAAGCCAATTGGGGCAGAGCCTAAGGAAGGACACGAGAAGAGCTTGCCGTATTTATTTTGGAACTTTGTGTATCCCTCAGTAACTGTTGGTGTTGACAATCCAATGGTTAATCCAGAAGGGCCAGGTGCACCGAGCTTGGCTGGGCTTGGGTGTGATCGGATGCTTGTGTGTGTGGCTGGGAAGGATTTGATGAAGGACAGAGGTGTTTGGTATTTTGATATGGTAAGGAAGAGTGGGTGGAAAGGGGATGTGGAATTGTTTGAAGTGGAGGAAGAAGATCAGATTTTCCATATCTGCAATATTGAGACACAGAATGCTTAGGCTATGGTCAAACGCATGGCTTCTTTTATCTTCGAGTAAAACTATTTCTGGCACATTATACTAGGAATGCTGCTTGACAGCAAGGAATAATAATTATATTGGTAGTTGATGCTTCCTGATGAATCTTGATGAGTCCCACTTGCTTCCTACCATTGTTTAAGTTTAACATAAGTTGTTTGATTGAGGATTCCTTATGTCAAAGACGAATAAAAATCATTTCTCCATTTGTCCCATTATTAAGTTTCATACTTCACCAACTATATTATGTCAAATGTTTGATTTTTTTTTTTAAGAACTTTGAATACATTGTAAGAAAATTAAAATCAACATGTGGTAGGTTTAATTGAAGTATAAAGTAGAACATTAGAAGGGAGAGGAAATTTGTATTAGTCAAAAGATAGACATGTGGTGAAGTTGGTTGTTTAATTATTTTATTGTGTTGATGTTTAATTTGTTGATAATTTTTTTCGAGTCTATTCCATATCTGTCCCAATGTATCTATGCGTATACATCTTTATTTACTCTTAATAATTCTTGCATACACTTGTTGAGCTATTGTCATTATTATTTTAGAGCTGAAGCAGGTCATTCTCTTTTGTCAGAATTGGTGTTTTGTATCACGAAGATATCCAAAATTTATTTCCAAGAAAGCCTCAAAACGAGCCAAAACTATTACTCTAGGCATTACACATTGCATGGTACAAAATACGTTTTTATTTATTTATTTATTGGAATGGTACAAAATACTTAATTGTGTAGTATTGCGAAGGCATTACACTCTGATCAGTGATTCACATTTTTAGGAAGCTAATAGATATGCTGATAGACTTGTTAAAATGAGAGCGGTTTAGTTAATTGACTTCCTTATTTTGTATAAACCACCACTTGTGGTGAATAATTTGCTAGCTTTTGATAAAACTGAACTATTTTGTAATAGACTAGTTGTTGTGTAGTGTTATATATTTAGCCTATTCAACCAAAAAAAATTATGTAGTATTGATAAGTGTCTTATACTACAAAGTTTTTTTACCCACTGAATGACTACTGGTAAAGCCTCTGATAGTTGAATAAGAAATTTGGGGTTCAACCCCTGCCTACACTAAAAACTGATTAGTGTATTATTTTGATAATAAAAAGTTATCATCAAGAGCGAACGTTATAAGTTAAAATAGGGGCGGAGCCAAGGGGGGGCGAGAAGAGGCAATTGCCCCCTAACTCCTCTAAAAAAAATGCCTTGATACCTACTATATGATGTGTATTTAAGTAGTTTGCCCTCTGTTAGAAAAGCACTCCTACTATTATGAAACAGCCCTCACACTGAAAAAAAAAATAGAAAAAAACTTCTCAATTCTCTTACACAATCACACGTTCACATGTTCACCTATTTTACTATTCTTACGCTCCGTTTGTTTTGATAAAAAACCTTGTGTAAAGATAATTTTCCTTATTTTCTAATATTTGGTAGCATAAAAAAAGATGAGTCAAAGGAAAACTATCTTTGGTCAACATAAAAAGTATGACTTATTTTTAGAGATTGTTTCCATTAAATTTTTTTAAAAAACAACTGTATCTCATAGCCAGCTAAATAAGAGAAGTTAGAAAGTTGTTTTTCAATTCATTTAAAGTTGCTACCAAATATTGAAAAATGAGATAGATTTATAGAAAATATTTCTTAGAAAATCATTCATTTTTTAGAAAACATCATTGTTGAAACAAACAGAACGTAATAGTATTTATTTCAAGTAGTTTTGATCTCATCTCATCCATTGTACTATTTATTGTACTTTTCTTCCCTATTCTAATTTTTATTTTCTTTTCTTATTATAATTATAATGCTTTAAACATAACATAACTATAATCTACGGTAATATACAATACAAAAAGAAAATATCATTCTTGGAACAATCTGAAATCACTTGCGTGGTGGCTTGATTTAAAAGCCTAATATATAAATAAAGAAATAAAGAAAATAATATTTTATTGAGTGAAACAAAAGCCAAAGAACTGAAGAAATCAAAAGTTTCATACTTCACTGGCTACGCAACCATTACAACTATTGAATTGTCAATGCCCGGCCGTGTAAAGAGTTTCATCACTCAAACAAAAACAAACCCCTAGGCTTTTATTTACATAGATAAAATAATAAATAAATAAACAATCTCATTCTATTAAAGTGATTCACAAATAGGGCAGTAAATGAACCAAGCCGTTCATAAACAGCTCAGGTTTGGCTCGATAAAAAACTCGTTCATATTTGTTTGTTTATAAACAAATCAAGCTTAAGCTTTAGTTTTAGGCTTGTTTAATAAATGAGCCGAGCCCAAGTAAAAAATATTGTTCA
Organism: Castanea sativa; assembly: GCF_040712315.1. Classification (NCBI taxonomy): domain Eukaryota; kingdom Viridiplantae; phylum Streptophyta; class Magnoliopsida; order Fagales; family Fagaceae; genus Castanea; species Castanea sativa. Next base: position 3,929,124 of record NC_134014.1, read on the forward strand.
TGAACAAGCTTGTGAACATAAGGCTCAATACAAAAGTAACAAAACAAGTTGAGCCTAGGCTTATTTATGAGTTTAGTAATAAAATTTATATGAGCTTGACAATGAAGCTCATATCCTTCTAAGACTTTAATTAATTATAAGTTGAGACCACTCATCCAAACCAAATAGGCTAGATAATAAACTTAATATAGGCTTGATAATATATTTGTGTTGGATCTCAAGCTTGAAAACATAATACTAAGCTTGAGTTTGGGCTCGATATTGAGCTTGAGCTTGGCTTGACCAATGAATCAAGCCAAGCTAAGCCCACCTCAAGCTTTTATACTTAATAACAAGCTCAAACTTGAACATTATTTATAGACTCGTATCAAGCTGAAGCCAAACTTGAACATTCTACTTTTGTTGTCGAGTTGAGCTTAAACATTCACTACTCGATAAAACTCGGCTCATTTACAGCCCTATTCACAAAAAGCAGTCTCTCTCTTCTCAAATGGGTAAAGCCCAAACTAAAAGTCTGTTTGGGATCTGTTTATTTTGCTGAAATTGAAATTTTTTTACTAAAAATACTATAGATAAAGGTAAAAGTTAACTGAAATAGTATAATGAAACTTATAAATAGTACCAAAAAGTGCAGTAAGACTCATGACTATAGCCGCGTTTTTAAAAACGCAGCTTCAGCCCATCACTATGGCCGCGTTTTGAACGCAGCTATAACCCTTAATACTTCACAACAGCTTGCTTTACACCCTCATCCCTCTTCTGCTTTTTAGCAACTTGCTTCTCTAGCTGTTGTTCAGCTTCTCTCTTGCCTTCAAGAAGATCAAAAACACATAATTTCAAAACCTCAGTACAAGACACCACAAGAAACCAAGTACAAAATACTATAAATAAATAAATAATGTAAAAAAAAAAATACACCAAGACAAAACAAACAAAACAAGAACTCAAGCTATATGTATTTATCTACCATGGGCTTAAGGTTTCAACGGTGGCCTGAGTCTAGCACCAAAAACCAAAAAATAAATCATGTTTAGAATCATCATAACATTAAAATAAAAATAAAAAAGGAAATCACATCCTAAACACAGTTTTATTGATTTAAATAAACAAGAGTGCACATACCTGTATAGGTTGGTTGGTAGGGGTGTGGGTATGGGATTATGAAATAAGGGAAAAAAGAAGGGCAAGATGACCTAAATGGCTAAATGATGCCTCTGACCTCTGACTTTATCCAGGGCAGGATTGAGATCACATCCCCACATCAAATAATCAGCCCACCAACCAGATAGCAGGGAGGGTGTGGGGTTATGGGTATCTAATTCACCCATTAAAAGGCTATTCCAAAGTACAAGTAGCAATAAGTTAGTTAGTAATTAGTTAAAAGAAAATATTATATACCATATGCACTAGATTGATAGGTTATATCATTACTAGACTCTTTTGATAAGTAATAAAAGTTATATTAAAGAAAAGCACGGACCTCCCAATTTAAAAGAGGTATACTAAGAAGGACATATCTTTACTAGATTCTAGATCCTTCTAGGTAATATCATCTTAATTGCTTCCTGCTTTCCCCCAAGGCTAAGCACACTTGAACTCGATCTCTCCTTGAGCTTCCACTTCTACGTCAAGCATCATAACTACAATCTCTTGACTTTGTAAATTTTTCTTTTAAGAAAGGTACAATTCTTTTACCAGCACTGCCATTTATTCAAACTTAGCCTTACCGACAACAAAACACGTGCCAAATAACACTTCAATAAAAATAAATACTCTACAAAAGTAAAAATAAAATTAAAAAAAAAATTGAAAAGCATTGGAGTTTGAATTTGCATACACTTAGGTTTAATTTGATTGATCTAATTAAATTAGATTGGAATACAAACAGCTACGAAATTCAATGAAACAATCAACAGAAATCAACCAATTTGCCCTAATTTTCAGCTCAAATAAAAATACACCTACCTAAGAGACTAAATAACTACAATAACAAGTTAGATGTATTAATTCCCCAGGGATAGGAGCAACAAAATCCAATCAATGCACTTGTTCTTCCAAAGTCATCCACTTTACATTGGAGTAAGAGATCTGCTCATTTTTTTTATTGATAAGAATTGAGATGGGCATCAACTAACAACCTTGATACAACTTTAGAGATCTTTCACCTTTAATAAAATTCCCAAGGTCAGCAAGGGCAAATTAATGTTGACCAATGGATGAGGAAAACTTCTTGACTACAAGAAGGTCTATTATGTAGATAAATTTTAAAATAATAAACACTTTCATTTATTAATAAATTGAAGGGATTTGAAAGATTATATGCCACACCAGTGCAGCCCAAGCTGCAACACAATGCAGCACATGGTGCCTTAGCTGCCACACCAGTACACCCCAAGCTGCAACACAAATGTATAAGTGATACTTGAAAGATGACCTACATGAGCAAACTGAAAAACAGAATTCCAACTACATAGTTTAGGATAATTATAAACTAATTGGCCATTGCCTAATTGGCCTAGTGGAAGGGCTGGCACTGAAAGCAGCCCCCAAATCCTCAAGTTTTCTCCCTTTCTTGACCTCCAAATCTAAAATCCTACGCTTTTTCTACACCATTAACTCCATCTGTTCAGAACTTACTATCCAAATCTGTCAGCTCAGATTTGGATCCTTTCCCATTTTTCCTAGCTACATCATTTAATGAAATTAGTCATCAAACTAAAGTTAACACAACAGTTTTTATTTGTTTAAAGATAAAGAAAATTTATTCAATTGACAAGAACTTCTAGTACAAGTAAATTTATTCAATACAGAGGAACCTCTAGTACACAGGACTTGCACCCAAAGCTTACCTAAAATCAGTAATAAATAATTTTTAGGTTGAAATTAAACTTCATAATAGATCTGAGGGAAAAAGAAGATGAAAAAATATCTCCAAAAAATACACATCTAATGAAGCAGAATCCTCTTCCATCTTAGACCATTCAAACTTGTCACTAGTGTCCATGACACAATTAATTGAAAGCTCCAAAATGCTTTTTCCACAACCATGTTTGGATAACAGAAAAGATTGACTTGGTGAACATATATACATAAGTAAAACACATTTACCTATAAAAAAAAGGGTGGTATCTTACACTGCAACAACACATCTTTCAAATGGACATGAATTCCATTATATATAATCCAAAAATCAGAATGCACATTCCAATGGGATATTAAGTTCCACCACCTACCACTACCCCACATGATGGCACAATGCACATTCCAATGTCCCACCACCTACCCCACTAATAGTCATCTCACTATACCCATTTTGAATACTCGTCAGATGCAATCTTTGATCATTGAAGAACCTTCTTTGTCCACACGTGATAGCACGACTCATATTTGGTAACTCTAGACAAACAAGTAACAGCCATACAATTAATTGGCCATAAAAGACATCTCTGATTTCTCTCTTAGATAAAGTTCAACAATAGATAAGATCATAAAGCCAGCTTCCTGCAAGTTTCCATAGATGACTAGATGTGGAACAGTGGAATAGATAGTGCAGAGAATTCAAATATATGCCAAAAGCCACAACATAATCTTAAACTAGGAGAAAACAACTTAAAGTATAATGTACTATTACAAACACACAAAGCACAAATATGAAATATGGAAATACAAGACAAAAACAGTTAAGTAATTCATGCAACTAGGATCTAATTAATTTGCAATACCTATTCACTAAATAATTTGATGATAATACTAGTGGCAACCTGCCAAAATTTGCTGAACTTACCTTTTCATAGCGTAAACCATTAGCCTTGGAGTCATCAGCTGACCAAAGAAAGACACCATGAAGTACTAAAGCTTACCAAACCTTACCACCATTATAATTAGAGCTTTGGGTTTTGAAGTAGTTAAGAAATTGAGGCACATAGGTTCCCTTATCAAATGCATAAAACTAGAAGTTGACATAGTCTATTTGCTAGCTAGACCAGTTGTTCTCTTGTTTCTAAAGCCTCGTATAGGATAGGCAAACACAGCACTTTGTCATCCAAATAAAGGGAAAAACTCATTGTAAATTTCATTCTACCTACTATTGTGTGATTTGTAAGACCTAATTTTTAATACCATACCATATACTCTAGAACAGATTTGTTGAGTCTAAATTTTTTTTTTTTTGATAAGTAATAGATGTATATTGAAGAAAACTGCCTTATGCAGAAAAACAAAAGGCAGAGGGAAAAACAAAGAGCACTTAACCCTTCTTCTTGGTAGTTCTAATTCCACTTTTAGAACCCAAATTTAAGCAGTTAATGAAAAATGTTTCTCAGTGCCTTTTCACTGTAACTCCACTAATGTGTTATTTTAAGAGTGTCAGCCATAGAATTCAACCTCTGATGGTCAAAATTAGACTCCTTGTATATTACATATTTTGTGCGTGTGTATGAGAAAGATAGAGAGAGTAAATTTTACTTTCTCCATTAAAAGTTTGAATGCTTAGATACAGTTAATATCTACGAATAAAGACTTTGGCTTAACAAATCAACCAACCCACCAGCCATGTAAGCAACTAGCCATAAAACATAAAAAGTACAATCAGCCATGTAAACAAAACCTCTTGGATTCTCAACCCTTCTAATCCATAAGACTAACAGCATCCACCATCCACAACATGCAGAGAAAATTGTTAAAACACACATTAATCAAACTACGCATTTCCCACACCCCAAAAAACAAAAACAAAAATCAAAATATCAATCACAAAATCTCATAATAAATCACATCAGAACCATCCAAATTTCTCATCCAAATACCTAAATAAACCCCAAACGTACTATCACACCCAATACAAAATCTCAATCAAAGGCACTGTCTTTAAGGTTTACAAACCAAATCGACCAAAAACAAAAGTGATTGGCACAAATATTAGGGATGGATAGGACAATCAAAACCCAACCACTACTCCTTAAACATATCCCAATTGACAAACTTAACTGACCCATTTGCTTAAGAAACTAAAGAATCAATGATCAATCACCAAAATACAGAAGAAATTAAAAAAAAAAAAAAAAAACATACCTGGGTACCCGAGATTCAGAAGAGGAAGCACCAGAAGCAAGCTTGTCTGCACCTTCAGTGGTGCTCGAACAGAATACGCTCGTGGAGAATCCCTCACGGGAGCGAGACTCTGATCGAAAAATCCCTTTTGGAGGTTGAATCCTCCTTCTCAAGCTGGGAACTGAAGGAGTAAAGAACCCAGATGCATTGGCCATTCATGGAAAAAAAAAACAAAAATTAATAAATAAAAATTAAACATCGATAAGAACAAAAAATAAAAGAGATTTACAAAAGAGAGACGTGGAAACCCTAAATCGAAACCCCAAACCTAAAATCGAAACTCTAAACCAAAAATTGAAACCCTAAAACAAAAATCAAAACAATCAATTTAAAAAACTTACTGTTAGTTAGTCAGTGTCTTCAGTGAGATTGAAAGTTGGAGAGAGAGAGGGATAGACCCAAGGTAGCGCCGGTGATAGAGGACTGGGCTTTGTCGGCGCCGGTGTGTAGGATCGGTGGTGGAGATTGTTGGGAGTCACTTAGGGTTCGAAGGGCTTAGTCAGGGAGTTTTCCTGTTTTGGCAAAAATTACTTTGTGCCTAAGGGTTTTTTTTTTCGTATATATAGTCGGTGTTGTAGCCCCATTTACATAAATGCAACTTCAGGGGTGCTTGAAGCTGCGTTTACACAAACGCAGCTTCAGAGGTGACCATGGCCGCGTTTTTCAATAAACGCGGCTTTAGGATAGACTTATAGTCGTGTTTTATGAACGCGGCTTCAGGACTTTTTTTTTTTTTTTTTTTTTAAATTCAGATCAGTCTAAAGCCGCATTTTAAAAACGCGACTTAAGCCCAACCCAGAAAAACGCAGCTGGAACACCAATAAACGCGGCTACAGACCTGATCTTGAGCTATGTTTGTCGCACGCAGCTCAAACAGGGTCTTAGGCCGCATTTTTGCAAACGCGGCTGAAAAAAACGCGGCCTAAGACCCGCGTGTTTTGTAGTGTGAATAGTAAAATAAGTTGGCAAAATTAATCATGTCAAACGGAAACTAGGAATCTTTTGTTACTAACATGCATAAACCTCAAATATTATCCTACAAACAAATAATTCCATTGCTTCAACGTCATGAATGATGTACTAATACTTTACTAATTCTTCTTATAATGATGCTAACCATATCCACCGTAACTAGGTACAGAATCTGTTCCTCAAAAAAAGAAAAAAAAAGGTACACAATCTGATGAAGTCATGCATGATGCATATATACCCAATTGCTAATCTTTTCACCTCCTCATCTTTATTGGCAATGGAATTAAGGTAGTGTTTGGTTGGGGTGATTTGTGGGGGATGGAAAATGGGGGAGGGCAAGAAGATGAGAATAAATTCTGAAGACTTCTCACAAAGGTCTTCCATGTCTTCCTTTTCCTCCACTTTTAACCCTTAAAAGTTTTGCAAGCTCACGTACGTCAATAGTTCCATACATCCACTTTCTCAACCAAAGGCTGCAATGACTTCCACCACCAAAGAAGTAGCCACAGAGATTCTTCCTTACATCAGGGTCTACAAGGACGGCTCAGTGGAACGCCTCAAAGGCACGTTTATCGCTCCACCATCACCTGATCAAGACCCAGATACCGGAGTCTCATCCAAAGACATTACCATTTCAGAGAACCCTTCCATCTCAGCTCGCCTTTACCTCCCAAAACTCACTGCTCACAGCCAAAACCAAAAGCCCCCCATCTTAGTCTACTTCCATGGCCGCGGTTTTTTCTATGAATCCGCCTTCTCAAGCCTCTACCACCGCTACCATGTTCTTGCTATCTCGGTCGAGTACAGACTTGCACCAGAGCACCTTCTTCCAGCTGCTTATGAAGACTGCTGAGCTGCACTTCAATGGGTTGCCTCTCACTCAGCTGGTAACGGTAAAGAGCCGTGGTTAATCAATAACGGTGACTTCGAAAGAATATTTACAGGCGGTGACAGTGCTGGTGCCAATATAGTACATAACATGGCCATCAGAGCCGGGGTTGAGAGCTTGACTTATGGTGTTAAGATTTTAGGTGCTGTAGTTGAGCACCCCTATTTTTGGAGTTCTAAGCCAATTAGGTCAGAGTCTAAGGAAGGACACGATAAGAGCCGGCGGTGTTTAGTTTGGAACCTTGTGTATCCCTCAGCAACTGGTGGTATTGACAATCCAGTGCTCAATCCGGAAGGGCCAGGTGCACCGAGTTTGGCTGGGCTTGGGTGTAACAGGATGCTTGTGCGTGTGGCCGGGAATGATCAATTGAGGGACAGAGGTATTTGGTACTTTGATATGGTGAGGAAGAGTGGGTGGAAAGGGGAGGGAGAATTGTTTGAAGTGGAGGGAGAAGATCACCTTTTCCATATCCATAATATTGAGACTGAGAATGCTAAGGCTATGGTCAAACGCTTGGCTTCTTTTATCTTCAAGTAAAAAACAAAAAAATCCTTTCTGGCTGGAATTGTTTTTGGCTGCTTTCTTTGGATAGAGTTTGTAATATTAATAATGTTGTTGTGCCTGATTTACCAGCTCCTTAATAAAAAAATTTCTGGTGCATTAGAAGGAATGCTTCTTGGGACTGTAACAGTAATAATAATCATAGTGGTAGCATATGTTTCCTGATAAATCTTGTTCAGTTCCACTTGCTTCCTTATTATTATTTTTTTTTTTAATTTAACTTACGTTGTTTGGTTGAGATGAAGAGGCAAAGTCCTTGTGTTAAAAGACTGCTTATGGTTATTTATTTATCTTAGAGTAATATACAGCATTATTACAATAATTTTATAACAAATTCTAAATAGCATATTGTTTTAAATTCTAATTTAAGCTCACTATTAACATTAGATTTTTACAATAATTGTATTGATTCTTGATTTGATAACCAAAGTGGACCACTCTCTTTAGTTGGAGGTGGTATTTTGTATCACGGGAGTATCAAAGTGGACCGTATAGATCAAATGTACCGAATATAGGACCAAATTGAATCTAATAAGACTGAAGTGGATAGAATAGACCGAATAGAACTAATATGAACCGAATTGACCAAATAGGACTAAAGTAGACTGAAGTGGACCAAATAGAACCAAACTGGACAGAATAGACCGAATACAACCAAAGTAGACCCGTAGGACCAAATTGGAATGAAGTGGACAAAATGGACCGAATTGGAATAGGACCTAATAAGACCAATGTGGACCGAATAGGGTTAGCAAAATCACACACACAAAAGAGAGAGACATAAAGATTATCAGTGGCATTATTTTATTTCACTTTCAGCTAGTTGGAGAAAAGATGGAGTAGGCCTTCTGGAGTTAAGAATTTTGAAAGCAACAATGACCGTTGGATGGGCTTAACCCAGGACCATATTGCTCCTTGCAGCAATCCTCAATGTCATTTTTATTTTCAGAAATATCTAATTTTTATGCCTTCTATCATTTAAAAAAAAAAATTAAGAAAACGAGATCTTTTAAATAGACGTGTTTATTTATTTATAACTCGGAATTTTATGGAGTGAAAGAGATATCTTCTTAATTTGATAGTTGGACATTTAATGTGAGATTTTATATTTATTCTATGGGAAATTAATTTGGTAAGAAGTAAAGTCCAACAGCACATGCTGCCAAAGTAGGATGAATTGTGAAGTTCCAAAACCGGTTTATGATTTTTTGGGCTACTCTACTTCAATTCATTGAAAAGATTAGTTCAGCCAGTAAAGAATGTTCTTTAAGAAACTATATTCTCCAATCTCCAATGTCTTGTTCTTTGGCCTTTTTTGACCTCCTTACTTGCTCTCTATTTTGTTTTGCCAATATTGAAGCCTAATGTTGCTTATGTTTTAATTGAAATTAGTGAATATATCCAAAAAATTTTACGACATTGGGAATCTTTTAATGGGATATTCATAACTGCTATTGCTTTTTTTTTAAAGCTAAAATTAGATACATATGATTTTTGTGAGACTAAACCTGTGTGATAGGCTTAGATGTCATTTAACTGACACATTAACACAAGCATGGATGGAATAGCTCCTAATCAAAACTATAGATAACAGTAGGGACTATCTAAAAAATTTAAACTTTAAAAGAAAAAAAAAAATCAAAATCACCCCAAATTTTAAAGTTGTGACTTGCAATTAGTCTTCTTTTTTTCTTTTTTTTGGGGCCCCCAGCTCTCACTAATCTGAAAGCTCGTTCGCGGGTTATTTATTAATAATTCACACATTTACATCAAACCAAAAACGAGTGGGTGGGCCTAGCTTGGCAATGGTAACTTTTGGGCTCCTGAAAATCCTTAGCCCATTCGGACACTTAACGCTAAAAGTGTATACTACTCTTCTGAGCCCAATTGTTTTCTTAACATTGCTAGTTTGCTATCCAGCCGACATAGAGTCCGTTTGGATAGAATTTATTGCTGAAAACTGAAAACACTGTAGCAAAATAATTTTTTAATGTGTAAAAAAACACTGTTCATTCTTTTTTTTACTGTTTATATGCCTTGGTGCACTGTTCATGTCCCATGTAAAGTGCACCAAGCGCTGGTCTTCAAAAAAAAAAAAAAAAAAAACGCAAACGCTACCATAGTTTGTGCCTGAAAAATACATGCAAAACGTCCATTTGATTAGGTAGAGTTTGGACAGCACGTTATCGTCCGGTGTTTTTTAGTGTGTCTCATGCATTGTTTACAGAACTTGTAAGTATTTTTTTTTCTAAAAAAATAACTTTAAAACTGGGTCTTAAGGTATTATTCACACATTTAAAAATTATTTTATTACAATATTTTCAATTTTTAGCAATAAGCGGTATCCAAAATTTATTATCTTCTAAATTTTTGTGGCTTATTTGCACAATGTAATACAAAATATATAGGTTTTTTTTTTTTGGTAACTTTTATGTTAAATATGTAACAAAACTATAAAAAAAATTAGCTAATTTTTTTAATAAAATTTTTAAAAAAAAACTACGACAAAAACATTATAAAAAAAAAAGTTAGAAAACTTAAACCAAACAATCACTATAGAAGCCGACAAAACATCAAGAACACGCTGTTCTTGGATCACAAGAAGTTAGGGATGTCAAATGGGTGGGTTTGGGGTGGACATAAATGGGTTAGGTATATAAAACTCATTCACCCATTAAAACTCATTTAACTAATTGCTTCTAACCCAAACCTAACCCAACCCAATTATAATGGGTAAACCCCAACCCACCAAATTATCAAAATTACCAAAATGCCCATAAACACAGTAACAGCACAGCAATAGGAAAATAGAGGAATGTCCACTGTTTGGTTGCTGAGAAAATTTAGAAATATAAGGAAATGAATTTTGAAAATTGGATTCCAATTATTTATGAACCGAAAACCAACAAAAAAAAACACACACACAAAAGCTTTCTCCTCCTCCGACGATGATCTCTCCATTTTGTCGAATTTCCCTTTGCGTCACCATCAATGGCAGATCGTCGAGAGCTTCAAGGTTTAGATGTTGCAGCGGAGTCATGAGCGATTGCTGGAGCGAGAGCTTCTGATTTTGACTTACGCTGATGAGTTGGCTAGTATCGTCGTCATCGACAAGATTCATCCCAATCAGGTTCTTCCCGTCGATCATCCAATCATTTCTAGCTTCAATTCCGTCTTGAATTTCTCTCAAGGTTTGGAAAATGCTTCCTTCGATGCTTCGAAGCCGCTAGAAATGGACTCTGGTGAGCTCTCTTTTAATGTTTTTGTTAAAGATAATAAAGAAATTGGAATGTGTTTGGTTGCCGAGAAAGTTAGGGAAACAGAAATAAGAAAAAAATTAGAGTATAATTTTGTCTGAGGGCTTTTTTTATTTATTTATTATTATTATTTTTTTTTTTAAAGGGAAGGGCTAGGTTGAATTGGGGTATATTGTTTTTGGGTCCAATGGGATTCAATGGGTTTTTAGTTAAAACCCAATAATCACTAAGTCTAATTGGGTTGATGTTCATTTAACCCCACTAATAATTGAGTAGGTTTGGGTTCAATTAGAGTGAGTAGATTTAAGTGGACAAATGAGTTTAGACTTACTTTGTCACCCCTACAACAAGTATTTCTCTAGCTAAAATAGTTTTCAACCACAACACGGAAAATTTCTCGCTTGGATAACGTCCGAAGAAACGGGAATAATGTCAACAATCACCAACCAGTAGTCAACATGACGTTCTATTCATCAAGATCAATATGCTAAAAATTTTCATTAACTTTAAAAGTGGTTGTTTTAATTTTGGTTTGGAAGTGACTCACTGTTTTCTAGGATTCATCAATCACTTCTACTATTATTAATTTTTTGGGTTGTGTTAACGCAGTATTATGTCTTCTTTTTTTTTTAGCAACTTTATAATCTTGTAGGCTGTAGAGACAACTTTATAATGAGAAAAAAAATATATTATAATTGGTCCCATAGCCTATATTAAATAACATAGGCTGTAAGACTAACTTTTTGTCTTTTTCTTTTCATTTATCTAATTTTTTTATTAAATGAGACTCACGTTAGTTCAACTTTAATAAATATTATACAGTGCTTGTTAATATTTGCCTTATTTAAATAAATAAAAAATCAGGTACCACTTAAAATAGAATAAAACAATATTTTTGTTATAATTGTCCCCATGGCTGATTGTATGTAGTTGAGAAAAAGTGGTAGTCTATGTGAAAGTGACAAAAAATTAATCATAATTGCCTATATATATATATATATATATATATAACCGAAATCTTTGAACCTCTCACAATTTTTTACATTAGTACAATATTTAAATAAAATAATCATTTTATTTAAATAAAATTATTATTTTTAGTCCAAATTTAACAATGAGTGAAACTCTATCTTTCTAATAAATCTAAGGTAAACTCAAACTCATCATTATCATTTTTTAAAAACAAAATTATTTTTGTTTAATCAAAAATTAATAAGAAGTGGAATTCTATCTCTCTAATAAGTACAACTAAACCTCAAACTTAAAAGTTGATAATCTATATAAAAACAAAAATTCTGATAAGACTAAAAAAAAAAAAACAAAGAAAAAAAGAGACTCACGTTAAAAATATGACTAAAAAAAAAGACTCACATTAAATTATAAAAAATAGAGAAAGAGAGAGAGACCCCTATTAGGGCTTTCTTTCCCCTCCTCAAAGTCCTAACAATTACCACCTCAAAATCCTAAACTTAACTTCACTTTAGAATTCAACCAAAAAAAAAAAGGGAGAGAGAGACTCACGTAACAAAAAAAAGAGTTAGGATTAAGAAAAAAAAAATGACTCCTGTTAGGAGTATCTTTTCTCTCCTCAAAACCTTAGCAATTACCACCTTAAAACCCTAAACCTAATTTCACTTAAGGATTTAAAAAAAAAAAAAAGAGACTAACATAAAAGTAAATAAATAAAGACGCAAACAATCTAATTCAACTTTCTTCTTTGATTAATGAATTTTATGTTAAATTTTTTTATATTGTTATTATTAATAAAATTTCAATTCAACATATGTGGATGTTTGTTTATATTTTTATTAATGAATTTTATCTTTTATGTCGAATTTTTATTTACTTTCATATGTGCTTGAGATTTTCTTTCTATCTTATTCTTTTATTATGTTTAGAATTGATTTTATTTTGAGTATTTGGGTTAATCTCTATATTTATATTGACATTGTTTTCATGGGTTTTGTTTTTAGGTTGAAATTTCTACTAATTTTTTTTTAATTGTATATAGCAGATAAAACATCTCTATTTTTTTGGAGAAAAATTAAAGCTACAACCTATGTCTTCCAGCCTAAAGAACAATAAATTTTTGTTTGGTATGTTATATATAAATTTGTTAAATTTGATTTGATTTTGAAGTAGAATTTGGGGATTCTATAAATTTGGTTTTGTATTTATATCTTAGTAGGTTGATCTTAATTCTTCACCTTAAATACTTTTTATTTAGGTTCATGTGATTTTTTGTTTTCTTATTAAAAGTTATGGTTTTTGGTTGATTAATCATTTGTTTGGATTAATTTCAATTAATTACTTGTTTGGATTCAACATAAAAGATAATGGAATTAGGTATTATAATTTTGATATTGTTCCATGTTTTGAATTGTCTATATTGTTATTATTACGAGAAAGACATATTGCTATTCAAATTTGAAACTTGGTGTGTATTCCTCGTATCATGGTCTTTGTTTATATATTTGCAGTTTATATTAGTTTTGAGTGTGTGTATATATAACTATTAATAGTTTTACTTTATTAATTTAAGAATGTTAAATTACTTTGTAGGTTTCGGTAACTATGCACTTGCAACTCAATAACGTTCAATGTTAGACAACACTTCTAAACTATGGAAAAGTATAGAAGTTAAATATTTCTTCATTTTTTTTCAAAGTCAATAGATTTTCTGTGCATCGCACGAGTTAGCGACTACTATATATATATATATAAAACCAAAGTTTTTAACTTTTTGTTAGCCTCACAAAAACTTTGCCAAGTAGGCTTTCATTTTATTTATTTATTTATTATAACTTTTATTTTTAGTCAACAACTCACCTGCCCTAATTATTTTCTTTCTCCCTCTTCAATCACATCCCATCCCTCAACTCAACCAAACCCCACACCCGTCCTTTTTTTCTCACAAGCGCCAACCAAGAAGATGCAGGGAAAGATGTGGTCAATTCCAGTACTGGTGTAACTCTTTAGGGCATTTAGGGCATGGGATCAAACTCTTTAACGTTACGTTTGATCGGATATGCAAATTCCAATTCTGATTGACATTCAATTCGTGTTCCAAGGCAATCAGCAGAGTAAGGGTCGGAGAGAGATTAATATCCGTTTATTTTGCTGAAACTAAAATTTTTTGTGTGTAAAGTACTATAAATAAAAATAAAAGTTAGCTGTATAACAAGACTCATGAATAATATTAAAAAGTGTAATAAGACCCATTAATAGTATAAAAAATAAGCTAAATAGTAAAATAAACGGCCAAAATTAATCATGACATACCGACCCATTGTGTTTTTTGAAGAAGCTTATGGTATGATGGGAATTGAAAATTTTAAAATAGAAGAGACATACACATGGTGATATACGTGTAGGCCTATAATCGAACCTGCAATTTGGATGGTGTGTTGGCATGCCCTACCTCCTATGTAATCTATATATAAAACCGAAACCTTTGAAACTCTCACAATTTTTCACGTCAGCACAATATTTAAATAGAATTATTTTTGTTTAGTCTAAACTTAACAAGTAGTAAAACTCTATCTCTCTAACAAGTCCAACTTAAACTCAAACTCATCATTTTTTTTAAACAAAATTATTTTTGTTTAATCCAAACTTAACTAAAAGTGAAACTATATTTCTCTAACAAGTTCAACTTAAACTCAAACTCAAACATTATTATTATTATTATTATTATTATTATCTCTCTACTTCACTAACATGATATTTTATGATACAATGCAAACTTATAGCCATGGATTATTCTTTTGAATGTAACTCAATCTTTTTTTTATATTTTTCTATTTTTATTTCATATATATTTTGTTTTGTTTCAATAATTTCTAAGCCGTGAATTATTTTATTCTTTAATATTTTTTACTCTTTCAAAAGTTTTAATATCTGAATTTTTAAGTTATTTTTTGCAGTATCTGAAATTGCCTGACAAATTTTTTGTAAGCCATTACACGTTCAAACCATGGCTTTTTCATCAAATTGTAACACAAATTGAAGTCATACAAGAGCAAATAATGTAATGGTGTAGTTTCTTAAATATTATAAAATTATTCTAGTCTACTTCACAAATAAGTAGATTCTCGTGCATAGCACAAATTAGTGACTAGTAGTCTTATAGCATTGTAAGCTTTGATAATCAATAAAGTTACGTGGTTTTGACCTCAAAAGGATAAAAAGTAAAAACCTTATCCTAATGTGACTAATAAACCATCTCTTTTGATTGCACTTTATAGCATTTTGATGGTGTCGTGTTTTAGTGCATATAATTTTGCCAATCAAGCACCAGTAGTTTTAGATTGGCATTATAGTAGCCAATTAAGCTAGGTTAGGTCTCTCTCTCAAAAAAAAAAAAAAATGAAGCTAGGTTAGGTTGCTAACATTACTATTTACAATCTTTGGGACATACATTGAGTGATAGATAGTATCAGTTTGATCTAAGTGTACTACACATCAGAAAAAAAAACTTATTGTTATTTTCTCTTTGAGACTTTCATTAATTTATTTTCTGTACTACACATATAAGTAGGCTTCTATGCATCGCTTGGGTTTGCTGCTAGCAATTGTAAAAAATTGTGATTTTTAACGTGGTAATAGAATTAGTGAATTACTCTTTAATTTTCTTTTTTCCTTCTATGCCATAACACATACTTTATGCAAGACAACATCCTTTACGTATATAGAGGGGAACGCCCTTCACTATGTGCTGGTTTGGATCCAGCTTATTAGTGCTGCGTCTGCGTTTTGCTTCTTTTTTTTTTTTTTTTTTTAACCCAACCGCAAGGTTGGACTTTTCAGCCATGAACAGTGCACAAATGCACTGTTCATGAGTCCCACAAATTTTACTTTTCAGCAACTTTTTCATTAAAAATAGGTCCCACGGTACTATTCACACATTTAAAAATTATTTTGCTACAGTGTTTTCAGTTTTCAATTTTCAGTTTCAGCAAAATAAGTTCTATCCAAACGGACCCTATATATCCCATAGGATTTGATTATTAGAAATAACAAAATCAAAAAGAAGAGAATGCTCCACCACTTTGCTTCTGTTATCCCCTTTAAATCTAGTCTAATCTCTCTCTCTCTCTCTCTCCTGGAAATAAAATTCCAAAAGGATTTTCATTGGAAATTCACAATTCATATTCTCTGTCCTCCCAATCTCTTTTTAACTCTAATTTGTGATCTTTATAATAGCACCTCATGGACACTAACTAATTTGACTATCTATAACCTATAAAAAAAAAATTGATTTCATAGAATAAGAGTGGTAAAAGACATTAAACTCAATCAACCTACACAATTAAGATACTTCTACCAAGTACCAACCCTTCATGAATAGAAATTAAGCCAATCTAAACCATCCTTTTATACATATGCATGTGTTAGATGTTGAAGTTGTAAGTTATTATCAATAGTCCAGGGGCAGCGCTACGTTGTAGTCAAGGGGTTCAAATGAACCCCCTGACATGAAAAAAAAATTATATATATAATATTTTAAATAAAATAAAAAATTGTTTTGAACCCCTTATTATGAACATTTGCACACCTTGAAAACCCTGAAAGCCCAGTTGAATTCAGTTTTAAACTCCAAAAAAAAAAAAAAGAGTTGGTCTTTAATCTCAGGGAAAAAAAAAGAAAAAAAGAAAAAAAAAAAAGGCCAAACCAAACCTAAGAGGAAAAAATGTAGTCTTCTTCCAATATCCCTCTTCACTCTCCAAACCCAAAGAAAAAAGGTAGCCACTTCACCCACAAACAATCTGTTGCCATCTTACTCAGATCTACCGCCACATCGCCAACGCCTGAACAGTCCTTGATCTACCGCCACCACTACTTGATCTGGTATTTTCATCTCTCTTACATTCACTACGAGAGTGTGTGTTTATAGTATTTTGATAGACTTCTGTCAGTGAATCAGGGTGTGTGTGTGGGGGGGCCGGGGTTATAGTGTTTCGATACTTTGGTGGAGTTTGGATAGGCGTTTCTGCGTCCGCGTTTTGGTTTTTTTTTTTTTTTTTCCTCCAGCCGCAAGTGTTGACCCAATTTTCTGTGAACAGTGCATTCGTGCACTGTTCACGGACCCACAAATTTCACTTTTCAGCAATTTTTTCATTAAAAATGGGTCTCACGGTACTATTCACACATTTTAAAATTATTTTGCTACAGTGTTTTCAATTTTCAATTTTCAGCAATAAGTTCTATCCAAACGGACCCTTTATCTTTGAGTTCTGAGTCTTTGGCTAGTTGATTGTCTCTTTCTATGCACCTGTACTATTAAGTTTTTGTAGTATTTGATATTAAGTATTGAGTTATGAGTTTTTTCTTTTGCTTTTTTGAGTCTTTGACCGTAGTGTGTGGGATTGATTGTTGCTACGTTGGTGGGTCAGTACCTTAAATGAAGAGTTGTAAAGAAAATATAAAATAATTTATCAAAATGTCTAGCAAATTCATAAAAAATTGGTAAAGAGTAAAAAATATAAACTAATAAATTAAAGTATCCTAAGTAATAATAATTGAAGTTCACTTACAACAATAATTAATATGTTATTGGATTAAAAAAAAAATGTGTCAAATGAACTTATAGTGTTTTTTTTAATAGATTTTATAAAATTTATGTTTCTTATTGATCTCTTGGAACAAATATCCTAGAGCCGCCACTGCAATAATCCAACTTTAACTAATGATATTTTGAGTTGAATTATGGGTGATTGATTGATTGTCATGACTCAACTCTCTCAGAATGAGCTTCCTCATTCATACTGGGAAGCTAATCAATATTGTGGGGTTACTCTATCGAAAATAATTATTAGGGCCTCATTAATCGTTTAAAAATTCTAGATTATACTGATCATGTTATTTCTCTATTTGTAATTTTGGATTAAGTTGATTATTGGGTGTGCCATTTCTACAATCAACAAACAATATCATGTCCCTACCATGATTGCTCTGATCTAATAATAAATAGCTTCGCATCTTTAATGTCTTCTCCATGAATTATTGCTGTGAATGGACCCAACTGCTTTTCCATAATATCATATATGTACACTCCTTTTTTCCACTCTATCTCACCTGCTATTTCTCACTTGCTAGACATACTTGACCATTAGACTTTATCTCACTTGCTGTGAAGAATTTCCATAATATCATATATAGTGAGGAAGTTAGTGGGCATGAGCCATTGCTGTGAATTTCAACCATATGTCCCACTTGCTGGGAATGGACCCAACTGCTTTTCCATGAAATATTCTTCTAATGGTCAAGTACGTCTCCTACAAGTCTCTCTACAGTTTTCAATAACAACAAATAATTAAAAAAGTCATGGCAAAAAGAAAACACACTATAAAGTAGTAAGATCAACTTTATTTCAAATATAATTTATAGTTTATATTAAACTTTACCAATCAATTAAAAATTTAAAAGTATATCAAGTACTAAACAAAAAATGTCACACTATCAAGGAAATAAAATCTCTGTACATTTCAAGTGTTCAGCATATAGATTTGGACAAAGTAGAACCAAGTCAGTGGCCCTCTGCCCTCTCTCTCTCTCTCTCTCTCTCTCACATATGGCTTCCATTACCAAAGAGGTAGAGAAAGAGCTTATCCCATTCGTCCGTCTCTACAAGGACGGCTCAGTTGAGAGATTAGGGAACTCTCCCTATGTGCCTCCATCGCCACAAGACACAGAAACTGGAGTCTCATCAAAAGACATCACCATTTCACAAGACCCCTCCATCTCTGCTCGTCTCTACCTCCCAAAACTCAACCAACCCCACCACCAAAAGCTCCCCATCTTGATCTACTTCCATGGCGGAGGCTTCTGCATCGAATCCGCCTTCTCCTCTGATCACCAGCGGTACCTCAACAGTTTGGTCTCTCAAGCTCAAGTTGTGGCTGTATCAGTTGAGTATAGACTAGCTCCTGAGCACCTTCTCCCCATTGCTTATGAAGATAGCTGGGCTGCTCTCCAATGGGTTGCATCACACTTCATAGATGATAATGTTGTCATCAAAGAACCATGGTTGATCAATCATGGTGACTTTAACCGAGTTTTTCTTGGCGGTGATAGTGCAGGAGCTAATATTGTACACAACATAGCCCTTCGAGCTGGGGTTGAAGGGTTGCATGGGGGTGTTAGAATTACAGGAGCTTTTCTTACACATCCTTTCTTCTGGGGCTTAAAGCCAGTGGGATCAGAATACACTGCTGAACGTGAAAAAGGACTGGCTTATTCGATTTGGAACCTAGTATATCCATCGGCACCTGGTGGTATAGACAATCCAATGATCAATCCGTTCGGTCCAGGAGCACCAAGCTTGGCTGGACTTGGTTGCTCTCGGTTGCTTGTGACCGTGTCTGAAAAGGATAGGCTGAGGGATAGGGGTATTATGTACTACAACGCAGCGAAAGAAAGTGAATGGAAAGGTGAAGTAGAGTTGATTGAAGTTGAAGGAGAGGGCCATGCTTTTCAGATTTTGGATTGTGGGACTGAGAATGCTAATAATTTGATCAAACGCTTGGCTTCTTTTCTCCTCAAGTAAAATGATCCTTCTCTGGTGGTCTTGTTATTTGGTATCT
Organism: Castanea sativa; assembly: GCF_040712315.1. Taxonomy (NCBI): domain Eukaryota; kingdom Viridiplantae; phylum Streptophyta; class Magnoliopsida; order Fagales; family Fagaceae; genus Castanea; species Castanea sativa. The sequence continues at coordinate 3,948,497 of NC_134014.1, forward strand.
TTTATATGTAAACCCAAATGTTAGTTCTTCAAAGTTTCAAAATAATTTTTACATTTTATATGTAATACCCAAATGCTAGACCATGGATCATTTGTACTTCGATTGCTAATGAAGATTCTTAGCAGATGTTTTTATGGAAAGCAGGCAAGTGTTTTGAGGAAACTACTTGTACACTGGCTTTACCAACTGCAATTTACTATATTTGGCTTGCCTGATTGTAATGCTAGAGCATAGAATCCACATTAATGCTAGTTCAGGTAGATTGTCTTTCACTAATTAAGAGCAGAACATGACCAAAATACATTCATAAATGTTTGGGACTCCAATCTAGCTAAGGTCATGGCTTCTAACTTCTAAGATAATCCATTCGTGACCAGCAAAAAACAAATTTTGTATCTCTTTCTGCTGAAATTTTTGCAGGTCTTTCACCATAACTGTTAGTTGCCCGGGTGGATTGGATCCTTCTTTCTAGTGAAGATGTCTTCTTCTTCTTCTTCTTCTTCTTCTTCTTCTTCTTCTTCTTTTTGCTAGCCTCTGAATTTTTGAAAAAAATAATTATTAGTATATGGTTTTTATAAATATTATTGAACTATAAGGTCATTCACTTTATTTAAATTATTTAATTATATGTAAGTTGCATTTTAAAAATCTCTAACATATATATCATTAATTGTTGATTTAATGGCATTTTTACTTTGTTCTTTTTACAAGAAGTAGAATCTTATATATATCAATCAGATTTTACGATCCGAATTCTCCAGACATTCTCACCAATTTTACAGAGAATCCCAATTTTAATAGCCCACACAGCCATAGTCCTCCATAAAGCATGGCTGCATGTAAATATTCTACTAGCCATGCCATGGAGATAAAGAGTACTCTTTCCCAAAAAGAGGACATCATCCTAGTGCCACACCTTTAACCTCTAAGATTTCTACCAATTGACTTGAGAAATAGAGGACAATAGCCCACACCCACTATGCATAATTAGTCTTTGTCTCCCACCCACCATGCATTTGACCCAACGCTAATATGGATTTTTTTTCCAATCAATAACTTGTCACATTGAGATATTTTTTATGACTCTATCCTTATTATAACACAAATTTTTTTTCACAACTATTCAAATAGTATATTGTGATTTGTGACCAACAAAGGTGGTGAAAGTAACTAATACATGTAGAAGTGGTATTAAACCTAAACGGTACCAATCATAACTTATTACTTTAATGGGAAAAAAATTATACTTTTAGCATCATTCTTAGTCTAGCTTTATGTTATCTTTATTCAAATTGTGCCAGTAATATCAATGTTAAAGCAATATTGGTTCTGTAGTACTCATGAGATTGAGACACTCTAACCATGAATAGACACACAAAGAAAAAGAAGTTATACTTTGGTTTTGAACTTTCCGCATCTGATTGCATGGCTATAAATTAAAAGGTGGGATTGCAAATTAGACATAATCATGGAAATAGGATTTTGAGTTACTCTCAGTCTGTTAGTAAAAAAATGTGAATAGATTCTTTTTAATGAGTGTCTTAAGAACACAATACAAAGAATATTAAATGTTTAAAAGAAACGAATTAAAATTGAAAAAAATTTACTGATATGTGGATACAAAATTCAAGGTTGTTGTATGTATGTATGTTTTTTTTTTTAAATTAATGTACAATTTAACTTTATTTTTTGAAAACAAAAATCATTTTTTGCAACAATGATTGTTTTTATATAGAAACTCATCAGGTTACATATAGTCTACCCTTTAAAGTCAGATTTCTATTTTTCTCAATTTCACTCAAACAAAGAATAGCAAAATGTACCAACTTCAAACGGTCATTATTTACAGCCAGATGTTTGCTTTCTTAATGAAACAAGATTCACTTAGAAATTATTTATGATGATAAATGTTCAAAAGATCATTAACTTACCATTTTTGAGCAAATCAAAACCTCATCATTTTTTAATAGCTTTTAACCTAAACTTAACCCTAATATAATTATATTGATAGCATCCATTTTTTTTTTATGAAAGATACCATCCATATTTGATTAGATTACAGTTCTAAAAACTTTTGACATAAGAATTTATCCAACAAACCTAACAGCTTTTAACCTATATATATTGCTGATTGATAATGTTTTTTTTTTTATAAATTCAATAATTTGATAAGAAAAATTGTAATTATATATGTTGCCCCAAAGCTTCTTATCAATATCTAGCATCGCAGCACGCTTAGATAGCAAATTTTTTTTTAATTTTTGAATTGTATTTGAGATGATAAATTATTATAAGAATTAATGATATTATTTTATTATACACTAATTATAACAAATCAAAAAAAATTATGAAAAGTTATTAATCCCTCATTTTTTTTCAACTATGAGTTAGATAAAAGTAAATTTATTACTGCAAAACGGAAAGATGATGAAAAATAAAAGTAAATTTGTGAATATCATTATATTTATTATTTGATTAAATAAGATTTAAAATGATGTGATATTATATACCCTTTTAGAACTCAATAAAACTAAAATGATGTGCAGTATACATATTCGGTTTGAAGTACTCTTGAAAGGAACTAGAATCCCATTTTCCAGTCATGTACTTCTCCAAAAATGATGGCAAAATGATGATACGAACACGAAGTACTGTGTAACACTCATAGGTAGAATTGCGTTATAGCCCTTTAATGAAGTGCAACTGCTAACTGATAAGTAGGTAGCATTGCTTTAAAGGTAGCTAGCATTAATTGCTTTATATAACCTTGTATGATCGTTTTGTAACTTTGTCTTTAGAGGCGGTTTAGCTTTTTAATGAAAATCCTGTTTACCAAAAAAATCTGCTAACTGATAATGCAGCTCATTCATTATTTCACCCAACCACGTTACGTGCCAGACCTCATTTTGCTCATTATATATATATGTATTGGATGGTGCTTATTAGGGAAACTGTGACTTCAATGTGCAGTTTGTTCATGTGAAAGCTTGTATGATAGGAACTGATTTTTACATTTATTTCTTTGCATCCACCCACTCCATCTCTCTGTGATTCTTGACTCTTACTCTCTGAATTCAGTACGTACCATACTACAATCTCTCTCTTTATCTCTCTCTCTCTCTCTCTCTCTCTCTCTCTACAAGGCTTCAATGGCTTCCACCACCAAAGAAGTAGCCATTGAGCTTCTTCCCCTCATCCGAGTCTACACTGACGGCTCGGTGGAACGCTTGTTTGGTTCGCCAATTGTCCCACCATCACCTGATCAAGACCCAGAAACCGGAGTCTCATCCAAAGACTACCATCTCAGACAACCCATCAATCTCAGCCCGCCTCTACCTCCCAAAACTCACTCCCCATAACCAAAACCAAAAGCTCCCCATCTTGGTCTACTTCCATGGAGGCGCCTTCTGCATCGAATCAGCCTTCTCCCTCTTCTCCCATCGCTACCTCAACAGCATCGTCTCCGAAGCCACTGTTGTGGGCATCTCGGTCGAGTACAGACTTGCACCAGAGCACCCTCTTCCAGCTTGTTACGAAGACTGCTGGGCTGCACTTCAATGGGTTGCCTCTCACTCAGCTGGTAACGGTAAAGAACCATGGCTAATCAATCATGGTGACTTCGAAAGAATTTATATAGGGGGTGACAGTTCTGGAGCCAATACAGCACATAACTTAGCCCTGCGAGCTGGGACTGAGAGCTTGCCTGGTGGTGTTAAAATTTCTGGTGCTTTTCTTTCTCAGCCTTACTTTTGGGGTTCGAAGCCAATAGGATCAGAGTCTAAGGAAGGACATGAGAAGAGCTTGACTTCTTTAATTTGGAGCTTAGTGTATCCCTCCGCAACTGGAGGCATTGACAGTCCACTGATCAATCCATTGGGGCCTGGTGCGCCAAGCTTGGCTGGACTTGCTTGTGATAAGCTGCTTGTGTGTGTAGCTGAGAAGGATATGTTGAGGGACAGAGGTGTTTGGTATTGTGATGAAGTGAAGAAGAGTGGGTGGAAAGGTGAAGTAGAATTGTTTGAAGTGAAAGGAGAAGATCATGCTTTCCATTTCCTCAATGTTGAGGCTGAGAATGCTAAGGCTGTGATCAAACGCTTGGCTTCTTGTCTCAAGTAAATCTGTTCCATCATCAAATTACTAGCTATAAGGAATATGTTTGGGACTGTAATAGCCATAATATTGAAGCATTTATGTGTAGAGAGAGAAAATTTTCGACCTATCACAAGCTCACGCGTCATTATATACTATCAAGTCCACAAATTTCAGGCAATTACAAAACGTCACGTACTGCTGCTAGGTTTTACTATTACTATTCAAAAACCAATAGAAATTTGCCAAGTATCGTTGAAATAGGGGCATAAAATGCATGCAAAAAAAAAAATCATGCATTAGCATGTGTAAGCAATGACACAAGCAATCCAGCGTGTGTAAGCGATGACATAAGTAGACCAATCAAGCTGTGAAATGTGTCACCAATCAGACTCCGCCACGTGTCACTCACCCACCCCCAAACTCCTATAAATATAAGTCTTCCTAAGGCATTTCAAGGGACACCAAGCCATCTAGAACATAAGCAGCATCAAAAAAGATTCAAAAGTACTCAGAAGTACAGAAGCTCTGCAAGAATCAAGCCTCAAAGCCTTCAAGAACTTCAACCTCAAAACCAAAGAACATTCGAAGCAAAACCATCCAAGCTATCAACCTAGATCTTGAAGTTTGCTGGAATCAAGCTCAAAAGTCTCCAGAAACCTCAACAAACCATAAATTAACGAAACTCTATCGATTCAAGCCTCTAAAGTACCAAAGAACTTCCACCACAAACCTTCGAAGATGAAGAATGCGAAGAACACGAAAAACAAAGAATTTCTAACAAGCTCATAGCTAGAGATTCATTGTAATTCTATTTCAAAGGTCTTCGATCTATCCTTCAGTCAAATTGAAGGATTTTTGGTGTTCAAGTCAAAATCATATTATTAAAATTCCAATCAACAAGTCTTTCAAGGAGATCGAATTAGAGGATCACTCTTTTGTAATTTCAGAGAATTGAAACACATATTCATAAATGCAAATTCGCATTTGTGAAACTATTTCACTCGTTTAATAAATTTCAAACTAGAAATTTAGCCGTCTACACCATGAATGCTTCATGAGTCTTGATGCTTTGGTTTTCTCCAAATCTTCCCTTTAGTTGTTTCAGTTAAGTTATGCGGTTTGATTGATCTTTGTGTCAAAGATCATTTGTAGTAAAGTTGGTTTCTTTCAAAGGGATCTGAATTCTAAGAAAAATTCTGATACCACACCAGAATTGCTCGAATTCTAATATTAAGCTGTCTGTCTATCTAACATACTCAAATACTCTTTGATCTTTTTCTTACTCTCATGTGAGATAGTGCCACTCAAAAGTTTCTGCCTGCACATGCCTAAGATCTAAATCTAACCCACATTGGAACCCGAAAAACCTGGAGATCTACAAGTCAAAATTTCTCAAACAGATATTCTCTGCTTAATGGGATGATTGGCTCAAGCAATCCAGGTAAAGAAGACTAGTTTAATTTTACTGGCTCAACCAGATATTCTTTGTTACGTTGTCTTACATACAAAATAATTAAGAAGAAGAAACGTCAAAAATTTAAAGTGAGGAGTGGCTTTCTTCATTCATGACTTGTTTGTCATTTTGCTTGTCATTACTTCAGAGTGTAAACACATAGGCATGGAAATCAGAAACACAAAGAACAGGCCCCAAATACCACTATTGGCAAAATATGTAGTATTTTACTACTATTTGAGAAATATTTAACAATTTATTACTTTTTTAGAACTCGAGTTTCACAAACTTGAATTTGGCACGTTACTCGAGTTCTATAAAAAAAAATGGCCACCATGGCACTTGGAAGTGACAAAGCCAGGATTTTAGGTTGGAGGCAAGATCAGAAGAGAGTAAAATTAATCAGAAAAGTATTAATTGATATTAATAACAAAATAAATAAACAACTATATGCAAATGTAATTTTCATAGAATTTGGGTTTGTAAAAAACACTTGGGTTTGAGACTAAAAAATGTTGGTAAGGAAAGAAAAAAATTGTTTTACAAAACAGAAGTGCTATGAGTAGTTCTAAACTATAAATTATTTTATAACTTTTTTGTCAAAACTCTAATATAGTAGACTATGAATGATTAACAAATACTAACACATAAACTCAATTTTTTTCAACAATCATATCCTACCATGCAACAATTGTGTCAAAAATTTGTGATCATTGACTTTTTTGAGGTGCTATAGTGACTAGTGAGTGAAAGTAGTTTTTTTTTTAATTTTATTCAGAAAAATAGTGGTGGAGAAGTAGATTGTATAAGTGGTTTTATTTTATTATAATATTATTATAAGGTAGGACCCTTTTTTAAAAAAAAAGAGTTGCATTGGCCCCGAATGTGAAATGATTTTTCTGTGATGAACTAATACATAGTACAAGTACAATAGGTATGTAAAAAAACTAATTGTCCTTGTGTATGCAAATAAGATCTTGTACTACATAAAGTAATATTACTTGAGAATTTTTGGGGCGTTAGGGGGCATTTGCCCCCCTCCCTTCCCTCCGCCCTGCCTAGAACTTGAGTTCCATAAACTCGAGTTCCTTACAAATAAAGTTCCACATACTTAAAATTTCTTGCTTACATAGTTTTATTAGCATGCAAACCAACATTGACTAACTTTGCTCTTTGAAGACTTCCAGTTATTGTCTTCCTTGCACCTAACAAATACACAAATGAAGAAGAAGAAACAAAGAGAATCTCCAAGTGGTTCTTTGGTATTTATTGTATGTTAGTTTAGAAAGTACGCTAATGTAGATAGAAAGCTACATCCCTCTACCCCATGTCCAGCACCACTATCAGCTTCATTGGAATAGTTTCCCTTTCGGTTTCCAATATCTTAGATAAAAGAGTTAGAAAGGCATGCAAAGTACACTGATATAATGTGTACGTGGTAAGAGATTTTTGTTTGTTTATTTTTTTGAAAGTAATAATGTGTAGCCGTGTGAGTGCTATTATAAATTTTTTTTTTATTTGGTTACAAGTCTAGTTCTTGTTGCTACAGTGTTTTTTCTCTCCAATCACCAATCCCCTCTACAAGGGACTTATTTATCTATTATATACCCTGTCCTTCTTCATCTCCACTGTCTGCGTGTAGGTCAAATTGCTGACTTTGATCCTTGTCCTATCAACACCTTCTTGAAGTTTTTAGGAGTAGCTGTAAGGCTGCTGGCCACTGTTTAGGTATCACCTCCACATTAATGCGGCCAAAGGGTTAGCTGCAAAGCATTTAATGTGGTGGTAGCAGCTTTCCCTTAGATATTTCTTAGCTTCACTTCTTCCTATTCTTCCCTGATGTTTATCCTTATCAATAAAACCTTCTGAAGCGTTATCCTCGAGGGCAGACCAATCCTTTTGACCTTTGCTTTGCTTAGCCCAGAAGGAATTCCTCCTTAAACCACCTTCCTAAACCTTTGCAGTCATAGTTTGTTCGTGGAGCTCTAACTCTTATGTCTTCCATATAATTTGTCTATCCTTGAACCACTAAGCGTCCTCGAACAAGGCCCACGGCCCAATATATATCGTTGGGCCCTTTATCCCTACAATAGCCCTTCAAAATTTCCTTCTTTTGCTCCTCGGAAAAGAAAGGGAATTTGATACTACAATCTTTGTTCTGTTCTTCCCTCACATCATTCCTATCTATGTAGGTGTCTTTTCAATAGCCTAGAAGTATGCTCCTGACGCTTCAGCATCCGAAACACCCCTGCAATTAATTCCTGCAGCTCCATGTTCCTCACATTCTACAGTACGGTGGGGATCCACCGATTGGAAATTTTTATGGGAATTCGAGCAGGAATTCTCCTGCTTGCTTTTCTCTCTCATATATATATACTGTTCAGAGACCTCATTCGCTTCACTTTATGCACTCAAAAAATTCAAGAGCTAGTCCGAAGAGCCTTTCTTCCTTCCCCTAAGTCGTTTTTAGCCATCTCTTCTTCCTTTCCTCTCTTCTGTCCTTTCTTCTTCTTCTTTTTGTTCATTTAGATATCTTTCTTCCTCGGCCTATCCCATTTCATCTCATCTCTTTAATTTCTTTACTTTTCTTTGCACATATGGGGAGATTCGCTTATTTAGTAAACACTCCCAAGGGTCTAGAGAGTTTTAAGACTTTATATCGAATCCCACCAGGGGTTTCCATTAAATACTGTAAACAGGGAGAGTGGCACACCATGAGGTAGGAGGGAGAAGTCGTAATCCCTATTATTGCCTTTATAGAGGGAGGGGTGACAATCCCCATAAGCATAGTTATAAGGGATTATCTAATAGCTCATAGGCTTTCCCTTACCTAATGTGCCCCCAAAATGTTTGGGATTTTAGGTAGTGTAGACGGCCTTAATGAGAAAATGGGCCTAAACCCCACCCATCACGATGTCAATTGGATTTACAAACTTCACTACTTAAAAGGGTAAGGATATTACCTAAAAACTAGGGTTCTCGAGGTTAGGCTCATCTCATGCTTCCCTAAATCCAACAAAGGCATGAACAAAAACTTTTGAATCATCTCAAGAGAGTGGCACGATGGCCTCCACTGCCCAACGAGAGATGGGATACCAGGTGGGGTTCTTAGGTCTAGGTTTATTACTCTAAAATCACCTCTTTTTCTCTTTTACCTCTTCTACATCCCTTTCTCTCTGTTTGTGTTTGTAATTGAAATTTTCTTTGATTCATGCCATTTTTTTGACAAAAATTTTCTTTGTTTTGCAGATAAGCACACCGTCGTTCCAAACCCAAGTCTTGTCAACCAGCCAAACCTAGACAGAATACTTAAAGCCGAGGTTTTCATTCACAATGACAGTCAGTTACAAGCGACCCACCTCGTCCTCGGCTACAACCCTTTTTTGTCTAGTTTTCAAGAGCCGAAGTGTGTGATCAGGGCGAAAGATCCACGCTTGCACTAGATAAGCATTGCTACTGCGGGTTTCCTCGTCACCGGCCCTACTCCAATAGGTGCACTTGAAGTAACCCTGCCATCTCAGTATATAGCCGGAGAAGCCACCTCTTCCCAGCTTGCTATCAAAGAAAAAAATGAGAAAGAGATAGTTGACGTCTCGAATTCCGAAGACAATTTCAAAGTTTTCAACCTACCCTCCTCCTCGGAAAGCCCAGTTGGTGACTTCAGCCTTCTTCCCCCAGCACAAGTAAGTCACTCACAAGAAGACCCTGCCATCTCGAACTCTATGGTAATCCAACGTAAGACCATATCGAGTCTTCGGGACCTGATGAAGTCCAAGACAGAAGGCCATGTGCCAAAGAAGACTGCCCAGACCAAACCTCCCACCCCTCCATCCACCCAAGCTCAACATCCCGACCCTGCTGATCTTAAAAGGAAGAGGGATCAGAGAGGTAAGGAGGTGATGGAAGGGGTAAAGAGGCACTTTTCCAAGGAAGTTGAGCCCCAAAAGGTAGCCAAACAGGCCAGACTAACGCAGACAGTGGTGGAGAAGAGAGGTGACTCTCAGATAGCTGCTCTAGCTTGGTCTCCTACCCTGTTGTTGGATAGAGCTACCCTGACCGCTGACTCCTCCATCAGGGATTTCCGACAAGGAAGGGTTGGTAAGTCCACCAACTCCCCTCTTTATCTTATTTTTATTATATTATTATATACATTTTTTTATGCTCGTACTTATACTTGAATTCTATAACCTCGGTATTTTTTGTTTTTTATTATTTGAAAGGCTATCCAAGTTGCCCATAGAGTTGTAGAAATAGTCATTAGCTCCCATAAATCAATGAAGGAGGAGGAGGCTTGGTGCATTGCTACTGTGAACGCTTTCAAGTTAGCAGAAAAAAAGATACAATAGCTTAATACTAAGCTAACTAGAGTTAAGCAGGAAAAGAAAAACGCCAAGGCCGCTTTAAACGGGGCGGAGAAGCAGGCGGAGGCTTAACGCAAGCAGCTCTGTCAGGCGGAGGACAAGCTCGTCATGGCTAAAAATCAAATAAAAGTCCTGACCAAGAAATTGGAAGAGGCCAAGAAGGCCAAGGACCAAGCTTATTGACGGTCTTGTATGGCTTGGAAGTAATGAGGGAGTTTACGCGTAGCATGCACCACTGCCAATATGGCATTTTCCAATGGTAGGTACTAAACCTCTGCTTCATGTAAGGACTTGCTCATATAATAGACTGGCTTTTGCACCCTGCCATCAACCCGTATCAATACTAAGCTAACTGCATGGGAAGCCACACTAATGTAAGCAAATAGGACCTCATGCTCCTTAGGCTTTGACATGATGGGTGGTCAAGAGAGATATTCCTTCAACTGCTAAAAGGTCAAGATACATTCCTCGGTCCATTCAAACCCTTTCCACTTATTCAACAACTAGAAGAAAGGTCTGCACCTGACCGAGAGATAAATCGGTTCAAGGTGGCAGTCATCCCTATTAATCTCTGGACTTCTTTAGGGTTTCGAGGAGGCTGCATACTGGTAATTGCTTTAATCTGGTTAGGATTAATTTTAATTCCACAATGAGTGACCATGTACCCCAAAAACTTTCCTGAACTAACCCTAAAAGAGCACTTAAAAGCGTTAAGGCGAAGGCTGTGTTTCCTCAATATTCCAAAGATATCTTCAAGGTCATTAACATGCTCAAATTCTAGCTTACTCTTCACCACCATATCATCTATATAAATCTCAATATGTTTTCCTAGTTGTGGCTCAAACATCCTGATCATTATCCTCTAATAAGTGAATCCTGCGTTCTTTAAACCAAAGGGCATCACTTTGTAATGGTAATTTCCAGTAGGAGTAACAAAAGTTGTTTTCTCTTAATCATCCAAAGCTAAGGGTATCTGATGGTACCCTTGGAAGGCATCTAAAAAACTCATTCGAGGATGGTCTACAATGACATCTACCAACTAATCTATTCGAGGCATAGAAAAGGGGTCTTTGGGGCAAGTTTTGTTCAAATCCGTGAAATCTACACATACTCGGCATTTGTCTTTTTCTTCTTCACCACCACCATGTTGGCCAACCACTCATAGTAGAACACCTCCTTAATCGCTCCAACCTGCTTGAGCTTGATTACCTCCTCTTTGACAACCTCAGAATGCTCTTTAGATAAGCGTCGAGGTGGTTGCTTTTTAGGATGATGGTTGGATTGACATTTAATTGATGGAAAATGAAATTTAGATCCACCCCAGGAACTTCATAAGCGCTCCATGCAAACACATATTCTTCCTAAGAAACACTATTAGCTCATCTTTCTCCCGGGGAGGCAACTGAACTCCTACCTGGAAAAACCTTTTCGTATCATTATTTATAACAACTTTTTCTAACTTCTCACACTTTGCCACTTTTGTTGCCTCATCCATAGATAAAACAGTAATTTTTTATTGCTATAAGCCCTCTCCAGCAAAGGTCGAGGACTCCATCCTAGTCTGATGCCTAATTGCAGCCACCAAGTATTGCCTAGCTAGCTTTCAACCACTTCCTCCACCCCGTCTCCTGATGGGTATTTCACCTTGAGATGTAGAGTGGAAGAAACGGCCCCCATGGCATGAAACTAGGGTCTCGCCACAATGGCGGTATAAGAGAAGTAAGCATCCACAACAATGAAGTCCACCTTGACCACCTTTGAACCTGCCTGGACCAGCAGTCTAATCTGACCCATTGGGAAAACAACTTTTCCATCAAAGCATACCAAAGGTGAATCATAACTTGCCAAATCTTCAGGTTTCAACTTAAGCCCCTTGTACAAATTAGGGTACATGATTTTTACTCAATTGCTCTGATCCACTAACACCCTCTTCACATCATAGCCCCCTATTCTAGGAGTGACCACCAGGGCATTGTCATTTGGCTGCACCTTTCCAACCTTATCTTCTTCAAAGAAACTCAATGCTGGTCAGACCTCCATTTCACTCCTCTTTGGCGCAGGGAAGGAGTCCTCTGCGAGTAGCTGAACTATGAACAGTACCCAAGAAAGGTGGGAGTCGGTCCTTCTCGGAGCAGGAATAACGCTAATTGTGCTCATAGGTAGCTTTGAAGAAGCATCTCTCTAAGACCCTGACCCTACCTAGCCTCATTGCCATTAGGGTGATATAAAAATTACTTTAACTTACCACCTCAAACCAGCTGTTTCAGGTGATTCCACAAAGTTCTGTAATCCTTCGTAGTATGCCATCGCTCTTGGTGGTATTGGCAATGAAGGCTTTAGTTACGCCTCGTGGGTCCCCTCCCATCTTATTTGGCCACTGAAAATATGGTTTGTTCTTAATTTTTTCTAAGATTTGATACACTGGTTCCCGGAATACCATGTTAATTACCTGAGCAACAGCAGCCCCAAATTGCCTAGAAAAATCCCACTGAGGACATTTGTTATTATACTTGTCTAACCTAAAGCCCTTCATATCCTAAGAGACCACCTTGGCCTTGCCTTTACCCAGTTGTTGGTCCTCCTCAGCCCACTTATACATGTCAATGCGGTCCATGAGTTGACGCACATTTTTGATAGGTTTTCCAATTAAAGACTTCCTCAAATCGTGATCGGCAAGTAGGCTGACCTTGAATGTCCTTATAGCTACGTCGTCAAAATTCTCATCTATTTCATTAAACATTTCCCAGTATCGATTAGAGTACGTCTTTAGGGTTTTCCCCTCTCATATAGTCATAGACAACTGGGAGTCCAAAGGTCAAGGAACTCTACTGCAGGTGACGAAACAAGAACCAAAGGCTCTTGTAAGCTCTTTAAAGGAGGCAATAGATCCTTCCTCTAGACCTTTAAACCATCTCATCACCATGGGACCCAAACTGGATGGGAACACTTTGCACATCAAGGTTTCATTTTTGGAGTAAACAGTCATCCTCTGGTTGAAGTGGCTCACATGCTCCACAAAGTCTATCCTATTATTGTAGATAGTGAACATTGGCTGAGTAAACCGCCGAGGAAGCTTCCTCCTCTCAATCCTTCGAGTAAAAGGTGACTTAGAAATCTAATTCAGGGCCTGCTCATAGTATCGTTGCCGAGGCCACTGTGAGATGGACTTTTCCCTTTCCACCTATAATGGCACTCCTCGTCACACGAAAAAGACTCACTGGAGGGAGTCCTTGACCTAGGTCGGTAATTGCTGTCACTATCAAGACTAGAAGAATGGTCAAAACTAGAGGGAGTCCCCCTACGTCGCTCATGGCATAACCTCCTACGCAACCGGTCAATCTCTAGTTGCATGCTTCTAGTATTTTTCTTCATGGGAGATGTGACTTCCCCTACGAGACTGGCGCCTACTAGTGTGTGTGGTGTGCACACTAATCTCTCAGTCCCTTCTTCACTCAAGATTAACAAAGTGATCCTAACGTTGAGACCCAACGGACTCCTCCCGGTTTGGCCCTATGTCCCCCATAATTGAACGCTAATCTCACCAAAGCTTAAGTATTTCCCATAGACAGCGCCAATTGTAAGGCCTTAATTTGGTTCTTAAATCCAAATGGAAAAGGATCTAGGTACAAAGAGCCTAATGCAATGAATTTGTAGAGAGTGAGCTAGAAAACTAGGATTTAATAAGCCAATTAGTAGTTATAGCGAGTCAAAATGACAAGAAAACATGAATAAACTGGTTTTTCCCAAGGAAAATCGTCCTTGGCACGATCTGAGAAAACTAATTCTTATATATAAATTTCTTTTGAATTTGGTTACAAGTCTAATTCTTGTTACTACAGTGTTTTTTCTCTCAAATCTCTGATCCCCTCTACAAGGGGCTTCTTTCTCTTTTATATACCCCGTCCTTCTTCATCTCCACCGTCCACATATAGGTTAAGTTGTTGGCTTTGATCCTTATCCCATCAGCACCTTCTTGAAATCTTGGGGAGTAGTTGTAAGGCTGTTGGCCACTGTTCAGGTATCACCTCCACATTAATGCGGCCAGAGAGTTAGCTACAGAGCATTCAATGCGATGGTAGCAATTTTCTCTTAGATATTTCTTAGCTTTTATTCGTCCTATGCTTCCCTAATGTTTATCCTTATCAATAGAACCTTTTGAAGCGTTACCCTTGAGGGCGGACCAATCCTTTTGACCTCTGATTTGCTTGGCCAAGGAGAAATTCCTCCTCAAACTACCTTTCCAAACCTTTACAATCATAGTTTGTTCATGAAGTTCTGACTCTCACGTCTTCCCTATCGTTTGTCTGTCCTCGGACCACTAAGCGTCTTCGGACACAGCCTACGGCCCAATATATACCGTTGGGCCATTTATCCCTATAGTACCAACTTCAAACAGTCATATATATATATATATATATATATTTCACTCACTTAAAATCCAATTAGGTCAACTTTGTGTCCATTATTTACAACCCGATGTTTGCTTTCTTAATGAAACAAGATTCACTTAGAAATTATTTATGATGATAAAATGTTCAAAAGATCATTAACTTACCATTTTTTAGCAAACCAAAACCTCATCATGTTTTAATAGCTTTGAACCTAAACTTAACCCTAATATAATTATATTGATACCATCCAAATTTGATTAGATTACAATTCTAAAATCAAACTTTTGACATAAGAATTTATCCAACAAACCTAACAGCTTTTAATCTATATATATTGCTGATTGATAATTTTTTTTTATAATTAAATTCAATAATTTGATATGAAAAATTGTAATTATATATATTGCCCCAAAGCTTCTTATCAATGTCTAGCATCGCAACACGCTTAGAGCTATTTTTTTATTAAAAAAAATGAATTGTATTTGAGATGATAAATTATTATAAGAATGATTTTATTTTATTATACACTAATTATAAAAAAATTATGAAAATTTATTAATCCCTCATTTTTTTTTTCGACTATGAGTTAGATAAAAGTAAATTTATTACTGCAAAATGGAAAGATGATGAAAAATAAAAGTAAATTTGTGAATATCATTATATTTATTATTTGATTAAATAAGATTTAAAATGATGTGATATTATATACCCTTTTACATAGATTAGACTTAAAACGATGTGATATTAAAATGATGTGCAGTATACATATTCGGTTTGAAGTACTCTAATATCCCATTTTCCGTCATGTACTTCTCCAAAAATGATAGCAAATTGATGAAACGAACACGAAGTACTGTGTAACACTCATATTTTAGTTTTTTTTTATAATCACTGTGTAACACTCATAAGTAGAATTGCTTTATAGCCCTTTAATGAAGTGCAACTGCTAACTGATGAGTAGGAAAAACTTCTACATGCATCTGGTGTATGTAATACCTTCTCGATAAGTAGGTAGCATTGCTTAAAAGGTAGCTAGCATTAATTGCTTTATATACCCTTGTATGCTCGTTTTGTAACTTTGTCTTTAGGCGGTTTAGCTTTTTAATGAAAATTTTTTTTTTACCAAAACAATCTGCTAACCGATAATGCAGCTCATTCATTATTTTCACCCAGCCACGTTACGTACCATACCTCATTTTGCTCATTATTTATTGGATGGTGTTTATCATGGAAACTGTGACTTCAATGTGCAGTTTGTGCATGTGAAAGGGTGTATGATAGGAACTGATTTTTACCCTTATTTATTTGCATCCACCCACTCCATCTCAAACTCTTGACTCTTACTGTCTAAATTCAGTACCATCTCTCTCTTTATCTCTCTCTCTCTCTCTCTCTCTCTCTCTCTTCAAGGCTTCAATGGCTTCCACTACCAAAGAAGTAGCCACTGAGCTTCTTCCCCTCATCCGGGTCTACACTGACGGCTCAGTGGAACGCTTGTTTGGTTCACCAATTGTCCCACCATCACCTGATCAAGACCCAGAAACCGGAGTCTCATCCAAAGACATTACCATCTCAGAGAACCCCTCAATCTCAGCCCGCCTCTACCTCCCTAAACTCACTCCCCATAACCAAAACCAAAAGTTCCCCATCTTGGTCTACTTCCATGGCGGCGCCTTCTGCGTCGAATCAGCCTTCTCCCTCCTCTCCCATCGCTACCTCAACAGCATTGTCTCCCAAGCCAATGTTGTAGCCATCTCAGTCGAGTACAGACTTGCACCAGAGCACCCTCTTCCAGCTTGTTACGAAGACTGCTGGGCTGCACTTCAATGGGTTGCCTCTCACTCAGCTGATAACGGTAAAGAACCATGGCTAATCAATCATGGTGACTTCGAAAGAATTTATATAGGGGGTGATAGTTCTGGAGCCAATACAGCACATAACTTAGCACTGCGAGCTGGGACTGAGAGCTTGCCAGGTGGTGTTAAAATTTTTGGTGCTTTTCTTTCTCAACCTTACTTTTGGGGTTCAAAGCCAATTGGATCAGAGTCTAAGGAAGGACATGAGAAGAGCTTGACTTCTTTAATTTGGAGCTTGGTGTATCCCTCGGCAACTGGAGGCATTGACAGTACACTGATCAATCCATTGGGGCCTGGTGCGCCAAGCTTGGCTGGACTTGCTTGTGATAAGTTGCTTGTGTGTGTGGCTGAGAAGGATATGCTGAGGGAAAGAGGTGTTTGGTATTGTGATGAAGTGAAGAAGAGTGGGTGGAAAGGGGAAGTAGAATTGTTTGAAGTGAAGGGAGAAGATCATGCTTTCCATTTCCTCAATGTTGAGGCTGAGAATGCTAAGGCTATGGTCAAACGCTTGGCTTCTTTTCTCAAGTAAATCTGTTCCATCATCAGATTACTAGCTATAATGAATATGTTTGGGACTGTAATAGCCGTAATATTGAAGCATCTATGAATGCTTCATGAGTCTTGATGCTTTGGTTTTCTCCAAGTTTTCCCTTTAGTTGTTTCAGTTTAATTATGCGGTTTGATTGATCTTTGTGTCAAAGATCGTTTGTAGTAAAGTTGGTTTCTCTCAAAGGATCTGAATTCTAATATTACGTTGTCTGTCTATCTGACATACTCAGATCCTCTTTGATCTTTTTCTTACTCTCACGTGAGATAGTGCCACTCAGAAGTTTCTGCCTGCACATGAATGAGATCTAAACCCACATTGGAACCCGAAAAACCTAAAGATCTACAATTCAAAATTTCTCAACCAGATATTGTCTGCCTGATGGGATGGCTGGCTGGCTGGCTCAAGCAATCCTGCTGAAGAAGACTGGTTTAATTTTCCTTAATCATTGTGCGTGTGATTTTTGTAGTGTTGCCCTTTTGTTGTCTTACGTGCAAAATAAATAAGAACAAAAGTCAAAAATTTAAGGTGAGGCGTGGCTTTCTTCATTCATGACTTGTGTGTCATTTTGCTTGTCATTTCTTCAAAGTTTTCCTGTTGTTTGAAAAATATTTAATAATTTATCACTTGTTTGAAACTTAAATTTCACAAACTCAAGTTTGGCATATTACTTAAGTTTTTAAAACTCAAATTTTATATAAAAAAAATGACCACGACACCTGGAAGTGACAGAACCAGGATTTTAGGTTGGGGGCAAGCTTAGAAGAGAGTAAAATTAATCCGAAAAGTATTAATTGATATTAATAATAAAATAAATAAACAATTATATGCAAATGTAATTTTCATACAAAATTAAAATTTGGGTTTGTAAAAAACACTTGGGTTTGAGACTGAAAAATGCTGGTAAAGAAAGAAAAAAAAAATTGTTTTATAAAAACAGAGGTGCTATGAGGGAGTCCAAATCTTCTGTCCCACTTTTTCTGCTCCACTCTATACTCCACTAATAAAAACTTGCCACGTGTTCATCTAATTAATTAAATACTACCATTATTGACTTATTAATGCTACCGTTATTAATTAATAATAGTATTTAATTAATTAGGTGAACACGTGGCAAGTTTTTATTGGTGGAGTATAGAGTGGAGCAGGAAAAGTGGGACAGAAAATTTGAACTCGCTATGAGGAGTTCTAAACCATAAATTATTTCACAACTTTTTTTATCAATTGTGACAAAAAATTGTTTTTTTGGCATATAGCAATTGTGACAAAAATTTGTGAAAACTTTGTGATCATTGACTTTTTTAAGGTGCTATAGTGGCTAGTGAGTGAAAGTTGTTTTTTTATTTTTTCATAATTCTATTCTGAAAAATAATGGTAGAGAAGTAGGTTGTATTAGTGGTTTCATTTTATTATAATATTTTTATAAGGTGGGATCCATTATTTTTTTTTAAAAGAGTTGCAATGGCCCGAATGTGAAATGATTTTTCTATGATGAACTAATACACAGTACAAGTACAATTGGTATGGAAAAAAGCTAATTGTCCTTGTGTATGCAAATAAGCCTTTTACTCCATAAAGTAATAATATTACTTGAGAATTTTTGGGGCGTTAGGGGGCATTTACGCCCCCTCCCCCTTCTCTCAACCCTTCCTAGAACTTAAGTTTCATAAACTCGAGATTCTTGCCAATAAAGTTCCACAGACTTAAAATTTTTTGTTTACATAGTTTTATTAGCATGTGCAAACCAACGTTGACCAACTTTACTCTTTTAAGACTTCCGATTATTGTCCTCCTCGCACCTAACGAATATGCAAATGAAGAAGAAGAAACAAAGAGAATTTCCAAGTGGTTCTTAGGTATTTATTGTATTTTGGTTTAGAAAGTACGCTGATGTAGATAGAAAGCTACATCCCTCTACCCCATGTCCAACACCACTATCAGGTTCATTGGAATAGTGTTCCTTTCCAATACCTTAGATAAAAGAGTTAGAAAGGCATGCAAAGTACATTACTGTAATGTATAAGTGGTAAGAGATTTTTGTTTGTTTATTTTTTTGAAGGTAATAATATGTGGCCATGTGAGTACTATGGGATCTGGGAATTGGGAATGGTGTCTTTCTTACATGGAACTCGAGTTCTTTCTTACATGGAACTCAAGTTCTTAAAACTCGAGTTCCATATCATTGCTAAATATTTCTTAAATAATGGTAAAATACTACATTTTTTTCAAATAGTGGTATTTGGTCATTTTGGCCTAGAGACTAGTGCTTTGAAACTTTGATGACCAAAAACACTAAAAATGAGTAAAATTTTTTTTTCTTTAATATGAATCAAGTAAGTAAACTTTAAAGTAACAACAATGTATTTCAGCTATTAAAAAAAGAACATATAATATGCGCAATGCTCATAGGTTTTTTTAAGGTTCAGTGGCTACCATTTTGGAAGGTGTGAATGGGCAACAATGATAATTAGTGCTTAGCCCTACAATTATTATCTGAAAATGAGGATAGAAATTGGGAGAAAATGATGATAAAAAATGGGGAGGATGAAAAAGTGAGAAGATAGAAAATGGGAAGAAAATGAAGATAGAAAATGTAAAAATCATTACCTGAAAATTGGCTCCAAAATTTTTTTTTTTTAAATTTTTTTCATGTTGTTTTGAAAACAAAAACAAAATCCTCCTACCAAACAAGTCCTAAGATTTTTTTTTTGTGGTATGATATTGTTTTATTAAACACTTTTGTAAGGTCACAATTTTCACTTGGACCCAACAGTGTGAAGGAAACCGGCCCAAAAAGCCCAATACATTATAGAGAATTGGCTTGAAACCTAGGTTTTATGGATATGGGATAACGCAAATGATAAGCTAGATCCGCGATTCACATGCAACAAGAGGTTTACGTAGCAGAAAGTCTCATCGAACGTATGCCGAGAACGATTTATATTGCTTTCCTTTGTTCTAAAGATAGATTACAATTTAGGGTGATGGTTACAGTCTTTTTTTCCTTTCTTTTTTTGGATCCCCCTACTCAAATGTCTTTCTTTTCCTTTTATATCATTCTCATTCTTCCCTCCATCTTCCACGTATGGGTCAAATCCATGACCAAGATACTTGTTCCATCCACCGCCCTCTTGAAGTCTTCAAACAATAGTTGTAAGATTGATCCCCACTGTTCAGATGTCATTTTTCCATTAATGCGGCCAGAGAGGTAGGTGTAAAATCTTAAATGCGGTGGTAGCAGCGTTCTATAAGATATTTCTCATTTGTTCTTCCTCTCTATGCCTTTGGGAAATACCTCTTCATCCACAAGACTTTTTAGTATGTCACTCTTATAACTATGCAGTACCTTTTGACCTTCATTTCACTTAGCCAAGGAGTTACCCCTCCTCGAACTATTTCCCTCAGCTGTTCTCGCCACAGTTTGCCTATGGGCTTTTAAGGTCGATACTGTTACTTCCAATGAACTCTCATCGGACAAATTAATACCCTCGAATTAGGCCCAAGGCCCAAAAACATATTCTAACCCTTCTACCCCCACAACTTTGAATTTTATTATTCGGTCATTGATAAAAATTCATTTGATTTAATGTGACCATGATCAATTTATTTGTAATTTGAAGTACAATTTTTTTATTATTATAACATGTTTTAAAATTTTAAAAAAAAATTCCAGTTAATGGATTTTCTTAAAATATTTATTAATAAACTATTTTAGGAAAGTTATGATACCATATTCATGAAAAATATAAAATAGTTACCAAAGAATAGTTACTTTTTTTTTTCCTTTAAAGAAAATTATAATAGGTTTAAGCGGAACCCCGTGAGATGCAGATAAGATAAGGTAGTTTTCTCCGACATGAGCGGAGCAATAATAGGGATGGACAACAATCCATCCTCCAATCCTACCCTTTCCATTGCCTTAAAGAATGGCCGATAATATAATGTTTTTATACTAAATAATGTTCCTAAAAAATACTAAATAATTCACACTTTTAAAGAGTTTTGATAACAAATTAATAATATATTTATAAAAAAAAATAAAAAGAAGATAATGGATTAATAATGCATAGTGGCATCAAATCTCTCACCCTTTTAAGACTACGTGTCGTGAAACGACTCCAACAGCACGGAAAATAGATGCGCATCCCAGCCACCTAATCACCAAATTCCACAACCAATCACAGCCGTCCATCTGGCCCCCAAAAACCCTGAACCCAAACCCTAAAAATACTCAGTCTCTCATATATTGCTCCCTTCTCCTCCAAAACCCTAGCCTCCACTCTCTCCCACACACACGCACACACAGAGAGAGCACAAAGCCATGGCGGCGCCAGCAGTGGAGTCCGTACAATGCTTCGGCCGCAAGAAAACCGCGGTGGCCGTAACCTACTGCAAGCGCGGCCGAGGTCTGATCAAGATCAACGGCTGCCCGATCGAGCTGGTGGAGCCGGAGATCCTACGGTTCAAAGCCTACGAGCCGATACTCCTCCTCGGACGGCACCGTTTCGCCAGCGTCGACATGAGGATCCGCGTCAAAGGCGGAGGCCACACCTCTCAGATCTACGCGATTCGCCAGAGCATCGCGAAGGCACTCGTCGCTTTCTACCAGAAGTACGTGGACGAGCAGAGCAAGAAGGAGATCAAGGACATTCTGGTTGGATATGATCGGACTTTGCTCGTCGCCGATCCGAGACGCTGTGAGCCTAAGAAGTTCGGTGGTCGTGGCGCTAGGGCTAGGTTCCAGAAATCCTACCGTTAGAGACAGAGACACAGAGAGAGAGAGAGAAAGAGAGAGGGAGAGAGAATTCTCGAGCTTCAAATCGGTTATTTTATATGTCGTTTTAGAACTGCTTGTGTCGTTTTGTTTCTTGTTTTGTCGTTTTAGGGAGATTAATCTGGATTTAAAATTTTGATGTGGATTTCATATTTGGCAAAATTTTGATTTATGATGAATTAGTTGTTTTTTTTATTTATTTTTTTAATGTTTGTTTGTTTCGAATTTTGATATGCTTAAAACCATGTTAACTTGTTTACTTAGTGAAATCATTAGCTGTGTTTATTGAAAATGTGAATGGAGGAGTTTTGTGTTAATTTTGTGCTGTCTGTGAATTGTTAGTGCATAATGTAGTGCCGGGGTAAAGCGGGAATGGCGGTAGAATTAACTGAATGGCAATAATGGTTTGATAATTTAGTTTGTTGACCTCAGGTGTTTGGTATTGGATTGAAAGAAAAGTCACCGATTAGGGGCTTAGGAGCTGGTGAGGGAGGGGTTCTAGTCGTAGGGCTTGGTTTTTCGGTTTTTAGTAATTTGCTTACTTTATGTTTAGTCCAATTATCAATACACTAGTTTGATACTCTAAACAAGGAGGGGTTGCTTTTGGGTAGATAGTTTTGAAAATGAGTACTACAAATGTGCAATTTTGATGCTACAAAATAAGAATTATGGCACTGGATTAGAGTAGATGATGTATTCAATAGTCATTGAACTAAGATTCTTTTTTAAGGACTAGATATCCTCATTTCTTCTTGGATGATGCTAGCAAATAATCATCTTTTTAAGGTTTATAAGTTGAGATTAGATACTTTGGGTAAGGCTTGGGTGTTTTCCTTTTTATAGAATTGAACTTGGTGAAAATGAAGAAGTATTTTTTCTGTAACGTTTGAGACTTTGAGGTGATGGAGAACTATTTAGTTGTAATAATGTTGTATGGGATCTGGCAAACTCTTGTGGTTGAGAGTTGAGACTTGAAAGTACAATTTTTTACTCCTTAACCAGTCATTTTAGTTTCATAAATTATTTGCTTTTCACAAATGATTTGGCAGCCTAGGCTGGGTGTATCCACACTTTACTATCTACTTGGGGAAATTAGTTTGTTTAGTATAATGATTAAATTTTTTTAGATTTATTGCTCATCATAGTATTTTAGTTATCTAACTGTGAAATATCAAATTCTTGGCTAGGCATCTTTATGAGAAATGATATTGATTTGTGAGAAGGACATGTTTTGAAGTTATCTGCTGCATATTTGTGCATGTTTTGCCAGTGAGCTCTAGCACAAATGGTAACGCCTTATCCCAAAAGAAAGCCATGGATGGTGAATGGTGAGATCATGGGTAACTAGGTTTTACATGTGATATGATTGTGACCATAGTTACCTTTCAAATCATGTATGGTTGCTATGTTTTCCATCTAAATTTATGTGAGGCATGGGTATTGGGTAGCCATACCTAGTAAGCTTATTGTTGTACCATGTTTAGTAGTTGCTTGTTCATGCCATAGGGTCATAATAATGCGTCCGGTGATCCCTGCATTGGATGATCAAATCATCTCTAAAGTAAAAATAGGAATTATGGAGAGGTTGACTCTTGTTGAATTTAAGGTGCATGTAATTGGAATCTCTGCTCCCCTTGCTAGTACTAGGTGGAGGGTGAGGTCGTGAGTTTAAGATTAATCGGATGTGTAAGCAACTTTCCAATAAAAAAGAAAGGAAGAGGTGTATGTCACGTGCAGGATGATCTCTATGCCTCAAAATCAGTGTTTTTAAACTATTTGTAGTGTCAATGCTTCAAAATATGAAGTTTTCATGTGTTTGATTACTGAAATCTTTGTTCAATTTCTGTCTAGGCAGAAGCTTATATGTATGGTAGTTACATCAGCATGAATTCTCAACAATGTCATTACGTTAAATTAGTTGTACTTTCTGTTTAGCTGATGGATGATCAACTTTGTATAGACTATTCTTCTGGGTGTAAATAGTCCTCTTGTTCAAGAAGCACCACGCAATTATAGGGTGGAAGGGGTTGGCAAGGAGTTTTAAACCTGGGACCTTATGATTTTTATGAGGACTTGGAAATTACTAGACCAAACCCCTTGGGATTTGGCAATTTTCATGTTATTACTTATTGTCATACGGTGAAAATAAACTTTGTAAGTTCTAACCAGAAACCACCAATTCAATGCAGAGTCAAAACCTATGTTATTGCATGATTGTTGCTCGTTGCACATCTGTCTTCCACCTGACTTTATCTCGCTAGAAGGGAGAGATTCGAAGCCCATATGCTTTATTGAGTAGGACCTAAGAGCATCCACAGTGGGCTTGCAATATGCTAAATGCAAGCCCTATTTGGCATTTAAGCCCAAAATACACCCAACAACTAGACTTGTAAAATTTACATAGGCCAAATTTTTTTGGCATAGTGCTACAGTACCATCTCACCTTTGAGATGGTACTGT
This sequence comes from Castanea sativa, assembly GCF_040712315.1. Classification (NCBI taxonomy): domain Eukaryota; kingdom Viridiplantae; phylum Streptophyta; class Magnoliopsida; order Fagales; family Fagaceae; genus Castanea; species Castanea sativa. The sequence goes on from NC_134014.1 coordinate 3,972,431, forward strand.
AGCACTATGCCAAAACATAATACTATATTTTAATTTATTCTAGCCTCTCTCTCTCTCTCTCTCTCTCTCTCTAGTACCAGGTTATGCTCTCTCTATCCCCTCTCTCTCTCGCCATTGTTAAGCTTCTCTCTTTATCTTCGAATCATCAAGTCTCGCTCTTTCTCTCTGAATCACAAAGCCGCTGTCACCCTCTTTCTCTTGGTCCGAGCTCTCTCTCATCTCACATCTCTCTTTCTCGTTCAACGCTTGCACCGAAGCTGGGTTGGGTTCGTGGTTTGATCTGGGCATGGTGGTGGGTTGGGATCGGTTGATGGTGGGGTTAGATCGGCGTGGATCAGCAAGGTTTGGGTCGTGCTTGGTTGGCGAGGTTTGGGTTCTGCGTTTTGGTAGGCATGGGTCACAGCGTGGGTTTTTTTTTTTTTTTTTAATATGGGTTTTTGTTCCGATGGGATTTTGGTGGCAATGGTGGCGTGGTGGGCATGGTGGAGGCGCGGTGGTGGTGATTGGGCAGTGGAGGCCAAGCGGGTTTGCTCATGGGTTTCTGGCGTGGTTGTGGGTTTGAAGGATTCTCTGGGCGAGATCGGTGTGATCAAGGATCTGGTAATTATTGTAGCGGCAAGATTAGTGTGGTTGTGGGTTTGCAAATCGGATTTGGTTGTGGGTGGTGATGGGTTTACTAATCGGTTTTGACCGTGAGTTTGGAGCTGAGTTTCAGTGGTGGATCATGGTGGCATCAATGTGGTGGGCCGTAGGTTGTGGCGGCACGGTGGGTCTGGGGCTGAGTTTGGCGGGTTTGCTTGGTGGGTCAGGTGGATTGGCGTGTGTTGTTGATGGTGGAACAGTGGGTTTTTGATAAACTGTGTTGATGGCGGATCAATGAGGTTTTTTTAGGTTCTGTGTTGGTTTTTTTTTTTTTATAAACTGTGTTGGGGTTTTGGGTCTTCACGGTGGTGATGGAGGTGATGAGAAAGAGAGAGAGAGAGAGAGAGAGAGGGGGGGGGGGGAAGATAGACAAAAATTAGAGAAAAACATAAATATATTTTATTGTGTAAATATATTATTTTAATAAGTAGAATAGGAAAATAAAAGTTGGAATATTAGAAGTATTGTAAAATAATATGGTATAATGATAAAGTGACTTTTTAAAATGGTAAAATAGAATAAAATTGAAATTTTCAGCTGTGGATGCCCTAAATGCCTATTGTAAAAATGTCCCCCTTGGGCCAAGAATTTCACCAACAATCTAATAGCACTAATGTTGTACTATCGCTAAACACATGTCTATGTTCCTTCTGCTGTTTGCTGCTTCTCTGGTCTCCTACGTTTCGGTGGTATATTGTTGACTTATGGCCAATTTGGAAAAAATGAGAGTAGAGTAGAGTTGGTTGGAAATTAGGTTAATAGTTACCACCTATTGGTTAGTGCAAGTTTCAAGTTTGAATTCCCTCAAAAAGAACTTGGAGTCTAAGAAAAGTCAATTCAGCAAATACTACCTGTGTCCAACAAAAAAGAACGAGTTAAATCTTGTCCATGGATGGGCTTTTTTCAATCAACTTATTCACTATGTATACTTTTTTTTTTTGGTTCTTTTTTTAAAAGTATGATTGTATTTTTGTTAACAAAAAGCTAATTATTTGGAGTTTATTAATTTATTAGCATTTTTTTTTAAGTTCCATGTTATTATTTGTAAACCAAACACAGTAAAAATATATTCCACAAACTTTTCTCTCTACGTACAAGGTACAACACACATAAACGGCCAGTTATTTGCCACGCCTCTTTTCCTTATTTCTCTCAAGTGCAGCCAAACACAGAGCACAAAATACTAAAAGCAAGTCTGCAATGTGGTTGCATATAATGGATCCATTATCTGGGACCGCACAATGATAAGGCTATTTCTTTTACATTACGACTTACCTCTACCTATGTGGTCCTAAAAGAATTTATTCCATAACAAGAATTCTCCTATAAAAAACTTCCACACTAATGTGGCAATAATGTGATTTGATACTATACTACCATTTTAACAATATAACAAATGTAGGTTTGAATTGTTTTTTTGGGTAATTAGTGACATTAATTTGTAAGATTAATGTAATAAATTTATAGTATTCTAGCATCATGCATTTTGTCAAAATATCTCGTTTTCATAGGCTTTCGACAAATGGCATAACCATTCTTCAACATGAGACCATTTATGGAAGAATATGAAGTCCCAATCTTCGAACCTGAAACCATATGTATTTCAAATTGCTTCTATAATTGTTCGATTTTCACTAGGTATAACATGCAGAGATTCAATAAACCTGCTATTTGGGAGTAAATCTCGCTTTCACAGCTTTTTTATTATTTTTTTTAGTATAAGAATTTGCTTGGCATATATTTTATGTAGATAGTTGGATATAGATGTGGAGGGTCCATCATCTGAGCAGGCTACCAAACCTCTGAACATACCATACCAAAGTTTTGGTGCACTGTTAAAAGATGATTGTGACCCTGCTGTGTGATAATGACCAGTTGTGGTGGTTGGTAGTCTCATTTTACAGGTAATAGTAAAACCATAAAAGGCATAACTCTCACAGAAATTAAGCTTGGTTCTGGCATTTGTAACTCTGTTATTTTGTCTTTTTTTTTTTTTTTTTTTTTGGCCAAGCAAGCAAGCACAAGAGAGACTGAGTTGCACTGAAGAGAGTGATTGATAAATCCAATAACCATGATGGTTTTTTTTTTCTTTTTTTTGGTGGTGAAAAAAGATTCATTAAATCAAATTACGAATGAAAGACTCTAGGATAACAAACATCCATGCATCAACCTTAAGTAGAGTTACAAGTTACAACACAGCTTCTATATTTTGGGATAGGTATAGTCAATCCAAAATGCCTCCAAAATTAATGGACAAAGAAACCTGCAATCATTAATAAGAGTACTACACGGGTTAATGTTAGAGCAACCACATCAGTTCATCTATAATCTTCTAAAATAGAAAAAAGTACCAATTTTACACATTCTAACCCAAAAAATATTCACATCAGTTTTTGTAAAAATGTGCAAATATACACAATGGACGTGTAAATGAGCAGTAACCATGCACATATGCACGGTTATTTTTTACAGTGTAAATGACTTTTTTATTCTTTTTCGTCTCTCCTCTCTCTACCTCTAACTCACCTCACTCTCACCGATCAACTCTCTCTCATTTCATCACTCTCTCAGATCAACTCTCTCGCCAACTCATGCTGCCGACCCAAGCCCCATCGTCGATCTATTGGTTACTGGGTTTTTTTTTTCTAGTTTTTTCCCCCATCGCCGATTTGTTGGTTGTTGGGTTTTTTTCTGGTTTATTCCCATCGCCGATGGCCGATCTGTTGGTTGCTGGTTATTTTTCTATTGTGGTGGACTATTTCTGTTGGGTTGTTCTTTGGGTTTGTGGGTTCTAATTGGTTGTTGGTGTCAATCTTGTTGCACAGTTTGTTCTGATTGGTTGCTGGTGTCGATCTTGTGTGGGTTCCAATTGTTTCGATGGTGACTATGTGGTTGTTTGGGTTGTGTTGGGTCTGTGAGAGATGACCGTGTGTGGATTGTGTTGGGTTTGTGAGAGTGATGACACTGTTAAAGAAATTGAATATTTTATTTGAATAAATGTGTATAATAGACAAACTGATGTAGATGTTTTGTAAAAATAGATGTGTAAAATAGAAAAAAGTAGGTTTTAAATGTGCAAAATGGAAAAAAAATTTCCACATACTGATGTGGATGCTCTTAGATTTAATATTTGATTTCAAGCTAATAAGAGCAATTACCAATTGTGCATTCACTTCAAGAACTACATTTCAGATTTAGGATGTGCACTAGTCAAGTTGGGTTAAGTTTGAGGTATTTTTGGGTTGAGTACTCTCCGATTCAACCCAAGTCATAGTGGCTCTCAAAACCAATTTAACAAATATAGGGATCGAGTTATAGGACATCAAGCTAAATAAATAAATAAATAATTGTGTTTCTATTCATATATCTAAGTCCATAATTTAATCCATGATTACAATTTACAATTGAGTGCCATATATCAATTTCATCAAAATTAAATTTCAAAATACCAAACTAACAAATTTAAACTTTATTCCCAAAAAATAAAATAAAATTAATGAATTTAAAATTCATGTATTTTTAAAGACTATTAATAGTATGAGTTGGGTTGTTTTACTTGTGTAAAAAGTTTTGTCAACTTAATTCAACCCAAGCTTCCAAAAAAAATAATCTCCAATACATGCACTAGGTTAGATTGGATTAGGGTGAGTTTGTTTTACACCCCCCACTTTAAATCTATTGTCATCTTGTGAGTTGTGACCATCTCTTCAACACCCTAGTTAGAAGGATTCCACACAATTGTCAACTTCTTATTTTTTTTTTAAATTTTTTTAGAATTAAATTAAGAGTTTTGTAACTTAATTGGTATATGTCTATTTAATGTTTCCAACGAAGATATTTAAGATTTAAATCTCCCCTCTATATTGTTATAATTATTAAATTATTAAAAATATATATTAATTAAAATTAGATTTTTTTTCAAAATTTTATAACTTTTTAGACTTTCAAGTTTCAACAATGTATTTTTTTATGGGTTGTGTTAACGGGCACCGTAAGGTGCCCATTAACAACAATCTTTTGCAACTTTTTATTGCATTTATTTTAATTTTTCAGCTTTTTGATAGTTTTTTTTTTAATCTTTTTTGGCAATTCATTTAATAATTTTTTGTTATTTTTATTAAGTAAGACCCAATTTGAAAAATCTTAACAATTGCTGCACAGTTCTTGTTAACATTTCTCTTTTTTTATATATATAAAAAATGTTTTAAAATACCACAAATTTTACTAGATAATATTAACAACAAATATAGTAATGAATATGATCCATATATATCAACAACAAGACAAGTCAATGTAAATCTTTTTAGCATTTCCCCTAAATGAATGTCAAAAATACACTTTTTTTGGCCCATTCTTGTTGAGGTAAAAAAACCTAATCAACCAAGCAAACCCAAAAACAGAGTTTCCCTCAGTTCAGACAGACATCCAAACAGCCTCTTTAAAAAAGTGATTTTGTCTTCGTGGAGGCGTGAATGCGACCCATTTCCCAAAGCTAAAACCAAAACCCAATTCTACGCTCCCTTCACTTTTCAGTTTCCCTCCACACTCTCACCACTTTCATTCTCATTATATTCAATTTCTCTCTGTTTCAGTGACAACCCTTTGAACCAAACTTAGCATCAAGTACTTTCCCCTCAAACCCAAAAAAAAGTTTTCCCAAGGACTAAAAAAAGGTACCCTTTTCTTTTATCTTTGTTTTGAATTCTAGGGTTTCTGTCTGCTTGAAAATCTTTCTGGGTTTGAATTCATGTTCTTTTCAACTTTATTATAAGTGGGTAAGGTCTCATTTTGTCTCAGATCTGTTACATTTTGTTTTAAAGTTTGTATTTTTATGGTTGTTTTTTGTGGGTTTATGGTTGTTTCATGTTTGGAGCTGTTATGTTTAATACTATTTGTTGCCTAAGGACTGTAAATTCTTTCATTAAATGTATGCCTTTCTGGCTGTTCTTGTTTTCCTTAGTTTTTTTTTTATCAGCTTTTTTTTTTTTTTTTCATTATTAATTTGACTAGTCTCGTTTCTGGGTATTTAGAATCACACATATGAGTTGGTATAAACTACTTTGTATTTATTTTAACTATATATGTATGTATGTTTATGTTTAATTTGAAATCAAGGTGGGAATGAGAGGGTAGACAATAAATAGAGGAGTTTCACTTTAGTGGGATTAAGGAGTCTTGTGTCTGGAAATGAAAAACTTGGCAATTGGGAATCATTTTGTCTGAACTCAAGTCTTTCTCAGTTATAAACTTTTGTGGAGGGAATTTTGTTGCTGGTCTTAGCTCAAATTTATTACAACACTTTGTTTACTATCCTTTAAACCAAGTCTGTGTGTGTGTACACTACATAAACCTTACCAACTGATGTGCTATCAATCACAAAAAAGTAATTCGAAACATGTATTTGTTATGTTGTTGAAGTGACACCAATCACATTCATTATCTCATCAATTTGTAAGAATTTTGTAGTAAAGTTAGTGGTAGATTTATCCTTTTCCTTATTACCTTTGTTATTTGCTTGAAAATCGTTGTTGCACTGACATGCTTTGAATATAGAATCATTGGAGAAACTGTAGACTTTTTCTGAAGTTCCTTGTAATTCTTTTGTCTTTTTAAATATTTTAAATAAATAAAATAGTCATTCTTCCTACTGATTTCTATTTTTAATTTTTGTTTGGAGATTTAAATTAAGATGAATTTGTTGTTTGTTTCCATATATGTCTCCTCACCTAAAATTGCATTGTTCCAATTGAAAGAAAATGAACTTTTTTCCCCTTTGAACTAGAAGAATTTTAAGTTTCAATCATTCGGTTCTCTAGTTTTTTTCTACAATGTAATAATGTTTTCATTGCTCAACTATTTTCTGTTTCTTTCTCTTGCTGATAATAGTCATTTTTGTGTTGAGTCCATCATGATATTTTGGCCTTTATGAACTTCTTTGTAGTGCATTTTCTTTGTTGTTGAGAACCTTGATTGTGTAGAGAATATCTGATCTCATACCATTGTTAGTCTAAGCTTCCATATTGTTGATCATTTTTGCATCATGGAGAGTTTGAGACTTTACTTGTGTTGAGGATATTTTCTGACTCCCTCTTGCCAACATTTTGGTTGGACTGTAGCATGTTAGGAATATTTATTTTTAGTGATGATTAACAGCTTATCTTTTTTATTGGATGATGACTACAGGTCCTTTTAGCAGATTAGGACTTGGCTTGTGTCTTGTATCCCTTGAGAGTACCTTATATTACGTATTTGCTATCAATTAAACAGTTTAATATGTGTAATTTTATACATCCATTTATACATCTATATGATCTTCTGATGTTTATTTCAGTAATTTTTGAGATTAGTTCATGTTTGCAGCTTGCATTTTTAGGTTCTATTGCAATGGACGTCTCAACACTGAACTCAGAACGCAGGCAATTCTCAATTAAACTATGGCCTCCTAGCCCAAATACAAGGCAAACGCTTGTGGTGCGGATGACAAACAATCTTGCCACTAACTCAATTTTTACCCAGAAGTATGGCTGTCTCAGTAAAGAAGAGGCTGAGGAGAATGCAAAACGAATTGAGGATGTGGCTTTTGCCACTGCAAACCAAAACTATGAAAAGGAGCCAGATGGTGATGGTGGTTCTGCAGTTCAGCTTTATGCCAAGGAATGTAGCAAGCTCCTCCTGGAAGTTCTTAAAAGAGGCCCTAGAAGCAAGGCAGACACCACATATGCGAGTATAAGCCAGGAAACTTTCTTTGATATATCAAAGGGTCAACGAGCCTTTATTGAGGCAGAGGAGGCTGAGGAACTCCTAAAGCCACTGAAAAAGAAAGGAAATTCTTACACTAAAATATGCTTCAGCAATAGAAGTTTTGGTTTAGGAGCAGCCCGTGTTGCTGAGCCCATTCTGGTTTCCCTGAAGGATCAGTTGAAAGAAGTAGACCTGTCAGATTTCATCGCAGGAAGACCAGAGGCAGAAGCTCTTGAAGTCATGAATATATTCTCAGCTGCACTGGAAGGTAGTGCTTTGAAGTCTCTGAATCTCTCAAACAATGCCTTGGGTGAGAAGGGCGTTAGGGCATTTGGGGCACTCCTTCATTCACAGGATTGCTTGGAGGAGCTCTATTTAATGAATGATGGCATCTCTGAGGAAGCTGCTCGAGCAGTTTCTGAGTTAATCCCCTCCACCGACAAGCTAAGAGTCCTGCAATTTCATAATAACATGACAGGAGATGAGGGAGCACTTGCTATCTCTGAGGTTGTAGACCGTTCTCCATTATTGGAGGACTTCCGTTGCTCCTCTACAAGGATAGGTTCTGAAGGGGGAGTTGCATTATCGAAAGCACTCGAAACTTGTACCCATTTGAAGAAGCTTGACCTGCGGGACAACATGTTTGGTGTGGAAGGTGGTCTTGCTCTGAGTAAAGCTCTTTCCAAGCATTCAGATTTATCTGAGGTTTACCTGAGCTACCTGAACTTGGAAGACGAGGGTTCAATTGCCATACTGAATGTTCTTAAGGAAACAACTCCTTCACTTGAAGTCTTGGAGATGGCGGGAAATGACATAACAGCTGAAGCTGCTCCCGTGATTGCTGCTTGTATTTCGGCAAAGCAAATCACCAAGTTGAACCTGGCTGAGAATGAACTTAAGGATGAAGGTGCAATCCAGATCAGCAAGGCATTAGAAGGTCATTCCCAATTAAAGGAAGTTGATTTTAGTGCCAACCTAGTAAGAAGGGCTGGGGCTCGGGTTTTGGCTCAGGTTGTGGTTCAGAAGCCCGAGTTTAAGTTGCTGAATATCAATGGGAATTTCATCTCTGATGAAGGCATTGATGAGATCCAGAATGTATTCATGAAATGTCCTGACATGCTTGGGCCATTGGATGAGAATGATCCAGAAGGAAGGGAGGATGATGAAGAATCAGGTGAGGGTGAAGGTAATGAGGATGAACTTGAATCAAAATTGAAGAACCTGGAAGTTAACCAAGAGGATTAGAGGTTCACCTATGGAAGGTGTTTTCTTTTGGTTTCTGAACTAGTAGCCTATTGGAACATTAATAATTGTAGGACAGGACATTTTGGGTTTGCCTGTTCTGTTGAATCTAATAGTATGCATCAGCAGGTTGTGGCAATTTTTCAGTAGGGTGATAGATGCCATGATTGGTATTCTATCTTTTCTTTATCAAATTTGCTTATTTGGAAACCTGCATAGGTTAGTCATCTAATGCAATAGCATATCTTGTAATGGATCTTGCTCTAATTGTAGCCTAAGACCATTTTTTCTGTTGTGATCAATTCTCGACGGTCAAGTTGCCTGACATTTTTCTCTTCTTTTGGACCTTTTAATTGTTTTTGTAATACATCCAGCTCTACTGGTGTGATATGCATTATGAGGTTCTAAAATTCGGGTACTTCAATTGTGCTTGCTATACTTACGATTGCTAATGTGCACATATCATACCAAGTGGAGCTCACTTGAGAAGATGCCCCACTCTTCCCTCATAGTGGTACTGTTCGAATTTTTTCGTTCCTTATACTGCTTTTATATTAAAATGGAACTTTCATACGCATTACAATCTGAGAATGTATTTAATGGGAATAGGATGCTCCCGTCTCCGTCTTATCTCCTCTTCAAGGCAGGGTAAAGTGTATACTTGTGTGGAGTAGGTTGGGATTGGACAACTTGGGAAGTTTTTATTTGTCATCCTGGTTTTGACATGCACATCTAAAAGTTGAATTTATTTTATTGTTATTACGCTCTTGTTAAGTCACATTAATATAGCATTTCAGTTTAGTTTGGTTTTTTTTTTGTAATACTTTGGGATGAGAGATTTTTGTAAAAAGAGAAGTTTTGTTAACAATTATTGGTAAGTTTTTGATAAAATTATAATTTTCTTGTGTTATTAAAGTCTTGTATTTTTATTTCTAATGTAAGTGATAGATTACTTATATCTGCTTTTTCTTTAAGTCATTTGAGACATATAGAGGATGAACTATTTGTAAGGAGTGCTAAAAACAAATTCTAACACATTATATCATTTACAAAATATTTCGTCTTATATAATAATTTAATGTCTGAAAGAGAAAAAGAAGGGGAAAAAACTTGCAAAAAAAAAAAAATCGTCAAATATTCCTGCGTACTACACATCTACAACTAGTTAATATAATATAGATAAAAGAGAAAATGAAAGATGTTCATGAAAGTGTTAAAAAGAGAAAGCAAGCGTTTTGATTGTTCTTGAAAATATTATAGAATACGTAACAGAAAATATATTATAAATATAATATAAATGATAAATTAAGTTATATATACACACAAGTTAAACAAATATTGAATAAAAGTATAAATACAAACTCAGGGTTGAACATGCGAGATTGGTCCGTCTCTTTAGAGCAAGTCAAGTCAAGCGAGATGTGGAATTTTTGTTGTCCCTAATGGGGCTAACGAAATGCCTGCCATATCTTAGAAGAGATTTTCATCTTTCCCTCTAAAACATTCTCATATTAATATATAATGCTAAGAAAAAAAAAATCTCATGGCATTCTTAAATCTTAATTATGTGTAGGGGCTTCTTAGCAATTTCAGGGACTTGAATGCATAAAAGAAAAATTAAATTACATATAACGCACATCTCATAAAATTTTGAAAATTCTAATAAATAAAATAAAATTATGAAGACATGTTTGAATTATCACATCTATCACTATCAGACCATGCTTGAAGAGATTTTTAATAGGCACAAGAGTCCAGCTTTAGTTTATTGATTTGCAACTAGCACTCAGGTCTCATCTTCTCCTTTTTGCCCTAACTAACAGCAACTACAACCTCTTCACTACCAATAATATCCTACTTTATCAACACACTGGTTCAGACCAAAGAGAACCAAAGGTCATTCCATTAATTCGGATAACTTCACATTACTGCTACTATGTGAGATGTTAAGAACACCAGTGACTAGAAACTGAGCAACCATAACCGCACCAGTTCAAATAATCATCTAAAGCTTGCTGCCCCAAAATTCCAGTAACTGAGCCAAACATCGTAGCCCAAGCTGGAGCCATGTGTATAAACACTGGCAGCTAAAAATACAAGAGGTCCAGCTACTGATCTGAATATCGTATATCCATGTTTGAAATTATTTTTGAGTCATTTCAATCAAGTCCATCCACTTCCTCTTCCATTGGAATTCTGCCCTCTAGAATCAGACAATGTGCTCTGGACAACAAAGCTTGATCTCTTTTTCTTATGGGTATTCCATGTTAACAAATGCCCATTCCAGTTACTTCCTCCAGGACCCTGATATTCATGCTTCTCAGTATTTTCCTCTTCAGACTTTGGTCTCTTTGGGGTTGGGGCCAAACCAAAGGTATCTTCATTTGTCATAGGTGTGTTTTCATTCTCAAGCTCTAATACCTTTTCCTCTGCACCACCAATATTTCTAGTTGATGCATTGCCCTCGATTGCAAGATGATCTTTTCTCTTTCTTTTACCGGAAAGCCTTAACATGTCTTCTCCATTTTCCACAGCCTTCATCCACTGTAAATCACTGAGAGTATCAGCATAAACCACCTCCTTTCTTTTCCGCTTTCCCATGGAACCGCTACCATCAACACCTGGGGCCTCATCTTCCTTAATTTCAGGTGCAGAATATGCCCACTCAGGTACTTCATGTTCTTCCATAAGACGAGATCTGTATTTCTCCTTTTGTCTTCTCTCCTCATCCATTTTCTCAAAAAGCCAGAATTCATCATCTGATCGGGCAGCGAGGCGGTTGATTTCTCTCTCACTTGGCACATCTGTCCCAAGTGAACTTGTTCCTCTACGCATGATTTGCTCTAGCATCTGCCTGCTGTCCTGAGCTGTATATAGAAAGATGTGCCATGTTAACACAATCTTCAGTAAGAAAGAATGGGCAGACATTTATATTAAGCATACAACAAATCTGCTTGTTGCAGTCCTTAACAAGATAAGGAGTGGCACATATATAAATGACATTTAAACCCTAACCCCATAAAATTTTCACCAGAATATAGAAAAGGTATTTATAACATAAGTGGCAACTTTTGTGGCAGTGATGCCCACCAATTTCTCCCAGAATGGTAAAGATATATTACTGCCCAAAGTCTGAAAAAGTGAACAGGAAAAAATAATGGAATTTTTTTATAAGCAAGTTCACAATATGAATATATTATTCATCTTTCCAAAATATGTCTTGATTCTAAAATGGCATGAGTATAAACGAAGAGGCATAGTAAGGAAATCTTCAATAAATGCCCTTAACTTCATATATAGTTATGGAGATGGAGGGAGTCACAATATTATGACATTGCATGAAATTCAAGTACAACAAACCTGTGGAAGTTGTATTGAAAAGTCCTGCCTGGATCACCTTGGCATCAATGCCCATCTTCTGTTTTGCACGCTCCAAGATTGCCTCTTCAACTGATCCAACAGTAATTAACACAAATACTCTAACTTCCTTTTTCTGTCCAATACGATGGGCCCGATCTTCTGCCTGTTGATCCATTTGAGGGTTCCAGTCAATGTCAAAAAGTATTACAGTATCTGCCGTTTGTAAGTTCAATCCAAGACCTCCAGCACGAGTACTCAAGAGGAACATGAAGTAGGGAGAGCCTGGAGAATTGAATTGGTCTACTAGAGATCCTCTACTCTCAGTTTTGGTGTTACCATCCAGTCTAAGATACTTATAATTGTGAAGTTGCAGATAAATTTCTAAAATGTCAAGGAGACGAGTCATTTGTGAGAAAAGCAGAACTCTATGCCCCGATCTGTGAAGTTTTGGCAGTAAACGATCAAGAAGTTCAAATTTCCCAGATGCTCTGGCTATCTCCTCCTTGCGCCACATATTATAATCTCCCGCAACAAAAAGGTATGGATGGTTACAACACTTCCTGAGCTGCATTGTCAGGTTCTGTAGACCCTTTGATTTCCCAGCACCTGCAAATCTTCTATATTAGTGAACAGGTGGTGACTTTTGCGGAATTCAAAATTTAAAACTATACCTTCAGATGAAAGAGACGAATAAATAAACATGAAAGTAAAAATCCACTGTTACCAAAAAGAATATACAACTACCCCACAGTTTCTCTCTAAAAAATTGTAGTTTGAGCTTTTAATCCATGGGACAGCAATATTAATTGTCGTTTGCTTCGTGAAATGAGGTGGTAACTGTTTATTTAGCATTTTGAAAAAAATAAAATAAAATTACTTTTGGGAGCAAAAATGTAGAAGCAATTTTGTACTCAAAATGTTCAAAACAAAAGGGGGTGGGGGTGGGGGGGGATGGGGACACTTGGTGTTGACTACAAAAGGGAAGGTCTTGGGGAGGGAGATATAACATTGAACCGTCAGTGTATTTGCTGAAGTGGTCACTGTAGAAAATAAACCTAACATAGGCGTGCATGAGAGCCCTAGACTTCTAACAATGCATAAAATATGGCTAGATACTAAGGTGGAATAACTAATAAATACCCCCTCCGTATTTTGTCCAGTTTAGATATCCCCTTTTTTAACGGAAAATCATTTAATACCTCATCTTTCAAATGAGAATAATGGATAAGTTTTCCAAACTACCCTCCTTAATTTATATGGGGTATTGACTTTTCGAAAAAAGTAAAGGATAAATTAAGAAAGATATCAATCTTTATTGACTTTTCAAATAGAACGACATTTTGGCACATCCCAAAATAAATTGAGGCCCAACAATATGACACGAAGCAAGAAATTTTTTTTTTTTGAAATGCCCACCAAAGTTAGCACTCCTCCAAATCAGACGCATTTTGAGGAACAATTAGTGTTTTTTTTTTTTGGTTTAGCGTGTGTGTGAGGGGGGGGGGGGGGGGGTGTATTTAACTGTAGTATGGAATGATCAAATGCATATGCATTGCATGCAGGTTTGGAAGCTACAAACCATTATCTAGCCCAACTCTGCCCACATCTGTAATTTGTTGATAATATGCTTTCTGCCAAGCTGACGTATCGCATTTCAAAATGACCTGAGATTTCCCAGGAAGGTATTTCTCCACCTCATCCTTTTTCCTCCTCAATATGAAGGGTCTTATAACCTAAGAATCACAAAGTATTTTAACAAGAATGTCCAGAAAAAATTAAAATAATATACAAATTAGGAGACAATACCCACTTGATGCAGACGACGAATGATCAGTAGCTCTTCTTCATCTGTAAGAGAAACATCACCCTTACCCTTAAAGGGTGCATTAAACCACTCCTCGAAATTCTGAACTGAATTGAAAATGTGCGGCAGAAGAAAATTAAGCAGGGCCCACAATTCCTGCAAACTATTCTGTATTGGAGTACCCGTTAACAGGAGCCTCCGTTGTATCTGATAGCTGCTACAAGAAGAAATTACTTAAAGACGCATTTTCAATTTTTAAAATTTATAAAATACTCACGAAAAAATCAGCAGCATTTATCCAAAATATCTAATAACAAAATGAGAAATCAATCATAATCATCCTAGTACCAAAAGGATTACCACAACAATTTCCACAAGAATTATACACAGCATAGCTAGGTTAACACCAGAGCTAAGAGTTAAAGCTTAAGAGTAGCAACTTCTGATGGATTGTATAGTTTAGAAACTATAATATTATTATATATCTCAAATGTCGACCCCAAATTTCAGGACTAAGACTTTGTTGTTGTTGTTGTTGTTGTCAAGTGCAAATTTCTCGAGACTCCATGCATCTATGCATTTTACTTCTCAAAAAGACTTCATTTAAACCAGAACAAGTGGATCTTTCATTCAAGAATAGTGAGCAATCAGAACTAACAATGGCATCGTTCCCATTTTGGGTAGAGTTCCAAATAATTACCACTCAAGACAATTATGGCTGATAGCATAAGTTGAGCACCTGATCATTTATTTATTTATTTATTTTAATTATTGGGTTAGGCTCACAAATGTTCTTTCTAGTTTCAGAGAAATCAAAATTACAAAGTAAATATCTATATAACATTGGAAGTGAATTCTACACCATATTAATGAATTGCAAGAGTTAATAAACATCATCACATAACCATAAAACTAGGACAAGAGATATAAGTTAAAATTGGCTAAATGACTCCATAAGCAATTAGTGGAGGGTGAAGTCACCAGTTAAACCCTGTTTGGGTGGATGAGTCAGAGTTACATTTACCTTTTTTTTTCTTGAAGAATTCACACAACTTATACATATTAAACATCACAAGAAGCTCAATCAATACATACCCTGAGACAAGAGTCTTTGCAAGAACACTTTCATGATTCTTTAACCGATGCCCTTCATCAACAATCATGTAGTACCAGTGAATTTTCTTCAGAAATGCCTTATCTCTCATGATAAGATCGTAGTGTGTGATCAACACATTAAATTTGCCCTCCCCTGATAACTTTTCCCTCATTACCTTTCTCTCTTCTTGACGTCCATCATAAAGAAAAGCTGCAATACTGGTCCAGAAAGAAAATTGAAGAGTGATTCAAAGTAATCCCTCTCTAACAAACACACACACACACACACACACAGATGTAGGTTTTAAAGAATTCTTTTTGCGTACCTAGGAGCCCACATTGCGAATTCATAACTCCAATTTGGTAATACAGCCTTTGGAGCCACTATCAAGTGAGGCCCAGTCACACCCTTGCTCTCCATGAGATATGCTATCAATGAAATGGTTTGTATTGTCTTCCCCAGACCCATCTCATCAGCTAAAATTCCATTTAAGTTGTTATTGAACAGTGAAACCATCCACTGAAGCCCCTCTACCTGGTATGGTCTTAGCTCTCCACCTTGAAGCATGGATGGCTGCTCAGTTACCTGTACAACTTAAATTCAGTTAGATTCACTGATTCCATTATAAGTGATGTTTCCAGTATTTTTTTTTTCCCCAAAAACTATAACAGAGATTTCAAGTATTAACAACAAAAAACAATTGCACAGAATTTGCATACATTATTTTTGAAACATCAAGCATTCTTATATAAAATGGAGCACTTGTCAAGCATTTAGCAATCTTAAGACCGTTACTTATGCTTTAATTATAGGATTTCAACACAATCATACACTTTTTGGGGTAATTAAACATACATCCATACACAGTATGAAAAGAAAAGGGATTGAAGCAATGTACGTCATGCAGTCCACACTTAAAACAGCTCCAAGCAGAGATTATTAGGGCCTCTACGTTGGAATCTGTTCAAAATTATGCCCCACCCATCAAATCTATAGAGATTTTAGAACACAACAACAACAACAACAACAACAAATCATAAAAAAATACAAAACTAACCATACAATGATGCAGGAGGCACAAAGAGATATATATTTAAATTTAGTCTTATTTAATTTTGAAGTCAGTTGTATTTTATTTTAGGTCTAAGTACTTGATTAGGTTTATTAGTATTTTTATTTAAAGTCAAAGTTTTTTTTGTAATTGAATAATTGGGATTTCCCAAGTCAATTAGAATTTGGGTTTTCCTATGTTAGTTAGAAATGGGGTTTAGTAGTTTATATAAGGACAATAATGTACTCCTATGGCGGAGGATTATTTTGATGATGAATGCAATTTCTTGAAATTGTTCCAATTGTCTGGTACTAACTCCAACCAACCCTAGGTTCTGATCCCTAGAGGTTTACTCCTTGATGTTGATTCCAAGCAAGTTTAGGTGTTGGCTCCTTGGTTATCTATCCTTTATTTCTTGTTCTTTAATTTTCATGTTGCATTTTTCTAATTTGTACCGCGTTATACAAGTTTGATAACATAAAAAATTAGGGTTCCCAAATTTTGGGAGAGTAGATGAGTCTGGGAGACTTCCAAGAGGCAACAGCCAAAGAAGTTTCAAAGTTCAAACTCCTCACTAGAAGAGCCGTTGCACAAGTACCATATGGCATTGTTATCTTCTTAAAATTTAAATAAAGGCTTTATCGCACATTCAGATTGCAACCACTAATTAAGTTATCATTCCCCATGAATGTTCCGCAGTCTATATATTTTATGCACTAGCCCAACAATTAAAGTGCAAATCCATTCGATAGAGCAAATAGGGGGGGGGGGGGGGGTTCAAACATAGAACCTTGCACTAAAATAGCTTTGCACCAAGTAATATGATGCAGAAAATTAGGTTTTATCCTTTACCTTTTCTTGAATTGAATGGATGGCCGAGTGATACTGCCTCTGACCTTCAAGTAAATCACTAGTTTCACTGTTGCCATTGGAATCAATGATGTCCATCTCTTCCTCAGGAAGTAAATCTTGAGGAGTTCCATTGTTTGAAGCATCCAATTCGAGCAAATCAGCTTCTGAGTCTTTCAGGGCCTCTATGTCATCTGAATGTTTAGCATCTTTCTGACGTTTAACAGCAGCTCCCAAATTTACAAGAAGTTTATTTGTTTCTTCAAGCAGCATTGTCAATCGTTCATTTTTGCTCTCTTTTACCATTCTCATGTATGCTTCTTGATCATCGGACTTCAAGGCTTGGAACCTCAATTTCTCTGCCCGTGTCGCACGTTGCCTTAGCCTTTGATGCCATTGCTGCCAAAATTCTCATCAGTGGTATTTGCAGTAAATGCTATAATAGCATTATTATACACATCATTTTTGCTTATGACCTTTGCTCTAAGTGATAACTGATTACTCAGCCAGCAAAAAGCAACAATAATTTTCTCTCTATCTCTAAAAAAACTTTCACCTTCTGGAGCGAATCTCAGAAGATTACAGTAACTTGTTTCTTACTAGCATTCTTCATCAAGAGAAGATGTAAAACAAAACAAAAAAGTGTTTAAAAGATAATTAAAAAATTGATATATATATATATAGAGATATATATATAGAGAGAGAGAGAGAGAGAGAGAGAGAGAGGGAATCTCTTTATTAGCTTGATATATAGATTATCTAGTAACTGCTGTGACATTGTTACAAACAGGATTGGTTTACAAAATTCAGTTATACTCTGGTTGCAAAGTATAAAACAAAAAATAAAGGTTTGAATTACCATTCATTTTAATCTGAAATGCCTTCTGAAACAAGGACAAAACCCCTGGTAACAAAGGATGTTTTAAAGTTGCATGTCAAATAGCTAGGGTCATAAAGCATTATTGTAAAGTCACTGGAGTAGTTCCTGAGACCAATGGGAAGCCTGCTTTCAACTAACCATATTTGTCTGTTTTCTTTTTTTCTCTTTTTCCACCCCTCTTTTTAAAATATTTCCCCAGACCTTTACCACAATGTTTTTATCTCTATATCCCATTTTAAGTAGGCATAAAATGTAAAAATGAACAAATAGAGGAAGACATGTAGCATACCATGATCCCATCATTCCTTTGTCTCCGGCGTTTCATAGTATTTTGAATTTGTAATTGGAATTCACGCACTGCATTGAGTACTTCTGCAAAAAATTTTCTTTTTCTAGTTTCAATATAATTCTTCTCCTCCTCT
Source organism: Castanea sativa (assembly GCF_040712315.1). Taxonomy (NCBI): domain Eukaryota; kingdom Viridiplantae; phylum Streptophyta; class Magnoliopsida; order Fagales; family Fagaceae; genus Castanea; species Castanea sativa. Next base: position 3,990,518 of record NC_134014.1, read on the forward strand.
TCCAACCTTGACAATCTCTGCATCAAAAGTTTTAACCATGTCAGCTGTGTCTTGGGACAGAGTACTCTTTCTCTACACTTCAATGATCCATATTTGGATCTTTTTATCTATATAACTCATCTATATAAATCATACTATAATTTAAACACATGAAGATAAGAATCACTGATTAGTGGCCCTTTCTAAGAGTTGCTCAGGCCAAAACTTGACCAGGTATAAATAATTTTAACCTTTATCATTGTTATACAGTATTCATTTTCTTTTCTTTTCTTTTTTTCAAGTAATCCATAAACTAATAAAATACCTCAGCATCCCGTTTCTTCCTGAATTGGTCGTCAGCATCCATGGCAAAAGCATCTCCGACACCATAAAGTGGACGACGCAGTCGCATCATGCCCCAGTCAAATAATTGCTTGTCAGGTTCTGCACAGTTCAGACGAAGCCAGTACTCTGAACTCACCTCAGATCGAACCTTGCTTTGCAATTCTGCCAGCTGCCGGGGAAAAAGGTAGTCACCAACAAGGAACATCTCTTAGCATCAGAAGTAACAAGTAGTAAAACACATTCAACTATAACCATCACTAGGAGAACTCCCTTACCGCCATTTTAAAATAAAATCCAACAACCAACATAAAAATTGGCATTTGTAAAATCATTGACTCGTTAACATAGGCCACATTTGGTTATTTCTTCATGGGCAACAGTTCTCAAATTTCTCCAAGAAACAACTCTCAGAAATCAGAATAAGTTTCTTTTGTTTTTGGGTAAGGACCAAGGAAAATCGATCCTCTCCCTGAAGAACCAATCTTTGTAACCCAACATAAAAAGTTGCTTCAAAAAGAATCTTTTCAAGGAAGTATAACCAAATGCAGCCTTACCTTTATTAGACAACTGCTATCCTCCGTTCAATGTTTAAGCATTTGTTATAATTTAGGGTATCAAGTTTACCTTTAGCCCATATAGTTCGAGCAAGCACTTTGTCTGCAGGTCCTCGCCTCTATTTGAAGGCAATACTGATTCAAGAAATAAACGCATAAGTAATCCTTTTTTTTAATAAGTAAAAAGCCTTCAATGAAAGTTAAACAAAAGTGATCCACAAGTACGCAGGCAGTGGACTAGGGTTACATAAGTAATCCATTTTGAAAGATTAGCTAGACAAAAAATTGATATTAGTAACAATTAATTTGTAAAAAGACAAAAAAGAACCACTTTGAGGGAGAGGGGGGGAGGAGATCTCAAAGCAGTTTAGTCTACTAATACCTTAGAGAAAGCCTCCAGACATTTTCCAATCAGTACACTACAAGTTCATATAGATCAAGAAATTAAATATAAAGGCGGTAAATCCATGTCAACAAGGTCTAGCAGCAGCTCCAAATTTTAATCCAACAACCACCACCATCTGTACTTCAATCGCGTATCCCTATTCCCCCCACATTATTTTTCCACCAGATAAGAACCGACCATGGAGCTAGCTAATCTCCACATCCTTATTATACCCACATCCTACATCGCAACATCTACTCTAGAATATGGTTGACAGCAAAGAAAAACAACCATAAATGATAACCAATTAATTTTAACTAGTGGAACTTGCCAAGGCTATTCTTCCATAGATCTTTGATATTTTAAAGCAGCCAAATGCCGTAAGAATGAAATTATCAATAAAATAAATAATCTATCAGCTCTACTACTTAAAAGATAAAAATGGCCATCAGAAAATAGTGAATGCAAAGATATTTAAATATCATGCACCAAAAATATGATACACAAGGTGAAGGTTCCTTAAAAAATTTAGTAACCTTCAAGCTCTGTCAATCGATGCCGAATGTGACTCTGATAACGATTTTCCCGTAATGCAGTCAATCCAAAACCTGACATGCAATTTGGACGTTGCTCCAACAGTGCATCCCCAAAGTTGGCCAACAGATCCCCTTTAGGACTACCATGATCTTCCTGCATAATAACATCAAGTTGATATTGTAAGAAACAAATTCAGAAAGACAAGTTAATCATCCTGGGACACACATGGCAGCAAATACTAAAATAGTTCAGTCAAATCTCAAGAGGGAAAAAGATTGCACGGCTGAGTCAACATTGGTGAGATATGTATAAATACATGAAAGAAATATTCAATTTGTAGGTTTCAGGTCACAAAAAGCTCCATAGCAATATGACTTTAGGCAAGACTTATTCAATAACAACATCAACATATTATTTAAAAATAAAAACTAATTGCATAGTAAATAAGATTCACTAAACACGCCTATTAAAAAAAAACTAAACACATCCATTGATAAATTAAATCCAGAATCCATATACCATATATTTAGTTACTATCATGATTCATGAATAGACTACCCCAACAAACTGCAAAAATCATAATTTGCTAAATACATGTTGATAGATCCACACGTCATATGAAATACTTAATCCTCTGACTGCTTATTACCAATATATGGAGGTATGTGACGTATGTCATACAGAGAGTTTCAAATGGAAGTGTAATAAATGTCTGGTCATAGCTCTACATGAGATAAACTTTAAAAACCTATAGAACAGATTCCCCTATTCCGTAACATCATAAATAAAGCTAGGTTTAATTACCCCTTTTGTCTTTAACCTTTGCCCCATGTTTCAAAATGGTTCCTAACCTTCAAACGTTTCAGTTTAGTCCTTAATCTTTAAAACATGTGCCAAAACGGTCACTGCTATCAACTAGTGAATGGAAAAACTAAGATCAGACACTTTTAAGTTACACATGCACCCAATGGGTCTTGAATCCACGACCTCACTCTCCACCTAGCACTTATAAAGGACAGAGGTGCCAATTGAGCTCAAGCTCATTGGCAACACTGGCAGCTAGTTTTATTCAGCTGAAAGCAAAAAAAATCAAAGCATACCTTCAATGCCTTGAAAATTGCCTCTTTTTTTTAAAAAAATGAATCAAAGAGCAAAGAAAACCAACCAAGAATCAGAGAAGTACAGCCTTCTCCACATAGCTACTTAATCTGAACATCATTACTCTATCAAACCACAAAATAAAAAAAGACCCAAAAAGATAATGAAAACAAAAAATAGCCAAACTTTAATCCAATACAACAATTGTAGGATTTTTGTAGGCAAGTAGTAACATTACACTACTAAAATTCTAAATTTCCACATACACACACACCCATTGTAAACACTCAAAAGAAACCAACAAAACAATCCCTTCAACTCTAGACAAACCTAATCTCACAAATTTCCCTCAGTTCATAAACTCCATTACAAAACACTCACTCTCACACACATACAAACAGGAAAAATCCACACAAAAAAACAAAAACAAAAACCCCAACCCTAAACCTAAACCCTAATCCCACAAAACTCCTTCAAATTAACTCAAAAGAAAAAAAAAAGAAAAAAACACAACACCACCCAAAGAGAAAGCAATTCAACCACACAAAAAACACAAACACATACACAAATCCAACAACAAAAAACCCTAATTCACCACTCCCACACACAAAATCCCCAACCCTAACCAATCAAATTCCCAATCCTCACACACCAAAAAAAAAAAACACCAAGAAACAAGAACACAAAAAAACAACAACACAACAACATCGCAAAACCAAAACCTTGCTCGCAACGGATCCGGATTCTCCACCAGCAGCAGCAGCAGCAGCAGCACCGACGCCGACGACGACGACGCCGTTTCGGGGCTCGACGGAGTCGGCAGCATCTTGGGGGGAGAAACAGATGGAGGAAACGGCGTCGTAGAGGTCAGGAGGGAGAGGGAGGTTGCGAGAGACGAGGTTGAGAGCGCAGATCAGAGACTTGGTGGTGTGGACCTGATGATGGTCAGGGTCGAGCCAGGGCTCGTGGCCTTGGGTCTGAGTCTGGCTCTCGAGCTGAGCCATGGCGGGAGAGCACCCCACCCCCAACGGTCCCTCTTTTTTTTTTTTTTGCTGTGTTAACGGATATTTGAAAAATTGTTAGTGCCAACAAATTCTAAATTCTTTTTTTGTTACTTCTGTGGGTTTATAATTTCGCTTCTCTCTCTCTCTTTTTTTTTTTTTTTTTTTTTTCTTTTGGGTTCGAAGAAAATAAATAAATAGAATGGTTTTAGGTTTCTCACTCACTCTCTCTCTCTCTCTTCGGCGCTCTTTAGGTGAAGCAGAGAGGGATGGGGTTCGCTTTTATATTTATGTTTCGTGACCAAACACGGCTTTATTTTTGTGGAATGACGAAATTACCCCCCTCTAAATATCGCTGGATGAATCCTTTGGGCCGCTTGGGCCTTTGGTGCACCGCTAAACTTTAATTTTTTTCTTTTTTCCTTTTTCCAAAAATCATAGTAGAATATTATCATTGTATTAAAAATCTAAAAATTTAGTTGGGTAACGTTTATTACTAAAAATTAAAAACTAAAAATACTGTAGTAAAATAATTTTTAAATGTATGAATATTATCGTGGGACTTAATTTTGAAGAAAAATTTGCTGAAAAAAGTACTTATGGGTCTTGTAAACAATGCATGGGACCCACAAAAAAAACGTGTGAGCTAGAAACGCATAAAACGCGCTTCCCAAACTCACACTAAGAGTGTGTTTAGATACCGTCTATTTTGTTAAAACTAAAAACTTATTGCTAAAAGTACTGTAGATAAAAATAAAAGTGAGTTGAAATAGTACAGTGGACCTATGAATAGTACCAAAAAATATATGAACAGTAACATGAGACCCACCACCAAAATTTCCAGCAAAACGCAAAAATCTTTTCTTCAAAACGCAATCCAAACACACACTAAAATATCTCAATTATCAAATTAGGTGAATGGGCTTGGGCTTTGGTGCACCGCTAAACTTGTGCCCTTGCCCCTTGTTAGTAGTGTTTTTCTTTTTTTAATTTTCCTTTTTTTTGTAAAAAGAAAAAAACCATTAGAAAATATTAATGTTTTCATTGTATCAAATTAAGTCAATGAGCTATTCTAGTCCATCACTTTTTTTTTTTTTAAGAAGCACTATGTAAATATTCAAATATCCTAATTCTCCTATAGAAAAAAAAAATCCTAAAGCTCAAACCATAATGTACATTCCTCAACATGAGTATAACATGTTTATATATTTAAATCATAATTTCTAGATTACCAAAAAAATAACTGTATAGTTTATATGAATTTCGTAAATTATATGAATAAACAAAAAATTAATCAAGATAGGTATCGGTCTATGTCATTTATTAAGATCAACCAAATTAGCTACACCTAGTCAAACTCGAGCACACTCATAACTACCAAGCAAGTCCTCAGCTTAATTATATTCGAGACCTATCAACCTAAATGTATGAGCAATGATGTGCTTCCTAGATTCTCACCTATAAATCTAAATGTTACCCCACAATTATCACGACACTAGAAATTTCAAGTAACATTCTGAATAATGTCCAACCAAGATTCAATACAAAACCTAATTCTATGCTAAAATCAAGCTAACACACTAATATTATTCTTAAAAAAAATAAAATAGGTAACACACTAATATCAAAAAAGTCCTTAACTTTGTTTTTCCTCAAAATTTAGAAACATTTACTTGCTATTGGAAACTTGATGCCAATATCATACTAATGTCTTTCTAATTTCTTTGTTTACATGTATTTATTATTAACATCAGCCATACAATTAACTACTTCATCACTAAAGTATAATGATATGAGCTAAGAGTCTTATAACTCAATGATGTTGCTTGATTCTCTCATAGAAGACAGCTTGGGCTTGATTGAATCCTCCATTCTCCACTTTAATGTAAGCAAGAAAAAATATATTAATACATATATTAGTTATGAATAAATTAAGTTCACTCCCCCAGGGATATAAGAATAAAGGGAAATTTTTTAAAAGGCTTTTAAAGGTTTAATGTTTTTTTCAATATTTTTAAATATTAATCCAACAATATGGTGCTAGTAGAAGGAACAAAACGATTTTATTTGGATCTTGAAAATTATCATGGAAAAAACTATCTTAAATGGATATCAAAATTCAAAACTCAAAGTGCTAATATTTCAAATTTATTATATTTCAAAATTACTTTCAGGTTTGGTGAGGTTATAGCTTCTGATTGGTGTCGTCTCTACAAATATGTATTTTTTTTAAAAAAAAAAGAAAGAAAAGAAAAGAAAATTCATAATGAAAAGGTAGCATGTTTTATTAATTGGAAGTTAAGTGTCATGAAATGATTTATAAGAGCATTATTTGACTTCTTAGGGCTCCTTGTTTTGAGCGAATCTTCGACAATTCTCCAAATTTTAGCTAAAAAAAACCATTTTATTTTAGATTTAAATAAAAAAAACTTAATCACGCTTTTAAATAAACTTTTCATCCTTTATGTATTCCATTTAAGTAATATTTATTTATTCTTTCTTTGTTTACAATCAAAATCTTCACCACTCATTTCTTTCAAACAAGAAAGTATCTTGTGTTTCAGGCGTATGCAGCGAGTCTCTCATAGTATGTGAACTGCCCCACATATTATGAGATAATATACACTAGTTACCGTAGGATATGTTCACCTCCAAAACAGTCTTACCTAAGCCAGTACATAAGTCAACACACACAAGTTCAAAGACCATCCAAAACAATGGCCATGGAGCCCCAAATCCAATTACAAAAACCACCAACAAACCCCAAATCACCGGGAACAAAAATCCATACCACCAACAAAACACCACTTCAGACGGCCAACATCCAACCCAAATTGTTAAACACATTCCAAATCAAACCCCAAAAATTGCCACTAGCCACCAGCCACCACAACTCACTCTACCGCCAAACAACCAACTCCAAGCTCAAACACCACCAAGAGCCACCAATGCTGTTGTGAAGCAAGATTGAGGGATAGTATAGTTTGGTATTGCATTACCAACCCCCATAAAGAGGTGGAAAGATCATATGTTTGGTCAAATCTGAAAAGAGTATTTTAAGCTCCCTCAAAAGCTTAAAAGGGCGTTAAGTTAAAGCCCAAATTTGGAGCCCTTAAAGCTCTTTTTTTGCATTTCTTGTGGTACTCCTAAAAAAGAAAATTATTTCCAAATTAGCCTAAAAAAGTTTTGCATGGCCTCCTTGGCCAACCCAGTAACCTCCTTCATTACCAGTCACGGTCTTACTCTGAAATATACTTTGCTTAAACATAGCTTTCGACCTGCGTAGGTTCTCTGTTGATGCTTTGGATCTTAGGCCAAGAGCTTGCGAGTGCAATAAGCTCCCTGTATCCTTATTTCCATGCTGCATAAAGTGCTGCTTTGGTTGTTAGAATCTGGCTAATTTCCTTCTTGTTGGTGTACTAGGAGCAGCATCCTTTGTTGATGGCCTGTCCAGTGCGACATTTTCATCACAAAGGCGCCACCATCCCAATTTGCTCGTCAACTGTGAGTGCAATGTCCTAGAATTATTAGAGGAAAATTTTGCCATCCATGACCACATTGTTGCTTCTCACCATTAATGCACTCAAACTGAACCCACCCTTCCCCCACCACTTCACAAAAATCAAAATCAACCCTGGGCTCCATGATATAGAATAGGTAATAATATCAACAACATTGACAATTAATTGGGTTGTTTGGATTAAAGTATGAAAATAATTATTTCTAGATTAGCATACACAAGCATTTTAGTAACACTTCTGATGCCAAACTTTCTAAAATATAAATCTATAAGTGTTCTTGAACCAGCAATTTTAAGTAGGGAATGAAATTACAAAAACATATCTTTATGGTACAACATTCCTGTACAGATTAAACCAGGGTACATATCATAGTTTAACATTTCTGGGAAAATACCTCAAAAAAAAAAGCCTCGATTAATGGATAAAAATTCAATTAAGATATCAGGGTAATTCCACCTTTGTAATTATTCATATGTATATTTCATACAGTCTACAACCAGATTTAATCTGGAACATGGTGACTGGATCGAGTACTTCCACCAAGTAGGATTTTGCCAAAATTCTGAATATGTAGCTGTTAGTTGACTCAAGGAAAATTTAAACTTCCACTCTCTGCAATGCTCGGCTTATTGGCTCTTGGAAATACTGAAGAGATATAAGTATTGCTTCCTATACATAAAGATGCAAATTGAGCAAAATCATGAATAGTTAGATAAGATTTTTTTTTTTTTTTTTGGGAACTGAAAAATGGAGAAAATATAAGAGTACCTCTGTTCGAATCGTTCGACTCCCCTGATGTGGACATGTGTTCAAGTATGAATCAAATACCTCCTGCGCATTTTTCCCCTGAAAGCAACATTAACAGTATTCAGTATTTTACGTTTCTCTTTTCCTCCTTTAGGCTGTTAAACTAGCAATATAATTGTGGCTGGTCATGTGAAATTATAATGGACAGAAATTTCAAGCAAGTCCAGAACTCCATTACTAAATCTAATAACCAATGCCTCCCTCAATTCCTTTTCTCATGCCATAAGTGGGTTACATGTTACAATGGATACACAAATAAGAAAAGAACAAGTGCACAGTGAGATTAGACATTCTTTTAAGTCATAAGACAGGAGTATTAAAATCCCAGTTAGAAGCATTAAAGAGAAATAAAATGATGTTCTCTGTTTTCTGTTTTCTATTTTGCAGCTCTATTCAAGAAAGATAAATCTGAAAATATCTTGTTACCAAAATCCATTGGCACTTTCTGGAAACATGTTTTCCCAAACAGGAAACCAAAAAATGTTTACAGAAATTAATCTTTCATCTAGTAATATACCTTTAAATTATTGTCTTCCTCGATGCTCTCTTCCAACCCAGCAAGTCCGCCAAAAGCAATTAATAGATGCCTAAAAATTAACAAGCATCAAGGGTAAATGCATTGAGAATATATATATTATCATGATGCATACTTGATTTCATATTGCTTCATATCTAAAACTTGGGCTGTTCTGAGAGATGGTTTTGTCATCTTTGATTCCCCAACTGCATAAGCTTAATTATAATTTAGACAATGCTAAATTGAGGGTAAGGCTGTCTACCAACCACCTCTCCCATACCCTGCAGAAAACAGGAGACTAGGTCCGACCAACAATTCTAGTACGTATTATCCCTATTGCCTACCTGGTTACTGCTTGATGCAATTTGGCTAATAAAATTCCCATTAAAAAAAAATCTAAATTTGAATTCTAAATGAAGTTGGGAAAAATAGGATGTTAAGAATACTACAAACCCAAACATAAACATAAAGCAAGGAAATATGTTGTACCCTTAAAAACAGACACTACTGAATGCCACTCACTTATCAAATCAGATCATTCAATTGCTAAAAATGCCTACTAAACAGACACTACTAAAGTTGATTTTCTTACTCACCTCTTTCTAGTTTCCTGCTTAATACGATGAACATAGAAGATCGTAAAAGTGATTTTATTTTTAGCCTTTAAAAGGCATAGATATAGATCAGAGGTTATTAACTTAAGCAGCTGAAATTTTTTCCATTGTCATCATGAGGCAGCCCACTAATTGAACTTTATATATACATATATCAGCTGGCTTAAATTTTACAGACAGAAACATTAGTTCTAGTAACCAAAGAGCAGCTAGCCAAAGAAAGTCCTACAGAAACTGACAAAAAAACTTTTTTTTTATTATTATTGATAATTATACATGAACCCAGAAGGTCTTTGAACGACCTCTTCCTCCACTTTGCCCTTACAAGGAGAAAGTGTCACTGGGACTAGAGCCCATTGGACTCAAAAACACTTTTTTTTTTTTCAATAAGTTATAAACAATCTTATTTACAGTCAAGACACCAAACAGAAACATACCTGAAAGTAGGTATGGTCAGATCTGACGAATTAACAATCAGACCATGCTCTGAGGTACCAATCAAATGGTCATAGCCACCCTGTGAATATAAAATAAGTTGATGGAGAAAGGCCATCAATGAAGGGTTACCAAGAAACAATGCTAAACAGAAAGGGGAAAAAGGGAAAAGATAAAGAGGAAGAATGAGGATGAATACCTTGTATGGGCAATCCTTAAATACTGAACTCAGATTGGAAGCATATCGAACTCTATACCCCCAATACATTCCTGATTCTTCCCTGGGCTTGGAGGGCGAGGCAATTTCACGAGGTAAATCTAGATTAATGCAATTTTGGATCATAAACTTCAGTAATAACACAATTTTTTTCCCAATTACAGGAAGATGATGCATGAAGGCATAATAAAAATGAAACTTTAGGGAAAAAGAAAAAGAGAAAAAAGATCATTGTATTCTAATGCGATGGCAGATAGAACTCACCACCAATACTTTATCCAGATACCATAGCAGGTGGGGTGAATATAATGAATGCCAAACCAACTTAACTACAATTTTTTTTTTAAAGGCAAACCAACTCAACTAGAATTTAGTTCCAAGAAAATGAATAGGTTGCACAAATGAAGGAAAAAGCTGAGATATGCACAAGGAATTAAATGATCAATAAAAATGGTCCACATGACTCAGCATTCAGAAAACAAAATAATATGATTAAGAAACCACTTAGACAAATTAGAAATATCTACTCATTACCAGTATCCAGGTTGCGGTTGGTTCCCATAGCTACAGTAACTCTTGTTCCAGGTTCCACAACTTGATCAATAACAACATGCTGCATAAATTACCAGTGAATCAATATTTCTTTCTTATTGAAAAGTTACATGCACACCTAGTAGGTCAGGAACCTCACCCTCCACCCTATTCTTACCCCAGGAGAGGAGGTTCCATTTTGAGGTAAAACTCATTGAAACCAGTGAATCAATAAATGAACAGACTTTTGGAAAACATTATATACCCTTTTATTTTACGTTATTGGGAAATTGGGGGGGGAGAGAATTATCCAATCTTCAAATGCAAGGTAAAAGTGGAAGGTGCTATCAAAGGGAGTCAGCACATATCTTCACTTAACTGTTTTAATTAGAAAAAAAAAAAATGTTCGACAGCTATTGCTTTGCATACATACTACAAGCTGACATATTAACAAGATTTAAAGGTCAGTATAAAGACAGCAACCCAATGCTAATGAATAAAGACAGCAGAAAACTAAATGAGACATGGCAGACATACACGAACAATGCCCCTTGACCAGCCCACTAACCATAAATTAAACACAACGAGCAATCCAAGTGGTTAATATGGATGAAAAAATTATGGGGAAAAAAACAAGTAGGACCATTATACATAAAATGTGTCCTGCAGAACCACAGCAACAGTGGAAAGAGCAAATTGAAGTATCTACTGAGGCACTTACATTCCAATACCCCCTACAAATGAATGTATATGGCCACATGCGTGCGCGCATGCGCACGCGTGCGCACACACACACACAGAGAACTATAGTTGACTTTAAAATAGTGTATTGGCTTTCAAGTAAACCAGGAAGTAGACAATTAAACTCCAGAAATTAAATACAGATTAAGGTTACAGGATAACAGAGCTCAATTGTTGAAGCTCATGACGTTATCATTTGTTTATCACTGCTGGATTCATTTGGCATGAACATAAATTAATAAGTTCATCAATTGTTTGCCATCATGAGTCACATAGGTTATTTGACATCCAGATACTAGATGACCGTGCCCATAAATTGATGCGTGGACACATATTGCACAACTGTCTATAAAAATTTATTTTGTTGATGCCAAATAGAGGGGGAAGAAATAATTAATTAATAACAATTGAACAAAAAAGCTTTAGGCCGAGCAAAATTTGACTGTACCTTATGTAGACCCACATCAACAAGTGTTCCCGAGTTTAGAGATCTTTCTTTTAGTGTGACACCTACAAAGTTAATTCAAGATATCAAAATTTCAGGCATACATCTAATACTATGGATTGAAGGAAACAAACATGGTCATTAAAACTAAAATTGTCAATAGTTTCAAGCTAGCTCTAGAAGAAAGACATCATACAACACAATCATGTAATGCACAATGTTCCCTCAGTTAAGAGCAAATATTTTCATCCTTGTTAAATTCAAGTCAAGAATTATAACATCCAATTTTATACATCTTAAGATCTTTGGTCAAATAATTCAGAGTTCTGTCACAATTTTCTCTTTCGACCAGATACACCTTTTTTATCATTGGTAAATTACAGACAAAGCCAATGCATCCTGAACCTACGACCTCACCCTTTACCTATAACTTATAAGAGGCGGAGGTGCCAGTTTAGCTAGAGCTCATTAGCACAACCAGACACAACTATTCAAAGACTTTCACATTTCATACAATCTCAGTATGATACTCAATGTCTTTTTTTTTTACCTCTATAATACACTAATAACGTTGCAGGTATTTCTATGCATTGAAAGCCAAAACGCTCCCTAATTCACCATCAATCATCAAAAATGTAACCACTCCCCACAAAATTCACATTTTTTAAACTAAACTATCATTACCTTCTCGATAGGGAGCCCACTCATGCTTACGCAAATGGTGCGGAGCATCAAGTGGTGGCAACACACCCTGCAAAAAAACAGAACATGAAACAAACTTCAACCCATTACACACCAATACTCAACTAAACAAAATGCACTTCAATTTATCAACAACAAAATAAATAAATAAAATCTGCATTTCAGTACCACATATCTCAAGCTATTATGCTTTGGAAACAGAGCTCTCCTCAAATATTGAGGCGTCTCAAGATACCGCAAGATCCTAATAAGAAAAGGCGCGCCGGTCTCATTCTCATCTGAACTATCCAATTCAGTAACACTGTGATCACTCTTGTTATCAAACACCACCACCTGTTTGTTTATACAAATAACAACAACAATTGAATCATTTCTTTCAATGCAATCCAAAATACGAACAAATTAGAAGAAGAAGAAGAAAAAAAATGCATAATGTTCAAACCTCATCGATTCGGAAAATCGTTGCAGCACGAGCAATCTGACCAGCCAACTGAGAAAAAAATAAATAAACAAATAAATAAAGATAATATGATATACACAGAGGGAGAGAGAGAGAGAGAGAGAGAGAGGTACGCGAGTGGCGAGTTCGAGGGATTGGGCGTTGTTGATGATGGAACCGGCGAGGGCTATGGTGACAGTAGGGATTTCCTTTGCTTCTTCTTCTTCGTGGTCGTTGTCTGCTTTGTTAGTTTGCTTCTTTTGCTTTTTCTTCTTCTTCTCGTTATCGTGAGAGTCGCCATTAACAACGAGCTCGACTTCATTTTGTGGTTGTGGTTGGGATTCGGCTTCGGCTTCTGCTTCGGCTCTCGCTCTCTTTTTCTTCTTCGCCATTACTAATTAATGTGGTGTTTGAAGAAGCTAGTAGAAAGTTTAGAAACCGCGCCTAGTTTGCAAGGGTTTTGAGTTTCAGCTTGGGAGTGAAAGGGTTTAGCCCAAGCTTATTTTCTTTGTTTATTTTGCTTAATTTTTAACTAGACATTTTTTTTATTAAAGTTATATATATATTTTTGGGTCATTAAAACTTATATATGAGCAAAAAAAATAAACCTTTAAAACAACGAGTTACTAAAAAAAAAAAAAAAAATTGAGCCGATCTCATTGCACTGGAAAGTAATAATAGTAATAAACTTCTAAAAAATATATCTATTGTGATTAAAAAAAAAAAACTCAAATTTAACTCATTCATTTCTTGTACTCATTAATGGAAGTCGGACCCAAAAATACCAAACAAATTATTAGCTAAATTGAAAATTTTCAAGCATGTAGGTCCTCTTAGGGATCATTTTGGCAATTGACAAGGGCTTATTCTATTATCAAGTTGGAAAAATTATTAGGTGATCTCATGATATAGTACTCTTTTTCCTTAAATTCATGGTGAAATATACCATGAATTTAATTAATGAGATTCATCATGAATATGAGAGGAGGAACTACTACGTTATCATGTTTCGGAAACACCTAATTACTTATCAAATTGTATTGCAAACATAAGGACGATATAATTACAACTCGCTTGGCTTATGCGCTTTATTAGTGTTAGTATTGAAATTAATTATCTTTGCAATTAAATTTAACGCATGCACCAATCCTGCCTTGTTTTACTACATTGATTTTTGTTTGCAAGACAATGGTATGTTACAGGCTGCAGATTAAGATGAAGCATATACATAGATTACAAAGAAACTAATAGATGTGTTGACCATTTAGCCTAACTACAATGGGCGCTCAACTTTTATACCCTTTTTGTATCTTCTGGTATTTACCATGATCTATGTATTTTGATTAACTGTGGAACATCCAAAAAAATGTCAATTATAGAGCCGTGTAATATATAATGTGATGTAGCATTTTATGTCTTCTAATTTGGTCCTCTAATTCAATTTTATCGTTTGACTATTAATTGTGTTAATTTAATACTTGTGCCAATTTAAACTGAACTTTCAAAATCAAATCAATTTCATTCTTACATCTCATTCTCATTTAAATTTTAACAAAAGCTAATGAATGTGGCAAATACAACATACATTAAAAAGATTAGTATTAGAAAATAGATTAGTATTAGAAAATGTAAAAAATTAATCAATTCAATTATAATTTCGTTAAAATTTAAATGGAGAGGGATCCCTACAATAATATTTTGCTTTATTTTAATAGTTTTGAGACATATTAAAATTTTAAATCAACACAATTAATTGTTCAGAAATCAAACACAATTAATAGTACCAAATTATTAATTTGACTTCAAATAACTTTGTCATATAATTGGAGGACCAAATTAGTAATTTGACTGCAAAAAAAGAATCAATAGGGGAAAATAGAAGAAAATTTTACTCCTATATATAAAGGCCAAGGGCTATCCTGGTTAATTAATCAAAATTTTACATAGCACTAGCAATGTAAAAGGTCATTCTCCCCTTTTTCCTTTTCTGGCTTGAAATACACAATAGCAATCTCAAATGTCATTCTTTCATGTTTCTCTCGTTCTAACTTGCATTATAGCTTTACCTCAAATGCCAAATGGTTAATCATTCCTAGTTCGTTAGAGCCCGATTGGTCATAGAGTTCAAAAATTGTTGATTAAACATATGTAAAAACTTTGGTTTAAAAAATATTGTTGAAAAACGTGTTTTGGTGTTTATAAAACAAAAAAATGTGCTTGGTATCAAAATTTAAATAACATATTTCATTGTTCAAAAAACATAAATATATGTTTGGTATGTTTGTTTAATTTTGTGAAAAAAGCTGCCCAAAGTTCGAAATAAATTTTTTTTAATCAGGAGAGAGTACACATCATAGAACCCGTTGTGCAATGGAGATGGTCTCTGAGATAGACTCTCAGAAAAAACCATCTTGTGCAAGGGAGATATCTCGGGTCAAGGACCACTTTGTCCCTCATGACACCAATTTCTTCCTCTCACGGCACCATAGGAGTATACTTGTAAACCATGATTCTAGCTTCAGTTCAAGCTTTCCGCATTTGCTTAGGCTTACTTCCATGGCCATCTGCACCATACATCTTGAAGCAGCTTCTTACTCTACTAGTACTAAGGAGCCAGACCAGATATACATCTATAATTTGGGTGGATAATACTTGAGAGAAGAGAAAAGAGATGGTACAGCGATTTCAAAAAACAAAAGAAAACAAATATAATCATTACTGAAACACTAAAACCTTTTGATTCAAATCAAGATTCAACTTTACATGATAATCTATTAATATCAAAATCTAAGAAAACTATAGAAGTGTTGTCCTTTGTACGCAATGTTCTAGCCTCACTCAACAAATAATTAGCAATCTTCTCTGCTGAACTCTCATCTGTTGAGTATCTCTCCCTTGTCTGTCAAGATCAGAAATTTATAGATATATTTAAATGACTTGGGTGATAATACCCGAAGAAACTTTAAATCTTTTTTTTTTTTTTTTTTAAAGTCATAATACACAAACTTCAAATCATGTAACAAGATAATACCTGAAGGACTAGTTGTATTGCCTTCCTTACACCAATGACGTCCCAGAACCCATCACTGTGATTTTATTACAATCCCGTTACATTTCCAAAATTTTCATAATTATTAAAAAAAAAAATACACACGCACAAAATAGGCTATCATTGAGAGAGAAAAATATATAAGATCACTTTTTATAAAGTACTTTGAAATAAAAACGGACTTGTTCAAGAGAAGGAAACGACTATATGATGATCACATTCAATTAAATCTTTTTTTAGTCAGTAAGTTACACGCTCAACAGGTGGGTCTTGAATGCATAACCTTGCCTTGTACCTTACTCTTAAAAGGGAGGGAGTGCCATTTGAGCTAATCCTCATTGGCCATGAAAATTTAATATCCAAAATATGGCCATCAGTTGGATCAGCCAACAATGAGCTGAATCAGGAACTAAGGCATAAGTTATCATATAGACAATTATTGTCAAAACTGAAGCCAATGAGATCTGCCTCAAATGACACTTCCTCCTCCCACAAGAATATGTGGAGGGTGAGGTCGCTGGTTCAAAACCCATTGGGTTTGTGTGTAACTTACCGATATAAGAATTTTTTGCTGAAACTGTTGCAGTGCACAAGAATTACAAAGACAAAGATCAGAAGCACAAAAACCTGGCCAGTAGTGCAAACGTCCCACTAGCTTGATTGATATGTACAACTTGACTTATATAAGGCACTGAACTGAAGCGGGAATCCTGCTGTTTAAGAAATTTGTCTCCAAGCATTCGGCCAAGGTTCAAACCTGAACCAGGGAAGAAAAAAACCTTGAGCAACTAACCATTACTTATTTATGTAATTGAAAAAAAAGTTGAAGTAATTTTGCCATTACCACAGAGACGAGTTTCCCCATCTCTCAATGGTTCTCCTGTTTCTTCAATTCGAAGTCTTTCAGAATAACTAGTTATTCTATGGTCTTCGGTCATCTTAACCTGTTTTCCATCAACACTGCCAAAACAAAATCACAACACAGTATATAAACATATAGTCACAAGCAAATTTTGAACTTGCATGGACTAAAAGAATCAATATGGAATACCAGAGGTTCAAAACAACGGGAAAAAAAAAATTATACAAGAGGCAAAGACAAACACAACATGACAAAATCACAAGCAAAAAAAATTTCAACAGTAATACATGTACATGTTATGTGTGGACACTAGTCATTGTAATATACGAAGATAACATCTAATGATAATATGATGTGATTGTTAGGATGTAAAGTTGATAGCCACCAATGTCCAGTTATATTCTACCACATACAAATTAAACATTTCATTTCAGAAGAGAATGGAAATATAAATTCAACATGTCCTTGTCATAAGAATAGCAGAAATCAAAGTAACCATTCCAACGAAGATAAAAGCGAAAGACCCCTAACTTCCATACTTGCCTACCAAATTCCCCATCCAATACACTAGCATACAAGTTTTGATCATATGTTTTCCTAACAATCCTATGCATGAAATAATGACAACATGAACACATACTTCATAACACAAGCTGAATCCCCAACATTTGCACATTGCGCAAAGAAATTTTCATCACCATCAGCCCATACCAGAAGCACTGTTGCAGTACAACCCTGCAGCGAATTGATTATTATGATGTGCAAACCACAACCTTAAATTAATAACAAAACAAACATTTAAAAGGAAGATGGAATAACCCTTTTCACGCAAGGTGTGGTCACCAAATAAAAAATACCAATCAAATGAAGCCTACAGTTTATCATGCAGTTAAATAGTTACATCCATTATCCAAGTTGCTACTGCAATTAAATATCAAATCACACTAATGAAAAAAGGAAACAAAATAGAGAAGCTAACAGCACATAAATCTACAGAAGAGGTACCTTTTTTTTTTGTCTTTTTCTCTTGTATAGAAAGATCTCTCTTGCTCTCTCACACACTCCAGGTGAAATAAGTTTATAGCCATCTAGGCGCATGCATATGCACGGATTCAATTCCTTATAATATGCATTTGAAAGAAGTTCTTGTTAATGGTAAAAGGAGAGCTATGAATGTAAGGGATGTTCTTATTTTTACCAGAAGGATTTCAATCCCCTGGCCTCCCCCCAAAAAAAATCTCAGTTAAGGTTCTTATTATTAAATATTATTTTTTAAAGAGAAATGGCATATTTCTTCTATCAGCTTACCAACTTCTATGCAAGCATGATGGCTGAAATTTGCAACTCTCTATAACCAACTTTCCTTCGCTATTGTTAAAATATCAACATTACATCAAAACACTCGACAGCTACCAGCATTAAAGCAAAGGGTTACCAGGTAGATTATTGTAGTAGATGTTGAGGACTGCAGTAAATGAGAACTCTTGGGACCACATCAAGAAATCATTCTTGCTGTGTATAACATGACTATCAGAACCAAAACATAATAGCAGAAGCAATTGCCAATAAAACAGCATAACTCCTGCAACCTTTATCACGGTTTCCAGAGAATAGCTTTAGTCAATCCAACTAGGAAATGTGTGTTTTGGATCTTTAAGTTATTACTTCCCATTTTAGCCCCCACCAATCATTTTAAAGAATTCCGAAGACAGATCATGGATATTAAGGTAGGAGTCATAATTCAATGTAGATACCTAGCCCCATCATCCACAATATTGTCCATATTGTAGCCAGTTAATGCTAGAGATGAATGAATCATTATAATTTGATACTGACAAATAAAATGAATCATTTTAAGAAGCATATATTTACCATTTCAATTAGAAGTTTCAGATAAGTTACCACAAAATGTTTAGCCAAACAGAAGGAAAATTAAATTTGACTACAGGAGAACAAGAAACTACCTCATAATTATGATTCATGCATGCTTCTGTCTGAGAGAATGCATCCCTCAGAACATCGGAAGCATCACGTAGTGATAAAACCCTCTCTCTTTTTAGTGAATCTGACAAAATAGCAGCAACCTTCTCAGGTAGAATTCTGTAGAAGAAAATTATTAACAGTCATTACTAAAGTATTAGACAACAGCCAAGTGCCACAAAAGCATAACATCTCGGTGCACAATATTGAAAAGCAGGACCAGGGGCAGACTTTTTTTTTGGGGGGGGGGGGGGGAAGGGGAGAATTTGAAGAATAGCATCTCAAAGGGCATCATATGTGAGGACAAAGGATTGTTTGAGATTCACAATCTTCAAAACCCATCATATTTTGAACCTAACCCAATCCCCCAACCACAGATTGTTGCAGTGTCAAGTCAGTTTTTGCTGTTCGCATATATGCCCAGGTTCAAACAGATATTCAGAAAACGCATAACTCTGCAGTAGCTTTCACTCTCTCTCTGTAACATTTATGCATGTATGTATATGTATTTATGAATGTGTCTCACATTTTTTTTCTTCAAACAGATGGCCAGTAATTTTGGAGAAGTAAGATGCATGATGGCCTACTATGAGATGTGGCCAGGTTCAATTCAAAGAGGAGGTTCTTTTATGGTCTGGTGCTGATTGCAGCCAACCCTAGTGGTTTTCCTCTGCTTGGTGCCAAATCCTAGTTTCCATGCTTCTTAGTGTGAGTGTGTATGGATAACAAAATTCCTTTGACATGAATTACATTCCTAAGCATTTGAAGTTGTATAAACCAGTAATTGGGTATAAAATCAAGTTCCTCAGGCTTCCATAATCACATCAATAACATAAACACAAAGCATGAAGCAATAACTTAAAAACTTGACGTGCTGAGTAGGGAAAAAAAAGGAACAAATTGATCTGTTATCTAACAATAATGCAATTTCTCAAAGAGGCAGATGACAGAGTTCATAACCCACAGCAACATAGAACATTTAAGATGAAGTAGAAAACTAACTTGCTAGCATATTTGGCAGCTCCTGCTCCACCATGTCCATCGCAGATGCCAAACAAACCAAACTGCAAGGTGTGCATTTACGTTAGTATAGCTATATCAGGTAGATGTAGAGGATCTTCATTGAAGTAAACACAACAACTCCAAAACCTTGTCAACACCAGGAAGAGGCCATTGATAATAGCACACATCTTCCATTGGAAGCTTCTTTCCTCCTCTACGCATAGCCATTGGATCTGATGCCACACCAACTCCAAAGGGGATCTGAGACTCAGTTTGAGACGTAATGTGAACCTGATACAGTATATATCAGGTACTGATAAAAAAAGGGTAGCAATTGTGGCATTAATTACATTTTAAAATAACATAAAAAAGCATGAATTATACTTCAAAAAATAATTAAATTACTTTCCTCTTTCACAGTATCATCACACAAGAAATTTAACATACTAAATATAATATATATTAAACAGAGTCCAATCAAACCATCCACTAAGTAAGTAAATTTCTTAAATCATGTCCTTAATTTTCCTTTTATACGCACACACACACAAAGAGAATGAAGTACAGACCTTATTAAAGGTTGGAATAGAAGCGCTAAAAACAAAGATAAGTATAACAACCCAACATCATTAGCTAGACTCATTTTTCTTATTTGTCAAAACTATTATCTTTCCCTTAGTATATGAAGCTTCAAAATGTCTCTTATGTTTTAATTTTAGCTCAGGGTTTCTCATAAAATTGAATTAAGTCTAAAAAATTTTTAATAGAAAGGGAATTTAAAGAAAGAGAAAAGGTGATCACTGCAAAAGGCAATATTAAGAATATTTCAAATGTTAGACTTTACAATGTGTCTGAATAATTCTTCAATAATTTAGAAAGTCCGTACTCCAATATTCAAATTGAAAACAAGCACACAAAATTCTATAATGAAGACCATGTAAATAAATAAAAAAATTACAATTCAATTAGTTAAAAAAAAAAAAAACCTTATCAAAGTATCTTTCCTATATGCAAGAACTTTTTGCCCCTAGACAATATTCAATAAGCCAAAACAGCATATCCATTCTCTCCTTTCATGTATAGTCCAGTACTCATTGTAAACATAATTATATTTATCTAGAAATCAATCACTATTCCATAGAATCAGAAATGAAAACTACAGTTCTAACTTGAAACAGGATGACATTAACTTACATATAATTTGGAGGTTGTGCCAAGAGTTATTACATTTCCACTTGCAAGCTCTATTGGGTCACCCCAATGTCGACTACCAGAATCAGGATGGTTGATTGACTGTGAATTTAAAAGTGTTCCATTTAGGCTACCCATGTCTATAAGTTCCCACTTCATTTTCTGAAACCAATAATGTAATTATACGATGATTAGCATAAATATACATCATAAAAGCAAAGTGGAAACAAAGTGGTAATAGTTATCATGTAGGTTTACATTTGAATTCCAGTTTATCATTGCATGCTTCCCTGACACCTCTGAATCCTTCAATAATAAATCACTTGGAGAAACCCTTCCAAGGGTCAGTGGAAGCCTAGATGTATTTGTTGACTGTACAGAACAAC
Source organism: Castanea sativa (assembly GCF_040712315.1). NCBI lineage: Eukaryota > Viridiplantae > Streptophyta > Magnoliopsida > Fagales > Fagaceae > Castanea > Castanea sativa. Next base: position 4,011,856 of record NC_134014.1, read on the forward strand.
GAAGCCCACGAGATGGACCAGAGATAACCTCCAGGGTGAGGCAGCTTCCTGCACTTCTAACAGAAAGATATGATGACATGTTTTTCATACTTGGCCAATTATAAGAGATATAGAAATTGAACTTTTCATACAAGTGAAAGAGATTCAAAAAAAAAAATTACTTTGATTTAGAATATCCTTGAACACAAACTCTTGAAATTTTTCATCTTCTAAACTCTGTCTACCATGTTTTTGGATTTCTGATATTTGGTCTGTTGACAAAGGGCGCCTAAGCGTCTGACCAAACAATAAATCTTCCGGAGGATCAGAGATTAAATCTACAACCAAGCTATCACCTGGAAAGAGTAAAGAATACAATTTCGCTTTTGCTGAGGACTTAGAAGTGGAAGAGCAACTAAAGCATAACTACTAATTTAATATTGTTAAAAAGTGATACAGGGAAGGAAACATTGAATACCTTGAGTTGTATGGTGAGGTAAAGTGGGAAGCCTTTGTTTATAAATGAGTCCATGAGACCGAGGTGAACGGAAATGCCCTTCATTTTGAAGACTTGCTCCCTCCAGATCATAATCCCTTCGCAATTCATTGCTTTGGTTTCGGATAAGATCCACATCGTCTGAAACAAGCGGCCTATCTAGATCATCAACCTACCAAAGACATAATCACAAGAAGTGAACAACATGAGAAGTTAATGTTTTTTTTTTCTCTCCTTTATGAATTATAAGTCATATGCCCAGAAGGAATGCATTGTAAAATAAGCAGGTTTATAAACATATAACCACCACTGGAAATACAAGGAAATTTATTAAGAGTTGCACACAATTCCATAATTTCACTTTTATGCAATGATATCAAAATTTAAGACTAAGTTACTTGCCTTCGAAATCAACGCGAACTTTCCAATCCTACCATATAAAATTCACTTAGTACTCAGCTAAGAGGACAACTCAAAAACCCCTTAATTGTATTTATAACATTGATAGGTGTATGATATAAATCTCAAAAATAACAACAAAATGATATAAGCTGAAATCATCCTTTCCCAACCAAAAAAATATATGTATTAAAGAATACCCATTCCCATAACCAAAACTTGCATACAAAATTCACCCCGCCCCCCCCCCTGCCCCAAAAAAAATCATAAATTAATCCCAAAATTTTCAAGTCGGCTATGAATCCTCAAAAGATTAGTTAGGATCGCCCACATGTATTCTTTTCCTCCATTCTATTCTATCTAAATTCATACTATCTTTTACTTCCTTAATTGATGCGTCCCAATTTATTATTTCTACTAATGTGATTTCTAGTCTTCCTCGACCTTTTTTCATTTCATCCAAAAAACTAAGTGAATCACCAAAGTTTGCACTTTTGGAAAGTTAAAGAGTTCCCTAGCTCCACTAAGCAAACCAAGTGATCAAACTAATGTAACAGTCCAATTGCCATGAGTTGGCTCAAACACCAATCTAAACTCAATATTTCCAAAACACCCAAATTACCACGATCCAACAATTTCACAGCTCAAAACAACATCAAAAACCTAACAATTCAACACAAAACCCTAAAAAAAAAAAAAAAAACATTGCTCACACACTGATCACTCCAACAAAAACACATCAACGCATCACGAAACAAAAACTAAAACCCTTAAAAAAAAAAAAAAAAAAAAATCCAACGAATGTGAGTCATCCACCAAAAATTCTCAAAAAAAATTTATTTTTTTCCCCCGAATCTTATTATTTTCTCAGCAACCAAACAGAGCATTGCACAAAGATCAAAAAACTCTAAACCTTTTTTGAGGTAACAAAAAAAGTAAAAATTCCACAATACCTTGATGGTGCGAGAGCGAGTAGAAGAGGAAGAGAGAAAAAAACGCCATGGCTTGAAGAAGAGAAGGATAAGGAGAAAGATGAGAAGAAGCATAACTACAACAACTACAACAACAATCACAACGACGACAACATTGCTCTCTACCATCGCCATCGTCCACGCTCTCTCTCTCTCTCCTCTCTCTCTTTCTCTCTCCTCTCTCTCTCTCTCTCTCTTCCCCCCACGGATAGATAGATAAAATCAGATTGTTAATCAGGTTTTTTTGGGCTTTGTTTGCGACAACCTCGCTCTACGCTTTGAAATGGTCGCACTTTATTTTTATTTTATTTTTTGTTTAAAATTTAATTTTAACAAAAATTAATTTTAATTAGAAAGTTTTTGATCTCGTTCATTAATTAGGGGGTGGCATTTTCTTGGTTTTGGTGTACTTAGAGATAGTGATGTGTAATTAATTATTGGTTAAACTATTTCAATTTTTTTGGCCGACTTTCTGGAATTTTGGCCATTTGGCTTCCTTAAAATTCACAACTATTAATACACTGTTTGGTAATGTTGTTCTAGTAATATTATTTATATTTTTTAAATATATATATAAGTAAAAAAAGTGTGTGAAAATATATATAATATTGTTTAAACATTGAAAATTATTGTTCAAAATACTTTACCAAACATCTAAATAATTTTGTGTTCTAAATTCATTTTTAAATGTCATAATCTATTAATCTAGTAAAAAAAATTAATATTAAAAATATTGCAAATTTTAATTACCAAAAAAGTAAGGAAAAACTTAACTACGTTTTAAAGGTATTTATTAATGAACTAATTTTAAAAAGTTTTTATAAAAAAAAAAAAACAACAGTTTTTTTCAATTTTTTATAAAAATGGTATAGAAACTTTTCTTAAATGGTTTATTAACAATAGCTCTAAGAACATCGTTAACATGATTTATAAAAATAATTTAAATTCGTTTATTTATTAGTTGATTGAAACCATCAATCATATTTATTCACCTTAAATTATAAATTTTACATAAAATTGTAAAATTTGTAATGGTTTGTGTTTTTTTATTTTTTATAATGAGATTATAGGTTATCCAATTTAGATTAAGTTTTGATTTGTTTTGTTGTTGTTAAGTGTCTAGAATGGTAGTACAAGAGTCTGGAAGGTAAGTTGAGCAGTAAAAATGATTTTTTAGGTGGTGAGTTGAGTGGTGACTTTGTTCTTGTTATGGATTTGAGATGGATTAACTTCAGGGGGAAGTTAATTCGGTTAGGTGTAACTGTATTTATGCTCTAATGTTGACTGTGTCTACAACTAGAAGGAGGCCAGGGTGGGTAAGATTAACTGCCTCTTCTGTTTTTTCAGTTTTGGGCGTAAAGGGCCTGCACTTGTTAGGCCCATTGATTCAGCCCATTTGAACTAGTGCATTGATATGGTCCAATGGGTCAGATTTAGTTAGCCCAAACTTGCAGTCTACGATATGTGCCTTTCATCCCATGCTTGTAGGATTGTTTAAAATAGTTGTACCTAGAAGAAAATTTAAAAGTATGGCTATTCTATTGTGACCAACATGAGCATCCACGTTAATGGGGGCAAAAGTTTAGCAATTTAATACTCCAAAAAGTTATTTTATCTATTTTACCATTTTATTTTACAAAACACCCAATAACAGTAGTTTTATTTTAACATTTAACACAATAAAATAATATAAACAATACAATAAAATAATATATTTACTACAATAAACAACAACAACCACCACTACTAACACAATAAAATAATATATTTTTTAATAATTTTTTTTTTATTTTACCTTCAATACTTCAATGCATAATCATCTTTGGCTGTGCACTGTAGCACAACTAGCCAAATGATATGGCTATAGCTCCACCAATGCACTAACTTTTTGTGCCAATTTTGTTATATCTAGTTGCTAAATTTAGCATTTTAACTGTATGCCTCCACCAATACAAATGCTTAGGAGTCCATTCTACACAAAAGGCAAATGGCCATACCATGAGAGAGAGAGAGAGAGAGAGAGAGAGAGAGAGAGAGAGAGAGAGAGAGAGAGAGAGAGAGAGAGAGAGAGAGAGAGATTTAATACTTTGAAACTAATGTTTCCTCCTTTCACGTAAATTGTAAGTCTTACCATGTATTTAATCACTGAAATTTACTATTATGTAAAAGCAAGAAGTATTATTCTTAAAGTATTGCATACTACCACCGCACACCCTTGGTGTGATGGTCATTCCACAAGTATAAGTACTTGTGGGTTGTGAGAGGGTAAGGGTCGGGGTTCAAGTCTCTAGGAAGGAGCTCCACACACATATACATTTAGATTAGGCTATAATAGAAATTTTATCTTGTATAATAAAAAAAAGTATTGCATACTTAATTAGAGAGAGAAAATTACATTATTTTTATTTTCGCCCAATCCTTCCAATAAAAGATTTTTTATATTAACTATTAACATAGATAAAAAAAATTTAAAAAAAAATTAAGAGAAATGATTCATAATATTTACCCTTATCATAAGTATATTTATTAACTTTCATATAGAGGAAAATGTTTCCCTTTTTGGTCCAACTTAGAAAATCTAGAAATCTCAATTTCTCCAGGATTTGATTATCTTTTCTTATTGGTGTATATCATATACTTCTTCATTGTAGGAAATTATCTATGGTTATAAAGAAGGGGGAAATGTAGGATTATGACTCTGAAGAAGAAGGGCTTCCCTGAATTTTATTAGTGTATATAGCTTACCATTTGAGCGGTTGATCCTAATCTGAAAGTAAAACCAACTATTCATTTTTGTTTATCCTGGCCAAAAACCACATACAGTAATCCACTCATTGTATAAGATTGCTATGCCATACATCATATTGGTGAATATAGGTTTGGAAAAAGTTAACAAATTTTGTATTAGACCAAGTGCCTCAATTTAGTTTAAATTAGTTTTAGCATTTGGTCTAAGAGGCATGATCTTTTTCTTTTTCTTTTTTGTAAAGAAAAAAATTGTTAGAGTGGCGATCAGTGTGTACGCAATACAAGGTGCAAGGAGCACTAAGGTGTTGCTAGTGCGTAGGGGGAAACTCAAACCCACGATCTAAGTCATTTGGTCCAAGTGCCTTACCACAAGACCACCAACCCAGTTGGTGCATGGTCTAATTTTCTCATTAAGGAGAACTTGAGTTCAATTTTCTTTCCTTTATTTGTAAGAAAATAATTACAGCTAGCACTTTGAAGAAGCAATGACTTCAAAATATGAACATATGAATGTTTTTCAGGGTATGCTTTTCCAGGATGCTTTTGTTTCCATTAAGCTAGCTGAGAGAGGAATGTCAAATCTTTATAACAAAAATGAAAAAGGAAAAAAGTGATGCAAAAGAGATCTTCAATTTATGCCAATGTACTCATAGAATGAGAAAAAAGAAAGCAACCTAATATGATACAACTCATCATGGTACAGTGTAGACAAAAAAGTTTATGAAAAAATTCATACCTTAAAGTAGGAGCGCATATGGAACTGATGAGTTCTGAACATTCTTTTCAAACTTGGGGAATGAATTTTTCTCAACCTGGCCAGAGCATGTAACACTCAATTGAATACTTTAATTTAAGAGAGGGTATTAATAAGGATAGAGACAGTGAGAAATGGAATTCAGAATTCTTATATTTAGAAAGGATATTATGAATGATGATTTGTATAAAAGTTATAGATTGCTCTTTTATTAATTAGGATTTGTTGTATCTATTAGATTAGGTAAAGATTTTTAGCAGTTACAAAAGTGAAAATTTCATGCATGAAAAGAGGTAGGTTGCTACCTTTATTTTATTTTATATATGTGGACACTTTTATCGTTATGAAGTAGACGATATAGAATCAAATCTTCCTGTATCATTAAGAGTTTTGTAATTAAACCCGTACTTCTTAGTATTTTCAATAAAGAGACATTCAGAGTAAAAATCTTCAAATTTTTTATGGCAATAGACTTTTATATAATTATACATACATGCGTACAATAATATTTAAGCTTTTGTCTTTCGTATGAAAAAATAATTTAAAAACACTTTTTTTTTTTTTGTAATTAGAATACAACACAAATTAAAATTTACTGTACTATGCCTATACAAAAAGTTTTTTTACTTGAATGACTTTAAATAGTCAATTTTGTTACTAATATCTTATAAAATAATATTAAAATCATAACATAAGTACACTGCCAAATCAAGATAAAAATTTGTGAAAGGGTGTTTGGTCTTTACAATCTCAAAAGAAGGTTAAGAATCTAATATGAAGAGCTTGCTAAAACCTAATGCCCATGAAAGCCAACCTTGTGTGCAGAACTATTATTGATAATTCGAACTATGATCATTGTCACTTAAGATCCGTTTAGATAGAAAAACGGGAGGATAAAAAATATTTTAGTTTCCTCTCGTGTTTGGTTTAAAAATTAAAAAGTAGAGGGATAGAAAACGTAGTTTGTATAGATTTACTTTTATGTCCTTACTAGATTTTTTTTAAGTAACAAATTAAATAATAAAAAAAAAGGGAAGGGATGAACCCAACAACAACAAAAAAAACATATGAAAAAAAGAACAACCGAATGAAGTATAAAAAAGAAAAACAAAAACCAAAGTAGGAAATTAAATATATAAAAAATAAGTAGCAGTTGAAGAGAAAAATGACAACAACAAAAAAACACCAAAGACAAAAACTTAGTTTGCTTATCAAAAAAAAAAGAAAAAAGAAAAAGCAAAACCCAGTTAACATTCAGCGATAGCACAGCTGCACAAGGGTTCTTTTGTCCATTTTTGTTCTCTCCAGTTTTCTCCCAAATTTGGAGAGAAAACAATTTTGGTACGCACGGAGAGAAGACACCTGAACTTCACCAGTTTTTTTTTTTTTTTTTTTTTTTTTTTTCCTTCAACCAAACACTCACTCATTTTTTTTTTCATCCTCCCTAAAATACACCCAATTAAACATACCCTTATGCTCGGAAACACCACTACATGCTCTATGGTCTTGCCTAGCGTTGGATGCTGTGTAAACCAATATTAAATAATGGGATTTTTGCAATTCCACTCACTTTTTGGATTTTAAAGATCTTGTATCATGGGTTATGTAGAAGAAGGAAAATTTAGAGTTGTTTACGATGATAGCTTGGTCAATTTGGACTTGAAGGAACTAGGTGGCTCACTGGCTCCCTATGATCCATTGATTAAAATTGTGAAGTTCTATTTTAGGCTCTTTACTCAATTACGTTATTCTCACACTAAGAGAGAAGGTAATAGAATTGCTCACAGTCTAACTAGGTATGCGATAAATAACTTGGATTGTGTTTTGTGGATGAAGAATATTCCACCACAAATTTATATTGTACTTCAGGCTGATATAACCGTTTTTTCATAATATAAGTGTTTAGTATCTTCCCTAAAAAAAATTATAATGTAATATATATCTATATATATATATATTAAATACAAAACTGTTCTTTTGTCCATATTTTTCAGGTTGGTAAAACTTCATATTCCATACACAAGTTAAATAAAAATAAATTGATGTGTCTCACTTGCAACTTTCTATCTATTGATGCCTTAATATTGCAACATATATTAAAAATAAAAATTAATATTATAATTTAATATAATTAAAGAATAAATATGAATTAAATAAAATAATTTTACCTTGTTTACTAATTCCTTAATCCTTAATTGAACTTAAGAAATGTTAGTGCCATAAAAAGTTTCACAATTTTTGTGATACTAGTATTTTTCTTTGAGCTTTTCTTCTTCTCTTTAATATTGGTAAAACAAAAAAGAGGAAGGTGAGTTTGAGCCATGGGCTTGAGCAGATGACGTTTGCTTGTTTAAGGACAGGTAATAACGATATCAAACTTACAGCCCCAAAAGCAAATGTGGCGAATGAATTGAATGTAAATAATTCGAGAAAGATTGCCTCCTCGACTGAGTGTAGCAAGGATCAAGTAGTACATCATATTAACTAGAATGATATTTTAGAAGGTTTTGGAGATGAAAATATGTTTAAAAGGGGCACAGAGAGCAAGAGGGGTTGAAAAAAGATCTTAGAGAAATCTGTTACTACCGCATTGACTGCTTTGTACCTAAGTCTCTGACCGCATTTATCAGGAAGTAATACCTGAACAGTGATTTTGAGCCTTACAGCTATCACCTAGGGACTTCCAAAAGAGGCGGATGGGACAAGTATCAAAGAGAGCAATCTGAATCTACACGTGGAGAGTAAGAACGAGAGAGAGGAGGAACTATAAGAGAGAAGAAGGTCCTATAAAATGGGGGGAGGGGGGAGGATATTTGTAAGGAATCTTTAAGTAAGAAGAAATATAAACACTTGGTTCTCGGCTTGAGTTCGAGGATAAACTTCATCTTATAAACTTGTTCATTTATATTGTTTTGTGATCTTGGGCCATTGCCATTACTGTTTAAGCTCATTAGAATCAAGATTTCTAGCCCATACTCTATAAATTTATTGTATTGGGTTCTTTGGGCCTATGTCCTCCTTCTTGTTGGGCCGAGACTCAAATTGCATCCTTACAGAAGTGGTGTGGCTCCAATCATATTTATTGTTGTATCATTTTTTAACATTTCTAGCAAACTCTTTTTTTCTTTTTTCTTTTTGGAGTAGTGTAATTGTTAATACTTTAAACATTACTAGCCTTATCACACGCGCTACATGCATGCGATGATGTTTTTTTTTCTATAGTGTCATAATTTTTCATTAATTCCAATTTGAGGTTTACATGTTTTATTATTAATATTACGCATTTAGAACTACTAATACAACCAGGAGTGTCATGAGGCTAGATTAAAAAAAATCAAAAAATATTACATTTTTATTTTGTAGCAAAAAAAAAAACTTGCGTTTTTATTATATATATAATTTTTATTTTGAGAATCTACTTTATAAGTGGATAAACCAATTTAAAAATCAACAGAAGAATGTCCCTATGTTTAGGCAATATTTTAGTGGGAGTTAGAGTTATATTTTTACCGAATTGTCATTTAGTTTTGTCTTTACTTGAACATAGGAGTATAGGGACATTTTTTAACCAAAAAAAAAAATGAAGATCCCAAATAGGGGTAGCCCCTTAGAGCATTTCCAATAGGCTCTCTAAAGCCAATTATGAAGAGTAAACACACAAAAAAAGCCCTCCAACAGCCTCTCCATCTCCAATTTTTTTTTTAGATTTGCTATAGTAGCTCTCTTGACCTGGAGAGCACTGTAGCAATTACTGTAACATTTCTAAACAATATTCTCTCTTAAAATAATACCCGGTTGAATAAAACATAACTTTTTTTTTCTCTTTCCTCCCTTTAACTTTCTTCTTCACTCTCTCTCTGGCTTCTCATTAGAAAACCCTCTCTCTCTTCTCATCAAAATATAAAGGGGAATCAGGAATCAACTCTTAGTCAGGACCGGCCGTTCCACTAGGCCAATTAGGCAATTACCTAAGGTTCCCAAGTGGAAGGGGGCCCCAAATTTTTTGAAAAGAAGAGGTAGTAGGGGAAAAAAAAAAAAGTTTCAAATGAATCACAAATATCTGGCACATCCTTTTAACTAAAAAAACAAAAATTTTGGTAGATTCGATTAAACATGGGTTCTAAACAAAATCATTACCCAAAAATAACATTATTATCCTCTAGACAAACCAAAAATCAACCAGATAAACTACAAATCCGGTCTAAGAGATTAACTACAAAACAATCACAAATCAAAACAAATAAAATAATTCAAATCTCTAAAATTTTTACCTTTCTCTCTGCTCTCCGCCTCTCCCTGTCTCTGATTCTCTCCACTGTTCTCATCTGCTCAACAGCTCAAGCAAGTTTCCTCAGTTCCTCCACCTGGACCGCCTCTCTCGACTGCTCAAGCAAGCTTTCTCTGTTTCTTCACCTCTCTCAACTGCTCACCGTATCAGGTTCAGGTATAAATATTTGGGCACTTGGCTTTCTCTTCATTTTATTTGTTAAGATAATAAGATTGGGCCCTAGTTTTGTATATTAATTTATGGCTGCTTGGACTGGACATTAACTTCACGTGTGTTTGGGCCTTCAAATTTTTTTTTTTTTTATAAAGCTTGCGTTTTTTTTTTTTGGGTTATAGATAGGATTTGTTTTGTGTGTGTGTTTTTTTTTGTTTTTTGTGTGGATGGTTCTTATTAATAAGCCTTGTGTTATGGCTGACTTGCTGTGCTTAAATTTTTTTTAAAAAAATTTTAATCTTGTGTTTATATATATATATATATTTTAGTTAGTGGTAATATCTTGAATAAGTCTTTATTTATGCAGGTTGAGATCGCTAAAAACTTGTTATTGTTAAGTGAAACTACAAAAATACTTTTTATATAAATCAGGTTCTATTTCTCATTTGCTCTACACTTGAAATTTATTTTTTATTTTAGTTTTTATAAATAAATTGTTTGATTAGAAATGTCTACTAGAAAATATGCATATGGATATGAAAAACTTAAAAAAAGAAAAAAAGTAGAAAAATTAATTGAGTCTAAAAAATGATTAATGGATAAATTTGTTATTAGTAATAAACAAAATATAACACAAAACTTAAATCAAAATATCACAAATGAGCAAGAAATTCACCAAAAAGAAGATAATGAAGTGATACAATTGAAAGATAACAATGATGTTCAATTTTGCAATACAACAAATCTTAATAATGACCTTCAAAATAATTTAGAAGAAAATGAAAATAATGATGAAAATGTCATAGATGAACAAGTTCACCATAATGCTGTTCAACTAGAGGAAAATGAAAATAATAATGACATGTTGAATTATATTCCTTCAAATATTTATGATCCAGGTAATTGGAAAAATATTAACCAAAATTAAGAAATTTATTAGTAAAAAGAGGTCCAATTAGAGACAATGATATAATTTTTCCTAGAAGTGATAACACTAGACATTTTTCTACTATTCATTACACTCGAATATTATCAAATGAGAAGAAGCATGATAGAAAATGGCTAGTGTACTCAAAAGATATGGACCAAGTATTTTGTTTTTGTTGCAACTTGTTTGAGTCTAAATGTACTGGTCAACTATGTAATGAAGGAACTCGAGATTGGAAAAATATTAATCCTAAAATTAGAAACCAGAAAACAACTAGAGAGCATATTACTAACATGAACATTTGGCTAGATTTGAAAATGAGATTGTCAAAAAATAAAACAATAGATAAAAATATCCAACAACAAATTAACAAAATGGAGCATTTTTAGTTGGAGTTTGGCTCAACCACCTAAGGAAGAACGGAGAATTGATAACATCGGCTCAATCACGGAAATTGGTACCCAAAATTTGATTTAATTGGTTTTGCATCATGTTTGAATTTGTTGGTTTATTCTACAAGTTGATGATTTAGTGGTTTTGCATGATTTGCTATAGCTACTGTCTAAGTTTAGGTCTTGGGTTTCTCGGTTCTTTTTCTTCCTCTTTTTTTTGTTTAAGTTTCTGGGATTTATTTGAATGCTCCTTTTATTAATTGGGTATTTTTTATATATTAGATGAATATTTAAAAATGCACTTTGGGTGGATTAAACTTTTTATTATTGTATTGGATTGGTTTATGAAATTTATGGGCAACTAGTTCCATACCCCTGTAGCTGGGTTTGGTTTGGTGCTGAAATCTAAACTCTCATTTACTTCTCATAATAAAAAATCCCCCTTTTATAGTGAACAGGTCAGGCCTTGAGGCAAAAATGACGAACATAGTTTTTTTTTTTTTTTTTTTCCTTTTAGCCCAGTGAGCACACTCCATTACAGTATGATGTAGACTGACAATTGGGTTCCATTAATATGCATTCATGATAATTACAGCCAGTGGATGAAATTTGCTGCATTTGTTACTTTTCTCCTCCTGTGAACGTTTTCATAGGTCGAATTTTTTCATTGAACTTTTATAAAATGGTTTAAATGAACTAATATAGTTGTGATTCATACATCATTCCCGTTTCTCAGCATACATCATACAACTGATTCCAAGTGTGCAACTATTTGTTTATTGTTATTGAGCAATTCTATATCTCAGCATTATCAGAGTCTCTAAGTACTCACACAATTGTCTAAGTGTGTTCTACAAATGTGGTCTATTTTATTCTTGGTTATAAGTATTATTCACACAAGTTGCAATGATTGTGTGTTTTTTTTTATATATTATTATTACTCACTTAAGCATTGTGTATATTTTTGGTGGCAGTAACTTGGCAAATTCTTTCTATGGGTCTCAAGCAAGAGCTTTTTGCTATGCATAGCCAGAGCTTTTTGTTGTTATGAGATACGATGAGCTTGGCAAATTTTTTCCTTGGGTTGTGATACAAATTATGCACGTAATGTATAATCCACTTTATTGCCTTTTATTTTTGCATTTGTTGCTGCACTAGTTTTATCGGCTAAAGGCAGTCTTGACATACATGCTTATTAATAATGTCATGTGATGGAATAAGTTGTAATAAGTTATTGGTGTTCACTGTCAACTAAATGCATATGGAAGAGAGCTTGCTATGTTTATTCATTAGCATTATGTGTTTTTGTTTTTTGTTTTTGTTTCTAGGGATGGATTCGGTTATTCCAAGAGGCACATCATTCACTAATCTTATAGAAGATAGCTATAATGATTATATGTCTGGATCTAGGGGCGGCACAACAAATTTGGAGGCCTAAGGCGATATATTTAAATGGAGTTTTTTTGTTATCACTTAAATAATATTTAACTAGCATTCAATATCATAATTTTTTTATACCAAAAATCTATTCCTTTTATTTTGTAATATGCTTAATTTTTTTGAAAAAAATTCTAAAGTTATAACAAATTCTACTAAAAAAAACTTTCAAATGATGTAGAAATGAATGCGATTAGTGGCACTTCAAGAAAATAATTGTTGATGCCCATTTTTGTAAATCCATACCCAAAAGCCTATGAGGAAGAAAACCTAATCAAGGCCCAAAGGCCCACCAAGAAGACCAAAGAGCAAAAGCGGTCCAAAGGAAGAAATGCATGGGAAAGTGAGCTGCAGCAATACAAATCTGCCGGAGAATACAAATCTGCTGCAGAATACGAATCTACCGCAGAATACAGATCTGCCGCGGAATAGCTTCAGCGGATGAAGATTAATAGGGCCCAAGACCTTTTTGATCCATTCATCATTATTTGGCCCACAAAGGACCAAATCCTTTTGTATAAAAGAGACAGGCATGAAAGCTAATATTAAGAAGCCCGATGAAAAGAAATAAGAAACAGCAGGAAGTGTCAGCAGCAGGAATCACATGAAGGAAAGAAAAGTCAAACCAAAGAAAATGACAAATGCAGCAGGAACGCGTGAAGAAATAAGACAAAAAACACACAGCAGGACGAAACAGAACTAATCTGCTATAGCAGGAACGACGTGGGAGACAAAAACAGAAGACGATATAGCAAGTACAGAAGGGCCGGGGACCACCAACCTGTACCCAGCCAATACAAGGGAGGTGGGCCCACAGTCAAGGAGATTCAGAGGGTGTGGTTTAGTGGTGGGGGAAAAAAGGGGTCTATATTTGGTTTCCTGCCAAAACTTCTTTTGGAAAAATGCCTTGCTAGGATGATATCTTACCCAAAAGAAGTAGTGGATGGTTGGGACCATCTGATGCATGCCATAGAGTTAGGTAGTGAGGTAGCCCAATCCCTATCTGTTTGAACCTAGAGTAGAAGTATATAGCAAGAACAAACAAAAAAGATGTGAAATGAGGAATGGTGCAGCAAGCACAGTGGTCGGGGCAACCAATGGGTTAGTGGGTGGTCTTGAATGGATGCCCACAAAGAACCAAAAACAGTTGGTGAAGCCCTAAGGGTAAAAGGGATAAATCTCATTGAATTAGCTTACTATAAATAGAGATAGCCATGGATGAAAGAAGGGGGACGGGAGACCCAATGGGAAGGGGACCTAAGAGAGGAAGCACCTAAAGAAAAAGATCCAAATGAGAAAAACAATTTATGGCAAGAGAGTAGTAAGGAAACTAAGAGTTAAAAAAAAATAGAATGGAGAGAAAGAAAGGAAGTGGTAAAAATAAGAGAGAAAACACGGCAGGAATAGGGGCATGCATCAATAGACCATCTTTTCCCTCCCTTTTAGCAAACCCACTCTTTGAAGTCTCCAAAAAATGTGATAGCTAGTAGCCATTTAGGCCTATTCTTCAAAATGCACAACTTTGATGGCAAAAGCTTATGGCAGAAGCCTATGACAAGGTTGTTTAATTTGGGGTTTGGGTTCTTTCTTGGTTTACTTATTTTATGGGAAGATTCAATGATTGATTTCTATTGCAAATATATTTTATTTCTCTCTTTATAATTTATATATGCTGTATTTAGTTCTCCTATTGAAGCACGTTTTTTATCATATCTGCTGCATCAGTTGTCCTGCTGTGGTATTTTTACTTGCTGTACTTGTTATTTTGCGGCAGCACCTTTTTATTATATTTACCATGTTAGCTACTATTCTAACTAAACCTTTTCTACCGAAGCTTCCTTCTTTATTTTTGTTGTTACGTGTTTAACTCTGGACCCATTATCCTGCCACAAGTATATATATACATATATTTTGTTTCTCAGGTTCTGTGCATCTGTATAAGTATATTTATGAATATGTGTATGTATATATATTTGAGAATATGCTAACCCATGTAAGCTAACACTTGCTAGATTGGTTTTTTCTTTGGGTTTTAGATTTGTTTATGTGTAGGAAGTAGAAAAGTATTTCTGCAAAAAATAAAGAGTAGTCATTCACAACAAACAGCTTTATTAACGCAGCAGAAAGTTTAGTTGCACGACAGACAGCTTTATTATCACAGCAGAAAGCTTAGCTGCACAGCAGACAGCTTTATTAGCACAGCAAAAAGCTTAATTTTACAGTAGATAGCTTTGTTGCACAATAGAAGGCCTTACAGCAGGAGCTTTAATGCATAGCAGAAAAGTAAGAGCTGCGGCAGAAACTGGAGAAATGTTCTTTCCGCGGATGAAACAGAGGTTATGTCCACTTTGCAGCTTCTTTCCTAGGACTTGGACTCATCGTTTGCGTCCAAGCCGGAATAAGGAGGATTGCTCTTGGATCGGCCCCAACTCTCTGATCTAGAAATCTTTGGGCCTAGTGTAGCGGCAGGCGGCCCAGCCCAACATTTGCAAAAAAGGCCCACACATTTAAAGTGGCAACTTCACTGGGGAGTTGGAATCAAGATAGGGAGAATGAGATATTTCTCCCTCGCAAACATGTTTCCAAGTCCTTACCAAAGCAAAACATGCAGATGTTCTTAAATCTTCCAAGCTATACTCTCAGGAAAGTTCCCAAAACATCACAGCAGTACCATAGTGGAATCCTATGGTGGAGTCTCACGACAACATTAAAACAAAATGGTGTTGCGAAATTCTACGGCAGAATATTGCAGCAACATTACAGCAGGATAGTACTGTAGTAGAATTCTATGACAGAATATTGCAGCAACGTTACAGTAGGACAGTGCTGGAGCATAATTCTATGGCAGAATATTGCAGCAATGTTACGGCAAGATAGGATTGTAGCAAAATTCTATGGCAGAATATTGCAGCAACATTACGGCAGGACGGTACTGTAGTAGAAATCTGTAGCAGAACACAACAACGCTAAAACAGAGCAGTATCATGAGCAAAATGCTATGGTGAAATATTGCAACAGGATGTTCAATGGTGTTGCCTCAAAATGTGGTAGCAAAATATCACTACAAACACTTAGTCTTATCCTTTAAATGCCACTTGTTCTCATTGTCATGCATGTAAGACATGTGGCAATCCACTTATTCAAACATGCAACTCTTCTAAAAGGCCACTTATCACCTTTTTGCTCTCATTCCTTTTAAAGAAACACTAGAAGTTTTCTAAACTCCCTCCATCTCCACCTTCGAGTCTAGCATTTAGAAGAGAAAAATCCCTTCATTCCCTTAAAAGATTTCAATCATTTTTTTTTTTTGCTAGTAATTCTAGCTCTACTTCTCCCCAAGAGCCAAAAGCTAAAAAAAAAAATGAAGCTATAGAAGCCAAAGGAAAACCTTCATCATTACTACACTGTGGCGAATAATTTTTTTTTTCCTCTGAGAAGTATCCTTCAGCAGACTTTTTCAGAAGTGCAGAATGTCCTACTGCAAAAATTTCATAGCAGACGATACAGATCCTTCGGCAGACTATTCACAGCAAAATCTGCTGAATTTAGAAGTGCAGAATGTTTCCTCTAGTAGAATTTTTCAAAAGTTTAGAATGTCCTGCCGTAGAAATTTCGTAGCAGAAAGTACAGATGCTTCAGCAGGCTATTTACAGCAAAATTTGCTGAATTTCAAAAATGTAGAATGCTCATCTATAGAATATTTTATGGCAGAAAGTTTCAGAAGGCAAAGTGCAGCTATCTCAGCAAAATGTTCACAACAGAATGTTTTGTAGCAGAATTTTTTATTAAAGTCCAGCAAGTCTTTTTGCAGAATATCCTACTACAAAATTCAGCATCAAATTCTTGAACTTTCTAAGCGCAATCACAAATCCATCATGATTTTCTTCTACAACAAAAGTGATAATTGTCCCATAAAGAATTCATGAGAACACCAGTAGTGTGAAGATGTGTAAAAGGGTAATGGATGATTCTGCTACAGCAAGAAATTTGAGTCTAGATTTTATTCAACAAATTTGAGACTTGTTCTCAAAGCAAGAGAGGTGCATACAAAGTCTTTTGCTACTACATCAGCAAATATATAAGTATCAATGAAGAGAGGAGGGAGAAGTAATCGATTCGGCGATATAGAAACATCCGCTTTCAACCAAGGAATATAATGAAGGCATGTGACAGGGTGGTGAAGTGTCTAAACCATCCAGACCTTGGAATGAAGCCAACCACTTAGTTATTGTGTACTCTCCATAAAGAAGCCCAAATCTACCAGTTGCACAAACTGCTCTTTGTCCATTATTGGGTCTAGCAAACCGATTCAACAACCTTGAAGAGTTGAGAAGTTTTCTTTGAAGCACCTCGGAGGATTTATGCCTAGAGTGGCATTAATGATCATGATCTTTATGATATTTCTAAGAAAGAATGTATCAGATCACTTGTACTACAAACTATGCAACTCCACCAACACTCTTCAAGTCATAAAGCTCATTGATCCCATGTCTCATCCTAGAAGAACTTTGCAATAGCGACAAACTCAAAGCTCCTTCTTTTAGCTTGTGTATAAGAGGGAAATAATAGAAACAATTGCTCACATTCTGCCGTGAATAGAGTTGCTTATCTTATTGCTGCAGAAAATTATTACGTGGTTTTTATTGAAGGCATTCTGCCACAAGGGCATCCTGCCACAGGAATAAAAAGGCATGCTGACCCAGGAAGATGTTAGTACATCATGGGAAAATTCTACATTTAGAAACCTCTGCTCTTGGCTATTACTAGCCAACCATGAAGTAAGAGACGTAGCAAGCTCCATCTAAATATGCCCATGCACAAAGCAAATGAAGAAGAAATCCAAGGAATATGGATCTTAGTAGCAAAAGCCAGTAAAAGGGTCTTGGTCATCAATTCTTGGCTAGAAGCTAGTAAAGGAATCATGGTTGTGAGTTCTTGGCAAAAGCCCATAATGGGGGCTACACTCAATCAAACTCACAAAGGAGTCATGATCGCAAGTCTTTGGAAGGATTCTGCAAAGGAGCTATAGCTGCAATCACATGAAGCAGAAAATACATGGGAAGCAATTGTGCCTATGGTGGAACGAAGCCAACGCATGCTTGGGAAGTAACTCTTTCCCAAATTCTCTAGCAACGAAGAATTTCTACAATATGGCGACTTGTAGATCCATGGCATCTAATTTTTTCTTTTACTGAAGAATGCCTGAACCACATGATGGAGCATCAACACCAAGAGAAGGTGATATAAAGATCATCCAGTTGACTCACATGCTGGGGGCTAAAGCTCATTCTGCAACAAATATGGGAAGCATCCTGCTGAAAGCTAAGGGCTTATTCTCATATACTGGGGGCTATCTTATCTGCAACAAAATATGGAAAGCATCCTGCTGAAAGCCAAGGGCTTATTCTCATATACTGGGGGCTGTCTTATTCTGCAACAAAATTTAGGAAGCCTTCTACAGAAAGCTAAGGACTCATCCAGTTGTCTCGCATGTTGGGGGCTAAGGCCCATTTTGCAGCAAATTCAGAAAGGCTTCTGCAAAGCACTTAGAGTATCAATATGTAGCAGCAATATTACCCACTACGAAATAAGCATTGATTATGGCATTTCGGCGAGTATACATTCATCTGCCACTTGATCTGCAGCAACTTCAAACTTCATGATATGATATAGCGAAACACCCATTCAAGTTGTTGCAACCTACCATGGTCAAGTAACATTCTAGTCTGTGATGAAGTAGCAACATCATCTATCTTCTTCAAAAGCTTGGTGTGTTGCGTGGTTCAAGAAAGCTTGGAGGAGAACATTTAATTATGTTTAAAAACAGAGAAGTTGTGGCAGATAAGGATGTACAGGTTACGGCAAAAAAAAAATTTGGAGGAAATTAATCTGGGGTTGGACCCACAGGAACCAAGACCCATCTCAATTAGCTTAAGACTATCAGAAAAGGAGAAATCAGAATTGATACTGTTGTTGAGAATTCAAAGATGTCCTTTGCATGGGATTACAGTGAAATGCCAGGAATGGATCCGTGGCCAAGCCAGTGGCCCAACCTGCCAGGGTATTTTACATTGAGATAGAAGGGGTAAAGCTTTAAGTGGAAAGAAGCACAACAGGCAGCCTTCAAAAGGCTGCAGTAGATCATGATAAACCTTCCTACTATGCAAGCCCTAATCCTCAAAAAGCCATTGTTACTCTACCTAGCGATTAACTCATATGCCATAGGTGCATTGATTGCCCAAGAAGATGGAGATGGCATAGAGTAGCCGGTTTACTACATCAGCTGTGCTTTAAAGGATACAGAAGCTCGTTACCCAAGGGTGGAAAGGGCATGCCCAGCCATAGTATATGCCTCGCAAAGACTACGCTATTATTTCCTGGCCAACGAAGTGTGGTTGATGACTAAGTCTCATGCAATCAAAGTTTTGTTGCGGTAGCCAATTCTTTCAGGCAGAATATCCCAATGGTTGTTACAATTGTCACAGTAGCAGACTTGAAAGCGGGAACGCCCAAGGCAGTAAAGAGCCAAGCTATAGCAAACTTACTGGCCCAATTCCCGGTAGAAGAAGAATTCCTGTTGGATAATGAAGTCCCAAGAGAAGTAGCTATGGCAGAAGAAGTCAGAAAGCAATGGGTGATGAAGTTTGATGGGTCTTCTACCACCTAGTCAGAAAGGAGTCTATTGTGGAGATGTTGAAGGAAAGGTTCCAAGAGGAACAATGTGAAGAAGAATTGGGAGAAATAAGATCTGCAGAAGACTACGACAAAAATGACAAGAAGACTATGTTAAAGAAGAAAAAAGCAAACACGGAGGAATCAATAGTTGCTGTGGCAGAATGACTAAGAAAATGTTTAGAAGGTGAAGATTTCTCATGAAAGCATCCTTATTTCCCTTGGAAAAAATATCTATAGAAACACCATTTATAGGCGCCTTAAAACGAGTGGCAGACTCAGTCACGTTTGCGGAAAGATCAATTTTGCGGCAGACTCAGTCACGTCTGCGGAAAGATCAATTTTGCAGCAAAATCAGAATTTATGGCAGAATCAAAAATAGCCTGCAATGCAAACAGCAAAGGCCCAACATCCTTCTCTGCAGAAACTTTATCCTGGCAAAGCTTACATTATCAGTAAATGAAAGAGTACTCTACTATGATGAGGGCTTGCAATATTAGCTCTACGCTCTGTTTTGAGCAAAAGAAATGAAGATACTTGAATGCAAAGAGAAGAAGAAAGCACAAGAAAAGAGAGCAAAGCCACCCTTTGATCTACACACTTAGAGGAAGCTTTCCTCTTGTGAAAGAACACTACTTGAAGAAAGGAAAGTGAAGTGGCAGAGCTATTTTGATGAAACTCTTTTCAGTCATCGGCTTAGATGCGAAGGTAGTAGAAGATAAAACTTTCTCTATTTTTAGAGAATGAATGAAGCCCAAAGTGAAGCAACCTTAGGTGGCTAAAAGAAAAGAAAAAATGAAGACCGTAAGGAGGATCCTTGCTTTGCAAAAGTGTTGTTCGAGAAGCAAAAAAGGAGAGTCAAAGAATCCAAAGGGCCAATTTTGAGCATTCTACAGAGATGTAGAACATCATAATGAAGGAGAACCCAGCAAGGAAGGATTTCACGACATCTATGTCTTCTAACCATTCTTAGAGAGCAACTACACTTATGGAAGAATGAAGAAATGATACTAAGGAATATTTGGGGAAAGTAAGTTACTGAAGCAGTCAAGCCTAATTCTTCTACCACAAAATCTGCTACAACCTTCACTTCCTACCGTATAGAAATTGCTCTAGCAGAAGAAGAGGTGCATTAACGTAGAGAAATAAGTGTTTGTATTGTGGCAGAAAGTGTCTACATATTCTGCGGAAGCAGAAAAAATGAGAATTTACCCTTACCAAAGCAAAGAAATGAGTACCATTGTAGAAGTCCAAGATCACAAGGAATTTCCAAGAAGAGAAACAAGCAAAGGAATGATGAAGAAGAGAAGGGTTCACACATCATCATCATCATTGACAATCCCTTAAAATAAGGGTAGCATTGATGCCCACTCTGGCAAGGTGGCCCAGTAGTAGGAAGAAGAAGCCCAACAGCGTGGGCAGAAGAGAATTGGATAGAAAAGGCATTAAGCCTAAGCGGCAGGAATAATAGATCATAGGTCCATAAAGCAAACAAACGGATCTTGGGGAAGCAAATGGGCCTAAAAAGGCTCGAAAAGAGAGAATTAGCAAACCCATGAGCAGTATGGATGTAGAAAAGTGAAAATGGGCCACAGCTACCGCAGCAGGCTCGAAGTAATGTAAGTAAAGAAAGTAACGGGCAATGGAAAATCCATGAACCCCAAGGATGAGGTAAGAAATACTTGGGTTGGGGAAGCCCAAGGAGTTAGTAAAAGCCCATGGGAAGCATAGAATTGGAAGGGGCCAAGGATGCCCAAAAGAATAGAATGGAACAAAGGAGCCAGAATGGGATGAAGGAGCCCAAGAGTAATGAAATGGGCCGAGGATGCCCAAAAGAATAAAATGGGACAAAGGAGCCCAAATGGGACGAAGGAGCCCAAAAGCAATGAAACGGGCCGAGGATGACCAAAAGAATAAAATGGGACAAATGAGCCCAAATGGGACGAAGGAGCCCAAAAGCAATGAAATGGGCTAAGGATGCCCAAAAAAAAGTAAATGGGACAAAGGAGCCTGAATAGGACAAAGGAGTCCAAAAGCGATGAAACGGGCCGAGGATGCCCAAAAGAAGTAAATGGGACAAAGGAACCTGAATGAGACAAAGGAGCCCAAAAGCAATGAAACAAGCCGAGGATGCCCAAAAGAATAAAATGGGATGAAGGAGCTTGAATGGGTCAAAGGAGCCTGAAAGCAATGAAACGGGTCGAGGATGCCTAAAAGAATAAAATGGGCCAAAGGAGCCCGAAAGTGGTGAAAAGGGTCAGGGAAGCCCAAAACAGCATGAGTGCAAACACTGGGCTACGGGAGTGTAGCAGAAGGAAAGCATGCAGCAGGCCCAAAAGAGGCCCAGCAGGTACAAGTCAAATAATGACATGCAAGCAATCAGCAGAAACAATTGAGCTAAAAAGCAAGAGTTTTCGCATACGAATTACAGGTGCAATCCATATGCTCAGGGGGTTGAATGTTGATGCCCATTTTTGCAAATCTATTCCCAAAAGCCTATGAAGAAGAAAGCCTAATCAAGGCACAAAGGCCCACCAAAAAGACCAAAGAGCAAAAGAGGTCCATTCATCATTATTAGGCCCACAAAGGCCCAAATCCTTTTGTATAAAAGAGATAGGCGTGAAAGCTAATATGAAAAAGCCCGATGAAAGGAAATAAGGAACAGCAGGAAGTGTCAGCAGTAGGAATCATGTGAAGGAAAAAAAAGTCAAACCAAAGAAAATGACAAATGCAGCAGGAACGTGTGAAGAAATAAGACAAAAAACACACAGCAGGACGAAACAGAACTAATTTGCTACAGTAGGAATGACGTGGGAGACAAAAACCGAAGATGATATAGCAAGTACAGAAGGGCCGGGGACCACCAACCTGTACCCAGTCAATACAAGGGAGGTGGGCCCACGGTCAAGGAGATTCAGAGGGTGTGGTTTGGTGGTAAGGGGAAAAAGGGGTCTATATTTGGTTTCCTGCCATAACTTCTTTTGGGAAAATGCTTTGCTGGGATGGTATCTTACCCAAAAGAAGTAGTGGATGGTAGAGACCGTTTGATGCATGCCATAGAGCTAGGTAGTGATGTAGCCAAATCCCTATCCGTTTGAACCTAGAGTAGAAGTATACAGCAAGAACAAACAAAAAGGAACTTCGTCATGAAATGAGTAATGGTGCAGCAAGCACAGTGGTCAGGGGCAACCAATAGGTTAGTGGGTGGTCTTGAATGGATGCCCACAAGGAACCATAAATAGTTGGTAAAGCCTTAAGGGTAAAAGAGAGAAATCTCATTGAATTAGCTCACTATAAATAGAGGTAGCCATGGATGAAAGAAGAGGGATGGGAGACCCAATGGGAAGGGGACCCAAGAGAGGAAGCACCTAAAGGAAAAGACCCAAATGAGAAAAACAATTTACGGCAAGAGACTAGTAAGGAAACTAAGAGTTAAAAAAAAATAGAACGGAGAGAAAGAAAGGAAGTGGTAAAAATAGGAGAGAAAACGCCGCAAGAATAGGGGCATGCATCAATAGACCATCCTTTTCCTCCCTCTTAGCAAACCCACTCTTTGAAGTCCCCAAAAAATATGATAGCTAGTAGCCATTTAGGCCTATTCTCCAAAATGCACAACTTTGATAGCAAAAACTTATGGCAGGAGCCTATGACAAGGTTGTTCAATTTGGGGTTCGGGTTCCTTCTTGGTT
This sequence comes from Castanea sativa, assembly GCF_040712315.1. Taxonomy (NCBI): domain Eukaryota; kingdom Viridiplantae; phylum Streptophyta; class Magnoliopsida; order Fagales; family Fagaceae; genus Castanea; species Castanea sativa. Next base: position 4,034,762 of record NC_134014.1, read on the forward strand.
TACTTATTTTATGGGAAGATTAAATGATTGATTTCTATTGCAAATATATTTTATTTCTCTCTTTATAATTTATATTTGCTGTATTTAATTATCCTACTGAAGCACATTTTTTATCATATCTGCCGCATCTGTTGTCCAGCTGTGGTATTTTTACTTGCTATACTTGTTATTCTGCGGCAGCACCTTTTTATTATATTTACCGTGTTAGCTACTATTCTAACTTAACCTTTTCTGCCGAAACTTTATTCTTTATTTTTGTTGTTACATGTTTAACTCTGGACCCATTATCCTGCCACAAGTATATATATACATATATTTTGTTTCTCACGTTCTGTGCATCTGTATAAGTATATTTATAAATGTGTATGTATATATATTTGAGAATATGCTAAACCATGTAAGCTAACACTTGCTTGATTGGTTTTTTCTTTGGGTTTTAGATTTGTGTATGTGCAGGAAGTAGAAAAGTATTTCTACAGAAAATAAAGAGTAGTTATTCACAGCAAACAACTTTATTAACGCAGCAGAAAACTTAACTGCATGGCAGACAACTTTATTAACACAGCAGGAAGATTAGCTGCACAGTAGACATCTTTATTATCACAGCAGAAAGCTTAACTGCACAGTAGACAGCTTTATTAGCATAGCAGAAAGCTTAATTTTACAGCAGACAGCTTTGTTGCACAGCAGAAAGGCCTTACATCAGGAGCTTTAATGCACAACAGACAGCTTTAATGCACAACAGACAGCTTTAATGCACTGTAGACAGCTTCTGCAGCAAACAGTTTTTCTGCACGGCAGATAGTTTTACTGCATAGCAGGAAAGTAAGACCTGCGGCAAAAATTGGAGAAATGTTCTTTCCGCGGATGAAACAGAGGATATGCCTACTTTGCAGCTTCTTCCCTAGGACTTGGACTCATCGTTTGCGCACAAGCCGGACCAGGGAGGGTTGCTCTTGGACCAGCCCCAACTCTTTGATCTAGAAATCTTTGGGCCTAGTGTAGCGGCAGACGACCCAGCCCAACATTTGCAAAAAAGACCCACACAATTGTCACATCAAGTTGTAAAGTTTTTAAGTAAAATTAATAATATTTCTAACATTTTCCTATTTGAATTATTTCTTATGATTAGTGACACATATTTGTAAGGGAAAATACTAGAGATACATATTCTTGTACAAAATATATACAAACTAATGATGTGGTAAATGATTATAGATAAGTAAAAAAGTGATATTAAATGTTGGTCACAACAACAGTTTGTAAAAATATTTTTAAATGGTTTGTAACTGTAGCATTATTCTATTCGTAAGACCCATGTATTTAAAGTTGTATTATCTTTAGCATTACTCAATTATTTGAGACTTAGTAAAAGTAGAGGAAAAATATAAAACTATTTTTTTTTCTATATTTCCATTTTTTTTTAATATATCAATTTTTATCCCAAAATTTGGGGCCTTCTAGTAGGGGGCCCTAGGAGGTAGCCTAAGTGGCCTAGGCCTAGGGCCAGCCTTGTCTGGATGAGCGTACGACTATTGAAACATATGACTACTGAGAAATTTCTATGTAATTTGAAATTTATCAAATCTATGTAAATCTTGAAATTTATCTAAGTCTTTTTGAAACATATGACTATTGAGAACTATTACCATTTGAAAAATATGAACCTTAAAAAAAAGCCTATATAATTGTTGAAAATTTTGAAAATGTTACCGTTGGGAAATTTAAAAATATAGCTGTTAGGAATTTGAAAAATATAGTTATTGGAGAAGAATAAAAAAGAATAAAGAAAGATTAAAGAAATAATAAAGAAAGAATGAAGAAATAATATTTAAATAAGATGGAGAAAAGATAGAGAGTCTGTTGGAAAGTGTATTTCAAAAAGTAGGTAGGTAAAAGGTAAATGTCACTGTTCACTCTCCAAACAGTACAAAAATATCGAGAGGCTTCCAGAGATGCTCTTAAATAGTAGTATAGATACAAAAAGTACTTAAACTACTTTACTACCATAAAAAAAAAAACTTAAAAATTATTGCGGCAAGAATGTTATCGGTTTTACGTTGACAATATAATAAATGAATAGTTGAATTGTTTATTATGATTGGAGACACGTCAATTTGTAAGATTTACTATATATAGTAGAGGTCAAAATATATTGTTAGTCTCTGAAGTTCACCCACTTGGCACTTTTTGGTCATTGAAGTTTCAAATGAATGCTATTGAGCCTTAAAGTTTAAGAAAATAAAAAGATTATTGGTCTCTAAAATTTGAATTGAGTACTATTAGTTCCTAAAACTTAAAAAAACAAGCACTATTACTCTTTGAGTTTGAGATTAAAACAAAAAAAAAACTATTGGTCAGTCCACCAACTTCTGTATGTTTCTTGACCTATGTGTCTAACAAAACAACATAGATCATTTTTTAAATTTCAAGAACTAATAACACTTGTTTTTAAACTTCAAGTTTCATTAGTGTTTGCTTGAATTTCAGGAACCAAAAGCACCTAGTAGGTAAACTTTAGATACTAACAATATTTTTTAGCCAATAATAAAATTTACAGTATCTATAATATCACTCAATTCAATAGGCAAAAATTCAACATTCAAATGCTAAAAAAGGACTTGCTATCTTCTTCTTTTTTGATGAATAGGACTTGCTATCTTAACATATAGACATGGACCATCACATATTACTCAATTGATGACTAAAGATTCGGAAATTCCCTCCAAACTAGAACCATTCACTAACCACCGTATAAAGCTTGTTTATTAAAAGTTGCGTGTGCGTGTGTGTGTGTTTTTTTTTTGGTGACAATGGAATCCTTTGTGGCATATGTGTCATTATATGGGTGATTCAAGTCACATCTCCCCCTTCGTACCATCTCTTTATCTAAAAAAACTAAAAAACTAATAAGAAGTAGCTATCTGTTACTATAAGTGAACTTATGCCGTCCTCTTACATAATAATGAGTCTCTTTAATTAGGCTTGCGGTATTTCTACCATACACAAGAGAAAGTCTTATGTTTCATTTTTAATATTGAATCTTTTTTGACACATTAGCATATTCTGTGCGGTTAGGCGAAGGGGTTATTCTTCCTTTGGGGAGTTTGAGGTTTTTAATTTTTTGGAAGGTAACCTTTGGAGTAATTTTTAAACTTTTTTATTTGTTTATCTGACATAGAAATCCTACTTAGCTTAGTCTAAGTGTATACGTGTATGAAATTTCTTCTTAAAGACTTAAAACCCGGCTCTTACCACCCCTCCCCACTTCACAAAATCATTTTATGCTTATGGAGTGACTATTATGCCTAGCGGTGATATTTTGGAACTATTGATTGCATTGCATTGCATTTTATATATTAGAGTTAAGGCTTCGTGAGTTTATTTACAGCGGTGATGGGTTGTGTATGTGAGTCAGTAGCGAAGCCAAGATTTCAGTCTACGGGGGTGTAAGATAAAAAGACAGTATTAAAAGAAAAATAATTTAAATATATTAATCCATAACAGTAACAAAATAAATTATAAATAAACAATTGTAATTACAAGTACATGTTTCATATTGTTAAAAGAAAGAAACAAAAATAACTAATTCATAGTTACTAACAGTTGAAAGAAGATATTAATGTAAATCCATAAAGTTTTTTGAAAGAAGAAATTAATGTAAATCCATAAAGTTTTTTTTTAGAAGAATAAATACATAAAGTTTTTCAATGTTATGATTGAAAGGAATATGCCAAAGCATACGCAAAGTAAAACTTATACATGTTTAGCAAAAGATTTTTTTGGATGAATAAAGATTCTATTGTTTTCCATTCTCCACTCAAGTTTAAACAAATGTTTTTCCATTTTCCTAAAAGCCTTTGTCAAATGTCAAGTACGCAGAAATATTGACCCTTTTCTACCTGTCCCCCTTCCCCATTCTTGGATGGGATGGGAGCAAATGTACGTCTTGTAGCTTATAACACAAATGAATATTTGATAGAAAGTCACAAGGTTACAAATTCCTCAAATTCCTGTTTGGTCTCCTGAAATATTCATTTCCTTGATAAAGAAGTAATTGATATTCCTAATTTTTTTTTTTTATACAAGATATAATTTTTACTCTAGCCTAATCTAAATGTATGTGTGTGAAGCTCCCTCCTAGAGACTTGAATCTCAGCTCTTGCCTCCCACACCCCACAAGCACTTATACGTGTAGAGTGACCATCGTACCAAGAGTGTGCACTAGTTTCCATTTTTTTTATAAATGTAATATTATATTCTTTGCTTCTCAAAGAATACAAGAATCTCATATATGTGGACAATATTATGAAAGGTTTGATGGTTTTGACCCAAAAAGTCCTCTCGCAATTAGAGAAGAGAAAACTCTTAAAAGAACATAAAGTTAGTATTTTGTGAATAGTATTTGGTAATTTTTGGTTTGAAAGAATACATGCATACATACATACATATACATACATACATACATACATACATACATACATACATACATATATATATGAGTAGAGAGTTTGTTTATTGTTTGGGTAAGAAAACACAATTTAGGGCATGTTTGTTATGTATGAACATACAATTTAATGGAATAATTCTTCTATTATTTGACTATGTTCTTCCTTAGAGAGAATAGCAATTCACATTTTTTAAAATGAAATAAGAATTTCTTGTCAAAAAGTCTATAGCAACTATTTATTAATGTACACAATGCATTTATTTATTTATTTATTTTCCTTTGAACATAAGACTTCTAAGACTTATAGATGATTGTGGTATTTTTTAAATACATGAAATATTATGCTATTGAGATTCAAAACATTTGAACATTTTATCACTATTATATATGAATGGTTGGATTCATATTTTAAGAAACATGTATAGTTTTTAATTACAAACTTTTGAGCAAAACATTATGATTGATATTTAGGCACTTGAATTTAGAGTTTTTTGTTCACAGAAGATAGTATCAAATATATCTTTTTAATATTATGGAGATATAAATTTGAATAAAGAAAAATAATATTTAATTATAAAATTGTTCAATTTCTAACAGGATGCTAAACTGGATCCACAAAAGTGTAAATAAAGTTTTATAAATATGCTTAATTTAGGAAATCTGACTCCAATACAATTTCATTCACCTATCGTATCAATAGGTGGAATGAAAATTCAGAGTATTATTCATGTGTTGTAATCAAATAGATGAATAATAATATTTTTCATTTCAATTTCTTATATTTCTTGTAATATTGATTTCTAAATGTATCCATAGTATTGGGATTGTGTTGAATTTTATTTGTGAGTTGTAGATGGTATTGAGAGTTTGTCTTGTCAACTTCGATATTCAAAATTTGTTGAGCACCTGATTACTCTTCCATATGTATAAAATCTCTCATCCTACTTATACCAAATATACCAAGTGTGTGTAATCCCCGGTTTTGGAATATCCCTACCTAGCTAGTAATTAACTTTATGTCCATCTGATAGATATTGATAACCAGTTGCCGTGACTACTACGTGTAGCACCTGGTTTCGATATTATCTGAATTTGCACCTTTTTTGGCAACCAGTATTTGGCAATTCCATAATATTTTCATTGCTATCTAGAGTTTTAAAAACTTACGCTAATATTTGAGAAATATTACATCCATAACATTTCACAACAATTTTAAAATAAATTCTAGATGGTAAATTATATTGTTATTGGTTAGTAAAAATGTGATGTCAAAGGTAGACTCAGATTAGAATCAATAATAACTTGTAATCTAAGATTTTTTTTTTTTTGGGTGAAAATATTGTGCACTTAGCTTTATTCTTGCTATTTGTTCTATTACGTGTTGACTAAATCTTAGCTTTGCCTCAGCTGGATTGTGCTTCTCACTTGGCATGGTCACTTATAAAGCACTCTACAGGTCAACTAAAAAAAATTGTGGTTAAGTTAAGCATGCATATACTTTGAATAAGTATATATTTATTTTATTGCTGGTAGATTTAAATTTAGGGTTGTGCACTTTTATCATATGACCGACCGACGGCTCACCTGCACAGGCACCAGTGCCTTCATGATCATAATACACCGATTAGGTTTTATAGGTAGGTTTTGAATCCATATAATTTAGTCAACAACAATGGACTTAATTACCAGTTACTTGAAACAACTAGAACCCAAATAGTGGATTATTACTTGACCCAAACAAACATCGCTTTCCTAATCCCCTAGGGCTTAACTATGCCAAGTAGTTATGGCCTATAGGCTACTATGAAATATTTACTCATGGGCGGGCAAGCTCTTCTATTCTGGACTGAAGTGCAATTCCCACTGATACAAATAACGAAATTTATTTAATTAATACCTATCATTTTATATTATATATAATTAACCTTTGGTAGCTCTGGGTGAGGATGCATGCTCATCAACCCTCAATTTAGTTAAAAAGCTTCATTATTAATACATTTGAGTATATATATACATTTGTGTGTGTGCCGAGACTGAGTGAAAGAGAGAATGAAAGTTGCATCAGAATCCATCAATATATTTCTTAGATTAAGTAAAGAAGGATCTTTAACTGTGTACGTCATGTCTCCTTGGCCTTAAGTAAAGCCTAAAGTTAAGCCTTTGATATGATTTTTTTTGCCTATAATTCATATTTTAATTAAGACTTTATTGAGAAAGACAAGAGAATCCAGTTCATGGCTTACACAAGCACATAAACAAGGCACTGCCCATCAACCTTTTTGACCATGTTAGTGCCACCTTTTCCTTCCATTGTGATTACGTTTTCCTTCTCTTTTCAAAAATAAAATAAAATAAAAATTCAACAATACTATTGGAGTCTCAACATGCTAATGTGGCAAATTATAATTCATGTCACATTGGTTTCATGTGAGATCACTCTTTATATCTATTCTATTTTACACTAATCACAACTTGTTACCTGTTATTAAAAAAAAAATTGAATTTTGTTGTGTATCTTTAATACTTGTTTTTCTTTTTTACTCAAAAAACTCATGAGTACAATTCCATAAATTGTTGCAAAATGGGTTCTCCGACTAAACTTAAATACACAATTACATTGTAATTAATTATCATCGGAAAAGATAGCACTGTTAGTACTTTAATATTGATCAATAATACAATCATAAGTTTGAATTTAAATGAAAAACTTAATAAATTGCATCTAAGAGCATTTGCATTAGGTTTTGCAATTTTTTTTTTTTTTCTATCTTAGCATAAGAACCTACTTTTTCCATTTTACGTATTTACTTTTCAAAATATTCCCTATCAAATTATTTATTTTACATTACATTTCATTAAAATATTAATTTTTTTTCACACATAACAACCACCGCATTCTCTTTCTTTATTCTTGAAATACATAAGAAAATAATAAACAACTAAATACAAAATGAACAGTATTTTTATAACTTTATATAATTACTATAATAAACTTGTAAATTTACACCATTATATACTAACCGATATGTGTTATTTAAGGTAAAATTGTGTAAATTTTACGCATCTTTTCTGATAAATACCAACTGATATATGAATGGACTAGGTATTACGTTATCCAAGATTTGCCCAACAAAAACAAAATAATGAAACCTATGTAGCCATGCAAACATGTTATGCAGCTATTGGTCAGTTCATGAGTATATACCCAAAAATTTAAGGTATCGAGCCCATGAAAAAACCTTTGAGGCAACATGTAAACGTCGCAGTCCCAGATTAGCATTGCAGAAAGTGACCAGACACTCAGCTTTAATCTCAACTGGCATGCATGATTATACTGCTTTTAGTTTTACATCACTATATATTATAATAATTATTTAAATTTTAAAAAATTCAATCACATTCATGCTGAGAGTTCCTGCATTGGTCTGAAAGAATTTAATATTACAATGAGTTGAAAAACTACATGTGGCATTGTAATTTATTTATAACCATACCATATTTGATAAAGGTATTCTCTAAAAATATAATATTTGATAAGAAGTAAACAGACAAAGAGAATATTTTTCATTCTTTATATAACCGCGTATAAAAAGGTTACAGCCGTATATGACTATTTAAGATGACGCGGTAACAAAATTCTATTAAAGAAATATGCTTTGAGCTCTCAAGTATCAAGGGCTATAACCTAGGCCTTTCCTCGTATCTTCCCAAAGCTTAAAGACATTCTTTAGCCTCTCAATATTATTATTATTATTATTATTATTATTATTATTATTATTATTATGTATAAGGGGGATTCTGATTAAAAGCTTATTTAAAACAAGTTGCTCCTATATATGCATTGCTGAATTAAAATTTAAAAAATTTAGAACTCATAAATGTTATATGACATGAGCCTAAATCAGTAAATGAGGCAAAATTAATTTATGTAATTTGTGATAACAAATCACTGTTAGAGCCTTAGAAGATGGTTATAGAGACTCCGTGACATATTATAATAACTAGTGTATACCCTCTAGCTAAACTGATAATTAAAGTCTATTATTGTTGAATACAAGATTTAAAGTTCAATTCCTGTCTACACCTAAAAACTAATTGGTGTTTTGATTTGACAATAAAAAGTAAATAGCTTACATTCAAACGGAAAACTATAAACAACTACATGAAACTTGAACTAAGAAAACTATAAACAACTATATGTCATATTAAGATTATGTTCTATGAGTACAAGTAGGATTAGGATTCATAGTACAAGAAACTTGAACTAAGATAATACAATGAACCTTAATTAAAATACAAGACAATGGGTTTGGAGCTTGGGAGCTTGTTATATCTAACTTCCCACTCAAGCTCAAGGAACATGTTTGAAATCAACTTAAATTCGAAAGGAGGGAGTGATATGGATTAGATGGAATGCATATAACAATGTAGTCGATACCGTATCAGTACTGGCCGTACCAGCCTGTCTGTACCGTACCAGTACGTATGCTGGTATCGAAATACCAACGTTTCGTACCGGTTTAAATATCGACCATACTGGCCAAATACTGACTGTATTGGCCATGTACAGGCCATACCGGCCGATTTTGGGCAATACCAGCCGGTACAGAAAAAATCTTTTTTTTTTTTAGTTTTGTAATTTTTGAATTTTTGTAAAGACAGAATGATAACTTATTTGGATTAACTTATTAGTATAATTTGTTTTCTTAGTATGCAATAAATAATTAAGTTTTCTATTTTTTATATTTTTTTCTTTAATTGATGCTAAAGTCTAAAACCATGAATAATTTGTTCTCAATTGAAGTAATGTTTTATGGTAAACTTTTGTATTTATTATAATATATATATATGTATGTATACACACACATATACATACACACACACACACACACACACACACACATATATATATTTATAAATATAAAAAATAACGGTAAACCCGAAATGGTACATTGATATTGACCGGTACCGAAATATATTGTTCCGCTAGTTAAACCGGTAGAGCTTTTAGTACGAGATTAACTCCCTTGTATAATAGTTTTGTTTAGCACAATGGAAAAAGAGTGAACCGTGCTTTAATACCATATTAAAAGAGATCTCTAATATAATGTTAGAATAAGATAATATTATAAGTAAAGAGAAGATGAGATTATCAAAGTAAAGAGTAGATGAGAGAAAGAAAGAAGTCAAAGAACACATAGAAAACACAGTCCGATTAGTGGCCTACATCATCAATGGGAAGTATTTAATGAATACATCATTAATGTGAAGGTTTATGAGTTGCATCGAACTTATTGAATGATAAGTACAAAAGATGAATCATTCTACCGTTAAGTTACTATCCTGGACTAATTCTGGGAATAGCAAGGAGCCAAGGACTATGTGCACAAGTTGGATTAGAATTCATATATAGGACAAGGAACTTGGGCTAAGACAGTAGAATGAATATTGATTAGATTAACACAATTAATGACCACGGAGCTTGGACCTTGATATTCAACAAAAATAGTTCTTCCACTAAATTAGTGGAATGATTCTACTTATAAATTCAACAAACGATTACAGAATGTTCTTCTTGGGTGCGCTTCTTCAGCAACAATTTCTATATAACTATATCTAGCAAAGCACCCATCGGTACACACAACTATTGTCTGGAACTGGTTTGGTATATATGGTCATACCAAATCTGCTAAACAATGGATTATTGTTGAGTATACGCTAGTGTGTAAAGTCCTACATTGAATATTAATAATGAGAATAATAAGTAGTTAATGTAACATAATTGAGCTCATTCCCATAGGCCAAGTTCAAACCTTTTAGGTTAACCTTAGAATATGCTAGGAGACAATAAATTTAATCTTAGAATTTCATTAATTAAAACTTTTCATCCTCCTGACCACAAAAAACTTACATACAAAGCCTTCAACATTTGAATTTAGCAATAAAAGAGAACTGTTATTCTTAAATCACTAGTTTAGAAGAATAATAAGAAGAATTAATGCTTTAAATCACTAATTTTTAGAGAACGACAATGACTTAGCATGAGTGTTTATTCCCCGTTAGATCTAATAGAAATCAATGGTTAGAAAAAATGTGTAACTTTTGTTAAGTTACACTAGGTGTAACTTAAACTTTTCTCATAATAAGAGTTACATATTTTCTAAGCCATTAGATTGAAATAGATCAAATGGTCAAAAAAGAAACTAATTATTGCCGCTATTCTAATTATGATCTAATTTGTTATTCCTTATTTATGACACTCCCTTACCTATATTATTTCTTATTTATGAGATTCTCTCTCTCTCCCTCTCTAATTCACTACTATACATTTCCATTACCAGGACATTATTAGGTCTTCTTTTGTCCAAAATAGGACGAATCTAAGATCCTGCAAGAAGAGAGCCAATGAAGTCTACCATAGAACATATGTCACTATGGCCCAAAACATAAGAACGTTCAAACAAGGTTCTAACAAAGACAATTCTTGCTATCGTCAAAAAGGCATCTACACCTTCAAAAGCACAATGATTTCTCTCCCCCCACAAAGTTCACAAAAGGCATAATGAAGCTTAATTCCAGACAAATGAAGAATATCTATCATATCAATTCCACCATCTCGAAAGTAGCTTAACAACGCTATTTGACATTACATTACCCATTGAACCCAATTACAGATAATTAATTTTAATTATGACTTCTGATTTACGGTACAATCCTTTGTTAATTAATTGAGCAAATAATTTCATAGCACATAGGCTCTGCATTTTCTCAATACAATTAATTAATGATTTTCGTACAGAAACCACATGATCAGAGGTTAAGCATAGGATAATATGCACTTGTCAAGACAAACAAATATAAGGAATGAAATGTACATGAGTTGAGTTCCCTAGTTTTCTAGAATAAGTCACTAATTTCTTGGATTTTTTTTTTTGCCGCTAGCGACTTGGTCGTGGAGGTGGAATCCTATGGCAATGGAGGAGAGAGAGAGAGAGAAAAAAACTTGCAGAGGAGAAAGAGAGAGAGAAGCGTATAACCTTTTTTGGGTTTAGAGATAAGTATAGAATGTCATATATACTCACTCCGTCCCACTTTGTTTGTCCTCATTCTATTTTGGGATGTTTCAAAATATTGTCCTATTTCTTAAAAATAAAAGTTATTAGTTTGCTAATATTCCTATCATACTCCTACTTTATTTTCAAAACTATTTGAAAAGAAAACTAACTAATATTTGTTTTAAAAAATCAATCTAATTGAGGCACCTTTTTAGTTGCCTCATTAAGAATAACTTCTTTTTTTTAAACTGATAAATTTATTTAAAGGTAGTTTTGTAAACTTATACATTTTTATAAGGCAGACAAGACAATAAATAATGTTCCCTTAAAAAGTTTGACTTTTCAAACAGGACAAACAAAGTGGGACGGAGGGAGTAAAAGATAATAAATGAGATCCTAATCAGAATAAGCATTAATGAGTGTTTTTATTTTATGTTATGTTATTTATTGTTGGACTAGGATCTACTTAAATCAAATAGTTTAAAAAATGTGTAATTTGAACCCAATACATACACACATATATATACTTATGATTTTGTAGGTGATATATTTGATGATTGGCTTGTGTTTCATCTTTCAAGAGTTTAGTAGTGTTTTTTTTTGTGTTTGTGGGGGTGGGGAGGAGAATTCATGTTATTTGCAAGTGGGTTTCGGACTTGAGGTGTTTTTGTTTTATGAAAAGGCAAAAGTACATGAGTGGATCTAGATTATCAACTTGCATGGATTTTGGGGTGTACGTTTTTATTCATGAAAATTGCTTCTTTCATCTTCGTTTGGGATGCCGGTTGTGTAATTTTGATATTAAGTGTGTGTTTGGATACCGTTTATTTTGTTGAAACAGAAAAATTATTACTAAAAGTACCGTAAATAAAATTATTACTGAGTGATTGAACTCCAGTGCTTAGCACTACATTTTTCCTCAATACGCTGCCCAAGAAAGTCCATGCATAGAATAAAGAGATAGGGAGACAGAGGTATCCCCATTAGACAGCCGGGCATGTCTTAATGAGAGTATAATTTTATTCTAGACAAAGTAAAACAAAAATTAGAGGGTTGGAAAGCAAATTTGCTCTCCTTGGCGGGGCGTGCGGTTTTCATCCAAGCTTCCTCAACGGCTATTCCTTCCTATGTACTGCAGTGTGTTGCTCTTCCGGGTAGAGTGTTGGATGGTATAGATCTGGTGAACCGCAACTTTTTTTGGGGCACTATGAAGAATCAAAGAAGGATGCACTGGGTTGGGTGGAAAAAGTTACTAAGACTAAGGAGGAAGGAGGCCTTGGTCTTCAAACGACAAGAGGGAGGAATACCGCCCTTCTTGCAAAATTGAATTAGAGATTGCACACAGAGCAAGATATGCTTTGGGCTAAGGTTTTAAAGCAGAAATATTGTTCTGGTAGGAGAGCTAGGGCCATAAATGTAGATCGTCTCCCTTGCTCTCAGGTATGGTCAGTTATGAAGAGAGGTAGGGAGGTTTTCAACAAAGGTAATATGTGGCTGGTTGGCAGAGACAGTAATCAGAGTTTTTGGTTGAAAAATTGGATCAAAGGGGGTCCCATTCGTCAAAGGATCCTAGGCCCTTTGGCCCGTGAAGCTGAATTACTTGAGATTAAGGATGTTTTAACTGATTGGGTTGGGATTGGGATCGTATTCCTTTTGTGCTACCTGTGGATATTAAGAACTTGATCCTAGCTACTCTGGTGTCAATCACAAGCAGAGGGACTGACAGATTAGTTTGGACAGGTAGTGCCAGAGGTGGGTTTGATATGAAAAGTGCTTAACAATTGGCTGATTATACTAATTATATGCCTGCCTTGTCTATGGGGTGGATCTGGAAAATTAACACCTTACCTAGAATCAAAACATTTATTTGGAGATGTATGCACGATAGGATTGGTGTGAAAGGGTATTGGGATTGATGATTTATGTCCTATTTGTCAAGAAGAAGAGGAGTCGGTGTTGCATGCTCTTCGAGACTGTGCTCGGGTTAGGGCTGTTTGGTTGCAACTGGGAGTTAGGTACACGAACCAAGCCTTTTGGAGTAGCGACCTTCATGAGTGGCTAACAACGAATGGGAGTAGGGGTAGCAGGGCAATGTATGGGAGGAATCATTAGAGTATGCTTTTCTCCTTTGCAATTTGGATGATCTGGAAAAGCAGAAATCAGACGGTTTCCTCTGGTAAAGCTCAGAATTCGAAAATTTCTTTTGAAATTGAGAATCTGTTCACTGAGTTCATGTATTGTGCCAACTCTCCAAGGTGTCCTGTGCCAAGGGTGGTAGTTGCGTGCCGTTGGGAGAAGCCACCTGAGGGATGGATTAAGCTAAATACGGATGGATGTGCTGTAGGTAGTATGGGTTTAGCTGGCTGTGGAGGAGTTATGCGTGACAGTCATGGGGAATGGATTTTTGGGTTTTCAAGGCATATAGGGATCATGAACAGTTTTGTGGCCGAGTTATGGGGATTAAGGGATGGGTTAATGTTGTGCAGTAATTTGAATATTCCCTCTCTTATTGTTGAATTGGATGCTAAATCCATTGTGGAGATATTTTGTAAGGTGAGCTATGTCAATGATGTGATTTCTCCCATCTTGGATGATTGTAGGATGCTCATCACCAAGTTTCAGCAGGTGCAATTTAAACATTGTTTTCGCCAGTCGAATCAATGTGCAGATGCTCCTGCAAGGCTAGGCGCTAATCAAGACTTTGATTTTAGAATTTTTGATAGTCCGCCTGTGGATGTTTTTGTTTTCTTTGAACAAGACAACAATGGTTCGTGCTTTAACAGGCTGTGTCCTGTATCTGTTGAGTTTTCTTAGCTTAAAGTTAGTTGAAATAGTACAGTGAGCTCATAAATAGTATCAAAAAATGTAATAGGCACATAAATAGTACCAAAAATTGCATGAAGAGTACCGTGGGACCCACCATTTTTCAGAAAAACGCAAAATTTTTTCATCCCAACGCAATCCAAACCCACACTAATTTGGATGAGGTTTTGCTTGATATGGAATTTTTAAGAGGAGTGGTGTCAATGGGGTTTCGGCCATTGCTAGGTAGACTCAGACCTTTTATTGGTTTACCGAGTTTAGCCACGGAGCTGCATTGCGATGTAGTTATCTTGTGAATGTTATGAGGTTTAGAACTTGTATTGGCCCGTGGTTTTTAGTTGTGGCATGCTTTAAAACTGGGGAACGAGCATTCGGCCCATGTTAAGGGGTTTATGGTTTGGGAAATTTCAGTCTATTGCGTACAAAGGGGTTATTAAAGACTTGGGCTTTGCTCCTATTAAAAAAAAAGACTTGGGCTTTGTTATTAATATGGGCAGGATATTTTGTTAGAGGAGAATAAATAAAAAAATAAGGTCAAGGTCTCATATAACACATTACCTGATGATCTTCAATATTTCACATCTTAATGATTTGTGTAGACGTTGTTGTTTAGTTCAAAAGCAGTTTCTTTTCATATTTTGTAAATCTTGAAAAAAAAAAAATTGGAATTGAAATCTTTGCCATATCTTACACTTTGCTTCTTCCTTGTTCTTTGTAAATTGTTAGAAAGACTTGTGATAATTTGGTGTGAAATAAGCTATCTTTTGTTAAGTGTTTTAGTGTGAATAAATATGAAATAAGATGATTTCCTCGTGATAAAAGGTTTAGGGCTTTATTTTATGTGTGTGTTAGAAATTAGGACTGTTTACTAAGATAAATCCATTCCTTGTCTGAATAACAAGTCAAAACCTTTGAGCCACGAATAGTCATAGTCAAATACCAAGACCACAAGAAACAACATAACCCGCGAACCCCATTGGCATAGATAATAGGTAATAACAGGTGCTTCTTGGAGAGAGAGTGCTTCTTAAATAAGATGATTTAATTCTTGGGTTTTTCTTGGATGTATTAAACAAGAAATAGCCAGTCTCGAGGTTGATAATCCCACAATTTGTGGTAAAAATTTAAAGATCAGGTGCAACACAAGTTAAGGGTATGTTGTGATAATTTATTTCCACACAAGGATATGGAGTGTAAAGAACAGTGGAGTAATTTTTCTTTATATTATTGGTTTATTTCTTTCATGTTTTTAGCCACTCTGTTCAGGGGATTGGGATATCAAATTGTTTAGACATGATTAGGTACCGGTACACACTATTGTGTTTATCTTTGTAAAACTTTACTTTACTTCTATTAATGTGATTTCTTTTATTTTGGTAGTTTTTTTACACTGGATTTAAAGGTGGAATTTGTAATTTAATATACTAATCATTAGGGAAAATTACACATTTCCACCGTGAGCTATATCATATTTTATACTTGCCATTATGAATTACAAGAATGTATGATTGATCCCCTAAAATAAAACTTTACCTCTCTTATCACTTTCTCAGTTAAATCTGACGAAATGTAGCATTAAAAGACCAACTAACTTTCTACTGTTTGTTTTAGAGGGAGGGTAATGCCAAATTCTAATATACTTTAACTCCAAAACAGATGACAGAAGGCTAAGTGTTACAAAGTTATAATTTTAGAGGGGGGGTTAATAGTGCATTTCAATAGTTCAAATGGCAAAGTGCAAAATGAAGTATAGTTTAAAGTAGAAAAATGTAATTTCTTAATTTTTTTAATTAATAATTTTCATTCATGGACTCAAAGAAGTGTAAGATTGGTGAATCTATTATATTAAGACACCTCAAGGTAAATTGGTGAATTTGCTATATTAAGTCACCTTAAGATACGGATAAGTCGTACGATTTTTCCGATCCAATAAAGCAAATTTTATACGAAGAAAGATTTGGCTTTTTATTCCACTTGATTGACACTTTAATAATCAGCAACATAAGTAGATCATATTTCAGTTGAAACTGTCAGTTGAACATTTCTTTGAAATATTGCTGCTTTAGTCTAATTCTCATGAACAAGAAAAGGACATTGGGGCCCGGATAACTGTTTGCATTGCTCTAAAGTCTAAAGTGCTACTATGGTTCAATTCAAGTGGGCAAGAAAAAAGGGGCTGAGATCCTAATGGGATCAGCTTATTACTTCCTAACTCTCTGCAGTTGCATGCAATTAAGACCATTTTACAAGTCTAGTGCTATTTTTCTGTTTAACTTATTTTTTATTTTTTATTTTTAATCTCATATGACATGAGCATGAGTACTAGAAAGTAGAAGCTACTTTGGGTATTTGATATTTTATGCAATACTAATTAATCAGCATTCATCTTTGGACGGTTTGTACAATGCAACTTGTATACCCTCATGTGTCAATTCACCTTTGCATAGTTGCATCATCCATTATGCTTCAGAGTTAAGCAATGATGTTTTCTTATGGTGGAAAATAAAATTTTAGCTAGAATCAATCACGCTTTTCCAATAGCTATACACACAAGCAACTCATAGTACACCCCATGCGTATGAGGAGTGGAGGGGTCAATGGCTAAAGGCCATTGGTGTCAACAATAACATACTGAGACTGCAAATGAATCCAATATTTAGACAACATATCTTGCGCATATAAGGGACTAGCTCTCTTCTGATTTGCTTCTTTTACTTCAAGTGAAGTTAGATATTCTTATCCGTACTTTACATTGAGATTAGGCATGCGTATTAACTGAATGAATCTTTACTCCCTATAAAGTTAAAATAATAGGAATTTCAAAAAAAAAACAATTCTTCTCTCTTTCCATAACAAAATGCTTATATCAAAATGAATAATGATTTCTTTTTGGCTAAGAGACATGGGATCTATGTGTAATACCACTCTTAAATAGAGTCAGCAATCTTGTTTTCTACCTAGGGAGTTTTATAGAAAATAATAACTTCAACTTCAATGTGAAACGTGATGTCAGCAATCCTCCAAGAGAAAAACATTGTTTTCAAGCAGCTCCAACAACAAAAGGTCAAGAGATGTGATGATGTTTAGTTCGAAAGATACGTAATTAATGAAAAATTATTTAGAATGACGCTAGATTATATTGTTTTGTTCACAGATCATGTGTCCCTGTAGGAAACAAAGTTGTTGACATTTAGGCTGGGTTTAGATTGCGCTGAAATGAAATTTCGGTGCGTTTGCGTCTCTGTTAGTGGGTTTCGTGCACTGTTCACGGGACCCACAAATTGTCAAATTCAGCAAAATTTTTACTAAAATTGGGTCCTACGGCACTATTCACACATTTAAATTATTTTGTTACAATATTTTCAGTTTTCAATAATAACCGGTATCCAAATAAACTATTAACCAAAAAAAAAAAAGTTTATACCTCTTCTTTTACATAGAATTTAGCCGTCTTTTAACTAATTGGGACTAAGACTTGATTGTTGTTCTTTATATAAGAGTTACTCTTCCTTGTTGAAATCGCTGTCTACAATGCTAAAACATGGAACAGAAACATATTTGAAAAAAACAACAAATTATTTTGGGTAGAAATAGCATTTTTGGTTCTCAATAGACAATTGGTTGAAAGTAATAACTCTTAGACAGATAAATACTTTAGAGAGACTCCTTAAGTAATTAATATAACATATAGAGACAAACTTAACCTAAAAGGCTTAAACCTGGCCTATGGATATAAGCTCAATTATGTTACATTAACTACTTATTATTCTCATTATTATTATTCAATATAGGACTTCACACACTAGCGTATACCCAACAATAATCCATTGTTTAGTAGATGTTGGTGTGACCATATATACCAAACCAGTTCCAGACAATAGTTGTGTGTACCGATGGGTGCTTTGCTAGATATAGTTATATAGAAATTGTTGCTGAAGAAGCGCACCCAAGAAGAACATTCTGTAATCGTTTGTTGAATTTATAAGTAGAATCATTCCACTAATTTAGTGGAAGAACTATTTTTGTTGAATATCAAGGTCCAAGCTCCGTGGTCATTGTGTTAATCTAATCAATATTCATTCTACTGTCTTAGCCCAAGTTCCTTGTCCTATATATGAATTCTAATCCAACTTGTGCACATAGTCCTTGGCTCCTTGCTATACCCAGAATTAGTCCAGGATAGTAACTTAATGGTAGAATGATTCATCTTTTGTACTTATCATTCAATAAGTTCGATGCAACTCATAAACCTTCACATTAATGATGTATTCATTAAATACTTCCCATTGATGATGTAGGCCACTAATCGGACTGTGTTTTCTATGTGTTCTTTGACTTCTTTCTTTCTCTCATCTACTCTTTACTTTGATAATCTCATCTTCTCTTTACTTATAATATTATCTTATTCTAGCATTATATTAGAGATCTTTTTTAATATGGTATTAAAGCACAGTTCACTCTTTTTCCATTGTGCTAAACAAGACTATTATACAAGGGAGTCAATCTTGTATTGGAGGTTCTATCGGTTTAACCAGTGGAACAATATATTTTGGTACCGGTCAATATTGGTGTACCGTTTCAAATTTACCGTTATTTTTTATATTTATAAATATATATATATGTATGTATATGTGTGTGTGTGTGTAATACAAAAGTTTACCATAAAACATTATCTCAATTAAAAACAAATTATTCATGATTTTAGACTTTTGCATCAATTAAAGAAAAAAAATATAAAAAATAGAAAGCTTAATTGTTCATTGCATACTAAGAAAACAAATAATACTAATAAGTTAATGCAAATAAGTTATCATTCTGTCTTTACAAAAATTCAAAAATTACAAAACTAAAAAAAAATGGATTTTTTCTGTACCAGCTGGTATTACCTAAAATCGGCCGGTATGGCTGGTACATGGCCAGTACAGTCGGTATTTGGCTAGTATGGTTGGTATTTAAACCGGTACGAAACGTTGGTATTTCGATACCAGCATACGTACTAGTACGGTACAGACAGGCTGGTACGGCCAGTGCCGATACGGTATCGACTACACTGTTATATGCATTCCATCTAATCCATATCACTCCCTCGTTTCGAATTTAAGTTGATTTCAAACATGTTCCTTGAGCTTGAGTGGGAAGTTAGATATAACAAGCTCCCAAGCTCCAAACCCATTGTCTTATATTTTAATTAAGGTTTATTGTATTATCTTAGTTCAAGTTTCTTGTACTATGAATCCTAATCCTACTTGTACTCATAGAACATAATCTTAATATGACATATAGTTGTTTATAGTTTTCTTAGTTCAAGTTTCATGTAGTTGTTTATAGTTTTCCGTTTGAATGTAAGCTATTTGCTTTTTATTGTCAAATCAAAACACCAATTAGTTTTTGGGTGTAGACAAGAATCGAACCTTAAATCTCGTATTCAACAATAATATACTTTAATTATTAGTTTCGCTAGAGGGTGTACACTAGTTATTATAATATGTTGTTGGGAAAAATCCTAATCCCCTCTATGTCTATGTGTGAATTAAGATTAATGACTATCAAGCAATAGCAATATTATGACAAAAAAAAAAAAATTCCAGCAAGCACCACATAAATACAATCACATAAGAGCACCAAATCTTACGTGGAAAACCCTCCGGTGTAAAGGGAAAAACCACGGGGCAGCTCCGAAAAATATCCACTATGAAATAAATATTACAACTATCAAGTTTATGCTAAACTTAAGTCCACAATAAATTGGATATACAACAAATAAATCTCAAGTAGTAAATACAATCTCACCACAAAGCCAGTAGAAAAATCTTTCTCTGAATACTCTAACTCTCCATGGTTGTAGCACTCAAAAACTCTATGAAAACTCCACCAATTTATCTTCTTTGTGTGTAACTTGTTTTCTCCTTTTTCTTTTTCACTCTCTCACACTCTCAATGTGTTTCTCTCTATCTCTTCACTCGGACTGCACCTCAAATGGCTGAAGCTCTCTCCATTTTTCTGTGTCTTGCTCTCTCTGGAACTCACACCAAAAATGGCCGAACGTGGGTCTCTGTTTTTTGCTTCAGCTCTCCCAAGGCCGAATGGCCTTTGTTTTCTTGAGAAAGCAAGCTCATTAATTGAGCTTTGACCCATGCATGTGGGCTGGACCCACACGGTGCTTTGCACCCAACATATGTCACGGAGTCTCTATAACCATCTTCTAAGGCTCTAACAGTGATTTGTTATAACAAATTACATAAATTAATTTTGCCTCATTTACTGATTTAGGCTCATGTTATATAACATTTATGAGTTCTAAATTTTTTAAATTTTAATTCAGCAATGCATATAAAGGAGCAACTTGTTTTAAATAAGCTTTTAATCAGAATCACCCTTATACATAATAATAATAATAATATTAAGAGGCTAAAGAATGTCTTTAAGCTTTGGGAAGATATGAGGAAAGGCCTAGGTTACAGCCCTAGATACTTGAGAGCTCAAAGCATATTTCTTTAATAGAATTTTGTTACCGCGTCTTCTTAAATAGTCATATAAGGCTGTAACCTTTTTAGACACGGTTATATAAAGAATTAAAAGTATTCTCTTTGTCTGTTTACGTACTTTTTATCAAATATTATATTTTTAGAGAATACCTTTATTAAATATGGTATGGTTATAAATAAATTACAATGCCACATGTAGTTTTTCAACTCATTGTAATATTAAATTCTTTCAGACCAATGCAGGAACTCTCAGCATGAATGTGATTGAATTTTTTAAAATTTAAATAATAATAAATAATTATTATAATATATAGTGATGTAAAACTGAAAGCAGTATAATCATGCATGCCAGTTGAGATTAAAGCTGAGTGTCTGGTCACTTTCTGCAATGCTAATCTGGGACTGCGACGTTTACATGTTGCCTCAAAAGTTTTTTCATGGGCTCGATACCTTAAATTTTTGGGTATATACTCATGAACTGACCAATAGCTGCATAACATGTTTGCATGGCTACATAGGTTTCATTATTTTGGGCAAATCTTGGATAACGTAATACCTAGTCCATTCATATATCAGTTGGTATATATCAGAAAAGATGCGTAAAATTTACACAATTTTACCTTAAATGACTCATATCAATTAGTATATAATGGTGTAAATTTACAAGTTTATTATAGTAATTATATAAAGTTATACAAATACTGTTCATTTTTTATTCAGTTGTTTATTATTTTCTTATGTATTTCAAGAATAAAGAAAGAGAATGTGGTGGTTGTTGCATGTGAAAAAAAATTGATATTTTAATGAAATGTAATGTAAAATAAATAATTTGATGTGAAATATTTTGAAAAGTGAAGACGTAAAATGGAAAAAGTAGGTTCTTATGCTAAGATAGACAAAAAAAATAAAAAATGCAAGACCTAATGCGAATGCTCTTAGATGCAATTTATTAATTTTTTCAATTAAATTCAAACTTATGATTGTATTATTGATCAATATTAAAGTACTAACAGTGCTATCTTTTCCAATGATAATTAATTACAATGTAATTGTGTATTTAAGTTTAATCGGAGAACCCATATTGCAACAATTTATGGAATTGTACTCATGAGTTTTTTGAGTAAAAAAGAAAAACAAGTATTATAGATACACAACAAAATTCAAATTTTTTTTTTAATAATAGGTAACAAGTTGTGATTAGTGTAAAATGGAATAGATATAAAGAGTGATCTCATATGAAAGCGATGTGACATGAATTATAATTTGCCACCTTAGCATGTTGAGACTCCAATAGTATTGTTGAATTTTTATTTTATTTTATTTTTGAAAAGAGAAGGAAAAGGTAATCACAATGGAAGGAAAAGGTGGCACTAACATGGTCAAAAAGGTTGATGGGCAGTGCCTTGTTTATGTGCTTGTGTAAGTCATGAACTGGATTCTCTTGTCTTTCTCAATAAAGTCTTAATTAAAATATGAATTATAGGCAAAAAAAAAATCATATCAAAGGCTTAACTTTAGGCTTTACTTAAGGCCAAGGAGACATGACGTACTCAGTTAAAGATTCTTCTTTACTTAATCTAAGAAATATATTGATGGATTCTGATGCAACTTTCATTCTCTCTTTCACTCAGTCTCCGCACACACACAAATGTATATATATACTCAAATGTATTAATAATGAAGCTTTTTAACTAAATTGAGGGTTGATGAGCATGCATCCTCACCCAGAGCTACCAAAGGTTAAATATATATATATATATATATATATATATATATATATATATATATATATATATATAATGATAGGTATTAATTAAATATATTTCGTTATTTGTATCAGTGGGAATTGCACTTTAGTTATCAGATTACGTACCTATAGGCCATAGCTATTTGGCATAGTTAAGCCCTAGGGGATTAGGAAAGCGATGTTTGTTTGGGACAAGTAATAATCCACTGTTTGGGTTTTAGTTATTTCAACTGGTAATTAAGTCCATTGTTGTTGACTAAATTATATAGATTCAAACCCTACCTATAAAACATAATCGGTGTATTATGATCATGAAGGCACTGGTGCCTGTGCAGGTGAGCCGTCGGTCGGTCATATGATAAAAGTGCACAACCCTAAATTTAAATCTACCAGCAATAAAATAAATATATACTTATTCAAAGTATATGCATGCTTAACTTAACCACAATTTTTTTAGTTGACCTGTAGAGTGCTTTATAAGTGACCATGCCAAGTGAGAAGTACAATCCAGCTGAGGCAAAGCTAAGATTTAGTCAACAAGTAATAGAACAAATAGCAAGAATAAAGCTAAGTCAACAATATTTTCACAAAAAAAAAATCTTAAATTACAAGTTATTACTAATTTTAATCTGAGTCTACCTTTGACATCACATTTTTACTAACCAATAACAATATAATTTACCATCTAGAATTTATTTTAAAATTGTTGTGAAATATTATGGATGTAATATTTCTCAAATATTAGCGTAAGTTTTTAAAACTCTAGATGACAATAAAAATATTATGGAATTGCCAAATACTGGTTGCCAAAAAAGGTGCAAATTCAGATAATATCGAAACCAGGTGCTACACGTAGTAGTCAGGGCAACTGGTTATCAATATCTATCAGATGGACATAAAGTTAATTACTAGCTAGGTAGGGATATTCCAAAACCGGGGATTACACACACTTGGTATATTTGGTATAAGTAGGATGAGAGATTTTATACATATGGAAGAGTAATCAGGTGCTCAACAAATTTTGAATATCGAAGTTGACAAGACAAACTCTCAATACCATCTACAACTCACAAATAAAATTCAACACAATCCCAATACTATGGATACATTTAGAAATCAATATTACAAGAAATATAAGAAATTGAAATGAAAAATATTATTATTCATCTATTTGATTACAACACATGAATAATACTCTGAATTTTCATTCCACCTATTGATACGATAGGTGAATGGAATTGTATTGGAGTCAGATTTCCTAAATTAAGCATATTTATAAAAATTTATTTACACTTTTGTGGATCCACTTTAGTATCCTGTTAGAAATTGAACAATTTTATAATTAAATATTATTTTTCTTTATTCAAATTTATATCTCCATAATATCAAAAAGATATATTTGATACTATCTTCTGTGAGCAATAAACTCTAAATTCACGTGCCTAAATATCAATCATAATGTTATGCTCAAAAGTTTGTAATTAAAAACTATACATGTTTCTTAAAATATTAATCCAACCATTCATATATAATAGTGATAAAATGTTCAAATGTTTTGAATCTCAATAACATAATATTTCATGTATTTAAAAAATACCACAATCATCTATAAGTCTTAGAAGTCTTATGTTCAAAGGAAAATATATAAATAAATAAATGCATTGTGTACATTAATAAATAGTTGCTATAGACTTTTTGACAAGAAATGCTTATTTCATTTTAAAAAATGTGAATTGCTATTCTCTCTAAGGAAGAACATAGTCAAATAATAGAAGAATTATTCCATTATATTGTATGTTCATACATAACAAACATGCCCTAAATTGTGTTTTCTTACCCAAACAATAAACAAACTCTCTACTCATATATATATATATATATATATATATATATATATATATATATATATATATATGTATATGTATATGTATGTATGTATGCATGTATTCTTTCAAACCAAAAATTACCAAATACTATTCAAAAAATACTAACTTCATGTTCTTTTAAGAGTTTTCTCTTCTCTAAATGCGAGAGGACTTTTTGGGTCAAAACCATCAAACCTTTCATAATATTGTCCACATATATGAGATTCTTGTATTCTTTGAGAAGCAAAGAATATAATATTACATTTTTAAAAAAAATGGAAATTAGCGCATACTTTTGGTACGATGGTCACTCTACAGGTATAAGTACTTGTGGGGTGTGGGAGGCAAGAGCTGAGATTTAGGTTTCTAGGAGGGAGCTTCACACTCATATACATTTAGATTAGGCTAGAGTAAAAATTCTATCTTGTATAAAAAAAAAAAATTAAGAATATCAATTACTTCTTTATCAAGGAAATGAATATTTCAGGAGACCAAACAGGAATTTGAGGAATTTGTAACCTTGTGACTTTCTATCAAATATTCATTTGTGTTATAAGCTACAAGACGTACATTTGCTCCCATCCCATCCAAGAATGGGGAAGGGGGACAGGTAGAAAAGGGTCAATATTTCTGCCTACTTGACATTTGACAAAGGCTTTTAGGACAATGGAAAAACATTTGTTTAAACTTGAGTGGAGATTGAAAAACAATAGAATCTTTATTCATCCAAAAAAATCTTTTGCTAAACATGTATAAGTTTTACTTTGCGTATGCTTTGGCATATTCCTTTCAATCATACTCCCATCCCTGATTAGTTTGTTTGTGTAATTTATTTTTGTAAAACCACAAAAAAAAGTCCATGCATGTCTCTATCTCAATCTATTGAAAATCAAATC
The DNA here is from genome assembly GCF_040712315.1 of Castanea sativa. NCBI lineage: Eukaryota > Viridiplantae > Streptophyta > Magnoliopsida > Fagales > Fagaceae > Castanea > Castanea sativa. The sequence goes on from NC_134014.1 coordinate 4,060,083, forward strand.
AAATATCAACTGCGAGGAAATTAAAAGCAGAAAAATCATAACCTCATGTCATGTCTCACATGAAAACAGATGGAATATGGTGATGAAATTTGCATGTAATGGCTGTCCTGATTCACGTTATAAAGGGTTTTATTCTAACAAACACTACATAATAAGTTGCTGATTACATGGGTCAAATTAATTTTGGTTTATACTGGTCGGTGTTACATAGTTCCCTTGGTTTTTCAGTGATCTCATTAGCCCCCCAACATTATTTTAATAATTTAATGAACAAAACTAATAAAGCAAAACAGAGAAGTAGAATTAAAGTAATAGATTTTGTTCATGCATGTGTTATAATCATAGAAAGGCAACGTGCAAAAGCTAATGCATAGTACATACATGAATTTGCGATGTTAACTGTCACTTTCCTCTAACGGTGGAACTATAGCAAGCTTGTATCTGTAAAAATTTCTATACTTGGTACAAAGCTCTTAATTGTAGCAGCTTTAGATTTTATGTCTGAACACCAATTTTTTAAGGCTAATGACTCTATTATGCTTTAAGCAATTAGGCTAGGTCATTTTGTTGTATCCTCACATGGCTTAGGGTTGTGATTCTAAGGGCTATGGGTTCAAAGCCTAAAAACTAGCCGACAAGCATTAGAATTAGTGGAGGATCACACTGCTTTCTTCTCTTTTGTCAGAGGTCTTTTTAAGAACATGTATGTCTTCTTTATATGTCCGTACAATTAAGGGTAGCGACAAACAATATTTGGGCTAAGTGAAAAGCCACACTCACACTCACACTCACACTCACACCCACACAAGAGATAGCAACTTGTGTTAGCCAAAAATCAAGTCAATATTTTATTTCATCTGTTTAGGTAAAAGGGTTTTCTTAGAGAAAGGAACAAATAATTTCCCTTCATTATAAATAACTCTCTTGTAAAATTATTAAGAATTTTACCAACATGTGCACACAATAATATTCTATTTTTTTTAAAAAAAATTTCGAGAATTAAAAAAGTTTTACAATTTTTTTAATTTTTCATAAAATATTTTTAAAAATAAATAATTTAATGTGTATCTTAAGGGCACACATTAACCGAACATAATTATTAAATATGAGAATTATTGACTGATTAAATTTTATGTAGACTTTTTTTTCATTTAAATAATTCAAACACCGATAGATTTTGGAACAATCTATGTGTGAAAAAAAAAGGATTCTACCTAACTTGGAAGTGAGAAAGCATCTAGGAAAAATGTGATTAAGAGAAAAATGTGGATGAAGGAAAGGGAAGAAAATATTTTTGAAAAAAAATCTAATTTAAAATTTTTAATTATTTAAACAGAAGACTTTGCTGAGGGTAATAGTCCTTTGGGGAAAAAATAATTCTATTAAACTAGGCTTTAGTTAGAAAAAATTGTAATTACATTTTTTAGTCCATTAAATATTGAAAATAATTTTATTCTTACAATTAATATTCTTAAAAAAAGTTTTGAAAAAAATACTAATTATGAAATAGAAGAATGAATTATAATTAAAGAGAATATCCATTTTCAATTGTCGAAAAACATTATTAAGTGATATAAAATTGATTCTTCAAGAAATAAAAACTTGTAAAAAAAAAAATGTAATTATAAGAGGCTCAATTATAATTGTTATTCTTTTAGAATACTGAATTAAATACAGTACACATATTTTTGCTGGTCTTGTCCTACCTTATCATGACAATATTGAATATTTGAATAGAATGGCACAAAGATAATAATAATGCAGGCCTTATGGGGTGGGACTCACAATGACATCCGCTAGCTTTATTTGAATTTCATGGCCGAAAATAAGGCCCTTTGGATTCTGTTACTATTTCCATAAAAATTTTCCCCAAACATAATCATTAATCCATGCAGCATGCAGCATGGAGTCTCCCCAGCTTATCAAAGAAAAAACATTAGTTTTGAAAAACACCCACTTCTAATTTTGACTAAGTTACCCTTACCGTGTTATATTTCCATTATTCTCTCCAAAAAAGAAAAGAAAAATGTTATATTTCCACTAAGAAAAGCATTATTGAGTGTTTAGGATAGAAATTTGGTCAATTCTCTTCTTTGGTAGGCAAGAATGATGTGAAATTGAATAAAATTGACTTGGAGACAATTCAAAGGGCGTGGGCTGATCTTTTTTTCTTCTTCTTATTGTTATTCCCATTTGAAAAACCTTGTTTCTGACTCGTAAAACATATGAACCATACATAAAACTAATAATAAAAGCTATGGATGGTTCATGGTTGTCATATTTATAAGATATAAAAACAAAGCAAAAAATGAAAGAAAAAGAAATCGCTATCAAGAAATATTTGAGGGAATCCTTTTGTTCATGGCCTTTTGTTGGCTTTCTTTTGGAAGGGAATTGAAAAGCTGGTAATTTTGTAGCAATAAAACACTCCATCTGTATTCCCATCTGTCCCTCTCCTCAACTACATAAATGCCCACAAAAGGACATTTTCACCAGACACAATTCCTGCCCACATGGGATATTGACATTGGAATTTTATCTTGAAACTCTTATTTTCTCTCTTGGTAATAATGTTTAAATTCAAAGTCTAAAAATTAAGTTTAAACACATTTACTTAATAGGAATCACCTTTTGCTCGCACTTTTTTTCTTCTTCTTCTTTTTTATATCCTCTTTTGTAGTGTGAGGTAGTATATAGAATTGTATAATTCAAGTGGTGTAAAGAGGCCCCTACCCACCTCTCTCTCTCTCTCTCTACAATACACCTCAAGCACCTTTTTTTTTTTTTGGACATAATACCTCAAGCACTTTTTGGGACTACAAATTCACACCCCACCCCTCACTTATGCCTCATGTTCAACTTCACTCTTTTCTTTCTCTATCTCTCCCTGTCCCTTGCAATACAAAGTGCCTTTCATTGTAATCCAAAAACCCAACTCCTCTGTTCTTCCTCTGCCTCTCCCTTTCAAAACAGCAGCCTTTTCCTCTGTTCTTCCTCTGCCTCCATTTTTATAAACCTTTTTGCCTTTCATTTCAAAGATTCAAAGCATAAGCTATTGTCATGGCAACAATTGTGTGCCAAGGCTTGCAGTCATGCCTAGACTCCCATCTCGTTGAGCCAAGGACAGTGAGGCTCAAAATGCCTTCAGCAAAACCACACTTCTCTCAACCCCTTGAAATTGCCTTAAAGTCTTGTTTTTTGGATTCCAACACCAAAGAACTTGGAGACAACAAGCGCCATAGTAACATTGAAGAAATCAACTCCAACAAGCCCTATACTCCCACAGACAACAAAACCTCCTCAAATCCTGACTTGGGTGGTTGGAGTTTCCTCCAATCTCTCGGTACAACCTCATCACAAGGTCCCAAAGTGGAAAATGAAAACCCCACCTATGTCCATCCTCTAGCGAAAAGGTCTTGGTCCATGCTTAGTGAAAAGAGCTTGGAATTATGCACCGAAAATTTAGGCAACGAGACAGGCACAGACATCAATGAAAGCAGCATTTTCTCATTGCCGTCATGGGATTCATCAAGCTCAAAGAGCGGGAATATGCAACAAAAATCACGTCAACCTTTGGGGGCCAAGTCTAGAAAAGCGAATCCTCTTAATTTTCCACCTCCTCTGACAACGATAAGCGGCATGGAATCTCTGCGATTCAGGCCCCACCGTGAAGATGGGCGGCTGATAATCAAAGCTGTCAAGGCCCCAGCTAAAAACACTTATTTTCAAGCCGAACGAAGCCATGGCCGCCTTCGATTATCCTTGTTGAAAACTTGTCCCACTCCCAGTACAACTAATGTTGACATGTTAGAAAAAGTATGCAATGATTTAGCTAGTGAAGAGGAATATGGAAAAGACGGACTTGAAAATGACATGACCAATGAAGAAAATACACATGTGGAAGAAGAAGAAGGAGAAGAAGAAGAAGAAGAAGAAAAAGTAGCAGTAGTAGTTGAAGAAAATGAAGCAAATGATGTTGAAGAAATTAAGGGTGTGTACTTGGGTCGTGAAGAGAAAGATGATAATAATGTGAATGATTGTTATTGTGAGGCTGATATGGGAATAGAAAAGTATGAGAGGCAAAGAATGTGCAAAGTAGGTGAGCATCATCAGCATGATAAGAAAAGATTGTTAACTTGGAAGCCATTGTTGGTGGCTACATCCTAAGCCTAAAGCTTTATTTTGGATCTCTCTTTATCTACCTAGCTATTAGCAATATTACTAGATTCCACAATTTTGTGTTTTGTCCCATTGCCTTTTTTGTCTCTCTTTTGTTTTATGGATTCACATATTTCCTTAATGTATGGTTGTGTTAGGTAGTTATTATCGTTACCTACTCTCTCTCTCTCTCTCTCAAAAACACATACTGAGGGAGACTAAAATTATCTTATTGACATACCATGTGAGAGCAATGACAAGCAAGAATTAACCATTTGACTTTTTAGGTAATTTTTCTTTCTATATTTGCAAAACGATCACAAATAATCCTATTCCATTGAACATTTGATTTAATAGATTAATCATAAGGAATATTTAACATATAATTGATTATACGATTAAGATCCCTCAAATATGAATACGATAATCCTAAAATAACAAATGGAAATGTTAACTGATATCTTAAAGGAATTTATTTGTATCAAAACTTTTTAAAAATGGTTTGTTAATAATTGTTTTAAATTAAAGGTACCCTTTAACTGGATCCTACAAATATCGATCAAGATAAAAGCATTATGTGCTTCATCTAATAGGTGTTGACTTGATAATAGAAAGTTGTCATTGCGAAGCTGAGATCATAGATTTTAAACCCTATCATTTTTTATTTTTGAGGATGAAAAAAGCCAATGCTTTGAGCTACTACCACATGCCTTATGTGGATTTTTTTATTATTATTTAAATTAATCACAAAATTTCTCTACTACCTCAAGATGTCTGCAACTAAAATGGTCGTTCAATTAACCGTTTCAATCTTTTGGATACCAACTTTGCGTTGGTTATTAAATTTAACTCTTTTATTGAATATCATCTCTACATATGATTACCCCTCAAAATTAGAAAATTTGTTTTTCTCTCGCTTGAAGACGAGAGATTATGTGTGTAATACCGAATTAACACAAATAACTATTTCATGCACACAATGGCAGTTTAATCACATCCTTCCAAATGGCTTTACAAGTGTGTAGGAATGTAAATGAGCTGAGTTGAGCCTAGCAGTAAAAGTTTAGATTTGTTTATTTAGTTTATTTCAAATGCAAGCTAAGCTCAATTTTATTTCTAAACAATATTACATGTTCAAACTTGATTCATATTTTTGTGAACAAGTTTGACATTATTCATGAACTATTTAATTAACTTATTATTTTCCATTATGTAGTAAAACCATGACTAAATTATTTTATCATTTACAAATCTATTAATTTTTACTACGAATGAATTATTTATATTATCAATAAACTAAAAAAATAATAATTTGATATCATTTGGACCTATTTACAAACTTACACAATCCATTTTCAAGTGTGTAAAAGTATATTTTTAGACAAATGTAATATTATGTATAGTTAAATCAAATTTTATTTTCACGACTTTGCTGACAAACATATTATTATGTTAAACTTAATTGGCTTAATAATCATAGATAAACTTGGACTTGAGCCTGACTTGTTTGCTAATCAAACAAATATAAACAAACTTTTTCTTGAGCTAAACTCATGTAGTTCATAAGCAAGCTGATTCATTTACACCCTTGATCAAGTGTGAGTGAAAAATAACTTCTTTTGGTCCAAAGCAAAGAAATTCAACGTAAGAATGGTTTACCTTGGACTTTTTATGTGGTCCATCAATAAACATATTGTTGTATTTGAGTTTGGTTGATTTAGGGCCCATTTGGTAGAAAAGTCTGAATAATATTGTTTGTAGTTTTTTGAAATACGCGTGGGTGAAAATGTGTGTGAAAATGTATATAAAGTTGTTTAAAAATTGAAAATATGTGTTAGAATCAATCTGCCAAACAACCACTTAATATTTGTTATAATTATGTAGTTGAGTGATTAAATTATCATTCCCTAGCAATTCAAATTTTTAGTACACTCAATAATTTAAGATGGTATATTAAAACAAAAATATTCATGAATTCGATCATTGTCTCCTCGTTCAAACTCTCATTTAATTACAATGAAACATAAATCTAAGTTTGAGCTAGATTTATTTGTTGCATAAATTAAGAGTGAGAAAATTCATGAATTCCATCATTGTCTCCTCATTCATACTCTCATTTAACAAAAATGAAACATAAATCTAAGTTTGAGCTAGATTTATTTGCTGCATAAATTAAGAGTGAGTGAGAAGCCAGATCCTTTCCAAAAAAAAAAAAAGTGAGAAGCCAGATGAAAACTAATTCAGCTTGGCTCATTTACAAAAGCTATAGGACAGTTTCCATAGGTATCTTGTTTCGTACAAAGATTGGGGACCAACAGATCCAATCACTTTAAAAAGCAAATCAGCAACAATGATTCATGGTAGCCAGAGAGCACCAATCCTCTTATTATGTCTATACTGGAGTGTTTATAGTTGAGTACAGTACTGTGTCCACTGCCACATCAGTCCCTCTTATTATGCAGTGGAAAAGATAAACTGATAAAGAGGTACTAGTGCAAGTTGGGGTGTACGAAAAAATACCAAACCACATGTGGGAATATGGGAATACGGGCGTGGGTCGCACATTAACCCCCATCATTCACAGACCATTTTGCAGTGCAGGCGGATCATCCGTACTTCTCTTCCCTTTCCTTTACGTGCTAGTTTTACGACCACTCTTAATCAACAAATTCCAAAAATACAAAATATCAATGAAAACCGTTCTCTCTTTCCTCTTCGTTCATTATGAATCTTTCCACTGTTCATGAAAACAACCCTTCAATTGTGTTGGTAACTTTTATAACAATTGCTTTGCCAACATGTGAGGTTTACATGTGGATCGCATTCATCTCCAATAACCGTCAATTGTCGATTGATGTATAAGGATTTCTTGTATCGTTTCACGTGACGGCAAGAGCTTTGCAGAGTCGCCGCACTTTAAGCCTTTAATAAATGTACTGTACCCATGATGATAGTCTCATCAAAACTCAAATAGCATGCGTACTCTTTTGATATACATTCACCAAGTAATTACGTAGAGGAGTTCTCTTTTGGGGGGGGGGGGGGACTCCCAATATGCAATATGCTAGTTAAGAGTTTTGAACTCAAAATCTTATAAATTTAATGAGTTTTTAAAAATATGAGCAGAGTAACTGCACTTTAAACCTTTGATAAATGTACTGTACCCATAATGATAGTCTCATCAAAGCTCAAATAGTATGCATATTCTTTTGATATACATTCACCAAGTAATTATGTAGAGGAATTCTCTTTTTGGGGGGGGGGGGGGGGGACTCCCAATATGCAATATGCTAGTTAAGAGTTTTGAACTCAAAATCTTATAAATTTAATGAGTTTTTAAAAATTACTAGACCAACTCCTTGAAGGTTTTTTTTTTTAATTTTTATTTTTTTTACAATTGACAGTATAATTCCACCCCGAGACCACTAAAACTGGGTCTATGAACCCCTTAAGCCTTAAAGGCTTGAGGAAGTACCAACTCGCCTAACGTGGGCGGTAACTCTTTGGAGTTAATTGAGACAAATCAACTCAGTTTTCCAACCTCCTCCCAATTATGAAATCTAGATAGGAATGTGTTTGTATTTTTTTAAAAAAACTATTTATGAAATGAAAGCATTATATATTTATATACAATATTTCTTGAAGCATGACTGATAATTAGTTAACATGCTGCACGAAAGAAAAGAGGCCGGGTATTTCAATCATTTTTTTTAAAATAAATAAAAGTGCAATATCTCCATTGTACCATTCTTTTAATTAGACTTTAATCCAGGTTAGATAACCCATTTCAATAGAAAAACGTAGTACATATTTTTTTTTAATGGAAGTTGTAGATATACTACCTTAGGTGTTCAAATACCTAGTTTGATTGACTAATAAAATACAAACAGTGTTATTTTTTTAAATAACATTTAAATTCAATGAAAGTATGTGTTTCAATTTAATTGGAGATTTAATAGAGGAATTATGTAATTTACCCAAATCTTTAATTCGTGATAACCGCTTTGTGCAAGCAGCTAGAGTATACCTAGTTGTTGTAGAAAGAAAATAGTCACTCGACTTTAGGATCCAAATTTTATTATATAGTAAATGATATAATAAAATTTTATATGTTAGATAATCAAATAATTAAAAACCAAAAACCTTACTCAATCAATACATCTTTTTATTTTTGGTAGTGTTATAAATTAATTGAATCTAAAACTTTCAAATTTACATCACGTCTCAAGCCAAAGAACTCATCACCCGAATAGCTCATCACCCAAATAGTGGTTTGTTAAAGCTAGTTGATTCCTTAAAAATCATAAAGCAAGTAACACAAGTTTTTTTTTTTTTTTTTTTTTTTTTTTGTAAAAGATTTTTTTTTTGTTGTTGAGAAGCTGTAAAAGATAAATTTACTCAATAGACTAGAAACTTTTGTTTCACAAACACAGGTACATTGATGCCAATATGAATCTATGGCCTTGATTTGAAAGTCCAGCGATGTCAATGTGAGTCCATCTCCCCAAACGTCTACTCTATTCCAAACGAGAAGCACGTGTTGACAAAAGAAATTACATGCACAACTTTTTTTTGGGGTAATATTAAATGCACCCAACTTTTCTATCCAATAAACTCAGCGAAGTGAAACCAAAAAAAAAAAAAAAAAAACCACAAGTTGCAAAAGCATCCTCGTAACTTAATCAGATTTTTTTAAGAAATAAATTTTTTATCCCAATATAAATCAAAAGCTGCTGATGCAATTCATAAAAAGTGATGCATATGGTTACAGATTATACATTAAGAAAGAGAAAAAGAAAATCATTCTGTAGGCCACATTTTTTCTTTTCTATATAATATCTTACCTAATCTTAATCATTCATATATATATATATATATATAGATAAATTAAGTATATGTATGGACAAAAAATGGTGTAAACCAGAATTCTTCTATAAAAAAAATTGTATATAGACAAAGATTCTTAAAAAAAAAAAAGAATCATGCCAAATTAAGCTAGGATACATAGAATCTCCTATTCAGTGGAAGATAGTGGATTCCTTGTTTACATGTTTTTATGTATGTATGGATCTGATTAATAGATGCTTTTAAGATATTTGTTAATTAATAATTTTAAGAAATATTTTATATTATATTTATGTAAAATATAAACAATTGTAAACAAATTTATATAAAATTTTACTTTTTCATAAAAAATATTTCAAAAAATATTTCCTAAATCAATGCATTTGAGTGCTTCTGTTAATTTTTCCACATGTATATTCAATCTTCAAAAGAATCAAAACCATTCAATAAATTAGGTCAGCTCCATAATGCACAGAAAACCAATCATGTTGGCCCATGTATAAAAATTAGGTAAAGTTTGTAAATGGTGAGACAATGGTGAAAGAGCGGTGCATTCTTATTGGGTTTTGTGGAGTCTTCCAATAAAAGAGCTGATCTATTGGAAGGGTTTTTGTCATTACTTCTTGTTGGTTTTTTGTCTGTGGATTTCTTGGTGATTAAGGGACTTAAACAAAAGCTTCGACTCTCATTTGTTCATCCCACTTAATTGACTTCCCACTATCTTCTTTGTACACCAAAAGCTTTGGAAACCCAATTATACTTTGACACATGCTAAGACAACTGCTTATAACTTTTTGTAGATCAATTTTTAGGGTGGGTTGGGATGGTTTTTTTTCCATTACTTAGCTGGTTTCATTATCGGTTTTTGGCAATTTAACAATTCAATCATATCATGGTGCAGCTTTTACGTGAGGAAGATATGCCAATACATAGTCAAAATTGAAAATGAAACTTAAAAAAAAAAAAAAAAAAATCCAATAGTTAGAAACAGAAGAATGTTAACTTTTGTTGTATTTCTTGAAAATATCAAAAAATTTCAATTATTGAATTATAACATTTTTGACATTCGTCCGCACGATTTATCTAGTTTCGTATATTGAGAACTTATTTAACAAAAATTAACTAAAGTATAGTTGTTTGTAATTTATAATCAATATATTCTAAAAAAAAATTTATAACCAATACATGTTAGTAGGGGGATCCTTGAAATTTTTAAAAGATTTGGATTTAGACTTAATTTAAGGGATTTTTCTTCTAATAAAATAAAAATTTTAAGGTTTTTTTTTTTTTTAACATTTTTGGCGGCCGTGGAGGTGTAATGGAAAAAAAACACTTTTTTTTGGTGGGTCTAACCGAGCAATCGCGTCACCAACAAAAGAAAACTCCTTTGGCAAATGGCACAGAAAGCTACCCATCATAGTCATACTAGTCCTTTATAACCCACCACAGCATCCACCCCCACCCAACATTGGATATATATCAATATTAGAAAAAAAACCAGCTCAGAAGGACAATACGGAAAATTTGACTACTCTTCAAGCTCTTCTAATGGATAATGCAGTCACCAGTGAATGAGTCTACTTATAGGTCCACCATAATTTATTAAAATTGTATTAAATGGTGTATTTTATTTATTTATTGGAAAAGTCAGTACATCCTTTTTGAAGGTTTTAAAGGGAGAGAAAAAGAAAAAGAAAAAAAGAGAAAGAAGAATATATGTCACATATATTGATTGAAATAACAATTAAAAAGCCAAAAGTTGCATGGTTCTTTGAGAAAAATTTGAATAATAGAAATTATTGATATATAAAATGTGGATCACGAAATTTGTGAATCGTGGCCTCCTTTTTCTTCCTACAAATCTGTTCCACGCGTATGGATAAGTATGTTTTTCAATGGTGACAAATCCTATCTAGTTGGACTTAGCTCTTAAATTTCACTCTTTTGATCACAATCAAATTGCCCCAATTGACCTGTTGGCTTGAGGACAGTATTAATGGCCATTAGGAGACAATACTTTCCAACAATTCCATGAAAGAAACTTAGAATATGTTACACATAAAGATACTCTTTCACACACACACTAGTCACAAAAGTGAACATTCGTTTTCGGCCTCATTGTTCAAATTCTCACAATTCTTGTGGTTGCAAACTCACTCTATCAAACCTCATGTATGTGTGGTGAGGGAGGGTGTTGCAGTTGCACTCCACATTAAACACGATTGAATGAATGCCTTTGAACACTTCGAACCTTTCATAAATGGTCATACATGTCGTCCACCAGACCCAATTGTCTCTTTCCTTAACATTCAAGGTTCAAAAATTGAATGTGTGTGTGTGTGTTACACAATTTGAGTGGTTTTAGTTTAGAAGCCAGTTGTACATTTAGGGCTTCAAACGACAAAATGTATGATTGAGTAGAAAATTACCAAAAGAAGTAAAGAAAAAAAAATTTTGGCTTCCATGTGATTGTCATTTAAAAAAAAAAAAAAAGAAGATTCTTTTTGGCCCAATTGCAAGACGTGGAGGTGATTCACATAAAAGTAGAAATTATCCACTCTGTATATAAGATATGCATGGAGAAACTTTAATTTTATGTTTTCCTTCTCTCTTAAAAAAAAAAAGTTATATTGACATTGCTGCTACACACCAAGGGCCGCCAAGGACCATTGGACCAACATTTGATCACTTGCACAGTGAAAGATCTTAAAAGAGTCCTCACGAATCCAACAACAAATCTCTAAAGATGCATGAATTCACAGAGTGAAGCATTTAAGATGGAGGAAAAAAAAAGCCTGGTTCAAAGGGATTCGATAGAATATCTATCATGAGCCTAGTCGGTAGGCACACACTAAAAGCACTAAATTTCTTCCTCATTAAGGGGACACGGTTCTTCCATTCCATGTAGTTTGATTTACTTAAGACCATAGATTTGCTTTCAATCTTTTTCGGAATTGATTTTATATTTCCAAATGTAATCTCTTTTCATTTAGTTTTGGTGAAATACAATTTGGTAAAAGGGATAATTCTTCAATATATCCGAGAGTAATACTCTCTCCTCTCGTGTGTCTTACTAATTGAATACATAATATAGTTCATCATTCACATAAAATGAAGGAGCATTACTCTCATAGTATTATATAATTTTTGATAAGGATAAGAATTAGCATACCAGCTTTCTTTCATTCAGACTTCAAGTTCCTAAGAATTAGCAAACTTTGCAAGTTCCTAATTAATACTAGACCATGGCATGGGGGTGCAGGCACTGATGATTTAGGTCAAATAAAAGCTAAAATGAATTTAGGCAATTAATTTGATATCTAGATTAATCTTCTTTTTCATTTGGGCAAGTTGCCTAATCACAAGTGTGTTTGAATTGGGATTACATGATTGTCTAATGGTAATGATATCTTTTATGATGCCACTTGTCTGTGGTTTGAACTACACATCCCTCCCACACTATCTCAAAAGAAAGTAGGTCTAGATTCTTTTGCCACCCCAATCATTAATATTGTTAATCATAGAAGCAAAAAAATACACAACCCAAAAAAAAAAGCAAAAATATATGTATAATATGTAAAGGTAAAGAATTTAATGAAACTACATTTGACTTTTTTCCCCCTAATCGTTAAATAGGAGTGGCAATTTCTATTAGCACGTAGTGTTTATGTCATGTCAACGCAGGAATATTTGGCTTCATGACTCACCTCTAACCCCACCAATTTAATAATTGTGTCAAAACTCTTCAATTTATACATGACACCTTTATTAAGAGTGGACACAACATGACACAGGTAACACACAGATTGTGGTACATTGACACAAGCATGATCCATTTGAACTCACTGAAAAAAAATACCCAAAATGATTAATATGTTTTCATATTTTGTAAGAACATATTTTATTATCGTTATAAAAAAATAATCTATACAAATTCTATTTCCTAGCAACATCAACTAAAAAAATAACAATATATAGTTTAAAAGCTCTAATTTCAACCCAATGAGGTTACACCGAAATTTAGAATACACAATCTAAAAATAATAATAAAACAAAAAGAGTTAAGAGCCTTTGAAGTTCCAATGAAGAATTTAAGAATATAACTTTTAAAATTATTCTAATTTCTCAAATTTATATTTAAAATTCAAAATCATATAATGCAGGATAAAAATGACATTAATTTCTTTATACGAATTTGGTCATTTTGAGTTGATTATAAATAAAGCAAGTTCACATGAACTTGACCCAATTATTTAATTGTGTCAAAATGAGTTGACCTGTTTTGACACAAACTCATTTATATTGCATTTGTAATGAGTGAAAGTGGAAGGAAAAGAAAGGAATAGGTAGAAAAAGACTATCTTGATTTCAACTAGAAAAATAAAATTAAATAAAATATTCCCATTTATTCCCTTTTTACAAACTAAACAAAGGAAAATTTACTTATTTCTTTTCTCCTTCCCCCCAATTTCCAAACATATATGAGGATAACATTTTCTTTGACCTTTTTTTATCCTTTTCTCTTTCTTTTTTCTTTTTTCTTTTTCTTTCTCCCCCACCCCACCTTCGCCCTTGCCCTCGCCCCCGCCCCCGCCCCCGCCCCCGCGGCCAGTTGCAAGCAAACAACGTGTAACACTAAATACTAACTCACAAAAAATCATATCATGTTCGTATCAAACTTGGTTACCCTTATGTTTAGACATGTTAAAGCACAATAAGTATGCATTTGAAGTTTAGTACTGGCCAAAAAAAAAAAAAAAAGTTTAGTAGTGGCCCTACAGTAAAGTGCTCGAACCCATATAATGATATTTTCTTTTCATGTTTTTCATGTCTCTCTCTTTCTCTCATTATTATTTATGATATTGGTATTCATCTTTTTCATCATGTTGATCTCCCAGAATCCAGGTCTTTCACGTCAAGAGGTTCTCCTTTTACTACAAAAGTGAAAAAGACATGCACACACACAGACATCTTTTCCATACACACTTTAGTCTCTTCGTATATCATTCAAAATTCAGTCCCTCAATCCAAATATATATATATATATATATGCTTTTTCCATCATTGCTCTTTCTGTTTCCCAAAAAAAACTTTCTTCCATGCAATATTCAAAAAAATTAGGTGAGAAAGATTAAAAAAAAGATTTATCTAGCTAGCTTTTGCCATTCTTTGACCATACTGACCAACTAGCTAGCTCAAAATGTTGCCACTTGATTGCATGAAATCTGTCTGGGGGAGCAAGAAGAATTTTTTTGGAGATTTTTTATAATCTATCTTTATAGGAAACCCATGCCAAGGCAGGGGTCCAATTGTCCATTCTGTAAGTTGAGTAGGAGACATGTGGAAATACAAGGAGGCCCATTAGCAACATTTGGGTGACTTAAATTGCTCCATGTCCCTGGGCTGCACACATTAATCATTCATTTCACAAATTCAGCCTTGTTTTGACTTTTAATAATGCCCAATTTTAAACATGTTCAGTGTTATTAAAAGCTACAAAAGAAGAGATCTATACAAAACCACAACCCCCAAAAAAAAATGCACATAATTAAGGCACATGCGACATTTTAATGTGAAAATAAAGGCCCTAATGTGAAAATAAAGGCCCTAAAAAGAAAAGAAGAGATGCTCTAATCGATGCACTATTATTAATAATCATTCACCTGACTATTCCCTTAAGTATGTATAGTCCCACGTTTCACACACATCATATTATTCTCTTATAGCGGAATCTAAGATGCTAGTTCAAAGTTTTGAACTCAGTCTCATGAATATCATCACATCTTAAGAATCACTAATCCTGCCATTTTGGATTATAATACGTTTTTTGCTTGATCTATCGAGTATTAGGCCTATTGGAAAACTTATTAGATATTTTTTTGGATATAATTGAACCCTTTTATTATTATTATTATTATTATTATTAATTATTATTCAAGCTTTTACAAGACAAGAAATGTAAAAGGAAACATCCAAGCCAAATGGGCCATAAATATCCGAATATCAGACCCACATCAGATTCTGCCTAACAAAATAAATTGACATTCGCGGTCACAGATTCATAGCACGAGAAAAGGATTTATCAACTGTGATTTTTTATTCTCAAAAAAAGAATTTGATTTTTTTTTTATTATTTTTTTTTTTGTGCGCTGGGAGGGAGTCTTCAGTCTTCACTTCATTGCTGAACTATAATTGGACTGTCTGATTTTGATATGGATGATGAACTGACATTCTTTGTTAGTACAAATTTCAAACTTGATACGATGATGTGAAGCAATTATATATGTAGGCTAAAAAAAAAATATTTGAAGTCAACAATTGTAGGCTAAAGCTAAACAGTCATCTTCAAGTTTGCGCCCTAGTCGTTCTTTTATAACCCAATATCTTCTCCACTTTTTCCTGTAAAAATCCTACTTGATACCTAAAAATATGGCTACAAAAGCTTAATGTAAAACTTATTTAGAGCATTAGCATTCATTTCTTTCAATTCTATCCTATTTTACTATCAAAAAATCACTTTATTAATTATACAATACTATTTTTCAATATACCCAACATCCAATCTTCTATTTTTTTATTCTACTCATTAAAATAATATATCTTTACAATAAAATATATTTTTTCCTTTTTTTTTTTTTCTCAATTTTATCCTCCTTCCATTTTCACTATCTTCCAGACTCCTCCTCCGTCGTCCAAATCAACTCAACTCCTCCATAATCATTCATCCATATCAACCCAAATCGGTGAAACTGAAAAAAAAAAAAAAAAAAAAAAACCATCACGCCGATCACAACGCCTCTCACATCCAATGCCGATCACATATACCAACAAACCCAGAAAAAAAATCCAGCCAAATCAAAATCCATCATCAAACCCACCTCTGCTGAGCAAAATCCCCCAAGCGTCATAGCCCCAAATGTCAAAGCCAAAACGCCAAACGCCATCAGAACAAATCCTAGCAAACCCCATCAAAAATCGGAACAAATCCATCAAAATCCATCATCAAACCCAGCAAACCCATCGGAACAAATCCCCCAAACGCCAACCCAAATCCAACCCAAATGCCACCCAAATCTGAGCCAAACGCCAGAAACCCATGAACAAACCCACGCCGGAAACCCATGTTGTTGCCTCCACGCCGTTGCCTCCATGCCGTTGAAGAAAAGAGAGCAGGAAGAAGAGAGAGTACAAAGAAAGAGAGAAAGATAGAAAGAAAGAAGAAAGAGAGAGCAGGTTCTGACTTCTGCGGAGAGAAAAGACCATGGACAAAATAAAAAACAGTTTTTTTTTTTTTTTTTTAATTTTACCATTGAGCTACAGTGCGATTCTACATTTAGAATCGTACTGTAGCTCAATGGTATTTTTTTTTTTTGCCATTGTTGTATTTTACAACTTTCAATGGAGATGGCATTTGGGCCTCAATTGTAAATAAATTTGGGATTTGGCATGCATTTGAGATTTCCCCCATTCAATACTGATACTCTTACAATTTTTAGACGCAGTATATTAGATTTTCTTATTAAATTCAGATGCATGAATGGATTAATTTAATTGTTATTGATAAAGACAACACTAATTATGTTTTACTAGTTTGTAATTTCGTGCATATACATGACAATTACAAACAATCACAATCATACGATTCAAAATATACATTTTTTCAGAAGAAGTTCAAATTATAAATGGTATTAACTTACACTTTTTTTAAACCATAAATTTCTAAAATATGTAATGATTGTGTGTGTGTGTGTGTGTGTGTTTTTTTTAATTTAATTAGTTTTAGACTTTTCGATTTTTGCACCCAATAATTTATTTGCCACAAAAATTAAAAATTTAGATGGACACGTGGCGAAAAATTAGACTCTAATTGAAAACCAATTTTAAATCTAATTGGATTTGGACTCTTCGATTTTTACACTCAATAATTCATTTGGCACAAGATTAAAATTAAATGGGACATGTGGCACAAAATTGATAATCCAATTAAAATCTAATGAATTTTCTTTAAGTTTTGGCTATAGATATAGATCGGTCAATTTAACCAAGTATTTGAATTTAATTAAAAAACTTAATGCACTACACATAAGGTAAGTTTTACCCAAAAGTGAGTGATACACACAAATAGGAGTGGCAAAATTGGACACGACCCACGAACCTGACACGACACGATACGAAATTAGCAGGTTATGGGTTGAAGTTTAATGGGTTTATGTCATATTCGGGTTGACACGACTAACCTGTTTAATAAATGAGTTGGGTTAGTGTTTAACATACGAAACCCGTTTGATCTGTTTAATTAAATGACATTTTACTAATATACCCTTCAAACTTAAAGTATATAAACTTATTAGTATATGTGGTTTATTTTCTTTGATATATTGTAATTGATTATTTGTGATATTAAAATATGATTTAATTTTGAATGATTATTTGTGACGCAGTTACTTATTAGTTTTGAATTTTATATTAAAAATATCTATTTGCTTGTTTTTTCATATATATATATTTTTCATTTTGATAAAATTTGATAAATAGGTCGATACGATTGACCTATTTAATAAATGGGTTGTGTTAGGGTTGAAGAATCTTGACCCGTTTAATAAACATGTTGGGTTAGAGTTGATCTATATAATCGAATACTTATGCGTTAAGTTGACACAACACAAACCCGGCACGCGAACACGAATTACCACCCCTACACACAAGTATCATATTTACATTTTTGAGCTAGTTGTTGTAGGGTTGTAGCTACATTTATTAAATTATATATCATATAGTCATATACTATATAATAAAAGTAGGGTCTAATAAACCATGATTATGCCAAATGATTATCTTCTCCATACAACAAGTGGCTACACTTTCATTAATTTTTAAATTAACTTACCTTGTTAATTGTTAGCATAATTATTTTTATCTAAAACTATACCAACTAAATTTCAAGAAATTATTGGGTTTCAGTTAACTCAATTGGTAAAGTTTCTTATGGTCGAATAAGAGATATGAAGTTCAAAGTCTGCCAACACCAAAAATCAATTGATATATATCTTAGTCCGATGATAAGAGCAATCATCATGAAATGGACACCAAAAGTTTAAATTCTATTGTATCTATTGAACAAAAAAAATCAAGAAATTAAATATTCTACTCTAAATAAAATTCAATTTATCTTGTTAATTATTAGGATATGTTAATTTAGGTAAAACTCTTTTATCTAATTTGTAAGAAATTTAAAATTCTACTCCAACTAATATTATGTTACAAAACAATTCAAGAATTTTCAAATACATTTAATATTTTTTTATCAACAATTATAATTTTGTATATTAATGTTGAGAAAAAAAATATATTTTTCTTCCTTTATGTTTAAGGGAGTTCACAATTCCACTATTAATCTTTAAAACCAACGATTTCTCCCTCTATGTTTGAAAATTGAGCAAATATCTCAACTAATGAGCAAATACCACCCAACCACCACCTTCACTAACGTCCTCGGTCTCTAGTGGCCAACCATCACCGCCAATTGTTGCCACTGTTGATCCCTGATCATTATTTTTTTTTTAATTTGACAATTTCCTTTTTTTTTATTATATATGGTGTTGGGAGATGAGAAAATGTGTGAAAGTAGTAGAAAATATGTTTTTCATAGCATTTCAAGAACACAAGCAAACACTTGAAAAAAATTTATTTTTCAAAAAATAATTACACCAGAAAAATGTTTTACGATTGAAAATATTTTCTGTCAAACCAAATACACCCTTAATAACACGCAAAATATATGTGCTGAAATTAGTGAAATAAATATTTTAAAGCATATTTTAAAAAAAAAAAAAGGTTTACATTCTCTTTCTAATTGTGTGTAATATAATTTTGTTGGTGCAAATAATAATACAATAGAAACATAATAAAAATTACAACATATTTTCTTGGAGTTACATGTGTTACTTGGATTTTTTTTTTTTTCTAGATGAGCTTAAATTAGTGAAAATAATGAAATATTTGACAATATATCCAAGCAAAAGGTTTATATTGTTAACTATAATAATGTAACAATTTTCATTTCATTTCTTTATAATTAGTAATTATGTGTAATAGAACTTTTTTGGTGCAAATAAAAAAATATATATATATTTTTTCAATATTTTTTCTTGGAGTTAAATGTGTTTTGAAGATTTTTTTTTTTTTTTTGCCCTTAATGGGCTATGTGTCAATTCCTCCTACATTACGAGAAATATTAGGTCCACTAGGAGGACTAATGTCATTTATGCAAATGCATGAGTAAAATTCCTAATCAACACAAGAACTAAAAATAAATTAAAAAACTATGTTTTCTCAAAAAAAAAAAAAAACTACTAGCTAATGTCACATTAGCATAAATAATAATTTCTCTTACATTACACATAAATTTCCACATTTATAAATTAACAAGGACTCTCTCTTCTTATTATTATGAGATTCCAAATTTAGTAACATACTAACTCCTGATTTGCTCCATTAAAATCCCATATCTTTTTCAATAAACCTGCCAATTTATTATTCATTAAATTATCAAAATATCATTTAATATTAATATGCTCTAACAGAAGTTGATTCCCCAAATTTTATAACTCATAATTTAAAATTAATCCCTATAATTTTATACATAACAAATTAAACCCTATAATTTCTAATCCTATTTTATATTATATGAAATGCAGTAGAGTTTTACGATTAAATTTGCAATGCATCCATAGTTAAATGCTTATGAACAATTGTGGGACTGGCTATTCTTCGGTGACAATTACACTTTTGGCATGTCTAGCCAAATGATGGGTTGCATTGTAATTGGGTCATTTTTCAAACCTTAGGGTTCTTTAATTTCAAATTCGAATATGGGTCACTTTAATTTTGATACAAAGTTCAAGTGGTCATATTGCATTTTTCCCAAAATTGGAATTGAATTGTGCCTTGGGCCTAGGCCCGATATCCACTGTATATAAATCAAATCACCCTGGGCTGGGTTCCACTTTCCTGAAAAAACTGTAAAATCAGAATCAATAAAGAAATAGGTAAATAAATTGAAAAATAGGTTTTTTTTTATATAAGAAATATGCAAATTTTATTAATTCGAAGTAGCATCTTGAATCACAAACGATTCAATGAATGGTGGACAATCCTCCATCTATGTTACAAAAGAAACAATATCTTTAGCATAGGCTACCAAAGTACGTGTTGGTTTATTGACCTGTCTTCTCACATGCGAGGATTCAAAAGCACGAAACTTTTGTAATTTAAAGCAAGTGCTTGAGACTATATTAGAAATAGAAATCAAGGCAGCAGTGAAGTCTTCAAGAGCATGACAGACGGTGCTTGAGTCCAATTCAAAAATGACATCCTTGACCCTGACGTCTCATGCAAAAAGAGTTGCTTCCTCCGTTGTCTTTGTTTCAGCTTCTAAAGGGCTTAGTGGGGAGAGGAAGGCGTTTACTCATGGCAGCAATCACCGATCCTTCATGATCACATATGACAACACTAGGTTACATTTCAATGCAAAACAATTACACAAAATTAAGTTCAAAATACATTATTGGTCCTAAATTAGAGCTCATGAACAATTTTAACTTTGAAATTTAAAATAATCACTTTTATCCCTTATAGATTAATGATGTGTCAATTTTTTCTGCTTACCCAAAAAAAAAAAAAAAGATGTGTCAATTTTTAATTTGGCCATATCATCTAAAAAACCAAAAACAATAACTTTAAACTTTAACGATTAAAATTGCTAATAAATTAATATACCATAATAATTGTTTCTCAAAAAAAAAAATAGCATAATAATTTAATAATGTATTTAAACCCAAAATTAATAAAGAAAATTTTGAGATTGGGCCTTTTGGCTATACAAACCCAGCCCATCCAAAATAACACTATATAACGCTCTTCCCAACTTACCTAAACCCTACTCTCTCCGTTTTCTTGCATAGCAAGCAAGTACACCGCCACTAACGCACAGGTTCTCTCTCTCTTAGGGTCAGGGTTTATCTGGAATAGTAACTCTGTTTGGTTTCCAAGAAAGAAGATCGAGAGAGAAGGAAAATCAAAACCTTATATTTATGCATGTCTTTTCGTCTCTTGCTTTTTTTTTTTTTTTTTTAGATCAAAGAATTGTCGGTTACGTTTCCTGGATTTTCTAGAGAAATGAAGATTTTTGGATTTTTATTGAAATGGTTTTGTCTATGTGAAGGGTCATTTTGATTTTCAGTGTTTGATGCTCTTTCGCTCTGACTTAGATAGATAGGCCTAGTGGTTGTTTTAATATCTAGTTGAGTATGTTATGTGAATTCTTTTATATATATATATATGCCTTCATCACACATCACACGCTCTTCGCCCGATGATGCTTTTTTATATTTTGTTTTTTGGGTTTACATGTTTACTCATGTCAGTTTAATTTATTTTTTATTTTAAGAAGAAGTTATATTAGTACTTGACGTGCAGATGTTAAAAACAGTATAGTAATAAAAAAAAAATGATACTTTTGTGAAAAGCAGTTTTTTTTTATAAAAAAAAAAAAAAAGAAGAAGAAGAAGAACTTGTAGTAGGACTTGAAAACTAATTTAAGAGAGAAATGTGGAGGTGGGAGGAAAAACTGTTTTTTTATTTTTTTATTTTTAATTTAGCTAAAAATTAGGAGCTTTTAAATTACTAATTTTACATGTCTAACCCTATGATTTAAGCCTTTGAAATTTAAGCCTTAGAAACGGATGAATTTAAGGGTATTTTGGGCATTTAAATTGAGAATTCCATACAGAAGAAGTCACTAAAATAGTAGTATAGATAACGAAGGATATCTTTCTATTGAAGAGCCTTGGACTTGCCTCTAACAAGTAAAACCTATGGGCATAACCCCACCCGCCCGAATGAGTTGCCTCTTGCTTGATAATCCCCTTTTATATGTATGTAGAAACCTTGGACTCGCCTCCCCTTTGTGTGTGTGTGTGTGTCTATATATATAATAATAATAAAAACTTAGGGAATCTTTCTAATGAAGAGCCCTTGGACTTGCCTCTAGCAAGTAAAACCTACGCACATAAGACTCCACCTGCCCAAACGAGTTGCCTTTGGCCTGGTAATCCAGGGGTATTCATCTTTGATGGGCTAAACGGTTTATGCTCATGCCTAGGAGTTGTGTATAATGTAGGGAATCTTTCTATTGAAGAGCTCTTGGAGCTGCCTCTAGCAAGTAAAACCTACGCCCAAAAGACCCCACCCACCTAAACAAGTTGCCTCTTGCTTGGTAATCCAGGGGCATTCATCCTTGACGGGCTAAGCAGTTTATGCTCATGCCCAGGAGCTATGTAAACTGTAAAAATATTAACATCTTTGAATTAATATCTTTTCGCAATAACCATAAAACTTGTGTGTTATTAACTGTTTCATGTTATTGTGTGTTGCAAAATGGTCCTGTCAGAACCAGGCCATGTTTATCCAGACACTTCAATTTGATTTGTTAATTCACTGAAGGCTCTGAAATATTTTGATGTTGTTTAAAATGCAGTTTCTGGAGGTTTCTAATCTGTTGAATTTAACCAATTCTTGATAATGGCTTGGCGTTTCTGGAGACCCCAGGTTCTTACCTTTTATTTTGTTACCTTGCTACTCAATTACTCTATTCTGTATTATGTCTAAACTTTAATCTTTGAGAACAGTTTTGATGAAGGTTTTTGTAAAATCTTTTTGTGTTATTAACAGGGTGGCATTGATTCCAGGGAGGATTCGGAGGAGGATGATTATGGTGAAGAGATTGTGAATGGGGGGTCAGTTGAGGCTAGCACTGAACCTGATGGACGTGATTACAGAATAGATTCCAATGCGAATGATAGTGATGACTCTGATGGCGAAAAGCGGGTTCTCAGGTCTGCAAGAGATAAGCGCTTGGAGGAAATGTCAACCACGGTTGACCAGATGAAGAATGCAACGAAAATAAATGACTGGGTAAGCTTACAGGAAAGCTTTGACAAGATAAATAAGCAGCTGGAAAAAGTCATGCGTGTCACAGTCTGTAAAGGCCCCCAACCTTTACATAAAAGCACTTGTGCTGATGGAGGACTTCCTGAGTGAGGCTTTGGCCAACAAGGATGCGAAGAAGAAGATGAGCAGCAGTAATGCCAAGGCCTTGAACTCAATGAAACAGAAACTGAAGAAAAACAACAAATTGTATGAGGATATGATTAGTAAGTATAGAGAAAATCCTGAGATCGAGGAGGAAAGGGATGAGGGTGATGAGGAGGATGAGGATGAAGAAATTGATTTGGAGATTGAAGAGGATCTGACAAAGATTGAATTCAAAGATTCTGAGGATTATGATAGTGACAAGTTGAGAATAGCGAAGATGATGATGATGATGATGGTGGTGGAGAGTGGGAGAAGAAGAGGAGCAAGAAAGATAAGCTCATGGATAAGCAATTTAAGAATCCTAGTGAGATCACATGGGATACAGTTAACAAGAAGTTCAAGGAGGTTGTGGCTGCTCGGGGTAGGAAAGGAACTGGAAGATTTGAGCAGGTTGAGCAGCTTACCTTTTTGACCAAGGTTGCTAAGACCCCTGCCCAAAAGCTGGAAATTCTATTCAGTGTTGTCTCAGCACAATTTGATGTCAATCCAGGACTCAATGGCTACATGCCTATAAATGTTTGGAAGAAATGTGTGCATAACATGCTTGAGATTTTGGACATTCTTTTCCAGTATCCCAACATAGTGGTGAATGATATGGTGGGACCTGATGAGAATGAAACCCAGAAGGGACCAGAATATAATGGTACTATCCGGGTTTGGGGAAACTTGGTTGCCTTTGTTGAAAAGGTAGACTCTGAGTTTTTCAAGAGCTTGTAATGCATTGATCCCCACACTCATGAGCATGTTAAGAGACTCAGGGATGAGCCTATGTTCTCAGTTCTTGCTCAAAATGTGCAGGATCATTTAGAACGGGCAGGGGACCTCAAAGCTGCTGCAAAAGTTGCATTAAAGCGGGTTGAACTCATATATTATAAGCCACAAGAGGTTTATGATGCCATGAGAAAACTGGCTGAGCAGACAGGAGATGGAGATAATGGAGAAGCAGGTGAGGAGCCTAAAGTGGTTGAGGAAAGTAGGGGGCCAACTGCATTTGTTGTTACTCCACAGCTTGTGCCGCGGAAACTCACCTTTCCAGAGAATAGCAGGACAATGATGGATTGTTTGGTGTCCCTCATTTACAAGTTTGGGGATGAACGGACAAAAGCAAGAAGTATGCTATGTGACATTTACCACCATGCTCTCCTAGATGAGTTTTCAACTTCACGTGACTTGCTGCTAATGAGTCATTTACAGGACAGCATTCAGCATATGGACATATCGACACAGATCATTTTCAATAGAGCTATGGCACAACTTGGTTTATGTGCGTTCCGGGTTGGATTAATTACTGAGGGCCACAGCTGCCTTTCTGAACTATATTCTGGTGGAAGGGTGAGGGAGTTGCTTGCACAAGGTGTTCTGCAAAGCCGATATCACGAGAAGACTCCTGAACAGGTACTGATGTTTGCCTTTTGTTTCATATGTAGATTAATTCTTATTTGGTACTTTTTCTTCTATAAAAACAGAAATGTTAGAAGCTTGTAAGCTACTTGGATTTTGATTTGAGGTTGAGAAAAAATTGAATATAAATTTGATGTGAGGTTAGCTGCAATTCTTTTGGTTAGGTTCCAATTATTGTGTATGCTGATGAAAGCCTGTAGGTTGTGTAGAGTGTGTTGTATGAGACTTATTTGGTTCGTTGTTAGTCCATCCGGAATTAGAAAGTGTGCATCTTTTCTTGTAAATATTGTTGTTGGATAAATAGTTATGAGAACAGAATAGAGCATTGAATCCGTTAATGGAGTGGTATGATGGTTCACCAATTCAATTGTTGGAACATTGCTTCTATCATGTGATTAATAAATATGTTTTAATTCTATGTAAATAAGTTAAAGAATGCATCAAAAACAAAAACAAAATATAAAAAATGAGATGCTATTCAATTTAGTATAAATATGCAAGTATACCAAACATTAAAATTGATAGAATATCATTGTTTAAAAAAATTCTTCAAATATAAAATTTAAGGGTTTTTTTTATATATAAAAAAAATTAAAAATATGATACTCGAATTGACTTTTGAGTACTTCAAGTTTAAGAACAAAAGACTTAAAAAAAGCCCATAAATAGAAGTGTAAAATTGAAGGAAAATATGTTGATTTTATCAAAATAACTTACATTTAAAATGAGACAGTTCGAATAAAACCATATGGTTTGGTATTTTACTAAAAAACTGTTTGATGTGATCGGTTTCCTTACAAATCTGGTATTCTCTTTATTCTGACTTGGATTTTTGTACAATTCACCAGTTTAACAATTCAACTGCCTGTTTGGTATGGATTCGATAACAATATTTGGATTAATTTCTGTACATCTTCTAGGTTATGTAAGTGTGCACATGTATACATGTTATGTCCAAGGACTCACTGCTGTGATTTTTCCCCCTAAAAAACAGGAAAGAATTGAAAGGAGACGTCAAATGCCATACCATATGCACATAAATCTTGAGCTCCTGGAGGCTGTCCATCTGATATGTGCTATGCTCTTGGAAGTGCCCAACATGCTAGCTAACGTACATGATGCAAAACGCAAGGCCATAAGTAAGACTTTCCGGCGGTTGCTCGAGGTGAGTGAGAGGCAAACATTTACAGGTCCCCCAGAAACTGTCAGAGACCAATAATGGCTGCCACCAGGGCCCTTAGCAAGGGAGATTTTGAGAAGGCATATGATGTTATTAGGTCCCTTGATGCTTGGAATCTCCTCAGGAATCGAGAGAATGTCCTTGAGATGCTCAAGGCTAAGATCAAGGAAGAGGCTTTAAGGACCTACCTTTTTACTTACTCGCCTACAATTCCCTGAGCTTGGACCAGCTCTCCAAACTGTTTGACCTCTCAGATGCCCAGACTCGCAGTATTGTCAGCAAGATGATGATCAATGAGGAGCTCCATGCAGTTTGGGACCAGCCAACTCAGTGCATCGTTTTCCATGATGTTGAGCAGTGGCGACGCCACTCGAAAGCCAGGGTGTTCCTAGGAACACCCTGGCTTGATTTTTTTTTTTTTTTATATATATAATAATTTAATTTTTTTTTATTTGTTTACCTTTAAAAAAAAAAATAGGAACACTTTCAAGTAATATCAGGAACACGCTCAAAATTTTTATGCCAAATAAATTTTGAACTAAAAGACATGCAGAGGCAGGGGTGTGTGCTAACGCACAGTGAGGTGTGTGCTAGACTCCTAATAGTTAATAAAAAAAATGAATGAAGCAACTAAATACCAATAATTAATAATTTAATTAACTAATATATTATAAAAGACAAAAAAATTAAATTATGTTAGGTTAAATAACAATTAATAATTTAATAATTAATGAAACAATAATACAACAAATTATAGTTTATAAAAGACAAACAAATTTATGAAACAACTAAACAACAATAATTAATAATTTTATTAATATTTCAAATGAACTTATAGTTTATTGTACCGGTGCCTTTGTTCATTAATTTCTTTTCTTTTTTTTTAATTTTTTTTTTCTTTTGAGATTTTTCGATGTACAGAATGCAAATTTGTTTTGGTTTTAAGATTTTTTTTTTTTTTTTAAGTACAAACCTCATGTTTGCCAAATTTTGAATTTCGGCCTATATTTACCGAAATGTCCCGAAACACCCGAAATAAACCAAAATGACCCAAAAATTTTTCAAAATAGAATAAGAACACCCTGGACAAAATTTCTGGAGTCGCCACTGATGTTGAGTACAGTAGGTTGCAGGCTCTGGCATTCCAGCTAACAGAGACTCTCAGTCCTTGCAGAAAGAAATGAGAGAGCAATAGAAGCAAAGCTAGGTGGTGTGTGTTTGGATTATGCTGCTGGAACAGCTTCTGCTGGAAGTAGCTGGCAAGACAACTTGTCTTTCACTCTGGGAAGGCAAGGTGGTGGCACCAGGCATACAAGATATGGTGGTGGAGGTAGAGCTCTGCCACTAAGCCAAGCTGCTGGAGGCAGGTATTCAAGGGACTGGACTGGTCAGTCACGAGGCACCAGGGGTGGCTATCAGGGTACACGGTATCAAGGCTTTGCATATGGAGGGTCAGGGAGGGCTGCTTATCAGAGTGGTTCAGCTGTGAGGGGCTCCCAAATAGATACTTCAACTCACTCGGTCAGTCTCAACAGAGAAGTTTGTGCTTAGAGTAGTAAGACCAGTGGAAGAGAAGGCAATACTGATTAAAAGTTGTTGCATTTTAGATAAAAACTTTATTCTGTTGGTTCTGAAATTTGTCCAAAAGTTGTTTAATTTTCTTGCAGTATTTGAATTTAACCTTCGGAGGTCCATCTTCTGAAGTTCCAAACTTTGAAAGGTGGATATTGTTTGCTGTGCTTGTTGCTATGACAGCATTACTCCAACACATTTTGTTTAATAAGTTGCTCTTAATATTAGTCTACTTTTATGAGATGGGGAACTGGTTTTGTTTGGCAGATTTCAAATCTTATGATTTTATCCAACTAGTTTTCCAGATTAGTTGGAAAGAGCACTCATGCCATGTGCTGACCCGAATCAATTGGGGTAGGTCTTGGTTGGCTGAACTCTTCTGGCTGTTATTACAATTTATTATAACAAAGTTTGGAGAATTTCTTGGAACTCCTCAAATATCTTTGTATAAAATGTGAATGTTGAAAATCTAATGGCTGAATTACATGTTTTTATTATATCTTTCATGCTAGTAAAATTGCAAAAAAATTAAAGATCAATTACTGTGTCATTAAACAAATGTTAAAATTTCAAGTTTTTGTGATCTAAAATTATGTATAAAAAAATTAGTTTATTAATCGAATAATAAATAACATCTTATTTGTATGAAATTTGATATGCATGTTATATATAAAGAACATGAAATTCAATAATAAGATTTTCAAAATATACACCAAAAAAAAAAGATATCTAAAAAGTTTGAAGTTCCCAACTTTGAGGTGCTCATTTGGTGAAAGACACTGAAGCAATTAACTTGTCTAGAATTTGTGTTTTTTCATAATAGACTATAAAAAGAAACTTGAGTTGAGAAGTGTTCCTTTTTATATAGGACAAGATTTTCCTCAAATCAGTTTGGAGAAATCTCTTCTAACTCACTATGTACTGATTATAAGACTATTTACATGTATTATTTAAACAAATTACATAATTCATTAAAAATGTCATCTAACTAAGTAGACGTAGATTGTCTTTTTAACCGCTACATAGTGGGTTGAAGGAATTTTTTTTCAAACCAATAATAGAGGTAAAACTTATCATTTTATATGTGAGAGAGGGAGAGAAGTACCTTCTAAAAGTTGGGTTTTGATGTGAAGCAGGCAAGTATGAGTAAAATGTGGACCTTAGATTTGGGGAGAATGGTAGCTGAAAATGGCCAAGATTGTTCGTTGAGAATGCATAAAATGATCTTTCACTGAAATTTTATAGATCTAACGAGTTTCCCTTTGCAACATAACTTACCGAAGGAAGCTCTGGAAAATTATATATATATGTATGTATATGTATGAATGGTTCTACAAATTTTAGTATAAAATGTATACAGACTAAAATGTTAACTTTTTTTTTTTTGGGCTGAAGACTAAAATGTTAACTTATGTGTTTGATAACACATCAATAACATTATAAATAAATTTCTTAATTTCTTTTCTGGTTTTTTATTTAAAAATTAAAAGTTGACATAATAATTGCTAAGGTTCATGTAATAAATTTAATACCCTAGCATCACTCTTACATAAAATTCACTAGACATAGTTGTTGGCTCCGCAACAAAATACAGTTCTTGACTCCATCTGACTAAATTGAATTCTATCTTAAAAGAATGAAATAATAAAAATAAAAATAAATATACCCATGCTTTTGAACTTTGTATATGATTGTTGAGATGCTCAGGAAGTTCAATTAATAAAAGCATTCGCATCATAGATTTGCATAGGATGTGCAGAACCAGCCTACTTATTGGAAGCAGCTTTCCTGCTCTGTGCTCTCAACCTCAACACAAACACACAAAATCTAAGATTAAACAAGTAAAACAAAATAAAATTATTGAAAAATATAAGAGAGAGAACATCATTTAGGAGGAATTTTATGTCATTGTCATCACAAACTACGTTGCATTGCAAGCATGACAATTACAGGAGAGTGATAAACATGATCACTTTCCTAAAACGTAATGTAGAAACTGAAATATTGCCTCTGTTTCCTCATAATAGTAGTAAAAAAAATACATATTATGAATACAAAGTAAAAACTCAAATTTACTGTGTTTCATATCCCGCAACAACATACATTAACTTAAAGAAAAGAGGGGTAAAATTAAAAATTAAAATAAAAAAAAGGGGTATAAATATCCTGTCTATTTGACATTTTCTGCTGAATGATAGACACAGCACTGGAAGCTTGCAGCGCCGGCTATTCTTGCAGATTTGGCAATGTGACTACTATGCATTATTAGACACCATTGCACCAATATTCATATTACATACATGACCACTCCCAATGGATATCCATAAATTTTTCCATTGAACACTGGCATAAATACAGGTGAGGTATATGTATCATTTGCCTGAGAATGCAAAACGGAGCCGTTCTCTTTGGCGAGTAAGAATGCAATTGTTTGGAGATGTTGTCTTCCCTCCTGCACCTGCCTGGCGCATCATCTCTGCAATATGCACGTCCCATTGTCATGGTTCAAGAAAACACAATGCTCAAAATCTTGCAATTTTATCAAAGTTTAATCAAGATAAAATCATGCCCCCAGTGAAAACCACAAGTATCAGGGCTTTTATTTGGTGTAAGAAACCTCTACATAGAATTTCAGTCTCTTTTGCTTACAAGTTATTATTCCCAAACTATATTCAAGATACCTTTAATTCATGTTTATAATTTTGTCTTTCTAATGGAGTACCTTCTATCTTGAATGTCCTATTGATTGTATCATGTGTCAGACAAAAGCGGACCGGCCCAGTTTATGAACCAAAACCCCTAACTTTTATGTGGCTTTCATGGTAAAAACCATCAGTTCTAAAAGCTTGAGCTGCAATGCACATCAAGCTCACAAACACATTAACACTAACTTTCCACATGAAGGTCTCACCTGAGCCAAGTGTCAACAGACTTTTAGTGTTTCATACCCCATTGCCTAGTCTAGAAGAACAGAATGATATTGGTTTGAACCACTTGGAGATAAATAGGAATAGGAAATCAGATCTATAAAGATGAGTTTGCTCAATGCAACACCCTCCCCTTTCCACTCACAAGAATCCCAAATTTTCTGGATGGTGGCCCTAACTCCTAAGGAGTGAGGACCATCAATTGGAAAAAAAAGCCCCAAGTGCACTTTTGAAACATCAATACAAGGACAACAACAGTTTCAATTCAAATTGTGCAAATCACATAGGACAACAAATCTCAAAACCATTTAAGCTCAAAAGTATCATTGGGTAAACGGAGTTTTCTCTCATAATTTAAATAGGGCCTGACCAACTTTTAGACACTATCTCCATAGACATAAACTTAATGAAATTTGTACACATCAGTACCTAGAATCCAGTGTGGTTAATCTGAAAGTTGACCACAAGAGTGATCCTCAAGATCAGTGGGTCCAACAGAAACATAAAATAGACTGCAGTTTAGATTCAAATCATATGCAGAAAAAGTAAACTTGCCTCGGTTCCTCTTAAGCTCTTCATCAAGCTCTTCTTTCCATTTCCTTTGTCTCTCAGAGAAGCTATCACTGCAAGTAAAACATTTCCAATCCCCAGTCACAAGATGGGATAACACAATTCTGTAAGGAAACATAAGGTAAAAGAAGATACAGAACCTTGGATTGAATGACTCCTGCTGAGCATCAAGAAGAAGCTCTTTCCATTCACTCTGCTGAGGTGGCTGAATTTCCTGTAGAGCTCGATCGTGTAAACCACTAGCATTTGATTGATTTTTGGCATGATTCCCAGGTCTTGCATTATGGGTAGAATGAACTACTGAGAGTCTTCTGGTAGGTGTCCGATTGGGGGACCTGCTTTTAGGAGGTAAATTCAAGATATTCAAAGCATTCTCACTTTGTGCCATTTGAACTGCACCAGGCAGACCAGCTGCATTCATTGTGCTGTAGAACTTATATAGAGGTGTCTGCAGCTTCTTCAATTCTAAAGCCTAATGTAGTTTCATAAAAACAAGTTTGTGTCATATTTCTAAAATAAAAATATCACACTCATGAAATATAAGAGAATAAAATAATGATGTCTCAGTCATTCACAAAAGAAAGAGCTCTGAAAACAAAATACCTTTTCATCCAGGAAGGCTCTGATTTTTGATTCTGTAACTTCATCATCATCCTCAGCTCCTGTTGGCCCACACGGAAATGTGAAGTCATTCTCCCCCTTACCTGGTACTCCAGGGCTGCCAGCAGCATTCTGGATTGTTTGACTGGTAGACAAGTCTATTCCACTTCTCTCCGACTCTAGACTTCCATCAAACTTGCAGGGCCAGTCATCAGTAGGCTCACACATAGGATTAAAACTCTAGTTCAAACGAAAGAGGTCTGCCCATTGTTATTGAAGCTAATTATAACCATCTAAACTACACAAAGGACAAGATAACACTTCTTTACCTTATTTAAATCATCAGACACTATGATGGATTTGAGCTTTACTGATGCACCAACCATCAGGTCATCTTTATCATCTATCTGACACATGTCATCGTCAGGATTGCTCAATCCCCAAGATCTCACATTTAAGTTTAAGGAATTTTGGGGATATACAGTTGAGATCCTCAGGCTATCCATTTCACAGACATCCTTTAAGCCTGTGCAGGTTGACCTTCTGATCACATGGTTCAAGCTAAAACCAGAAGTAAAGTTTCCATAGTCAACATTTGTAACAACCAATAATCGAAATTCATCCAATGTTCCACAACCATCAAATTAACACACTTACGAGTTCTTAAGATTCATCCCAGGTGTTACAATATTGCTTACAGATTCCTGAAGTAAAAAGAATTGAAGTATGGGATAAGTTAATTAAAAGAATACAAATTCTAATAAATATATCTTACTGCAATTATACTGACCATAACTGAAGTGCTCAGTGGATGAGATTCCCAATAATCTCCAGTGACAAATGGATGCTGCAGATAAGCAAAAATGGTTTTATAAGTAAATGGTTGTTTGTCTGTGTGCATGTAAATATATTAACAACAATAATAATCAAACACAAAGGCAAAACCCACAAAAGTTCAAACGTGCACACTTATTTATTTAGGCATGTATTTATCCATGATGCTTGAGTGAATTCTGCTTAATATGTTAACTATTCATATGGAACATTTCTATAGAATTACCTGAAGCAAGTCTGATGCAACATGCCTTAAGTCAGGTTCCCTGCCACCAGAATGTGATGTGTAAGAGTTACAAAGAAGAAAAGTTACCATAACTCGTAAAGAACCTATAAATCAAAACTACATTCATATTATGTTGCCTTTTTCAAAAAGAGAAAAAGAAAAGAGCTTTTTTTTTTGCCGGGGGGGGGGGGGGGGGGGGGGCGCTTGAAACATATAATGGTGCTAGAAAAGCAGAAACAATGACTGTACTTCTGTAAACATTTTAAAAGAAAATCCTTCGCCTCAGCAGAGAGATGCTCAGGGATGGGTGGATGAGATTTAGTTGTTCCAATATGGAAAAGAGCAGCAACCTGAGAGAAACATTGATTCTTAGTTTCAAAATTCTTGGAGAACACATGACTTCAGAATATTACAGCCAAATACACACAAAAATGAAGTATTAAGTATAGTAAGTAGTGTCAAGTGTACCTCCTGATATTGTTGGCTCCACGGAGGCTTTCCTGTAGCCATCTCAATTACAGTACACCCGACACTCCATATATCAGCAGAGCTAAAAAAGCACATTTCGTAAGTAGTGAAGTCCATATATCAGAATTAAGAAGTACAGCCATAAAAGGCCATACTCGCACCCATTGTATAAGGCTCCCACTTCAACATGATAAAAGCTCATACCCAGTGCAAAAGACTCCCCCCTCTTCTACAGAGTTTGGATGGGGTGGGGTCTAAGAGAGTTGATTAGTAGGCAGCCATATAATATCTTTTTTCCTCATTTTACAAAAGAATGGCAACACACTGCATTTGAACACTGATACTTTGTCCAAAATAATATTTAGACTACAAAACAAGGTCGTCAGAATATTTTATCATACTTCTTAGATCCTAGCATTCACATTTAATACTACATGAACTTTAATCTCAAAACACTTCTAAAAAAAAAAAAGAACAAAAAAAATAAATCAAACAAAACAAGGCAGTTTCAAAAATGTCCTAAACTTTCAATGCCACTTAAATATTAAACATATCATGGTGGTCATGAATGAAATGTGCATGCTTTGTTACAGCTATCAGGTCCCTATAGAAAAACCTTATTTTTCTATTTCCAGCTGTCAAAAAGTTTTCTTATTTTTCCTTTAAAGTAAGTGCACTGGTTGTAAGAAAAACATTGTCAATCTATATGTTGTATGACAAAATACAGATAAATGCTTTCATATTTGAGTAGTTGTATATTTGATCTTACAAGCTATGCCCAGTTTGAAGAATAACTTCGGGAGCCATCCAATATGGAGTACCCTTCATCGACTTGGCACCATTTATAGTAGCCTGTATAGTAATACAACATCTTCAGTAATATACATAGAAGTAATCAGTCAAAAAAGTTAATGATTAATTTGGGAGGGTGGATACAATGGCATACCAACTCAACAACTTGCTTGGACGCACCAAAGTCCGCAAGTTTAATGCATCCCTTATTATCAACAAGAATGTTTGCACCCTATAAATGGCCATTATGAATTTATCATATGTCAGAGAGAGAAAGAGAGGCTGCAAATCAGTATAAGCGGGAGATACCTTGATGTCCCTATGCATAATTCCGTTCTTGTGAAGGTATTCAAGACCCAATAACAGTTGTTTTGTATACATTCTTATAACCTGTGTAGCAAACGATTTCCTAACAACATAAGCAAATTAAATACCAGAAACCTCGAATATTACAAAGTAAGAATCACTTACAGACTCGGGGAAAGATCCGAATTTCCCTAAGAGTGATGATATAGATCCACCCGGAACAAATTCCAACAGAATATTCAATGAGTCATGCTCTCTTGCAGTTCCCAAATATCTCTAATAAGGAACAACAAAATAAAACCCAAAAAACAATAAGAACACAAACAAAAGAACCCCATCATCACTTCCATCTAAAAATAATAAAAAAAAATTCACAACACCATACTCACAACAATATTTGGATGTGAAAGATTCTTCAGCAACTTTACTTCCTCCTCCAATTCCCTAATGTGAGCCTATTTATATAAGATTTTTACAAATCAGTGAATTGCAAAGCACAAATAAGTATTACTTTTATAGCCAATTTTGCAACTTTATTCACAAAACTACAATTTTGTAAGATAAAACCAGCTTAGCAATTAAATCTATGGATATAACTAAGAGATCCTTACTTGTGTTTTCTCCTTTGAAGCACTATTCGTCGTAATCGAAACCTGTAATTACAGTTTAGAAACTCAAAAATTTAAACTTCATTTCCATAAACCTCTCAATTCAATAACAAACACACTCATACACAAGTATATATACCTGTTTGACGGCGAGTAGCTCGCCGGAGTCGAGGTTCATCCCCATATAGACGCGACCGAAAGCACCGCAACCAATCAACTCGCCTCGGCGCCACCGGATCGGCGGAGCGTCATCGGATTTCGGAACCGGAGGAGGGAGTGCGCGAACCGGCGATTGGGAGAACAGTCCGATTCGAGATTTGCGAATGCTGGAGCCGATCTTCTCCACGAAACCGCCGAAGCTTCCTCCTACTCCTCCTTCGTCACCGCCGCCGCCCGTGGTTCTGAACACCAAGGACTGGCGAACCGATCCCAAAATGCCCTGCATCTTTGGCAAAACCGCTTTCGGTTCGTCGAGGATCGCTGAGACTGCGTGAACTTCTCGCTGTTGTTGATCGAAGAGAGAGAGAGAGAGAGAAAGCTAGGGTTCAGTGAAGTTCATTTGGTTCTCTCTGTGAAAATGTTAGAGAGAGAAAGAGAGTTTTAGAGAGAGAGAGACTTTGAAGGAGGGAAAGAGAGAGAGAGAGATGTGATTTCAAAAAATAAATAAATAGAAAAAAAGTGATGTTTGTTTGTTCTGTGATAGTAAACGACGCCGTTTTCAATGAATTTTTTGTTTTATCAATGGTTTTAGGGACCGTTACTGAAGGGTTGAATTGAAATCATTTTGAAAAGTGTTGGGTCTTAGTTTAAAAGTTTTTGAAGTATGGGGTTAAAAAGTAATTTAGCTAATTATAAAATAAATAAATATGATGATGATGATGTTTGTGTTTCTTTCCTATAGACTATAGTTTTTGTTTCTTTTACATATTTTTTCAAATGATGATGCTGTGTTTTCAGAATCACTACAATGAAGTGTTTTTGTTTGTTTGTTATACATGACTTCATTTTTTTTTTCTTGAAGTGTATGTTCGGCAAAAATTATTTTTGCTAACTTATTTGATTATTCAACTTATTTTTTGTACTATTTATGGATCTTGTTACACTTTTTGATAATACATAAGTTCCACTGTACTATTTCAGCTAATTTTTACCTCTATTTACAATACTTTCAGCAAAATTAGCATATCCTAAATGGACCCGAAATATGAAGATTCAACAAACCATTACCTATAATGGATTTTTGTTATAGACTCATAGTGTTTGTCCAAATATGCATCACACTATAACTTGGGAAACATGTTCTTTTCTTTTCCCCCCTAATCTATTCTCTTTGTTTCAATTTTATTGTTTCTTCCTAAATTGTGTTTCTTCTCTCTCTTGGTTGCAAACCCTTTCAAAGAGCTTGATGCTCACATTGTTAAAATCGAGGACCCCTAGATCAAAGTCTTATTCCCATCAGGAAGGTAGCCAAGAAATTTTGCTTGAAAGGGGCCAAGTTATCATATAAAAATAGTAGTCAAGACCTAAATGTACACCATGAGCGTGCGCGTGTGGGCACACACACATATATAAATATTTGCTTAATTTTAAGAATTGATTTTTAAAAAAAATTAATGAATATACAAAAGTTGTCTAGTTTAATACCATACATTTACTTATACATATAAAAAATAACTTCTTATCTTTTATCAAAGTTATGAGTAGTGACAATATTTTTACACTAAAATTCATTTAATATTGTGCATCTTCAAATAGAATCACTTCAAATTTTCATTCCCAGTATAAAACTACCATATTGTCTATCAAGATGAACAAAAAAATTACTATAGACCCAATGAAGTCTTCAAAACCACAATGATCCAAAACTTTATAAAATGTAAGAACCATATTTACAATAGAAAATTAAAAGAGAGAAAACAAAAATATAATTTGCCTCTATAACTACAGAGAAAAATCGTTTATTTTATTTTTAAAAAGGGAAAAAATGATGCTATCTTCAAGCATTTGGGCTATGTCATGTGGGTAGATTCGACCAATATGTAAGTGGTGAATGTGGGCAAAGAGGCCGATCAACACTTTGCAAAGGAAAGTGTGGGTGCTCGAGGACCAAGGAAGGATAGCACAACTGTAACCTTCAATTGTTCCTCATATAGAAGCATTTATAATCCGAGGAATGAGGTTGCCTGAGGAGAGGATGGGAAGAGACAGAACGTCTTCTGGAGGTATAAGAGGTGAGAGGGGCGTTTCAGGGGAGAAACAAGATACTTTTGAAAAGTCCTCTTGTAAAGTTTCACTTACCTCCTCCACATTAAATGACTGACAACAGCTTTATCAATTGTATTGATGAGAAAGTGACCTGAACGACAGATTCACAGTTAAGCAGTTCCTTCTACCATCTTCATTAGAAGTCTAATGAGACAGGTGTCCTAATGAGAGTTTAGAAGATTGCAGGTGGAGGATTAGGATGCAAGGAGCTTAAGAGTATATAAAGTAAAATAACTTCTACAAAAAAAGGATTTGGAAAAATCAAGGGAAAAATATTAGAGCTAGAACAGTAACAAAAAGAAAAGAGAGAGAATAGTGTATATGTTTACACAAGAGAATTGTCCTCGAGCAAGCTTGTGAAGAACTATTAATATACATAGTCTTTGACTTTCGCTTATTCCTTTTTTATCTATATCCCTAAGCGAAACCCAACTTGTTTCATCCCACTCTCTTTACAAATACTTATTGGTTTGAGCCTAGTCAGATAACATCAATTTCACTATTCTAAGTGGATTTGGGTCGCCAGATTTTGTGTCCTTACAGAAAGATAGAATGAGAGATAAGAAGAATATATACTTTTTATATAAGTTTTTGAAACCTCATAATTTTACACATCATTATTATAATATATATTTTTTATTAATTTAAATTCTATTTTATATTAAGACCCTCCATTAGAATATTGGGACATCCTTTAAAAAAAATACAATATATAATTATTTATACAAATACAATCATAATAAATGTTTGATGTTTGAATATATAGTTTCACATACAAACACAATTATATTAAATGCTTATTAATAATCATCATAATTATTAAAATTCATATTAAAAAATTGATATTGTAATAGAATGAAAAAAAAAATGGTAATTACACTTTCTTCCTTTTAGATTTGAGGAAATGAAATTCCACCAAAAACTTGAATTAAAAAAATAAATTATCTCATTAACATCAGTTCGACCAAACTTTGTTAAATTGTTAATAAAAATATTGTGCCTTTTGCTTAAGAATAGGTCTTCAAAATTATTCTCCCTTTTAAAATTAAAATTCATTGTTTTGAATTTTTAATTAAAGTGTATTTTTGAAATATTCAAAATGATTTTTACTTATTTTTTTCTTTTTTCAACCGGCTGAGGAGAGATTTTTCATAAATTTTCATTTTAATTATAAATTTATGAGTTATGTTTTTATTAATCATTGTTAAACTTTGTTAAATAAAATATTATAAAAATATAGAATATTCTATTATTCATATAAGCATAAGGGGAAAGTGTTATGTATTTTTTTCAAAAGTAAAATTAAAAAAAAATTCTTTTTTCTATTCAAATTTGGAGTGGAGTATCATTTTTTTTATATATCTTAAAGGTGAAGAGTGTAATAATTAAAAAATAATAACAAAAATGATAACAAAGAAGAAGAATGTAGAGCGTAATTCAAAAATAGTACAAGTAAATTTAGTATTATAAATTTTTTGTATAATTTTATCATAATTTTGTTACATAATTACTCATAAGTGAGTAATGAAATTATAAATCCACATAAATTTATCATTTTATTTTTACTATTCACGAGTTGCCCGCGTAACAAACTTATAATAAAAACATACAGTAAGTTCGTGGTAAATATTGTGAAAAAGTTCGTGCCGCTAAACTTACTCAAAAATTACCCAATGCAGACAATGTCAACAAGTAAGCGAGGTGAGGGAGCCACCTAGAGGAGGCCCATACGTTAAAGTTTCCGAATCCTAATAACACACCCAACTGTGTGAAAGTGAAACAAACCTGTTTCGCATGCCACCGCATCAAACTTTCTTCACTACCTTCTCTCTGGACTCTCTCTCTCTAATTATACTATTATAACTGTTCTTCTTCTCAAGTCTTAACAACCATTCCGAATTAACCAGTTCCAAAATCCAAGGATGCTTCAGCAGCATCCTCAATCTTCTAGCCTTTTCCTTTTTCATATCTCTGACACCCAGTTCGCTTCTCTTTGAATAAAGCCTTTAAAAATGGGGATTGACCTGGAATCTTTGTCAGAAGCCACTTCAGGAGCCATTGGAGCTCTTGTTAGCACCACCATCTTGTACCCTCTTGATACCTGTAAGTCAAAATATCAAGCTGAAGTTCGAACTCAACATCATCAAAAGTACAGGTTAAACTCAACATCAGCATTCTCCTTGTTAACCTCTCGGCCCCACATATCTATCTTTGTCTATTTTTATAGTATATAACTTGTCAAAGTTTAGATTTTTTTTAATTAATTGGTTGGATTTAGAACTTTGTTCATTAATATCTGCTTATATTCGTAAGATGGGATATTGCAAGCTGGGTTTGATTGCTAATTTCTCAGAGGGGTTTAAAAGTTAAAAACTTTGTATTCATAAAATATGATGTGTAAGATTATGGTTAAAACATTTATAGGACATGTTGATTATGTTGACTGAATCTAGATAAGATTCGAATTGGGAGAGCATAGATGTTATTGCACTGCAGTGATCACCATGAGTTATTGTTGAGGAATTGAAAAGTACTAATCTAATTTGGATTGATGATACTTTGAAGGGTCTAGTAAAATTAATTTAGTGTTACTTTGATCAATATGCTTCCTACTATCAAAGTTGTTGTAGATTTTGGAGTGGGATTATCTTGGGTTTAGAGAATAGTATGTTGTAACTTCAGGGCTATTGATACATTTTAATGAGAAGGACTGAGGATTTCGTTTGTTTCTTATCGTCAGAACTGTTATTATAATCTCTCTTTAATTAATTAGGTATATATTTATGGAAGGGTTAAGGAGAGAGGGTGGGAGGGGTTTGGTGGGTTGAAGAAGTCCACGGCATTGCATACTTCTGTATTAAGTTGCAGTAGATAGGAGAAAATTAAATTTGGAATCTTTCATCAATTTCAAATTAGATTGATTATTGGAAGATTTCCGTAATCCAGTAATTTCCTCTCTTAACAATTTAATAGAACCTTATTGTATCCAGTAAACGAAAGGGTTGTTAGTGTATGAAACGATTAGTGAGTAGGGTGTTTGTTTATCAGTCCCTAAGCTAGGTTAAAGTACTCCTTTTGCAGAGGGTTGGGACCAGGGGCAGGTGGGAAAAGCCAAATTAGAGTTTACATTTTATGTTAGATTCTATATGACAATTACATTAGCATATAGTTGCTTATTTATTTTGTTATTAATATTAATTAATTTTTTTAGATTAGCTTTTTACTTTTAATCTTACCCCCTCGACCTAAATCCATGCTCTGCCACTGGCTGGGACTAACGACTATAATCCCAATCCAGTCATCTCCTTCTTTGCTTAGCAAAAGCTAATTTAAATATATTTAGGGTCCGTTTGGATAGAACTTATTGCTGAAAACTGAAAACTGAAAACACTATAGCAAAATAATTTTTAAATATGTGAATAGTGCTACGGGACCCATTTTTAATAAAAAATTGCTAAAAAAGTACGTGAACAGTGCATGCACAGTACGTGCACAGTGTGCGCACAGTACATGCACAGTGAGCACTGCACGTTTGTCCCCCCGCAGTAGAAACGAAGAAAAAAAAAAAGAAAAAAAAGAAGCAAAACGCAAAAGCAAAACGTGGGAAAAAAAAAATGCTGGATCCAAACCCTCTCTTAGAATGAAATATATGATGCTTAGATTGAGTTCTTTTACATGATTATTTGGTAATATTTGATATTATCCTTTTCAGTCCTTTTTTTTAGGGCTGATTATCTCCCACAATTTTATATTGGGGTAAACATATTCGATTTCAATCATGGACAATTGCATTGCTAGAATTGATTGCACTCGTCATCTAAAGTAGCTTCAGTTTTTAATCAATAGAAAAGAAGGATAGCTGACTCTGCGTAGGTGTTTTTACAATGAATTATTCATGCAATGCTTCATATATGAATTACAGCCTTCTCAATTTGATTTTTTCAACAGTGTAATCAGTGACCCTTGTTCTATGGCTAATCAGTTATGACTGAAAAATAAAAGATACTGCCTTATGTGATGCAAATTTTAATTGCTCTGGCTTGTGCAGGAATATTTCTGATGTTTTATGGGAAGCAATTTCTACCCATCAGGTGCTCTCATTGTACCAGGGCCTTGGGACAAAGAACCTTCAGTCCTTTATTTCACAGTTTGTCTACTTCTATGGATACAGCTTCTTCAAAAGGCTGTACTTGGAGAAAAGTGGAAACAAAACCATAGGAACAAAAGCAAACTTGATTGTTGCTGCTGCTGCCGGGGCTTGTACAGTCATAGTCACACAGGTGAGTTATACATTGAAAAGTTTTTCTTGTTAAGGGAACAATTTTTTTGTAGATAAATGATGATGTGCATGTTGGAGCTCTATTCTATTGCATGACATATATGCCACGGAGATTAATTGTGGGGAGGTGGATCAAATGGAATGGATCCCTTTGACATCCCCGCACTTTCAAGTGAAGAGCTATTGTTACATATTGTTGAGAAGAGGGAATTATTTCCCATGGTAGAGGAGTTGGAAAGTTCGCATACTGCTTAGTGTGGCATTTTTCTCGTGGTGTGTGATGTTGGATAAGAAATTGCTAAGGAAGTGAATTGTGATTATTATGGATTGGTATTTTATGTGTAAGAGCCATAGATAGAGTGTGGCTCACCTTTTCCTTCGTTGCTGTGCAGTGTCTTGGGAGTTACAGGCATTGGTTTTCTGTCTATTTGGTGTTTATTTGGTAATGCTTCTTCTATGTTGGATTTGTTGTATTGTTGGAAAGGTCGCTTTGGCAAGAGAGACAATAGCTAGATTTTGAAACCTGTTCTTTCGTGCTTAATGGGTTGCTAGTGAAAACAAAGAAATGTCTGTTGCTTTGAGGGGAAAGAGTTACACACACTAAAGTTGAAGTTTTTATTTTGAAGGACTCTATAAATCTGGACTTCTACTTCTCACACTTTCTCTACCATGGATTTCCTAGAGTTTGTGGATTCTTTGAGCTTCTGTTAATATTTGTTTAGTTCTTGTTTTGGGCTTCTCCTTTTGTATGCATCCTATGTTCTAGGGTTACACACCTTTGCGCTTTTCTTCTAATGAATGTTTTTTAGTTATTAAAACAAATGTTGGGGCTCTATTCATGTGGTGCCATTTAAACACTATTAAATTTTTTTTTATTTTTTTATTTTAATTTTCTTTAATATTCAGTGGTTGAATGTACTGTCTAGGGGAGTATCAAGAAAAGGACTTGCAGAAAAAGTCACTATAAGAAAGAGTTATGACAATATTGATTGTAAGAATTTGAAAGTATGCCATACCCTGAAATCCTAAAGGTGATTTTACATATTCAATTTAAGAAAATAGTCTAATTTGTGATCACTTAACCAAATTACAATGACCACTCTCATTTGCTGTTAATAAGAAAATAGTCTAATTTGTGATCACTTAACCAAATTTAATGTAATGACCCAAGGGAAAGCGCTAGCCACATTTGCGCTATACCTCAAAAGGACTAGTCACAATTGAGGCTCTTTGCAGTTGTTAATAAAGTCCAGTTCAACCCAGTAAATACCCGATGTGGGACTCATTACACACCCACACATATCACACAATCAATCAAATTGGGGCATTACAATCTCCCCCACTTAAATTCCTAACGTCTTTGTTAGGGCCCATTTTGTGGGGTAGTGTCTCTGAGCCCACATGGGGTTATCAGGCTGGCTCTGATACCATATGTAACGACCTAAGGAAAAGCGTTAGCCACATTTGCGATATACCTCAGAAAAACTAGTCACAATTGAGGCTCCTTATAGTTGTTAATAAAGCCCAATCTACCCAGTAAATACTTGATGTGAGACTCATTATACACCCACACACATCACACAATCAATCAAATTGGGGCATCACATTTAAGAAAAAGAAAATTCTGTTAATGACAAAGTAGACCACTTTGTAGTTTCAATCCTCAATGTTTAGATGTTCTAATCTCTGATTTCACCTTCCAGCCCTTGGATGCAGCATCCTCAAGGATGCAGACAAG
This sequence comes from Castanea sativa, assembly GCF_040712315.1. Taxonomy (NCBI): domain Eukaryota; kingdom Viridiplantae; phylum Streptophyta; class Magnoliopsida; order Fagales; family Fagaceae; genus Castanea; species Castanea sativa. The sequence goes on from NC_134014.1 coordinate 4,103,006, forward strand.
TGAGTTTGGGAAATCAAAAGGACTTTGGAAGAGCTTTTCAGAAGGTACTTGGAATGAGGCATTTGATGGTCTAGGCATATCTCTTCTTTTGACAGCAAACCCATCTATCCAGGTACACAAGTTTGCAGTTCAGTACACAGGTTGTATGTTTGTCTCACATATAGAGTAGGTTTGATTTCCGTTTTTTTTTTGGGTAGAAAGTAGGTTTGATTTCACTAGTTCCATTTCAGCTTCTTGAGGTTATGTTTAGACAAATATGAATTTTATTATTATTATTTTTTTTTTTTTCCTGAAAATTTGGAGTGGACAATGACACCTCATTGTAGCCATAGCCATATGTTCAATTGAAGATGGTGACTCCTATTTATGGTCTTTTTACAACATGGAATTTTCACTTTCCCTTTCTGTGTGATTGCTTAAAACAGTAGATTCAAGCTGCAAGAAAAGAAAAATTCAGCTACTTGTTAAAATTGAAAAAAAAAATTGTGAAGACAAATAAAGCTAAAACTAGAACATGTTTTGTACAGTACACCGTTTTCGATCAGCTAAAAGAGAGGCTATTGAAGGGGAAGCTGAGCAAAAAAGCAGCTACAGAGTCATCCCCGAAAGCTCTTTCTGCTTATAATGCTTTTGTGTTGGGTGCAGTTTCGAAGTGTGTTGCTACCTGCTTGACTTACCCAGCTATCAGGTGTGTGGTCAATTCAATCATTCCTCCTTGTGCATTACCTGGTTTAATTCACAAACTCATCTTTTCTGCAAGTTTTCCATCAAAACATGCAGATATCTGAAAAAATATGCATTGCCCTTATTCATAGGCCTCTTCACAACTTCATTAAAAGATTTTAGTTCATTGTCCACAGGTGTAAAGTCATGATTCAGGCTGCAGAGTCAGATGAAGATGGGAACCAAGAAGCCGAACAAAAAGCCCAGAAGACAGTTTCAGGTGCAGTCTACGCCATTTGGAAAAGAGAGGGCCTACTGGGTTTCTTCAAAGGATTACAGGCCCAAATACTGAAGACTGTGCTAAGCTCAGCATTGCATTTGATGATAAAGGAGAAGATTACAAAGACGACATGGGTCCTAATGCTTGCACTGAGAAAGTTTCTGTTTGTTACCCGCCCCAAACTAAAAGGCACTTGAATTAGTGATGAGAGTGAGAGCTATACGCGTGGAAACCTCATTAATGAAGAGGCTCCATAGAATTTGTCCACCTTGGAGGAGGAATTATGCAGCAGCATCCAATAAACATTTGTGTAGACCAGGTTGTGTATCTCAAAAGGAGAATTCAAATTTGTAGAACAAGGAAATTTTCTTTTTCTCTTCTAGTAGTCATTCAATAAATATCATCACATTTGATGTCTATCTTAATTGAAATAAAATATTCATGCAATTTCCTTAGCTAGCACATATGATTATGATTATGTGGGGATATTTCTCAACTTGATGTAAGGTTTTTTATTTTTTATTTTTGGCATTTTCTTGGGAGTTAAAACTGCTTTTGCAAATGTGTGCTTATGGTTGGGATGAGAGGAATAGATATATCAGGATGATTAACTTTTGCATTTTATATTGATTGTTCAGAAGGAAACACAAAATTCTCAAAAGCTCGGGGTTTTGATGGGAGAATATTAGCACGGTTTACATAATGTGGAATCATAACCAATACTTACCAATATTCTTGCTGTGTTTCAGTTTCTAGTTTAAGGTGGAAAGCTTTTCTTAACAACGCATGTAGGATGTTGTTTCGATTGCTTAGAAAGAAAAATAAGTTAATGATTCAATTTTTGTACAATTTACAAAATAAAGCATTCACTTTGATTATAATATACTGTTATACAAATGCACAAGCATGATTCAAGTATTTCACATAATAACCTCATTAAGATAGCTACTCTTGGATACACACTTTCTTTACATACACATTACACAGACACATTTCACAGGGAGGCTGCGCACGTACACAAAGACAGCTTAGGCTTGCTTGACTCTTATTTGCATACCCAAACTAACAAATCAAAACAGTTTTAGCTTTTAAGTTATTTTCCACAAATAAAAATTACTAGGCTAAGATGTGGTCAATCCTAACTAATCTCAAAAAACTTGGGACTAAGGCTTGGTTGTTTGATGCTGAACAGGAACACAATAGGCTAGATATCAAGATACTGAAAAGCTCTTATACCAATTGAGAGCAGAACAGAAACGTGAGTAAGGCTAGATCTTGCTCTAGCTTAACGAAATCCTAAAGTTCGTGAGGGGTTCCTTGAATTCACAAGGAGAACATTGGAATCTACCATAAATAATAAAGCCTCAAATTTATTGAATATAAATTGTTAAATTTGTAATAAACCTCTTGTAGGAAAACTAACTTTGCAAGTCAAAATATTCCTAAACGAATCTTAATTGATATCCTACAGACTCTAATTTGACTATGAAGGCCTTAAAAACACCTGAAATCAAGGAAACAAAACCCTAAAAGCTGAAATAACAAAAATTACAAAAAAAAAATTCAAAATTCATAAACAACTTAAACCCCATGGTTTGTCCTACATCATTGTTATATATGCGTTACGAGGCTATAGCATCCTCCCTCAAGCCGCAGGGGTAGTGCTACTCTCAGAAAGGAAGGAAAGTGACACCATCCATATAGGGTAGTAACGCTTCTGGGATCTCAACGCCATTTTTCTTCTGGTAATTTTCAAGGATGCAACAAATGGTCCTCGCAGTTGCTACGAGGGTAGAGTTCAACATGTGAACATATTGCTTTGCCTGTTCATCATTCTGTGACCAAAATTTGATTGACACAATAAGCTAAAAAATACTATACAACAGTAGAACATTCATTCAAAGCACAAGTTGGTATTAATATAAACAAGCAGAAAGCTGATCTAAAATTTATATTTAATGAGAATAAAATGCAGTGTCAGTAATCACTAATCAGGACCTACCTTGTTCAACCCATATCGAATTTTTAGTCTCCTGGACTGGTAGTCAGTGCAGTTCGAACAGGACACAAGTTCTCTATATCTTTTGGATGCAGGAAACCACCCTTCTAAATCATACTTCTTTGCAGCTGCATTATTTAATGCACCAGAAACCACTGCAACAGTTTGATAGGGGATCTTTAGCTGCAAACAAAGAGTAGGTAAATTATTTTTCTTTCTTTTTTCTGGAAAGGAATGTTGCTTTATTCAATAGAAGAATAAACGAACAATGACAGATTAAGAGAATGCTATTTTTCACAACTGTAATATTCTAGCTGACAATTGCAACAATTGATGAGGCACAAACACTTTTTGAATTAGAGGAACCATGGTTGTGATTATGTTTCCAAAAGAGCAATTCATGTCAGTTACACTGAGGAGTTGAGCTATATTGCAGTAACTATAAAAAGCAAGCAAACAAGATAAATGCACTTTTTTGCAAGTTTTTGATATACCTCCTGGTAGAAATCCTCAGAATTTGTGATCATTTCCTCATGCATTTCCCAAGACTCATTACCATTTGGGCTTGTAATGCAAAACTGCTCCACCTTCTCAAATTGATGAACTCGGAAAATTCCTAGAGTATCCTTACCATGTGAACCAGCTTCTTTCCGGAAGCAAGATGAATATCCTGCATATCTGTGAAACCACATTGTGTATCAAGAAGTAGCAATAACTAAAATATTGGACGAAACATGACTGCAATGATACATTCTTCTTTAGAAAAAATGAATGATACATTCTTCTCACCTTAAGGGTAATTGCTTGGGATTGATCCATTCACCTTGGTGATAAGAACACAATGGTTGCTCAGATGTCCCAATCAGATACTTTTCATCTCCTTCGCCAGTGACCTGTGAAAAATTAATTTGTCCCAATCAACCAATCAAATTGGACCAGATCACAGGAAAAAAAAAAAAAAAAGGCGGGGAGGGGGGGGGGGGAGAGGATGAGATTGCATAATGGCTCATAAGGAAACAAAATATTTAGGAAGAATGGTGGAAAACATGGAAAATTGATATAATGGGCTTTAACAGAAGTAATGTCTTGAAGAGGTATGATTTACTTAGACAACATATGAACCAATACGAGTAGCAGTTTGCGTCATCCAGGTCAGGTTGGTAGAATTATAGGAGTAATTGAACATTTTATGTTTATATGCCAAAGCACTACCGATCCATGCAGTAGGGCGCTTAGGCAAGTTGCAGTTAATCAATTTGTTAAACCAATTTTTGAATTATACTTCAACATTCAACATACCTTGAGCATGAAATATACTAGGGCCCTTTTTTTTCCCTAAATTAAAAAGGGTTAGGGGCCACCAGTATTTGGAAGACCCTGTCTGGGTGTAACCATAGCAGTACCTTCCTGCTGAGGAACCAATGATTGCGAAGCCCAGACGGGGTAGGGGGATCATAAGTTCTCCCTGATCAGGTGGGTTCAACCACAGCTTAACCACAGCCTCACCAGGTTTCAGTAGTATTAGGGGCCTTTGTTAACATAGAGCATATGTATTTCTTAATCAAAATAACATTAGCCTCAACAGTCCCTGAGAATATGAATTAATGATCTACAGGATATTGCAATTGGTACCCTGTAAAGCTCTTCATCAAATTGAGATAGTTGAGCGCACTTATTCATAACATCTTTTCTCATTAAGGAAGGAGTCTGCATTAATGTATAGCCTCTTCTTCTTAGCAATGACAAACCAAAGTTTATTAAAGCCTGATTTAGAAGTACTCCCATTCCTTTCAAGAAGTAACCTCTGCCTCCAGCTACATTACCACCTACACAAAGTGCATGTGAATCAATAGATATTAAATGAAGCATATAATACCCATAAAATGCATCACTGAACTTGGTAAAGTATCTATATTGTAGAACCACTTATAAAGGGATCAAGATGAATCATAATTCAACAATAATAAGCTTCTAAAAAAAAGAAGAAAAAAAGAGTCAGAGACTTCCAAGTTCATATCATGTACCTTTTCGAGTATCTGCAATTCCAGTCAACTCCATAAGCTCAACATGGTTCCTTAGATTTGGTTCCATTCGCTTCTCCCCCCAACACCGAATTACAGCATTATTTTCCTGCAACATGAACAAAATCCTAAGAAAAATAATATATGTATTATTTGTATGGTAAAGAAGCAAGCTGTAACTAGTCATATACCTCATCATTGGAGACGGGAACCGAGGCATGGACAAGGTTTCCGACTGTCCCCAATTTTCTGTACAATTCATCTTTAATTTCCTGAAATTGAGCTTCTTTCTTTGCTGTCAATTTCTTGTTCTCATTCGTGTTCTTTATTGTTTCAGTTGCATCTTCTCCTGCCTTTTGAATTAGATAAGATACTCAGTTTCACAACAGAAAACTAGAAATAATTTTTCCGGCAATTCTTATAAAAAACGCATAAATAAGAATTTAAGAGGCCCTTTCAACAAAGTCCATTAACTCCCTGATCTTCCTCTTCAAATAAAAATTTAATGGGAATTGGTTATGGACATATATATATGTAGAAACATAACAAACACAAAGTAGGATAAAAAGTACTAACTAGGGTCTTTGAAAGGGCATAAATTTTCAATTAGCTACAATAACAATCAAGCCTTAGTTCTAAAATTTTGAAATCAGTTATAGTCATATAGATTTTCAATAGACTAGTTTGCTGAGATAATATTATTATGGTTATTGTGTACTGGCCCAAGTGGTCTAATTTAACGTAAAGCCTATCTAGGGCTAACCCTAGATTTTTAGGGTCTATATAAACTACATCATATAATAACAATGTAGCCACTAAGATTTACACCATGGACATAGGCCGAATGCATAACTTTCGTGTCCTTCTTCTCTCTCATTGTTTCCGCTCTTACCGTGACAATTTACTTTTCTCACCTTAATTTCAACAAGACTAATTAGAGTTGGTATAAATTTTCAATCAGCTATATAACAAAAATTCTATTCAAATTGAAAAATAACAGTCCTAGACAGCCATTAACAACAAAAGAAAAAGCTTGAAAGTATAAATAGAACTACAAAAACGAATCCAAAAAATAAAACTCAGAAAATCTGAGCTTACTATTTTAAGGCGGGCAATTTCCCTGTTAATCTTATTGAACTCTTGGCGCAGATTATCAAGCTCATATTGACCTGACCACAAAAAGTACAAAACTCAAAAACACTTCTCTAGCATGTGCATGCAGCATGCAACAGTTAAAACTACATATTTTTTTTCTCCCAAAAAAAAAAAATGTAGAACAAAAAGTGAGACAAATTAAGAAACATACATTGTCTCTGTTGTTTATGAAGGTGAATGATTTGATCAACAACATCAACATCAGCATATCGAAGGTGCTGAGATTCACGTACAAGATTAGGGTTGTTGCCGTCCCTGTCTTCCCTGAAAAGGTTGTGGTCCAACATGTTTACTGTGTGTTGGGTACTAAATAATATTATCACAAATATTAACTGTTAGAAATACTGAATTCAATAGTATTGTATTTCTCACTTAAACAATATACATAAGTGCCTTTATATAGGAGGCATATGAGTGCAGTACAAGTAAAAGTGTAGTACAATGTGTGCTATACAAGTAAGTAATCTAGTTGAGCCAAGCTCACAATACTATACACACATTAACAACCCCCCTTAACCTCAAGGTGGATGTGAGACCAGCTTGAGGTTGTCAACTAAATCACGAATACGTCCCTTAGGATGGGACTTGGTGAAGATGTCTGCAAGTTGATCTTTGGAGGAGATGAAGAAGAGCTTGAGAGTACCATGAACAAGATGATAATGGATAAAATGACAATCAATCTCGATATGTTTAGTCTGTTCATGGAAGACATCATTGTGAGCAATGTGAATGGCACTCTAATTATCACAATAAAGAGAAGTAGCAGAGGACGTAGACACACCTAAGTCCTTGAGAAGCCATCATAGCCAAAGGAACTCACATGTGGTATCAGCAAGAGCACGATATTCTGCCTCAGTACTGGAACGGGCCACAAAGGTTTTTTTTTTTACTTCGCCAGGAAATCAAGGAAGAGCCAAGGAGAAAACAATAACCAATGGTGGACCTACGATCAGTGGGATCTCCTGCCCAATCAGCATCAGAGAATGCACGGAGTACAAGAGGAGACTGAGCTGAGTAGAAAAGGCCATGGAAGAGAGTGCCCTTCAAGTATCGAAGAATGCGCTGAACAGCAGCATAGTGAGTCGACCGTGGAGCAGACAAATATTGGCTGACCTGATGAACAACATAGGAAATGTCTGGACGAGTAACTGTGAGATAGATTAGGCTGCCAACCAATTGTCTGTAAAGAGAATGATTAGACAATGGTTTTCCTCTTGACGGAGTCAGATGCGCATTAAGCTCAACTGGGGTGTCAACAATTTTGCTGTCAGTGAGTCCAGCACGAGACAAAAGGTCAGAGGCATACTTGGCTTGAGTAATATAAATACCATCTGAGGAATGAGTGATTTCAAGACCCAAGAAATAGCTAAGGTGTCCAAGATCTTTCATCTCAAACTGCTGGCTGAGAAAATCCTTGAGTTCTTGTATGTCACTAAGGTCATCACCAGTTATGATCATATCATCTACATAGGGGAGAAGTAAAATGGTGCATTTATCAGTGCAACGAAGAAATAAGGTAGCATTATAAGGACTAGCAGTATAACCCAAGCGAAAGATGGTAGGGCTAAATTTTGCAAACCAAGCTTGTAGAGCTTGTTTAAAACCATACAATGCATGTCGAAGGCGACAAACCTTGTTGGATTCAATAGAGAGATCTGGAGAAGGTTACATGTAAACTTCTTCACTCAAATCCCCATTAAGGAATGCATTTTTAACATCCATCTGAAAAAGATTCCATTTTCTAGCAGTAGCAACTACTAGGAGGGCACGAACAGATGAGATACGAGCAACTGGAGCAAAGGCCTCTTCATAATCAATCTCATACTCCTGTGTAAAACCTTTTGCAACAAGATGAGCCTTATAGCGCTCAATGGACCCATCAGAGCGAGTCTTAATCTTGTAGATCCACTTACAACCAACCACAGACTGTTTAGGAAGGAGAGTAATCAGGTCCCAAGTATGGTTTTTGATTAATGCATCAAGTTCCTCTTTCATTTCAATCTACCATAAAGGGTCGGTGGAGGCCTCACGATAGGTTTGAGGCTCGTGGAGTGTAGCAAGGGCAGTGTAACAACGATAATCAAGTAAATGTGTAGGAATGGATCTTACCCAAGTTGAGTGACGAGGTGGAATGTCTTGTGGAGGTGGAAGGTCTTGTAGAGGATCTTCAGGCGGAGCAGGAGTAGGGGGACCCAGGCTTAAGTTGGGGTAGCTCGTCATCAACCTGTTCATCTTCGACCTGTCCAGAATAAGCATAAAAAAGATCTGGAGGTTGAATAGAGAAGTCCAAAGGAGGATCAAGAGGATTTGAAGAAGGAACATAAGACTCCTTTGGAAAGACTTTCAGTATAGATGAGGTAGTTAGGGAAGAACGAAAATGAGAGAGTTCAACAAACGAGCGGTGTTCCCAGAAGACAACATTACGAGAAACACGAAGACGATGAGAGACAGGATCATAACATCAATACCCCTTTTGTGTTTCGCCATAACCAAGGAAATAGCAAAGTTTAGATCGAAGCTCAAGTTTGTTGTGCTTATGAGGCTAAAGAAGAACGAAACAAGCAGATCCAAAAGAGCGTAGGTGATGATAGTCAGGGGGTGACCCAAAGAGGCTCTCATATGGAGTTTGATTATGGATGACAGTGCTTGGAATGCGGTTAATAGTGTGAACAGCATGAAGAGCAGCTTCACCCCAAAATGGGGGAGGAACTTTGGTAGAAAGAAGAAGAGTACGAATAGTGTCAAGAATATGACGAAGTTTTCGTTCAGCTCAACCATTTTACTGAGAGGTACCTGGACAGGTTAGATGATGTACAGTGCCATAGGAGTGTAACGGACCTTGAAAAGCATATTGAGTATATTCAAGAGCATTATCAGAACGAAAAAGTTTGATTCGTTTGGAGAATTGGCTTTCAACCATTTTTGCAAATTTACTGTATATTAGCAAAATTTCAGAACGAGATTTCATAGAAAAGATCCAACTATAACGAGAATAATCATTGATAAAAACAACAAAATATTGAGATCCACCAATACTAGCAACAGGAGAAGGTCCCCAAACATCAGAATGAATTAACTCAAAAGTACTATTAAAAATAGAATCACTATTATTAAAAAGTAAAGCTAGCTATTTTCCTAACTGGCATGAAGTACAATTAAAATTGTCTTTGGACACAGAACCTAACAGACTCTTAAAAGCTAACTGTTGTACCCGAGAAGAGGGTGCATGACCAAGATAAGAGTGCCAAAGTGAGAGAGAGGGTAAGGAAGACACCGCAGCGGCAACAGTAGCAACAGACACTGGAGCAACAGGTGGAAGATGAAGATTGTCCAAGGGAAACATACGCCCAACTCTAAGGCCGGTCCTAAGCTCTTGTCCCGTCCTCGGATCCTACACAATACACCTAGAATAGTAAAAAATAAGGTGATAACCTAGTTCAGCTAATTATCCTACAGAACACAAATTATAGGATAGGTCAGGGACATGGAAAACCCCAGGAACAGAGAGGTTGGAGGTTGAAACAAAACCTAGACTATTCTCATGCATGGTGGAACCATCAGCTATGTGAATATTTAGGAGATGTGGTGCAGGGCCAAGTTTGGAGAATAAAGATGAGTGAGGTGTCATGTGATTGCAACAGACAGAATCAAAAAGCCAAGTTTGAGACTTACAGGGTAAAACTGAGAGAGCAGTGGAAAGAGATGCATTATCAGCCATACGAACAGCCTGAGCTATGATCTCCTGTAGTTCAGTGGGTGAGAGGTTGATAGTGGACCTAGAAGACTGGGACTCAGCTAAAATGGGAGGCATTGGCGGAGTAGACTCAGTATTAGCAACTGTAGCAGTAGATTTGTTGCGACGGTAACAATTCTCAATAGTGTGGCCAGGACGCTTGCAATAGTTGCAGAACTTTTTGTTAGTCTGTTTGCGACAATTGCTGGAGCCAGAGGGATTACCTGAGTGCTGAGGTTGCTCTATGGGTGGAGCAGAAGGAGTAAGGGCCGGAACATTAAACTTATCCTGGGCTTGAAGACTTGCAAGACGAGCTTCTTCTCTTACTAACTCGTTCACAGCAATATCAAGAGAGGGAGGAGGACTACGATTAAGAAGCTGACCTCGAATAGGCTCATAGTCCTTGTGGAGTGACATCAAGAACTCATAGAGACAAAATTCATCTCTAATAGCAGCATATTGTTGAGCATCTTTTGAGCATGCCCAAGTTGGATTAGAAAGGTCAATTTGGTCCCAAATGAAGCGAAGCTGATTATAGTAGTCATTGATGGACTGCCCCAGTTCTTGCCTGAGTTGATGCAATTCAACCACTAACTGATATTTCATGGATCCGTGAGTAGTAAAGTATCTTTTGGCCAACATATCCCATGCTGATTTCGCATCATCAAAGCTTCCCAGTAGATTGGAGATGGAGGGAATGAAAGTGTTTCGAATCCATGTGAGGATCATGTGATTGTGACTATCCCATTCAATCATGCGACTGAGGAAGGAAGTATCTTCTTCACTTGCCCCCTTCACAGAAATATTGATTGCACCAATATAATAATGCCAGAGCATGCGACCCTTAATAAAACTGCGCATAGCTTGAGACCAAGATAAGTAATTCCTAGTCCCCTCCAATACAGTATTGATGGGGTGAGGAAGAAAAACATCATTTTTATCCATATAGAGACATAATATGCAAAAATAGACTGCAAAAATGAAATCTACGCGAAAAACTGAGTAAGGAGAACCTGGACTGCAAAAAGTCAACTCTAAAAAAGTCAACGGTCAACGGTTTGAGATGATGACATCAGCAAGATGACGTGTCGCTAACGTCAGCAGGTGCCTGGATGCTGACGTAAGCTAGGGCTAACATGGCACTGATGACGCCACGAGATGACGTCAGTTAGAACTGAAGACGGCGTGTGAGGCGCGTGGGATGCAACGTAGGATCTTCGAGCGGGGCGTGCGGGCTCTGATGGCTTCACGGCTTCCACCAAGTTGTAGATCGGTGCAAGACGATCTCAGTGGTACCTTCAGAAAACGGATCGGAGCAGGTGTCATGGTGGTGCAAAAAGAGGCAGTGGTCTTTGCAGTGTAAAACTCCTCAACGATGACTGCTACAGGTCCGGAACCCAAGGATGATGTCTAGAAGATGTCAAAGGTTCAACGGCGAAAGGCTGCAGCAGTTGTTGTGACGGCGGAAGCGATATTGAGAATGGAGTAACACCAATAAAAGATAAGACTGCTAAAAAAAAAAAAAAAAAGGTCAGAGCAGTAGCTCTGATACCATGTTAGAAATACTGAATTCAATAGTATTGTATTTCTCACTTAAACAATATACATGAGTCCTTTATGTAGGAGACATATGAGTGCTGTATAAGTAAGAGTGTAGTACAATGTATGCTATACAAGTAAGTAATCTAATTGGGCCAAGCCCATAATACTATACACACGTTAACATTAACAATCCAAAATTACAATCAAGAACACAAGTATTTACATGAAAACCCTTTCTCTTTGAACTCTTGTTTTTCTTTACTCTATCGCACACTAATTATCTTTCAAAGGTGGCAATCCTTTTTCTCTATTCTTCAATATGCGACTCCTTGTTTCTTTTTCTTTTTTCACTGTATGGCACCTCCAAAAAACTTAATATATATTGTCTTTATACATTACCCAACCGACTAACACTCCTAGTAGCACATGAATCCTAATTTACTTGAGTTTGAAGACTACACTACTACCCTGCTAGTCACGGAATAAAAAATACAAACCCATATGTGGGCTTTTACTTTGTTGGCTGGACCATGTGCTTTTTGCACCCAACACTGTGTTACTGAGACACACAGACAGAGACAGACAAATTAAGGAACTGCCCAGATGAAATTAAACGACGATGAAAAGAGATTGATGGTTTGAAACTACTGACTGCTCCGAAAGTATTTAATAATCCAGAGAGAAGAGAATGTTGAGTCCAACATTATAAGAGTGCGTCTGTATAAGCTATACGAGGAGGACTCTACATTTTCTTGCAATGCAAGACAATACGAGTGGGCACCTTAACAAAATATTTATCACACGTGCGTGCACGACAATGTTGGTTATGCACGTGCAAAATTGTTTTCATAGACAAATTCTTAAAAAGACTAAACTAAAATGAACTTCAATTAATTTTATATTTCATACTTAAACCCAATATTTTCAATTAATAATAGTAATAATGATACTAGTATTAAGAAAAACTTGGAACTCTAACTTCAGCTCAATTTGTTTTAAGTGTTGGGTTGGGTCCAAAAAATATTATAACAAAAATTATATGAACTTGTGGAACAAATTTCAAATAATTTCACTATTATTAAATTAATTATAATATTTCTTCTCAAGTTTTATGCTCTAATTTGAGATCTACACTAAATAAAATAATATTTTTTTCTATGATTCACCCAAAAATCTTTACTCACTTTTTTTTTTTTTTTGGAGAAAAATCTTCACTCACTTTGAATGCAAGAACTCTCCCTGATTGTGGTACCCAAAAAAAATTCTTTACTAGAAAAAACTTCAAATATTTGCTGAAGGAAATCTCCTTCTTTAGCACTCTCCACTTTTATTTATTTATTTATTTATTTTATATAACATTAGCAGTTAGCACTCTCCACTCTAATTTTTCTTCAACCTGGCGGCAGCTCTCCTTATCCTTAGGCTGTATTTAACTCTATTTATTTCACACACATAGTTCAGCTTTTATAAATAAATAAGGAAATATTGGCAAAAGCTGAACTATGTTATTTCACACACATAATGTTAAAAGGAAATGTTATAAGAAAAGTTTCAATTTTAAATCTCGATAAGAATATCACTAATTTAATGTTGATATCACATACAAATTTATTCTTGCAGAAAAGTTAAATATCTAACACACATATTCTAAAAGGGTACTGAACATTCCTCACTGAGAGCTAAGAATCAATCAAATGACACTTATATTTTCTTAGATTGTGAATTACTGTGCATTGAGTAAAAGGAGAATTCAAAACTTAGTTTAAGAAACAACAGACTTCAGCTTGAGGTTCAAGTGAATCGAAATGCACGTTTAGCAGAATCAAGTGTGTTAGAGAGGAGCATAGAGATTGTAACAGGTCCTACCCCTCCTGGCACAGGGGTAATGGCTGATACCACCTTCATTGCCTCTTCATAGCAAACATCTCCTGTGACACGAAATCCATGACGGCTACTTGTGTCCTGAAAATTATCATAGCTGCAGATGATTAATCAATGTCAAATAAGTAGCAACATGAGAAATGGCATACTGAAGTGGAACTAGTGAAGCAGTGAATGGAACCACAAGTACCAGTCATAAGGCAAGTTATTTCCTTCTCTAAGGCTTATGTCTCTCATTTGTGTTAACTTATAAAAGTACAAGAAGCAAAGAAAAAGTTTGTCTACTTTTCACTGTCTGAATTACTCTCATAAAAACATGTGAATGCCCTTCACCTCTCTCTTTTATAAAGCATAGATTTACTCGACTCTATCCACCTTTCTGGCTATTGCAGAACTGATTCAAGTAAAAACTTAAGGTCTCTGGACAAGATAAGAAGGATCTTGTAAGACAAGGTTGAGAATCTAATGCTGCAAGCACTCAGGTAGGTCTTTTACTCTGCAGGTGCTACAAAATGTCATATCCTAGTAGAATATAGTGGCAACTATTTAAGTGCTCTTAGCAAGTTTCAGCATTGTTTTCAAGTTCAATTCAGTCATCCTCTCTTAGCTATAGTAAGTGACCAATCAATCAATGCATTCAGCCAACCATGAGCCTGAATAAGAGAGCATTAATATGCATTGCTATTCTAATGAGGATTGGGCTGAATGACATCTAAATAAATGATCCAGCATAGTTGATAGGCTCTACTTCATTCATTTTCTGTTAGGTCACATAGACATAATATGAGGTCAGGTAGGTGCCTGAGTTGAGTACACAGCCAGAAAGATGCAGTTAAAGGTACTTATACAAGAGACTACCAAGCCATAGTCCCAAAAAAGAGAATCAATATTGATGTAGTTAGAAAATATGTTTATTTGTTTTCTAGCAAGTATATACTATAATTGTTATACCTGAAGATATATAATTCTATTATAGGACAGGTTAAATTCCGGTGTTGAGTATAATGCCATGGCTCCTTTGCAAATCAAAATATGCAGCTAAAGATACTTAGGAAAGAGCTTCACTTTCTAAAAAAGTAAACAAAATCATACAAGTAGTAGTCCTATGTTCCATGAATAGAAAAATATACATTGAGATTTGTCAATCATTTGTTACATCTGAATATTTCTGAGATGGTCCAAGTGCTCCATGCTGGTGATAGATAAGTCCTGTGTGTGTGTGTGTGTGTTGGCTGAAGAAAATTGGGGGGGAGTGCAAAATCTCATCTACGCACTCTCAAATAAGTGCAAAAATCTACTATTCAAATTAAACTTTACCATCTTTTTCCTACTTCCCTCTGTCTCACTTTCTTTTTCTTCCATAACCTTTAATAACATTGATTAATACTTCATATTAGCAAATGATATAATCCGTGTCATTTTTCACTTATCTAAAAAGAAAGGGGGGGGGGGGGGAACCTTGTCAAAGTGAAAATAAGTTTTTCATCCGGCCAAATCAGTATTAGTTCATTCTTCATTTATTGCAAATATTTGACATTGAAACTGATAGACTTTCAAGATTTCAAAACAAAGGGAAATGTAAGAATTTGACTACTTACCTTAACTAGATTTGTCCCCATATCAATTACAACTGATCCCGGCTTTAGCCAATTGCCTCGGACTAGGTTTGGGATCCCAACATCTGAGACTACAATGTCAGCCTGAGAAGTTATCTGTTCCGGGTTTTTGGTGAATGAATGGACAGTGCTGACTGTTGCATGGTGCCTCTGTCCACCAACAATACATTACACCAATGACTATCAAACACTACAGTAGAAAAGCATATTTTTACCTGTAAGAGCAAAGCAGTAGGCAACCCAACAATCTTGCTTCTCCCGATTACCACCGACCTTTTTCCAGAAATTTCCACGCCAAACCTAAGCAACAACTCAATGCAGCCTTTAGGCGCACAAGGGATGAAAAAGGGCTGCCTTCCTCTTAGGGCAAGATTCCCCATATTGAGGGGATGGAAGCCATCCACATCTTTTTCTGGATTCACAACAGTCATAATTTTTTCCTCATCCAGATGCTGTGTCAGGAATTTCAATTAGGATATGCAACCAATGTGAAAATTCCTTAACCAAACCAAATTGTGCCAAATACGTGCATATCAGAGAGCTTCATAAGGAACCATTGCCCAATAAGTGCTGTTACAATACTGGTTAAGTAATTAAATTCAGTTTTCCTACAAAGTTAAACTTTTGGGAAAATTGGTAATTTATCATGGTATTAGATTAGGCAGTCTTGAGTTCAAATCCTATGGAGAGTATTAGAATAATGATTAAGTGATTAGATTCACAATTTCCTATAGTTAAAAGCTTTTTGAGACATTAATTCTTTATTAGGTGCAACAAAATAGATCCATGGGAACGAAGAAATATACAAATATAACTAAACATATGGAATCTAGAAGGCATATCCACAGAATTTCTCAACAGTCACCACCACAATTGATAGCAAGAACTATAATTTGAAATATAGATTTGATAAGAAAAAATATTAAAATCCTTAAAATGCAGGTCCTAGGCACCTATTTATCTACCATAGATAAGGTAATGTCATAGATTCCGAAGCCACCCATTGCATTTCACGAAAACCAAAGTTCCAAGATACAAGCTTTCTTGTAGAAAATAAAAAACTAGTAAAGTCTGAAGGAGTAGAGTAGAAATTACTTGTGGCAAAGGAAGTTGCACAAGAATACCATGTACAGATGGGTCCTCATTAAACCTTGAAACAACATCAAGAAGTTCACTTTCTGTACAACTTTCAGGCAGTTCCTCAACCATAGTTGCAATTCCAACTTCATCACAAGCTTTTAACTTGATATTGATGTAAGTCTTTGAGTCCCTCCTTTGACCCACCAAAACCACAGCCAGCCCAGGAGATTTTCCAATGGCAGCTTTCATTCTTTGTACCTCACCAGCTATTCTGAACTTGATGTCTTTTGCAATTGGTTTCCCATCAATAATTCTTGCACTATTCCCATTAGCTGCTTTGCATGACATTATCAAAACATGTCAGTGTATGGTTACTCAATCATGAATCATGCATGACAACATAGAATATGGTGTGTGAAAAATGATTGAAAGTAATGCAAATCAAAAGGGTCTGTTTTTTAACTTAACAGAAAATTGCAGAGGATTGAGGACGGTGGGATTGGTTAGTTGGAGTCCAAACATCAGGGAGGTTGGGTCCGAGGATGTTGGGATACTCAGTAGATGTTGAAGAAGTTGAATGTACTGAAAAATATGAGGTTTGTTTTCTCAATCTGCGACCAACCACACCCACCCAGTTACCACCTCGCATGTTTTTGTGTGTGTGTGTGTGTTAAGATTCCTAGTCTTAAGCTTACCAGCCAATCAGGGCCTTATATGGCTTTATCAATTTATCAATCTATTTATCTCACAAAATAATTTTAATTTTGAGATCTATCATACCTTTCATGATGATTAGTTTTTTTTTATTTTTATAGTAATAAGAGGAGTTATATTAAAAGTTAACAACAAATCAATGGATTATACAAAATAGTTCGGTTTCGTCAAAAGTCAGCAAGAAAACCGCTACAGGTGGTGGGTTGTCAAATATTACAAAATGCAAATTTAGACAAAATTTAATTTTAAGTTCTTTATCTACCAAAATATAAATGTAATTAAAATGTTGATTGATAGACCCATGTAATTTGTGAGCAATGACTTGATGTGTCAGCAAGTGGATGAAATTTTTTCATGAAACAAGCAATTGATGTGTCAGCAAGTTGTGCTTTTCTGTATTAAGAAGCATATGTTTTTGACGTGACCGGTGAACCATTGATTTTGATTTTTTGATACTAGCACCGGAGAGGGAAAGAGAGTCGGAAAAAAGGCTGTTGCCTGTTGGTAGAGAAGTGAACTCATGTAAAAGGGTGCTTTCTGTGTTAAAAATCACATGTTTGTCACAGGATAGTGTAGCATCAGAGACTAATCTAAAGGTGAGATGAACAAGACAATAATTCACAATAATAGATTGGTTAGTCAAACAAATACAGGGCTTTAGGTTCCACTTCTATGCATATTTGCTGTTATCAGTCTTATTTGTCCACTTCGTTTACACACCTCCATTTTAAACCAATCTTTAGTGAAATGGAGATAAGTATTGAACAATTTACAGTTTCAATCTGGGGTAAGGATTAAAAATAAAGTGGGAGAGAACAAAAATTGGGAGTACGATGATCTTAGTCCCACAATGCAGCTAATTTGGAATGTGTGATGTGTCCACGGACAAATTTTTCCACAAGGCTTTTCACATTTTGTTAAGGTCACAAAATATGATTGGAGCAATATCAATTTCACATATACCTGCTACTGATACCATTTTTATTATGCACCTATCACAACAAGCTACGTCACTAGTTGTGAATTTATTTTTCCTAGACTTATTGTACAAGTATAGGAAATACATCTCTTGAACCTAAGCAAAACATGCAATCTGTTGAAAATGCAATGAATAGAACAGTTCCAGATTCTTGTTTATCCAATTTTCATCTCACAAATCTCAGAAGTTCAAATTTCAACGACAATAACAACAATAATGATAACAAGAAAAATACTTCTACATAATTTGTTGCCCTCACATAGGCCTGTCCAACATTCTACCAGCAAGGGCAGATCAAGGCATGCAGGATGGACTCATATTTACTCCAAGAAAGCAGCTGTATACCGTAAATGTGTTTTTATTTTTCTCTGTTGGAGAAGTGGAAAAACTCCTGTATCCTAACATGGAAATTCAACTAGTAAACCTCCATTACTACAGCACGGTATGACCATCCTCTTTTACAACAGGAATACATAACCCATCAGCAAAAACAGCAAATGGTAGATAAAACCAATCCTAGAAACCAAACTGGCAGCATTGGAGGAAGAGGAGGAAGAGGGTGCAAAGTTTCCTGCGGATGTGTCTGTGGTAAGAATAACAACAATCCAGTTATTTTTAGAACCAACGCCAGCTCCTGTATACGTGGTGTCATTGAGAGAATTTGAGTACTGAGACTTAGTGTAGTTGGAGAGGACAAGACTAGGATCCAAATTGGGAACACAAGCAGGCATTATGTCCCCATCCCTTGTGACAGTGACATTCAAATGGCATTTGGTTAAAAGGTTTGGGAAGTCGGAGAATTGAGGTTCAGTGCCAGGTACTGTATTGGAGCCTGTGGTGTTTGTACAGGGTTGATCCTTGAACTGGTCAGCTAATTCACTGGCAAGGCACTCTGCATTATCATTCTTTTTTAGAGCGGTCAAGTTCAAGTTTACACGATAACTGTTGATGCCTTGAAGAAGATTATCATTCTCATCTGCAGGAACATGGCAGAATAGGAAGTTCAGCACTCACACACACACAGAGATTCAAAGTCATGATTCTACATGGAATAGATCAGTCACACAAAAGTTCTGTTATATATTTTCCATCATTATATCTACTCCCAGTATGCCTACATTGCAAGGATATTGAAGTTAACGATTCCATGAAAAGCAATTAGGGCACTGAAATTTTTACGCTGATTGCTGTTATGTTCTTAACATTAACTCTTCTAGATTTACTTCATTTTCCATAAATGTTTCATTGAGGAATCAATTATAATTGTTATTGCATAACAATAAAGCAAGTGAAACTTAGAAGCCCTAAATGGATTGGATTGTTTCTGCCAACAAAATGTAATCTCATTTGTTCCTAGAGTACCTCATTTATAATTCATATTAATGATATCAAGAAAGGGTTGAAATGCAGATGCAAATGCAAGAGTATGTATGACAGTGATAGTATGAGACATGGAAAATATTTCTAAAATTTCTTCCTTCATAAACTAAACTCTCATGTTTGACAGCTTAATATTTTGAAATACGAATGTTAGGGAAAGAAATGCCTTCAAATCCTGTGCTAAGTCATGAATATTTCCCACATTTATCATTCCATTTGTAATGTATATCTGATAGAAAAACATGGAAAAGGGGGGGAAAAATTAAGTTACATCTTGAGCAAACTAGAGTCATGAATCCTAACATCATGGCACAATGGATGGCTTATATACCTACAGAGAAGCAATACCACAACAATCATCATTGTGTCTTGAGCAAACTAGCAATAAAACTAACAAGTTTAAGTAAGCTCAGCTAAAAATCAATCAAACTCAAATAATTTCTTTTCATATAAATCTATACTTCCAAGGATAGGAATCCTCACTACTCAATCAAGCAACAATTTAACTAAATTAAGTTTGGTTAGTGTTTCAGGTCTCCAACAGGGCCTATTTGCACCTAAACCAATTATATTCCTGGGTCAGGTGAGCCAAGTTCTGCCGATCTGTTCCATTTTGTCCTTTAAAGAAGCAGTTTTAGATTAAACTAGCCCGCAAACTTGTTTCAGTGAACAAGGAAGCACCATTATATTAAAATAGAGTACTTAAAATATGAATTTATATGCCCCACCAACTCAACCTGCAAAGATAATCAAACGGTTTTACCTTGCAAAGATTGAAAATTGCAACAATTTCAATCTAGGATGCATCTCCCCCTGTAAACTTGACGAGCCAAAATTTTACACAGAACTAGGAACCAAGCATGTTTTACATCTAATACAACAAGAAGCCTTAATCCCAAATTTTTTGGGGTCAGCTAAGGATCCTCAACAAATTACTTAGGGTTGGCCACATGTATTCTTTTTCTCCATTTTATTCTATTTGAAGTCATATTCTCTATTTCCTCCTTAATTGATAAGCCCTTTCTTACTACTTCTAGGTTTTACATTCTAATAAATTTATTTATTTTGGGGGGAAAAAGTTTTAATAAATTTAAGATCCTTTTTAGGCAAAAAAGCAATAATAGATTCTAATACAGGATAGATAAACTCAGAAATGCTGCCCCATTTTTTCACCTTTTTATGAGGATATTAATAGAAGGGTGCTAGTAGAAAATCATAGCAATCCCTGGCCTACCCTCCAGCAGCTATACTTTTTAACTAATGGCTTGAGCAAAATTGAATTAATTAACAATTTACAACCATTATTGTCACATCTGAGAGTAATGTGTTTGATTTCACTTAATAACAAAGAATATTTGTGCTATAACAAGCATAAATTTGATGGTGGGGCCAAATGATTGCCATCACAAGCAATGATTATATCATGAATAGGAAAATTTTGATCTCAATATCCCACAATAGTTTTTTTTTAATTGTTTTTAATGAAGCAATATCTCACAATACTGAAAAGGGACATGGTGTAACTAGATCACAGAAAAGATTCATTGGCCTCAAACAGGCCCCATTGTCACTTATGTTCTCTACTTATACCTTTATTAGAAATTAGACTTGAATTCCAGTTTTAAGATTTTTAGGATCCAATTCCAAGTTTCTATAGTGTGTGTCTATATATATAAGCACACACCACTAGCTATATTTGAACTCTGCAAAGTGCAGCCTAAGAGGGAAAAAAGGAAATAGGAAAGAAATGTGCAAACAACACAAAATAATACCAAGTATTTTGTGGATATAATCAAGTAATGGTAACAAAATTATCCTGAGACAATCCCAGTGTGCTTTTGCCCTCGGTTTTAAACTAGAACAAAACTATAAATAAATGCATCTCTAACATAACTGAAACAACACAGAAACCAAATCTCCAAAGATCTTTAGGCTTTAGCACAAGTAAGCATATATCTGTATTAAGCATGTTCAAATACTGCAAAAATTTTGCACAGATTTGATCAAGCATGTAAGTCAAATCCTTCACAAAAACATCAAGCAAAGGCACACACTTTACAAAACACCCATTTGCAAAACACAGAATAATAATACAAGATGAGAAGCTAAAACCAGATCAAACACTCAAATCAGATCTCTTCTGAACTGGGTTCTCAATATAACATATAAAAAAAAAGCCCATTAAAAGATCCTAGCAGATTTCAACTTGAGGGGCACATAGTGTTATACTCAAAAGCATCAAAATGTGACTTTTACATAATAAAATGCATAGTAGAATGAGACCCAGATAAGGAAATTTAATAAGAACCAAAAAAAAAAAAAAATGAAAGAAGTGCTTACCTGCACAGTTGACCGGGTGAGTCATCAAGAGAATGGAGCAAAGAAGCAATGGGAGAAGGAGGCAAAGATGTGAGGATGCCATTGTTGCTGCTGTTGTTGTTGTAGCAGCAGAAAAGAGAGAGAGATAGTGCAAGCAAAATGCAATGAAAGAAGTAGAAGAAAAGTGTTTTTTACTACTTATTTTATGTGGCATTTTTTAATTCTGTTTTCTGTTACTTTAAGCAGAAGCTAAACGAGGAAACTCTTTGACGAAGACAAGTTAACTGAAGCAGACTACGACGTCTTACTAAACTGTACTTTTTAAAGGGTGGATGTGTAGAAACAAATTAAAAGAAATAACCAAGAATCCCATGTCCCATCGTTGACAGATAATAATAACCAACTGAGGGTGTGGCTTGTGTCCAGTGAAAGTTTTCACTGGACGCATTAAATTGGGGATATGTGTCCACTCTTTCACTGGATACATTGGATTGAGGACACGTGTCAACTCTTGGACACGTGTCCAAATCCTGCCATGTCCAGTGAAAATTTTCACTGGACACAACCTCTGCCCACCAACTAATCAGTGGGTTTCTTTTGGTGAAGCTTTGAAATTTATGTTTTAATAAGTCTTCTTTTTTTTTTTTTCTTTTTTTTTAAGAAAAGGTTTTAATAAGTCTTCTAGGTCCATGTGTATTTGTAATGCAAATATTGTGATTATTAATAATAATTATTATTATAATCACACTTGTTTAACACTTTAACTTTTAGTGTGAATTTGGAAAGTGCGTTTTGCGCGTTTCTCAGCTCACACGTTTTTTTATTTATTAAGTCTCGTGCACGGTTCACAGACCCATAAGTACTTTTTTCAACAAAACAACTTTAAAATTGGGTCTCATGACACTATTCACACATTTAAAAATTATTTTGCAACAATATTTTCAGTTTTCAACAATAAGTGGTATCCAAACTGACCTTTAACTTGCGTAACCTATGTTCTAGGGTATAACGTTGTGTTAGTTATAAGGACAAGCTTGGATCTAATGTTCTTATACAGTTAATTAGATATGTTCTATTATCTTGACCAGTCCAATATACCCAAGCATTGTGGTGAAAGGGCTAAAAGAATTGTTAGTAAGCTCCCTTTTGATGAAGCAATTTTTGCCAACATTATTGGCTTGACTGGTGGGTTATGGTTACTCCGAGACTCCTCTCGGGTGGAAGTTGCTGAGCTTGCCTCAACAGAGCAGGAAATTCATGTAGTGGTTACCCCAACTTGCTCCAATTCCCCTTGGTTACTTTTGGCTGTCTATGCCAGCCCTAGGTTTGCTAAAAAACGCCTCCTCTGGAAAAATCTGTTTGTAGTGTCTGGGTTACACTCCTTGCCCTAGGTGATTGCAGGGGACTTCAATGAGGTCCTTGTGGGTGAGGAAAAATTTGGGGGTCGGTCAGTTAACATAAATAGGTCCCTTCTTTTCTAGGAGTGCTTAGATACCTGAGGGATGATCGATATTGGTTATTTGGGAGCTTAGTTCACCTGGTCCAACCATCGCCCCTTAAATCATCTTATCCAAGAGAGGATTGACCGGGTATTTATTAATGCAGAATGGAATCTCCTCTTTCTCAATACATTGGTCAAACACCTTGAAATGGCTCATTCTGATCACTGCCCTGTTTTGCTCTATTTGGACAAGAATTATGATGTTAAGCTTCCTCGGCCATTTAGATTCCAACCGATGTGGCTATCCCACCTAACCTTTCCGAGTATTATCAGAGAAGCTTGGTCCGGCCAGAATGGTTTATCTAATGCAGTTGCCACTTTTGCAGATAAGGCTAAAATCTGGAATAAAAATATATTTGGGAATCTCTTTCATAGGAAGAAGAGGCTACTTGCAAGGCTTCGAGGTATTCAAGTAGCCCTTTCCACCCGCCCTAACAGCTTTCTGGTGGATTTAGAGAGGCAGCTTAGATCAGATTTCCATGACATTTCAAAAATTGAAGAAGAGTTTTGGGCTATGAAATCTCGAATTACCTGGCTGGTAGAAGGGGATAGAAACAATGGCTTTTATCATACATCGACCCTGGTTTGTCGTAGGAGTAATCGCATTACCTGTCTAAGGGACCAGGTTGGTAATTGTATTCAGAGAGAGAGAGAGAAATTGCTGAGTTCATTAGGAATGGGAATGCCAAGCTTTTTTCTTCCAGCCATACCTGTTCCATTCTCTCTTATTGGAATCCTCCATGTTGGCAAAGTTATTTAAATGAGGAGGAGATAGAAATTTTGAGCCGCCCGGTCTTTGATGAGGATATTAAAATGAGCCTCCGGTCTCTTAAGGCTTTTAAAGCCTCAGGCCCGGATGGGCGATTTCGTAAGAGAAGAAGTTAAGGGCATTTTTTCTTCAGGTAGGATTCCGGAGTACCTTAACCACACCATCATCACCTTGGTTCTTAAATGTCAAAATCCTGAGACCTTAAATCATTATCAGCCGATCAGCCTATGTAATACGGTGTATAAGGTAGCTTCAAAGATCGTTGTTGGTAGACTAAAACCCATTCTGCCTGGTCTAGTATCTCCATATCAAACTGCTTTTGTCCTGGGTCGGAAAGGTACTGATAATGCCATAATAGTGCTGGAGATTATCCATTCTATGTTTAAGAAAAAGGGAATGAGTGGGTGTATGGCTATTAAGATAGATTTGGAGAAAGTTTATGATCGGCTTGAGTGGAGTTTTATCAGGGATACCCTCTCTCTCTTTCGATTCCTGAGTCACTTGATTAAGTTGATTATGAGTTGTGTATCCTCCTCTTCTATCGCCATTCTCTTTAATGGGGGCACCTTAGATCCTTTCCTTCCTTCTAGAGGAATAAGGCAAGGTGACCCCCTCTCCCCGTATCTCTTCATCTTGTGTATGGAAGTCTTGGGAGCCTTTATTTCAGAGAAATGCAATTCAAATTGCTGGGACCCTATTAAGGCTTCTCGTGGTGGGCCGGCCTTTTCCCATATGTTCCTCGCGGATGACCTTGTTCTATTTGCAAAAGCAGATCGGAAAAATTGTGTGGCTGTCAGGGAGGTGCTTGATTCTTTTTGTAGTATCTCCGGTCAGAAGGTTAGTCAGGAAAAGTCTCGGGTTTACTTCTCCCCTAACGTATCAGCTGCTGCCAGGGCTGAGATGTGTGATATTTTGGGTTTTCACTCAACTCCCTCTCTTGGAAAATACTTGGGAATTCCGATTAATCACTCAGCAAGAGCCTAAGACTTTGGCTATGTCATTGAGAGGGTATAGAGTAGATTAGCAGGGTGGAAATCTAATTTACTGTCATTTGCTGGAAGACTTATTCTCACTCAAGCGGTGACCACCACCATTCTGAATTATGCTATACAATGTGTAGCCCTTCCAGTCAAAATTTTAAATAGCATTGACAGATCGAGCCTCAACTTTCTGTGGGGTTCATCGAAAAGCAAGAAAAAAATTCATTTGGTTAGTTGGAAGAAGATTACTAAGCCAAAGAAGGAGGGGGGGTTGGGTCTTCAAGCAGCAAGGGAAAAACATATTGCAAGCCTTGCCAAGTTAAATTGGCACCTCCAAACTAAATCTTCCTCCTTATGGGCCAAAGTCCTTACTCAAAAGTATCGATGTCCAAGGAGAGTTTATGATCTGAGAAGTAGGAGAAGATCTTGTTCTTCCACCTGGGCTGTCATCTGCAAAGGTGAGTCAGTTTTCCAGAAAGGTACAAAATGGATTGTTGGCAAGAATAGCCAGCTATCTCTCTGGTTTGATAAGTGGTTGAATAGGGGACCTCTTCGAAGCTTGATTATAGGACCTCTTAATAGGGGAGGAGGGTATGATGTTGAAGGACGTGGTAAACTTCTCGAGTTGGAATTGGCAGGCTTGCTCCTTTGTGTTTCTTGATAGGTTGTTGTTGGAGATGAAAGCCACCCCTTTCTCCTTCTTTGCCCATAAACCTGACCGCATTACGTGGTCCTCTTCTCCAAGTGGAAGTTTTGAAATGAAGGATGCGTATAGGTTGGCTAGATTGGAGGCAGATGATTTTTGTAATGAAAGTTTTGATGGTGAGTGGATTTGGAAGGTGCTTTCCATTCACAAAATCAAATGCTTTCTATGGCAATGCTATCATAAAAGCATCCCTGTTAGCTCCTTGTTTGCTGCCCGGGGAATGGATTTTCCAATGGTGTGCAGGCTTTGCAACTTAGGTATTGAAACTATTCTACATGTTCTAAGAGATTGTCAAGTTGCCTGGAACCTTTGGACTGCCCTTTCTCTGCCTCTCCCTACTGTTTCCTTCTTCGGTTTGTAGCTCCTTGATTGGTTTCGGCTGAATTGTGGGAGTGCAAAAACGATGGCTTCATCGGATGTAACTTGGGGTACTTGTTTTGCATTCGAAATATGGACCTTATGGACCCATTGGAATGGTTTCTTGTTTCGAAATGATCAAAGTCCGAGGGATCTTAAGCATGAAGTCTTAGCTAAAGCAAATGAATTTGCTTACATCGGAATTAATGGCAAGCCACCTGCCAATCGTCGGATCATTAGAGTTACATGGCTCAAACCTCCTCTGAATTGGTGCAAGCTTAATTTAGACGGTTCATCGCTTGGAAATCCCGGACGTGTTGGTAGTGGAGGACTTATCCGAAATGACAAAGGGGAGTGGATTAGAGGTTTTGCGAGGGCTATTGGGCACATAACCAACGTTGCAGCGGAGCTTTGGGCACTTAGAGATGGTATCAGGCTTTGTATTTCCCTTAAACTTCCTGCTGTGATTATCGAGCTTGATGCAAAGCTTATTGTGGACTTGATGCAAAAGGAAGATTGTAATCAAAATGGCTTAGATGCTTTAGTAAGTGACTGTAGGACATGTCTGAGGGAAATTCCTAATTACTATCTTTAATATTTATAATCCACTTAATAATATAAAATTTACAAAAAAAAATGTGAAAAAAAAAATTATCCAGTACTTGATTTCTTGAAAATAAAGTACCATACCAAAAGAAAAAAAAAATAAAGATAAAGATAAATCACTCCACAATCCACACTTTAAATACTAATTACTATCTTAAATATTTATAATTCACTCAATAATATAAAATTTACAAAAGCAAAAAAAAATAAAAATTACCTAGTACTTGATTTCTTGAGAGTAAAGTACCATACAAAAAGATAAAGATAAAAAGATAAAAGATAAATCACTCAACAGTTCAAACGCTAAATACTAATAACTATCTTAAATATTTATTATCCAATTAATAATATAAAATTTACAAAAAAAAAATTGTAAAAAAAAAAATTACCAAGTACTTGATTTATTGAAAATAAAGTACCCTATAAAAAGAAAAAGAAAAAGAAAAAGATAAATCACTCCACAGTCCACACTCTAAATACTAACTACTATCTTAAATATTTATAATCCACTTAATAATATAAAATTCATAAAAAAAAGTGAAAAAAAAATTTATCTAGTACTTGATTTCTTGAAAGTAAAGTATCATACAAAAAAGAAAAAAAATGATAAATCACACCACAGCCCACACTCTAAATACCCATTACTATCTTAAATATTTATAATCCACTTAATAAGTTAAATTTACAAAAGAAAAAAAAAAGAAAAAATTATCTAGTGCTTGATTTCATAAAAGTAAAGTATCGGAAAAAAAAAAAAAAATACAGAACAAAAAAATATAAAGATAAATCACCCCACCGTCAAAATTCTAAATACTAATAACTTTCTTAATTTATTATCCACTTAATAATATAAAATTTACAAAAGAAGAAAAAAGTAAAAAAATTTACTTAGTACTTGATTTATTGAAAGTAAAGTATCATATAAAAAGAAAAAGAAAAAGAAAAGAAAGATAAATTACTCCATAGTCCACACTTTAAATACTAATTACTATCTTAAATATTTATAATCCACTTAATAATATAAAATTTAAAAAAGAAAAAAAAAAGGGAAAAACAAAATTTATCCAGTACTTGATTTCATGACAGTAAAGTATCATAGCAAAAGAAAAAAAAAGATAAAGATAAATCACTATACAGTCCACAATCTAAATACTAATTACTATCTTAAATATGTACAATCTACTTCATAATATAAAATTAACAAAAGTAAAAAAAAAAAAATTTACCTAGTACTTGATTTCTTGAAAGTAAAGTATCATACAAAAAAAAGATGAAAATATAAAATGTAAATTACTCTACAGTCCAAACTCTAAATACTAATAACTATATTAAATTTTTGTTATCCACTTAATAATATAAAATTTACAACAAAAAAAGTAAAAAAAATAAAATCACCAAGTACTTGATTTATTGAAAGTAAAGTACCAAACAAAAAGAAAAATAAAAAGATAACGAAAAGATAAGGATAAATCACTCCATAGTCCACACTCTAAATATTAACTAATATCTTAAATATTATAATCCACTTAATAATATAAAATTTACAAAAGAAAAAAAAAAGTAAAAAAAAAGATTATCTAGTACTTGATTTCTTAAAAGTAAACTACCATACAAAAAGAAAAAAAAATCAATCACTACACCGTCCACACTTAAAATAATAATTATTATCTTAAATATTTATAATTCACTTAATAATATACAATTTACAAAAGAAAAAAAAGTGGAAAAAAAAGTAAAAGAAAAAAAATTATCCAGTACTTGATTTCTTGAAAGTAAAGTACCAAACAAAAAGAAAAAGAAAAGAGAAAAAGATAAAGATAAATCATTCCACAGTCCACATTCTAAATACTAATGACTATCTTAAATATATATAATTCACTTAATAATAGAAAATTTACAAAAGAAAAAAAATTTCCAATACTTTATTTCTTTATAGTAAAGTATCATAAATAAAGAAAAAACAAAAATCACTACATAATCCATACTCTAAATACTAGTTACTATCTTAAATATTTATAATCAACTTAATAATATAAAATTTACAAAAGAAAAAAAAAAGTGAAAAAAAAATTTATCCAGTACTTGATTTCTTGAAAGTAAAATACCATACCAATAGAAAAAAAAAGATAAAAATAAATCACTCCACAATATACACTCTAAATACTAATTACTATCTTAAATATTTATAATCTACTTAATAATATAAAATTTACAAAAGAAGGAAAAAAACACAAAAAAAAATTACCTAGTACTTGATTTCTTGAAAGTAAAGTACCATACAAAAAGATAAAAGATAAAAATAAAAAATAAAAGATAAATCACTCTACAGTCCAAACTCTAAATACTATTAATTATCATAAATATTTATTATCCACTTAATAATACAAAATTTACAAAAGAAAAGAAAAAAGTGAAAAAAAAATTTACCTAGTACTTGATATATTGAAAATAAAGTACCATATAAAAAGAAAAAGAAAAGGAAAAAGAAAAGATAAAGATAAATCACTCCTTAGTTCACACTCTAAATACAAACTACAATCTTAAATATTTATAATCCACATAATAATATAAAATTTACAAAAGAAAAAAAAAAGTGAAAAAAATTTATCCAGTACTACATTTCTTAAAAGTAAAGTACCAAACCAAAAGAAGAAGAAAAAAAGATAAATCACTCCATAGTCCACACTCTAAATGCTTATTACTATCTTAAATATTTATAATCCACTTAATAATACAAAATTTATAAAAGCAAAAAAAAAAAATTTACCTAGTACTTGATTTCTTGAAAGTAAAGTATAATACAAAAAGAAAAAGATAAAAAAATAAAAGATAAATCACTCTACAATCCAAACTCTAAAGACTAATAACTATCTTAAACATTTATAATCCACTTAATAATATAAAATTTACAAAAAAAAAAGTGAAAATAAAAATTTACCTAGTACTCGGTTTATTGAAAGTAAAGTACCATATAAAAAGAAAAAGAAAAAAAAAAGATAAGGTAAAGATAAATCACTCCATAGTCTACACTCTAAATACTAACTACTATCTTAAATATTTATAATCCACTTAATAATATAAAATTTACAAAAGAAAATAAAAAGTGAAAAAAAACTTTAGCTAGTACTTGATTTCTTGAAAGTAAAGTACCATAATAAAAGAAAAATAAAAGATAAATCACTCTACAGTCTACACTCTAAATACGAATTACTATCTTAAATATTTATAATTCACTTCATAATATAAAATATACAAAAGCAAAAAAAAAAAAAAAAAAATTACCTAGTACTTTATTTCTTGAATGTAAAATACCATACAAAAAGAAAAAGATAAAAAGATTAAATGTAAATCACTCTACAGTCCAAACACTAAATACTAGTAACTATCTTAAATTTTTGTTATCCACTTAATAATATAAAAATTACAAAAGAAATTTTTTTTTTTACCTAGTACTTGATTTATTGAAAGTAAAGTACCATATAAAAAGATAAAGAAAAAGATAAAGATAAATCACTCCATAGTATACATTCTAAATATTAAAAACTATCTTAAATATTTATAATTCACTTAATAATATAAAATTGACAAAAGAAACAAAAAGTAAAAAAAAAAAAAAACAATTTATCCTATACAAAATTTCTTGAAAGTAAAGTACCAAAAAAAAAAAGAAAAGGAAAAGAGAAAAGATAAAGATAAATCATTCCACAATCCATATTCTAAATACTAATAACTATCTTTAATATATATATATATATATATATATATATATATATATATATATATATATATATATATATGTGGGGAGTAAAAAGATCTTGATAGGAATATGGGCCGTTGGGTCTTGCTAAGGAAGGCCGACCTGCTCTTGAGTTTAGGGCTTGTTAGTACTTCGGGTCGGCCCATACGCCGAGGATCCGAGGATCCAGCCGAGGATGTTTTTCCCCTCGGACTGACACCAGAGAACCCGGGACTTCATGGTAAAGGTTAGGGAATGACACGGTCAAGACCAATGGTTAAAGGGGGTGAACCCTTGAATGTCCTAGAAGCACCGATGTTGGAAAAATGTCAAAGGTAAAGGCTGTTACCTCCACATTAAAGACCCTGCACCTACCACCCTGGCCGCATTAATGGGGAAGTGACACTTGAACAGTGGAAGGGAAACTTCTAGTTACTGTTCAAAGGCACTAAGAAAAGAAATATCTAAGCTAAGGGAGGAGTGGAGGCAACACGTGTATAAAGTATTAAAAAGAGGAGTATTTAAGGAGGAACCTAGAGCAGAAAGGGGGGGGACTTTTTGTAACCTAAAAAGAAAAAAAGACAAAGAGAAAGATATAATATAAGAACAGCTCTCGGCTTACGTCCGAGGAGGCCTATTTACAGTATTCCTTGTTGTTTCCAAATATTTGCAATCTTTAGTTTGTCATTTAATCCTCACACACACTTCTAACCTAGGTTTCAAGCCCACACTCTACAAATTCGTATTGTTTAAGGCTCATTGGGCCTGAGCCCATAAGTGTTCTTGGGTCCAGGTGCAATTGTGCACATACAATTGGCGCCGTCTGTGGGAATCTAGTCTAGAAGGGGTAGGGATATTATGGCAGGCTTAGGCTCTCACCATGCAGAGTCACAAGGATCACAACCGGAAGATCATTTCGAACGTCTTGAACAACGTAGGGATCGTGAGGGAAGCGTCCATACAGAATACCCAGGGGCTAGCCATACTCATTGAGGGGGTAGCACTACCCACGATGAGGGTTCTAAATCCATGCAGAAGGAAATCAATCGTTTGAAGAGGAAGTTACGCCGTGCTAAACGTAAGGTTTCCCCGTCCTCGTCTAGTTCTTCCTCAGAGAAGGATAGGGGAGTTGGCTACAGTTCAAGGTCATGTTCCCCCACTAGCGCAACATCCTCCGGTGAGGAGGACGACCAGCCAACTCGCAGACGTAAGAAGCTTCGATCTAGGGGCTTAGGCAACGATACCATGAGTAGGGCGTTGCACCAACTCTCTAAATCTCCGTTTTCACGGAGGATTGAGAGGGGGAGGCTTCCCAGGAGGTTCACCCAGCCCACCTTTACCATCTATAATGGCCGGACTGATCCGGTGGAGCACGTGAGTCACTTCAACCAAAGGATGGCAGTGCACTCTCACAATGAGACTTTGATGTGTAAAGTCTTCCCCTCCAGCTTGGGACCTGTGGCTATGAGATGGTTTAACGGTCTCAAATCGGGATCTGTAGGGTCATTTGGGGAGCTAACTAGGGCATTTGCTTCGCGGTTCATTACGTGTAGCAGAGTCCCTCGGCCATTGGACTCGTTGCTATCCATGGTCATGAAGGAAGGGGAGACACTGAAAGCATACTCCGACAGATACTGGGAGATGTTTAATGAAATAGACGGCGACTTTGATGAGGTGGCGCTTAATACCTTTAAGGTGGGCCTCCCTACTGATCACGACCTAAGAAAGTCTTTGACGAAAAAGCCCGTCCGCAGCGTACGCCGTCTTATGGATCGTATTGATGAATATAAAAGGGTAGAGGAAGACCAGCAGCAGGGGAAAGGAAAGGAGAAGGTTATCCCGCAGGAGAGAAGGGATTTCAGGTCGGACAGGTATCACAACAACAAGCCGAGGAGGGATTACTTCGGACAATCTGGCTCGGCAACACCTCAGGCTGTAAATACTGTGTTCCGAGAACCAGTGCATCAGTTATTAGAAAAAGTTCGTAAAGAGCCCTTCTTCAGATGGCCCGGCAAGATGGCAGGGGATCCTGCGAAAAGAAATCAAAACCTTTTCTGTCAGTACCATCAGGATGTGGGCCACACTACCAAGAACTGTCGGACCCTGTGGAACCATCTAGAACAGCTCGTCGGTGAGGGAAAGTTAAAGCAGCACTTGTGTCAGCCCACTGGGCAGGTCATTCAAGTTGGTTCAAACAACCAGAGGAACAGTTCATCTCGGCCAGCATTGGGAACAATTAATGTTATCTTCGCTGCACCTGGTAGGACCGGCTCAGGTCCCACTAGGGTTATGGCGGTTTCCCATCCGCAGGCCGAGGATGTGGGTAGCAGGCCGAAGAGATTAAAGAGCACTTTACCTGTCTTGGGTTTCTCCGAGGAGGATAAAGTAGGGACTATCCAGCCCCATGACGATGCTCTTGTGGTTACCCTTAGGATAGGGAATTATGATGTGAGGAGGGTGATGATAGATCAGGGCAGCGGGGCAGATATCATGTACCCTGATCTATTTAAGGGGCTAAGGTTGGAGTTGGAAGATTTAACTCCTTATGACTCACCTCTTATAAGCTTTGAAGGGCGAGCCGTTGTGCCGAAGGGACAGATCCGTTTACCCGTTCAATCCGGCACAGAAACGGTTGAGGTAGATTTCATTGTGGTTGACGCGTACTCTCCATATACGGCCATCCTCGCCAGGCCATGGCTGCACGCTTTGGGAGCTGTCTCCTCCACCTTACATGTTAAGGTGAAATTCCCCTCGGGGGATCATCTTGAGGAAATCCTCGGCAGCCAGGTAGTGGCTAGGCAATGCATATCGGCTGCGGTGCTTCGTCAGTCAGAAATTGAGTCATCAACCTTGCCCGTCCAGGAGTCATAGCAATTAACAGCTCCGGAGGCACCTGGAACGATGACAGGAGACGAGGCTGTTTGTGAGGAGTTAGAGAAGTTTGTAATAGCAGATGATCCAGAGAGGTTCTTCCAAGTTGGCATACGTTTACCACACCAAGAGAAGATGGAGTTGTTGAAGTTTCTGAAGGATAATTTAGATGTCTTTGCGTGGGACCCCTATGAGGCTCCAGGCGTAGATCCGAACTTTATTTGTCATCGTTTAAACGTCAATCCTGCCATTGTTCCGAGGAGGCAGCCACCTCGGCGGTCTTCCCGAGAACATTCTGAGGTTGTGAAGGAAGAGGTTCTTAAACTCAAAAGGGCGGGGGCTATCAAAGAAGTTTTCTACCCTGAATGGTTGGCTCATACTGTTGTTGTTAAAAAGAAGAATGGCAAGTGGAGAGTATGTGTGCACTTTACTGATTTGAATAAGGCCTGTCCTAAAGATTCGTTCCCAATGCCACGGATTGATCAACTGGTAGATGCTACTGTCGGACATCCTCGGATGAGTTTCTTGGACACCTTCCAGGGTTACCACCAAATTCCCTTGGCGTTAGAAGATCAGGAGAAGACTGCTTTCATTACTCCAACCGGGAATTATCATTATAAGGTCATGCCATTTGGGTTAAAAAATGCTGGGGCTACTTACCAAAGAATGATGACCCGAATGTTTGAACAAAGAATCGGGGAAAACCATAGAAGTATACGTGGATGATATGGTGGTGAAGAGTAAGACGGTACCTTCGCACATGACAGATTTGGCCGACACCTTCCAGATGCTGAGGAAGTATAAGTTGCGCCTTAACGCCTCCAAGTGTTCTTTTGGCGTGGGATCTGGAAAGTTCTTAGGATATATGATCACTCATAGGGGCATAGAGGTAAACCCAGTGCAGGTTAAGGCTATTCAGAATTTGCAGCCGCCTCAGAACCCAAAGGAGATTCAGAAATTAACCGGAATGATTGCTGCGTTGAATAGATTTATTTCTCGGTCAGCTGACCGGTGCCGTCCTTTCTTTCAGTTGTTGAACAAGTGGAAAGGGTTTCAATGGACCGAGGACTGCGAGTTAGCCTTCCAACAGCTTAAGCAATATCTTTCTCGGCCACCCATTTTATCTCGCCCTGAGGTGGACGAGGTTTTATTCGCTTATCTGGCCGTGGCTATTCACGCGGTGAGCCTAGTCCTTATAAGGAATGAAAATGGAGTGCAGAGACCGATCTACTACGTTAGTAAGTCCTTGAATGAGGCCGAGGTGCGCTATTTGCCCTTGGAAAAAGCGCTTCTGGCTGTAGTCCACGCCACGCGCAAACTTCCTCATTATTTCCAATCTCATACTGTGGTTGTTTTGACCTAGTTGCCTCTCAAGGCTGTGTTGCGTAGTGCTGATTATTCTGGCAGGGTAGCAAAATGGGGAACCATTTTGGGAGCCTTTGATGTTAAATACAAACCTCGCACTTCGGTAAAGGGACAGGTCCTCGCTGATTTGGTGGCAGAGTTTACTGAACCATTGTTAGAAGAAACTTCAAAAGAAGCACACATGGGTGAAAAATCAGTTGGTGTGATCACAGCCATATCGCCCTCGGCTTGGAGAGTTTATGTAGATGGGGCTGCTAATCAAAAAGGGTCTGGTGTTGGACTTGTTCTAATGTCCCCTGAAGGAATTGTCTTTGAAAAATCTTTGAGATTGGCCTTCTCGGCTACTAATAATGAGGCCGAGTATGAAGCAGTCTTGGTAGGCATGCAAATGGTACATAAGATGGGTGGCAAGGAAATCCATGTGTTCTCGGACTCTCAGTTAGTGGTCGGCCAAGTCATGGGGACCATGGAGGCTAGAGATCCCAGAATGCAGGAATATTTGGCCCAGGTCAAGCGTCAGCAGGCTGAATTCGACTCCTTTGCCTTAGCTCATGTCTCTAGGAGTGGAAACACTCATGCCGATTCTTTGGCTACGTTGGCAACATCCTCGGCTCAAGGTCTACCAAGGGTTATTCTCGTTGAGGATCTGGTAGAACCTTCTCTTGTAGCTGCTAACGCACCTCGCATCCATCTAATAAGGCCTGGTCCTAGTTGGATGGATTCGATCATATCTTTTCTTAAAAATGACATCCTTCCCGAAGATAAAGTTGAAGCAGAAAAGGTACGTCGAAAGGCGCCGCGTTTCTGGTTGTCCGAAGACCAGAAGCTATACAAACGATCCTTTTCAGGACCGTATTTGTTGTGTGTACACCCTGAATCAACAGAATCATTACTGGAGGAATTGCATGAGGGAATTTGTGGAAGCCACACTGGGGGATGGTCCTTAGCCCATAGAGCCCTAACTCAGGGTTATTGGTGGCCCAATATGCAGAGGGAGGCTCAGGACTATGCCAGAAAATGTGATCAATGTCAGAGGTTCACCCCTAATATCCACCAACCTGGAGGGGTTCTTAACCCTCTCTCTAGCCCTTGGCCTTTCGCACAATGGGGCTTGGACATTGTAGGGCCATTTCCGAGAGCTGCTGGCAACAAAAGATGGCTGCTCGTGGGAACAGACTATTTCACTAAATGGGTTGAAGCTGAGCCCTTAGCCAATATCCGAGATGTTGATTCCAAGAAATTTATATGGAAAAATATTGTTACTAGATTTGGTATACCGCATACACTTATCTCGGACAATGGCGTTCAATTTGACAGCAACGCCTTTAGGCAATATTGTGGTGACATGGGTATCACAAATAGATATTCTACCCCAGCTTATCCTCGAGGGAGTGGGCAGGCCGAGGCCGTTAACAAGGTCATAGTCAACGGGCTCAAGAAGAGGTTGGATGATGCGAAAGGCAGATGGGTAGAAGAGCTCCCTCATGTCCTGTGGACGTATCGGACCACTCCGCGCAGGTCCACTGGAGAAACGCCATTCTCTATGACTTATGGAGCCGAGGCGGTGATACCATTGGAATCTGGTTTTCCTACTCTAAAGACAAGTTCTTTTAGGCCAGAGAATAACAAGGAACTTCTAGAGAGAGATCTTGATTTACTTGAGGAACGGCGTGAGGCAGCTATGGTCCAAATGGCTTATTATCAGCAGAAGCTAAAACAAGGATATGATGCCCACGTGAAGCTAAGGCCACTTGCGCCTGGTGATCTTGTATTAAGGAAAGTTGTAGGCACTTCTAAAAACCCAGCTTGGGGTAAGCTAGGACCTAACTGGGAAGGCCCCTATCGCATTGTTTCAATAGCAGGCTTAGGGTCGTATAGGCTAGCTGACCTAGATGAACGAATTGTACCACATCCATGGAATGTAAATAATCTTAGAAGGTATTACTATTAATGAAAATGAGCTTTTGTCAATTAATATTTCAAAGTTATGAGTAGCTCTGATTTTTGAAGTTATCATTTTTAAGAATCAAACGAAAACTTGGTTAAGTGCGGTCCTCGGACCACAAACCTTGTGGAAATTGATGTCTTGTCATTTGTTAAACAGAACCTTAGTTATGCGGGTCTTCGGACCTCCTACTTTGGGAAAATTAACATTTGAAGTTATCATTTTTAAGAATCAAACGAAACTTGGTTAAGTACGGTCCTCGGACCACAAACCTTGTGGAAATTGATGTCTTGTCATTTGTTAAACGAGAACCTTAGTTATGCCGGGTCTTCGGACCTCCTACTTTGGGAAAATTAACATTTGAAGTTATCATTTTTAAGAATCAAACAGAAACTTGGTTAAGTGCAGTCCTCGGACCACAAACCTTGTGGAAATTGATGTCTTGTCATTTGTTAAACAGAACCTTAGTTATGCCGGGTCTTCGGACCTCCTACTTTGGGAAAATTAACATTTGAAGTTATCATTTTTAAGAATCAAACAGAAACTTGGTTAAGTGCAGTCCTCGAACCACAAACCTTGTGGAAATTGATGTCTTGTCATTTGTTAAACAGAACCTTAGTTATGCCGGGTCTTCGGACCTCCTACTTTGGGAAAATTAACATTTGAAGTTATCATTTTTAAGAATCAAACAGAAACTTGGTTAAGTGCAGTCCTCGGACCACAAACCTTGTAGAAATTGATGTCTTGTCATTTGTTAAACAGAACCTTAGTTATGCCGGGTCTTCGGACCTCCTACTTTGGAAAAATTAACATTTGAAGTTATCATTTTTAAGAATCAAACAGAAACTTGGTTAAGTGCAGTCCTCGGACCACAAACCTTGTGAAAATTGATGTCTTGTCATTTGTTAAACAGAACCTTAGTTATGCCGGGTCTTCGGACCTCCTACTTTGGGAAAATTAACATTTGAAGTTATCATTTTTAAGAATCAAACAGAAACTTGGTTAAGTGCAGTCCTCGGACCACAAACCTTGTGGAAATTGATGTCTTGTCATTTGTTAAACAGAACCTTAGTTATGCCGGGTCTTCGGACCTCCTACTTTGGGAAAATTAACATTTGAAGTTATCATTTTTAAGAATCAAACAGAAACTTGGTTAAGTGCAGTCCTCGAACCACAAACCTTGTGGAAATTGATGTCTTGTCATTTGTTAAACAGAACCTTAGTTATGCCGGGTCTTCGGACCTCCTACTTTGGGAAAATTAACATTTGAAGTTATAATTTTTAAGAATCAAACGGAAAGTTGGTTAAGTCTTATCTTCGGACCAAAATTTTGATCAAGGTTATCTCCTTATTATGTCTGGATGTTAGTGCGTTACCGTTTATTAAACTCGGACCTTAAGTTTCATATCTTTAAGTGTTAAGCAATTTTGTGTAGGGAATGGTCCTCGGATCTTACATCCTACTAGAAACAGTGTTATGCATTATAAGGGTTTAATCGTTATATGAAGTCCTCTTTTCTTTTTAATCAAGGCATTGTTTAAATATATTAACCATGTCACCTTGTATTAAATCTTTAACAATGTGCATAAGATTATGTGAAAGTTATGATTGTGCAATCCTTGGAGTTAGATTTGTTTACTCTAAGTGCTAATGACAATCTTTATAACAAATAAAAAAGAAGAAGTAAAGTATAACAGATACAACCCAAGTGAAAAGCAAATGAAATTGTTCTTCATTAATCAGTTAAATATGCATTACATATATAATTCAAAAATGGAAAAAGAGAAGCCCTAAGCTAAGTCCTAAGCTTTTGGAGGAGGCTCTTGCTGAGAGGTACTGGTGCCCTCGGTCTTTCTCAACTCCAGCTCAAAGGGAGTCAAGATTTGCTTTCCCTTATCTGCTGTCTTCGTTGGAGGGACGTTGGGTTGAACTGTCTGGCTTAAGTCCTTCTCTGCATCCCCTCCTCCTTCCTTCTCTTTGTTGGAACCAGAAGGTTCTGTAGGATCAGGAATTTGCTGTGGGACCACCGGAGGTAGGGCAGGAAGAGTTGTCTCGGGGGTAGGAGTAGCAGCAGGAGCCTCTTCAATCTCCTGTATTTCTAGGGGAAGCCAAACGTTCTCGGACTTCCTCAAATCCGAAGATTGGGGAACTCCTGCTACGTTTAAAGCTTCCCCCCATACTTTTTGACAGTATTCGCGGCATAAAGCCGCGAACTCCTCTGTCAGCTACTCCTCGATGGTTGCTACCCCTTCATCGAAACTTGCCTGCTTGGCAGCTTGAAGAGAGAGTTGGAAAGAGCTGGCTTCTTCCTTCATCAGAGCCAATTGCTTCTTCAGATCCGAGCACTCCCTTTGAGCTTGGGAGAGCTCTTCATCTCTTTCACGAAGGAGCTTGCGCTGTCCTTCTATCTGGGTCTTCATAGTCTTCAAGTTTGACTCGACCCCATTTTTCTCTCTCCTCAGATCTGCTACCTCCGAGGTCAGCTTCTCGTTCTCGGCAAGGGCTGTACCCAAGGACTTCTCGCCTCCATCCCGATTTCGAGCTCAGTTCTGGCTATTTTCCGAGTGTCTTCAATAAACTTCTCAGCTACAAAGACCTCCTGAATAGCCTGTAACAAAGTATGATGAAGTTAGGAATAGTAAAAAAAAAAAAAAAAAAAAAAAAAAAAAAAAAAAAAATAAAAAACTTACTTACAAATACTGTTAAAAGTGGAATCTTCCTAAAAGAAAGGGGAAAACTTACCAGTGCTAAGTCTCTTTTTAGGGAGAGGAATAGTTGTGGCTGGCCCATTTTTTCCAAGGTCTCCATGTCCTTGGGCAGCAGAAGAAGGCGTTCCAAGACCTCGGCCAGGTGGTGGGCATGGCCTTGTTGAACCGCCCTTATACTGGACTGGCAGGAGATGGGTGCGCCGTCCAGTCTTAGATCGGGGGACCAGGTGGTCGGTGCTCGGCGCACTTCAGCCTCGTCCCTGAATTCCCCGATTTCAACCGAGCGGGCCCTACCCTTGCCCTTGTCCACCTTCTGCTGCTGGGCCGGTGGGAGTTGTTGTCGTGGTTTCTTGGGGTCTTTATTAATCGTCCCCTCGTTATCCCCCTTTCTCTTCTTCTTTGGGTCCTCGGCTGGAATTTTTGGCTCAGCTGGAGGAGGGGGAGGAGGTAAAGCTGGGGGAACTTGGGACGTCCCCGTTTTCTTTTTCTCTGCAACCTTAGCAGCCCTATTGGTGAGGAGACCCTCCATTCTTCCCATGTCTTCTTCAAATTCGTCCTCAGGAAGGGCAACCACAAACCCTGCAATTCCAGAGGCCTCGGTGGCTTCTTCCTCCTCGTCGGAAAGTACCACAAACTGGTTCCCACGAGGTCTCTCGGTGTCTTCGAGATGGAATTGATTTATCTCGTCGTCAAGAGTGTGCGAAGAAGACACCTGCTCTTCTGGAATGGCAGTTGCTTGTGAGTGCACAGCAAGGGGAATTGCTACTATAGGCTGGTTGTACAAAACGGTGTTAGGAGCGTCCGGGAGGTCGCGGTCGTACAGAAAGTGGGGCCGAGCTACGTTTATCCTCCTTCGTCTTCGGTCGCCCGCAATTATGGCGTTCTCTATCTCCTGGAAGTCCGAGGAAAGGGGATTGTACCCTAAAATGAGGTGAGCAGCCCGGAGTTGTAAGTCTTCACTAACGAACACCTCGGAGCAAAGTACTCGGTTTAGATCGGCAATGTTACAGTGACTCAGACGAGGACGCACGTGCTGCTTATCTGCAAAAAAGACATCAAAACAAAC
The DNA here is from genome assembly GCF_040712315.1 of Castanea sativa. NCBI lineage: Eukaryota > Viridiplantae > Streptophyta > Magnoliopsida > Fagales > Fagaceae > Castanea > Castanea sativa. Next base: position 4,142,978 of record NC_134014.1, read on the forward strand.
AAACCTGTTCAGATTCACACAGATATTTAACAAATTTAAGTAAATACGAATACGCATTTCTGTGTGTGTTAGGAGAAGTTGTGTTGTGGGGAGATTAATCCTACGGCGTCGCACCTGGATCCCCCCACTCAACTGGGCAGTGGAGGCCGTCGTGCCAGTTCCCAGACACGATCAAGTAGTCGTCCTTCATGCCTTTGTTTGATTTGGGCAGACAGGAAATTAGCCTAACGGTGCTGGACCGAGATTTAATATAATAACCTACCTTAGAAAGTTTATGGGACTCATATAGGAACACGACATCGTGCCATGTGAGGTTTAAACCCATCTGCTCGTTTAGAGCATCTACACTACCTAGAACTCTAAAAACGTTTGGGAGGCATTGATCGGGACACAACCGGTGGTTGCGAAGGTTCTCCCTCATTACGGGTTTCATTGGAAGGGTCATCCCACCCTCTATAAAGGCTATCATAGGGATGATAACCTCTTCCTCTTTCCTAGAACCGGCCACGGCTTCTGCCGGGAAATATTTTAGTCCTACATCGCTGGGAATACAGTACTTAGCCCTAAAGCCCTCCATCCCAGCGGCGGTATCAACTAGACACTTAAACTTACCCATTAGAAAAGAACGAAAGGTTAAACTCTAAAAGGGAGGGTGTTTACGAAGACAGCCGAGGACTGTATCCGAGGAGAAAAGGTTAAGAATAGAGAGAGCAAGAACTTACAAAGTTGAAGGTACAGGTTTCCACAGTTTTGTGCTGGTAAAGAATGATTGTTGTAGTTTTGATGGGATTGATCCCTGATGACTTAAATGAAGGCGCAAGTTCCCGAAGCGTTACGACGTGCGAAAAGGCGGCCTCGAAATTATATTTGTCCCGCCTAAAATTTCGTGGAGTAACGAGGACCGTTGGATGCCCATCTCACCGTTAAACATGGGAGACAAAGAGTAACTTACAGTAATAAATGCGCGCGTTTTTGAAAATAAAACCGCCAAGTGGCATCTTCTGGGACGCGAAACGATTTCCACACGTGCCATCACTTATAAAGTGGTAGGAGTGGATTCTCGTTAGATCAAAACCCTATTTTTCTCCTCGGATGTCGAAAATTAGAGTTTTGAGGGGCTATTGTGGGGAGTAAAAAGATCTTGATAGGAATATGGGCCGTTGGGTCTTGCTAAGGAAGGCCGACCTGCTCTTGAGTTTAGGGCTTGTTAGTACTTCGGGTCGGCCCATACGCCGAGGATCCGAGGATCCAGCCGAGGATGTTTTTCCCCTCGGACTGACACCAGAGAACCCGGGACTTCATGGTAAAGGTTAGGGAATGACACGGTCAAGACCAATGGTTAAAGGGGGTGAACCCTTGAATGTCCTAGAAGCACCGATGTTGGAAAAATGTCAAAGGTAAAGGCTGTTACCTCCACATTAAAGACCCTGCACCTACCACCCTGGCCGCATTAATGGGGAAGTGACACTTGAACAGTGGAAGGGAAACTTCTAGTTACTGTTCAAAGGCACTAAGAAAAGAAATATCTAAGCTAAGGGAGGAGTGGAGGCAACACGTGTATAAAGTATTAAAAAGAGGAGTGTTTAAGGAGGAACCTAGAGCAGAAAGGGGGGGGGGGACTTTTTGTAACCTAAAAAGAAAAAAAGACAAAGAGAAAGATATAATATAAGAACAGCTCTCGGCTTACGTCCGAGGAGGCCTATTTACAGTATTCCTTGTTGTTTCCAAATATTTGCAATCTTTAGTTTGTCATTTAATCCCCACACACACTTCTAACCTAGGTTTCAAGCCCACACTCTACAAATTCGTATTGTTTAAGGCTCATTGGGCCTGAGCCCATAACTGTTCTTGGGTCCAGGTGCAATTGTGCACATACAATATATATAATCCACTTAATAATATAAAATTTACAAAAGAAAAAAAACAATTCTCAATACTTTATTTCTTTAGAGTAAAGTACAATAAATAAGGAAAAAAGAAAAATCACTCCATAGTCCATACTCTAAATACTAATTACTATCTTAAATAATTATAATCAACTTAATAATATATAATTTACAAAAGAAAAAAAAAGTGAAAAAAAAAATTTATCCAGTACTTGATTTCTTGAAAGTAAAGTACCATACCAAAAGGAAAAAAAAAAGAAAAAGATAAAGATAAATCACTCCACAGTCCACACTCTAAATACTAATTACTATCTCAAATATTTATTATCCACTTAATAATATAAAATTTACAAAAGAAAAAAAAAAGTGAAAAAAAAAATCACCACATACTTGATTTATTGGAAGCAAAGTACCATATAAAAAGAAAAAGAAAAACAGAAGATAAAGATAAATCACTCCACAATTTACACTCTACATACTAATTACTATCTTAAATATTTATAATCCACTTAATAATATAAACTTTACAAAAGAATAAAAAAAGAAAAAAAGAAAAATTTACCTAGCACTTAATTTCTTGAAAGTAAAGTACCACACAAAAAGAAAAAGATAAAAAAAATAAAAGATAAATCACTCTAAAGTCCAAACTCTAAATACTAATAAGTACCTTAAATATTTATTATCTACTTAATAATATAAAATTCACGAAAGAAAAAAAAAAGTGAAAAAAAAAATCATCACATACTTGATTTATTGAAAGCAAAGTACCATATAAAAAGAAAAAGAAAAATAGAAGATAAAGATAAATTATTCCATAGTCCACACTTAAAATACTAACTACAATTTTAATTATTTATAATCCACTTAATAACATAAAATTTATAAAAGAAAAAAAAGGTAAAAAAAAAATTTATCCAATACTTGATTTCTTGAAAGTAAGGTATCATACCAATCGAAAAAAAAAATATATATATATATTGTAAGTGCACAATTGCACCTGGACCCAAAAACAGTTATGGGCTCAGGCCCAATGAGCCTTAAACAATACGAATTTGTAGAGTGTGGGCTTGAAACCTAGGTTAGAAATGGGTGGGAATTAAATGACAAACCAAAGAGTGCCAGTACTTGGAAACAACAAGGAATATTGTAAATAGGCCTCCTCGGACGTAAGCCGAGAGCTGTTCTTATATTATATCTTTCTCTTTGTCTTTTTTCTTTTTTAGGTTACAAAAAGTCCGTCCCATTTCTGTTCTAGGTCCTTCCTTAAATACTCCTCTTTTTAATACTTTATGCACGTGTTGCCCCAATCCCTCCCTTAGCCTAGATATTTCTTTTCTTAGTTCCTTTGAACAGTAACTAGAAGTTTCCCTTCCACTGTTCAAGTGTCACTTCCCCATTAATGCGGCCAGGGTGGTAGGTGCAGGGTCTTTAATGTGGAGGTAGCAGCCTTTACCTTTGACATTTTTCCAACATCGGTGCTTCTAGGACATTCAAGGGTTCACCCCCTTTAACCATTGGTCTTGACCGCGTCATTCCCTAACCTTTACCATGAAGTCCCGGGTTCTCTGGTGCCAGTCCGAGGGGAAAAACATCCTCGGCTGGATCCTCGGGTCCTCGGCGTATGGGCCGACCCGAAGTAATAACAAGCCCTAAACTCAAGAGCAGGCCGGCCTTCCTTAGCAAGACCTAACGGCCCATATTCCTTTCAAGATCTTTTTACTCCCCACAATAGCCCCTCAAAACTCTAATTTTCGACATCCGAGGAGAAAAATAGGGTTTTGATCTAACGAGGATCCACTCCTACCACTTTATAAGTGATGGCACGTGTGGAAATCGTTTCGCGTCCCAGAAGATGCCACTTGGCGGTTTTATTTTCAAAAACGCGCGCATTTATTACTGTAAGTTACTCTTTGTCTCCCATGTTCAACGGTGAGATGGGCATCCAACGGTCCTCGTTACTCCACGAAATTTTAGGCGGGACAAATATAATTTCGAGGCCGCCTTTTCGCACGTCGTGACGCTTCGGAAACCTGCGCCTTCATTTAAGTCATCAGGGATCAATCCCATCAAAACAACAACAACAATCATTCTTTACCAGCAGAAAACCGTGGAAACCTGTACCTTCAACTTTGTAAGTTCTTGCTCTCTCTATTCTTAACCTTTTCTCCTCGGATACGCTCCTACTGTCTTCTTAAACACCCTCCCCTTTAGAGTTTAACCTTTCGTTCTTTTCTAATGGGCAAGTTTAAGTGTCTAGTTGATACCGCCGCCGGGATGGAGGGCTTTAGGGCTAAGTACCGTATTCCCGCCGATGTAGGACTAAAATATTGCTCCTGCCAGAAGCCGTGGCCGGTTCTAGGAAAGAGGAAGAGGTTATCATCCCTATGATAGCCTTTATAGAGGGTGGGATGACCCTTCCAATGAAACCCGTAATGAGGGAGTACCTTCGCAACCACCGGTTGTGTCCCGATCAATGCCTCCCAAACGTTTTTAGAGTTCTAGGTAGTGTAGATGCTCTAAACGAGCAGATGGGTTTAAACCTCACATGGCACGATGTCGTGTTCCTATATGAGTCCCATAAACTTTCTAAGGTAGGTTATTATATTAAATCTCGGTCCAGCACTGTTAGGCTAATCTCCTATCTGCCCAAATCAAACAAAGGCATGAAGGAAGACTACTTGATCGTGTCTGGGAACTGGCACGACGGCCTCCACTGCCCAGTTGAGTGGGGGGATCCAGGTGCGACGCCGTAGGATTAATCTCCCCACAACACAACTTCTCCTAACACACACAGACATGCGTATTCGTATTTACTTAAATTTGTTAAATATTTGTGTGAATCTGACCAGATTTGTTTGTTTTGACGTCTTTTTTTGCAGATAAGCAGCACGTGCGTCCTCGTCTGAGTCACTGTAACATTGCCGATCTAAACCGAGTACTTCGCTCCGAAGTTTTCGTTAGTGAAGACTTACAACTCCGGGCTGCTCACCTCATTCTAGGGTACAATCCCCTTTCCTCGGACTTCCAGGAGATAGAGAACGCCATAATTGCGGGCGACCGAAGACGAAGGAGGATAAACGTAGCTCGGCCCCACTTCCTGGACGACCGCGACCTCCCGGACGCTCCCAACACCGTTTTGTACAACCAGCCTATAGCAGCAATCCCCCTTGCTGTGCATTCACAAATGACTGTCATTCTAGAAGAGCAGGTGTCTTCTTCACACACACTTGACGACGAGATAGATCAATTCCATCTCGAAGACACCGAGAGACCTCGCGGGAACCAGTTTGTGGTACTTTCCGACGAGGAGGAAGAAGCCACCGAGGCCTCTGGAATTGCAGGGTTTGTAGTTGCCCTTCCCGAGGACGAATTTGAAGAAGACATGGGAAGAATGGAGGGTCTCCTCACCAATAGGGCTGCTAAGGTTGCAGAAAAAAAGAAAACGGGGACGTCCCAAATTCCCCCAGCTTTACCTCCTCCTCCTCCTCCAGCTGAGCCAAAACTGCCAGCCGAGGATCCCAAGAAGAAGAGGAAGGGGGATAATGAGGGGACGATTACTAAGGACCCCAAGAAACCACGCCAACAACTCCCACCGGCCCAGCAGCAGAAGCTGGACAAGGGCAAGGGTAGAGCCCGTTTGGTTGAAATCGGGGAATTCAGGGACGAGGCTGAAGTGCGCCGAGCACCGACCACCTGGTCCCCCGATCTAAGGCTGGACGGCGCACCCATCTCCTGCCAGTCCAGTATAAGGGCGGTTCAACAAGGCCATGCCCACCACCTGGCCGAGGTTTTGGAACGCCCTCTTCTGCTGCCCAAGGACATGGAGACTTTGGAAAAGATGGGCCAGCCACAACTATTCCTCTCACTGAAAAGAGACTTAGCGCTGGTAAGTTTTTCTCCTTTTTTAGGTAGATTCCACTTTTAATAATATTTATAGGTAAGTTTATTTTTTATTATTCCTAACCCCATCATACTTTGTTACAGGCTATTCAGGAGGTCTTTGTAGCTGAAAAGTTTATTGAAGACACTCGGAAAGTAGCCAGAACTGAGCTCGAAATTAGGATGGAGACTGAGAAGTCCTTGGGTACAACCCTTGCTGAGAACGAGAAGCTGACCTCGGAGGTGGCAGATCTGAGGAGAGAGAAAAATGGGGTTGAGTCAAACTTGAAGACTATGAAGACCCAGATAGAAGGACAGCGCAAGCTCCTTCGTGAAAGAGATGAAGAGCTCTCCCAACCTCAAAGGGAGTGCTCGGATCTGAAGAAGCAACTGGCGCTGATGAAGGAAGAAGCCAGCTCCTTCCAACTCTCTCTTCAAGCTGCCAAGCAGGCAAGTTTCGATGAAGGGGTAGCAACCACCGAGGAGCAGCTGACAGAGGAGTGCGCGGCTTTATTCCGCGAAAAAAGTCAAAAAGTATGGGGGGGAGCTTTAAAAGTAGCAGGAGTTACCCAAAAATAGGATTTTAGGAAGTCCGAGAACGTTTGGCTTCCCCTAGAAATACAGGAGATTGAAGAGGCTCCTGCTGCTACTCCTACCCCTGAGACAACTCTTCCTGCTCTACCTCCAGTGGTCCCATAGCAAATTCTCGATCCTACAGAACCTTCTGGTTCCAACAAAGAGAAGGAAGGAGGAGGGGATGCAGAGAAGGATTTAAGCCAAACAGTTGAACCCAACGTCCCTCCAACGAAGACAGCAGATAAGGGAAAGCAGATCTTGACTCCCTTTGAGCTGGAGTTGAGAAAGACCGAGGGCACTAGTACCTCTCAGCAAGAGCCTCCTCCAAAAGCTTAGGACTTAGCTTAGGACTTAGCTTAGGGCTTCTCTTTTTTCATTTTTGAACTATCTATGTAATGCATATTTAACTGATTAATGAAGAACAATTTCATTTGCTTTTCACTTGGGTTATATCTGTTATACTTTACCTTACTTTTTTTGTATTTGTTATAAAGATTGCCATTAGCACATAACCAAAATTTCTCAGAGTAAACAAATCTAACTCCAAGGATTGCACAATCATAACTTTCACATAATCTTATGCACATCATTAAAGATTTAATAAAATGTGACATGGTTAATATATTTAAACAATGCCTTGATTAAAAAGAAAAGAAGAATTCATATAACGATTAAACCCTTATAATGCATAACACTGTTTCTAGTAGGATGTAAAATCCGAGGACCATTCCCTACACAAAATTGCTTAACACTTAAAGATATGAAACTTAAGGTCCGAGTTTAATAAACGGTAACGCATTAACGTCCAGACATAATAAGGAGATAATCTTGATCAAAATGGTGGTCCGAAGATAAGACTTAATCAATTTTCCGTTTGATTCTTAAAAATTATAACTTCAAATATTAATTTTCCCAAAGTAGGAGGTCCGGAGACCCGACATGACTAAGGTTCTGTTTAACAAATGACAAGACATCAATTTCCACAAGGTTTGTGGTCCGAGGACTGCACTTAACCAAGTTTCTGTTTGATTCTTAAAAATGATAACTTCAAATGTTAATTTTCCCAAAGTAGGAGGTCCGAAGACCCGGCATAACTAAGGTTCTGTTTAACAAATGACAAGACATCAATTTCCACAAGGTTTGTGGTCCGAGGACTGCACTTAACCAAGTTTCTGTTTGATTCTTAAAAATGATAACTTCAAAAATCAGAGCTACTCATAACTTTGAAATATTAATTGACAAAAGCTCATTTTCATTAATAGTAATACCTTCTAAGATTATTTACATTCCATGGATGTGGTACAATTCGTTCATCTAGGTCAGCTAGCCTATACGACCCTAAGCCTGCTATTGAAACAATGCGATAGGGGCCTTCCCAGTTAGGTCCTAGCTTACCCCAAGCTGGGTTTTTAGAAGTGCCTACAACTTTCCTTAATACAAGATCACCAGGCGCAAGTGGCCTTAGCTTCACGTGGGCATCATATCCTTGTTTTAGCTTCTGCTGATAATAAGCCATTTGGACCATAGCTGCCTCACGCCGTTCCTCAAGTAAATCAAGATCTCTCTCTAGAAGTTCCTTGTTATTCTCTGGGCTAAAAGAACTTGTCTTTAGAGTAGGAAAACCAGATTCCAATGGTATCACCGCCTCGGCTCCATAAGTCATAGAGAATGGCGTTTCTCCAGTGGACCTGCGCGGAGTGGTCCGATACGTCCACAGGACATGAGGGAGCTCTTCTACCCATCTGCCTTTCGCATCATCCAACCTCTTCTTGAGCCCGTTGACTATGACCTTGTTAACGGCCTCAGCCTGCCCATTCCCTCGAGGATAAGCTGGGGTAGAATATCTATTTGTGATACCCATGTCACCACAATATTGCCTAAAGGCGTTGCTGTCAAATTGAACGCCATTGTCTGAGATAAGTGTATGCGGTATACCAAATCTAGTAACAATATTTTTCCATATAAATTTCTTGGAAACAACATCTCGGATATTGGCTAAGGGCTCAGCTTCAACCCATTTAGTGAAATAGTCTGTTCCCACGAGCAGCCATCTTTTGTTGCCAACAGCTCTTGGAAATGGCCCTACAATGTCCAGGCCCCATTGTGCGAAAGGCCAAGGGCTAGAGAGAGGGTTAAGAACCCCTCCAGGTTGGTGGATATTAGGGGCGAACCTCTGACATTGATCACATTTTCTGGCATAGTCCTGAGCCTCCCTCTGCATATTGGGCCACCAATAACCCTGAGTTAGGGCTCTATGGGCTAAGGACCATCCCCCAGTGTGGCTTCCACAAATTCCCTCATGCAATTCCTCCAGTAATGACTCTGTTGATTCAGGGTGTACACACAACAAATACGGTCCTGAAAAGGATCGTTTATATAGCTTCTGGTCCTCGGACAACCAGAAACGCGGCGCCTTTCGACGTACCTTTTCTGCTTCAACTTTGTCTTCGGGAAGGATGTCATTTTTAAGAAAAGATATGATCGAATCCATCCAACTAGGACCAGGCCTTATTAGATGGATGCGAGGTGCGTTAGCAGCTACAAGAGAAGGTTCTACCAGATCCTCAACGAGAATAACCCTTGGTAGACCTTGAGCCGAGGATGTTGCCAACGTAGCCAAAGAATCTGCATGAGTATTTCCACTCCTAGAGACATGAGCTAAGGCAAAAGAGTCGAATTCAGCCTGCCGACGCTTGACCTGGGCCAAATATTCCTGCATTCTGGGATCTCTAGCCTCCATGGTCCCCATGACTTGGCCGACCACTAACTGAGAGTCCGAGAACACATGGATTTCCTTGCCACCCATCTTATGTACCATTTGCATGCCTACCAAGACTGCTTCATACTCGGCCTCATTATTAGTAGCCGAGAAGGCCAATCTCAGAGATTTTTCAAAGACAATTCCTTCTGGGGACATTAGAACAAGTCCAACACCAGACCCTTTTTGATTAGCAGCCCCATCTACATAAACTCTCCAAGCCGAGGGCGATATGGCTGTGATCACACCAACTGATTTTTCACCCATGTGTGCTTCTTTTGAAGTTTCTTCTAACAATGGTTCAGTAAACTCTGCCACCAAATCAGCGAGGACCTGTCCCTTTACCGAAGTGCGAGGTTTGTATTTAACATCAAAGGCTCCCAAAATGGTTCCCCATTTTGCCACCCTGCCAGAATAATCAGCACTACGCAACACAGCCTTGAGAGGCAACTAGGTCAAAACAACCACAGTATGAGATTGGAAATAATGAGGAAGTTTGCGCGTGGCGTGGACTACAACCAGAAGCGCTTTTTCCAAGGGCAAATAGCGCACCTCGGCCTCATTCAAGGACTTACTAACGTAGTAGATCGGTCTCTGCACTCCATTTTCATTCCTTATAAGGACTAGGCTCACCGCGTGAATAGCCACGGCCAGATAAGCGAATAAAACCTCGTCCACCTCAGGGCGAGATAAAATGGGTGGCCGAGAAAGATATTGCTTAAGCTGTTGGAAGGCTAACTCGCAGTCCTCGGTCCATTGAAACCCTTTCCACTTGTTCAACAACTGAAAGAAAGGACGGCACCTGGTCACCGACCGAGAAATAAATCTATTCAACGCAGCAATCATTCCAGTCAATTTCGAATCTCTTTTGGGTTCTGAGGCGGCTGCAAATTCTGAATAGCCTTAACCTGCACTGGGTTTACCTCTATGCCCCTATGAGTGATCATATATCCTAAGAACTTTCCAGATCCCACGCCAAAAGAACACTTGGAGGCGTTAAGGCGCAACTTATACTTCCTCAGCATCTGGAAGGTGTCGGCCAAATCTGTCATGTGCGAAGGTACCGTCTTACTCTTCACCACCATATCATCCACGTATACTTCTATGGTGTTCAAACATTCGGGTCATCATTCTTTGGTAAGTAGCCCCCGTATTTTTTAACCCAAATGGCATGACCTTATAATGATAGTTCCCGGTTGGAGTAATGAAAGCAGTCTTCTCCTGATCTTCTAACGCCAAGGGAATTTGGTGGTAACCCTGGAAGGCGTCCAAAAAACTCATCCGAGGATGTCCGACAGTAGCATCTACCAGTTGATCAATCTGTGGCATTGGGAACGAATCTTTAGGACAGGCCTTGTTCAGATCAGTAAAGTCTACACATACTCTCCAATTGCCGTTCTTCTTCTTAACAACAACAGTATGAGCCAACCATTCAGGGTAGAAAACTTCTTTGATAGCCCCCGCCCTTTTGAGTTTAAGAACCTCTTCCTTCACAGCCTCAGAATGTTCTCGGGAAGATCGCTGAGGTGGCTGCCTCCTCGGAACAATGGCCGGATTGACGTTTAAATGATGACAAATAAAGTTTGGATCTACGCCTGAAGCCTCATAGGGGTCCCACGCAAAGACATCTAAATTATCCTTCAAAAATTTCAACAACTCCATCTTTTCTTGGTGTGGCAATCGTATGCCAACTTGGAAGAACCTCTCTGGATCATCTGTTATTACAAACTTCTCTAACTCCTCACAAACAGCCTCATCTTCTGCCATCGCTCCAGGTGCCTCCGAGCCGTTAATTGCTATGACTCCCGGATGGGCAAGGTTGATGACTCAATTTCGATCGACGAAGCACCGCAGCCGATATGCATTGCCTAGCCACTACCTGGCTGCCGAGGATTTCCTCAACATGCTCCCCCGAGGGGAACTTTACTTTAACATGTAAGGTAGAAGAGACAGCTCCCAAAGCGTGCAGCCATGGCCTGGCGAGGATGGCTGTATATGGAGAGTACGCGTCAACCACAATGAAATCTACCTCAACCGTTTCTGTGCCGGATTGAACAGGTAAACGGATCTGTCCCTTCGGCACAACGGCCCTTCCTTCGAAGCTTATAAGTGGGGAGTCGTAAGGAGTTAAATCTTCCAACTCCAACCTCAGCCCTTTAAATAGATCAGGGTACATGATATCTGCACCGCTGCCCTGATCTATCATCACTCTTCTCACATCATAATTCCCTATCCTGAGGGTAACCACAAGAGCATCGTCATGGGGCTGGATAGTCCCTACTTTATCCTCCTCGGAAAAACCCAAGACAGGTAAAGTACTCTTTAATCTCTTCGGCCTGCTACCCACATCCTCGGCCTGCGGATGGGAAACCGCCATAACCCTAGTGGGACCTGAGCCGGTCCTACCAGGTGCAGCGAAGATAACATTGATTGTTCCCAATGCTGGCCGAGATGAACTGTTCCTCTGGTTGTTTGAACCAACTTGACTGACTTGCCCAGTAGGCTGACACAAGTGCTGCTTTAACTTTCCCTCACCGACGAGCTGCTCTAGATGATTCCATAGGGTCCGACAGTTCTCAGTAGTGTGACCCACATCCTGATGGTACTGACAGAAAAGGTTTTGATTTCTTCTCGCAGGGTCTCCTGACATCTTGCCGGGCCATCTGAAGAAGGGCTCTTTACGAACTTTTTCTAATAACTGATGCACTGGTTCTCGGAACACAGTATTTACACTCGGGGTGCCGCCGAGCCGGATTGTCCGAAGTAATCCCTCCTCGGCTTGTTGTTGTGATATTTGTCCGACCCGAAATCCCTTCTCTCCTGCGGGATAACCTTCTCCTTTCCTTTCCCCGCCGCCGGTCTTCCTCTACCCTTTTATATTCATCAATACGATCCATAAGACGGCGTACGCTGCGAACGGGCTTTTTCGTCAAAGACTTTCTTAGGTCGTGATCAGTAGGGAGGCCCACCTTAAAGGTATTAAGGGCCACCTCATCAAAGTCGCCATCTATTTCATTAAACATCTCCCAAGATCCGTCGGAGTATGCTTTTAGTGTCTCCCCTTCCTTCATGACCATGGATAGCAACGAATCCAATGGCCGAGGGACTCGCTACAAGTAATGAACCGCGAAGCAAATGCCCTAGTTAGTTCCCCAAACGAGCCTACGTACCCCGATTTGAGACCGTTAAACCATCTCATAGCCACAGGTCCCAAGCTGGAGGGGAAAACTTTACACATCAGAGTCTCGTTGTGAGAGTGCACTGCCATCCTTTGGTTGAAGTGACTCACGTGCTCCACCGGATCAGTCCGGCCATTATAGATGGTAAAGGTGGGCTGGGTGAACCTCCGGGAAGCCTCCCTCTCAATCCTCTGTGAAAACGGAGATTTAGAGAGTTGGTGCAACGCCCTACTCATGGTATCGTTGCCTAAGCCCCTAGAACGAAGCTTCTTACGTCTGCGGGTTGGCTGGTCGTCCTCCTCACCAGAGGATGTTGCGCTGGTGGGGGAACATGACCTTGAACCGTACCCAAGTCCCCTATCCTTCTCTGAGGAAGAACTAGACGAGGACGGGGAAACCTTACGTTTAGCACGGCGTAACTTCCTCTTCAAACGATTGATTTCCTTCTGCATGGATTTAGAACCCTCATCGTGGGTAGTGCTACCCCCTTCATGAGTATGGCTAGCCCCTGGGTATTCTGTATGGACGCTTCCCTCACGATCCCTACGATGTTCAAGACGTTCGAAATGATCTTCCGGTTGTGATCCTTGTGACTCTGCATGGTGAGAGCCTAAGCCTGCCATAATATCCCTACCTCTTCTAGACTAGATTCCCACAGACGGCGCCAATTGTAAGTGCACAATTGCACCTGGACCCAAAAACAGTTATGGGCTCAGGCCCAATAAGCCTTAAACAATACGAATTTGTAGAGTGTGGGCTTGAAACCTAGGTTAGAAATGGGTGGGAATTAAATGACAAACCAAAGAGTGCCAGTACTTGGAAACAACAAGGAATATTGTAAATAGGCCTCCTCGGACGTAAGCCGAGAGCTGTTCTTATATTATATCTTTCTCTTTGTCTTTTTTCTTTTTTAGGTTACAAAAAGTCCGTCCCGTTTCTGTTCTAGGTCCTTCCTTAAATACTCCTCTTTTTAATACTTTATACACGTGTTGCCCCAATCCCTCCCTTAGCCAAGATATTTCTTTTCTTAGTGCCTTTGAACAGTAACTAGAAGTTTCCCTTCCACTGTTCAAGTGTCACTTCCCCATTAATGCGGCCAGGGTGGTAGGTGCAGGGTCTTTAATGTGGAGGTAGCAGCCTTTACCTTTGACATTTTTCCAACATCGGTGCTTCTAGGACATTCAAGGGTTCACCCCCTTTAACCATTGGTCTTGACCGCGTCATTCCCTAACCTTTACCATGAAGTCCCGGGTTCTCTGGTGCCAGTCCGAGGGGAAAAACATCCTTGGCTGGATCCTCGGGTCCTCGGCGTATGGGCCGACCCGAAGTAATAACAAGCCCTAAACTCAAGAGCAGGTCGGCCTTCCTTAGCAAGACCTAACGGCCCATATTCCTTTCAAGATCTTTTTACTCCCCACATATATATATAAAGATAAATCACTCCACAGTTTACACTCTAAATGCTAATTACTATTTTAAATATTCATAATCCAATTAATAATATAAAATTTACAAAAGCAAAAAAAAAAAAAAAATTACCTAGTACTTAGTTTCCTGAAAGTAAAGTACCTAATAAAAAAAAAGATAAATCACTCTACAGTCCAAACTCTAAATACTAATAACTATCTAAAATATTTATTATCCAACTAATAATATAATTTGTTTTTAAAAGTAAAAAACAAATTTCCAGTACATGTATTATTGAAAGTAAAGTATCATATAAAAAGAAAAAGATAAAGATAAATCACTCCATAATCCACACTCTAAATACTAACTACTATTTTAAATATTTATAATCCACTTAATAACATAAAATTTACCAAAAAAAAAGTGAAAAAAAAAAATTTATCCAGTACTTGATTTCTTGAAAGTAAAGTACCATACAAAAAGAAAAAATAAATAAATCACTACACAGTCCACACTTCAAATTCAAATTACTACATTAAATATTTATAATTCACTTAATAATATAAAATTTACAAAAGAAAAAAAAAGTAAAAAAAAAATACACAGTACTTGATTTATTGAAAATAAAGTACCATATAAAAAGAAAAAGAAAAAGATAAATCACTCCATAGTCCACATTCTAAATACTAACTACTATTTTAAATATTTATAATCAACTTAATAATATAAAATTTACCCAAGAAAAAAAAAAGTGAAAAAAAAAATTTATTCAGTACTTGATTTCTTGAATGTAAACTACCATACAAAAAGAAAAAAAAAGATAAATCACTACACGATCCACGCTTTAAATACTAATTACTATCTTAAATATTTATAAATCACTTAATAATATACAATTTACAACCAAAAAAATGTGAATTTGTTTTCTTAACCTAGTACTTGATTTCTTGAAAGTAAAGTACTAGACAAAAAGAAAAATAAAAGAGAAAAGATAAAGATAAATCATTTCACAGTCCACATTCTAAATACTAATAACTATCTTAAATATATATAATCCACTTAATAATATAAAATTTACAAAAGAAAAAAAAATCCGTATACTTTATTTCTTTAGAGTAAAGTACCATAAATAAAGAAAAAAGAAAAATCACTCCATAGTCCATACTCTACATACCAATTACTATCTTAAATATTTATAATCCACTTAATAATATAAAACTTACAAAAGAAAAAAAAAAGTGAAAAAAAAATTTGTCTAGTACTTGATTTCTTGAAAGTAAAGTATCATACCAAAAGAAAAAAAAAAAGACAAAGAGAAATCATTCCACAGTCTTCACTCTAAATACTAATTACTATCTTAAATATTTATAATTTACTTAATAATATAAAATTCACAAAAGAAGAAAAAAGCAAAATAAAAATAAAAATACCTAGTACTTGATTTTTTGAAAGTAAAGTACCATACAAAAAGAAAAAGATAAAAAAAAATAAAAGATAAATTATTCTACCGTCCAAACTCTAAATGCTATTAACTATCTTAAATATTTATTATCCACTTAATTAAAAAAGAAAAACAGGGAAAAAAAATTTATCCAGTATTTGATTTATTGATAGTAAAGTACCATATAAAAAGAAAAAGAAAAGATAAAGATAAATCACTCCATAGTCCACACTCTAAATACTATCTACTATCTTAAATATTTATAATCCACTTAATAATATAAAATTTACAAAAAAAAAAAATTTATCTAGTACTTGATTTCTTGAAAGTAAGGTACCATACCAAACGAAAAAAAAGATAAAGATAAATCATTCCACAGTCCACATTCTAAATACTAATTACTATATTAAATATTTATAATCCACTTAATTATATAAAATTTATAGAAGCAATAAAAAAGCCAAAAAAAAAAAAAACCTAATACTTGATTTCTTGAAAGTAAAGTACCTTATAAAAAGAAAAAGATAAAAAGGTAAATCACTCTACAGCCCAAACTCTAAATACTAATAACTATCTTAAATATTTATTATCCACTTAATAATATAAAATTTAAAAAAAAGTAAAAAAAAAATTCATTGTACTTGATTTATTGAAAGTAATGTACCATATGAAAAGAAAAAGAAAAAGAGAAAGAAAAAGAAAAAGAAATGATAAAGATAAATTACTCCATAGTCCACACTTTAAATTCTAACTACTATCTTAAATATTTATAATCCACTTAATAATATAAAATTTACAAAAAAAAGTGAAAAAACAAATTTTATCTAGTACTTGATTTCTTGAAAGTAAAGTACCATACAAAAAGAAAAAAAAAACTCAATCATTACACACCCCGCACTTTAAATACTAATTACTATTTTAAATATTTATAATTTACTTAATAATATACAATTTACAAAAGAAAAAAAAATGAAAAAAAAAATTTACCTAGCACTTGATTTCTTGAAAGTAAAGTACCACATAAAAAGAAAAAGAAAAGAGAAAAGATAAAGATAAAGATAAAGATAAATCTTTCCACAATCCAAATTCTAAATACTAATAATTATCTTAAATATTTATAATCCACTTAATAATATAAAATTTACAAAAGGAAAAAAATTCTCAATACTTTATTTCTTTAAAGTAAAGTACCATACATAAAGAAAAAAGAAAAATCACTCCATAGTCCATACTCTAAATACTAATTATTATCTTAAATATTTTTAATCCACTTAATAATATAAAATTTACAAAATAACAAAAAAGTGAAAAAAATTATCCAGTACTTGATTTCTTGAAATTAAAGTACTATACCAAAAGAAAATAAAAAGATAAAGATAAATTACTCCATAGTCCACACTCTAAATACTAATTACTATCTTAAATATTTATAATCCACTTAATAATATTAAATTTACAAAATTTAAAAAAAAAATGCAAAAAAAAAAAAAAATTTACCTTGTACTTGATTTCTTGAAAGTAAAGTACTATACAAAATGAAAAAGATAAAAGTTAAATTAGTTTACAGTCTAAACTTTAAATACTAATAACTATCTTAAATATTTATTATCCACTTAATAATATAAAATTTACAAAAGAAAAAAAAAAGGAAAAAAAAAATTTACCCAGTACTTGATTTATTGAAAGTAAAGTACCATATAAAAAAAAACAAAAGATAAAGATAAATCACTCTATAATTCACACTTTAAATACTAGCTACTATCTTAAATATTTGTAATCCACTTAATAATAGTTAATTTACAAAGGAAAAAAAAAGTGAGAAAAAAAATTATCCAGTACTTCATTTCTTGAAAGTAAAGTACCCTACAAAAAGAAAAAAAAAAAAAAAAAGAGACAGAGATAATACATAAATCGTCCTCGGCTTACGTCCGAGGAGGTTCCTTTATCATATTTGTTTATTGTTCGCAAATATTGTAACATTCTAGTCTGTTTATCAAGTTTCCAACACCACTAAATTAGATTTCGAATCCACACTCTACAAATTTTATTGTTTAAGGCTCATTGGGCTTGAGCCCACATTTGTTTTTGGGTCCAGGCGCAACTGTACACTTACAATTGGCGCCGTCTGTGGGAAGTCTAGGGTGGGAGGAGTTGGAACACCATGACAGGCTTAGGTTCACACTATGCAGAGTCTCAGGGATCGTAACCTGAGGATCTTTTCAAGCGTCTTGAACGCCGGAGGGATCGAGAGGGAAGCGTTCACACCGAATATCCTAGAGCGAGTCATACCCACGGTGGAGGCAGTACCACCCATAAAGATGGTGCCAAGGCCATGCAGAAGGAGATTAATCACCTTAAGAAGAAGCTGCGCCGCGTCAGACGGAGGCGTGCGTCATCCTTATCTAATCCTTCGTCGGGGGAATCCCGGGGAAGTAGTTATAGTTCAAGGTCATGGTCGCCCCCCAACAAAACATCCTCTTGTGAAGAGGATGACCCACCAGGTCGTAGGCACAGGAAGCTCCCCTCCAGGGGCTTAAGGAACGGTGCTATGAGTCGGGCGTTGCACCAACTCTCCAAATCGCCATTCTCACGCAGGATTGAGAATGGGAGGCTCCCCAGGAGGTTCACCCAGCCCACCTTCACCATTTATAACGGCCGGACTGATCCGGTGGAATATGTGAGCCACTTTAACTAGAGAATGGCGGTGCATTCTCACAATGAGACCCTGATGTGCAAAGTCTTCCCTTCTAGCTTGGGACCTGTTGCTATGAGGTGGTTCAACAGTCTTAAATCGGGGTCTGTAAGTTCGTTCGGGGAACTGACTAGAGCATTTGCTTCACGGTTTATTACATGTAGTAGAGTTCCTCGACCTTTGGACTCACTGTTATCTATGGCTATGAAGGAGGGCGAGATATTGAAAGCATACTCCGACAGGTATTGGGACATGTTTAACGAGATAGATGGTGATTTTGACGAGGTGACGATCAATACCTTTAAAGTAGGCCTTCCTACTGATCATGACTTGAGGAAGCCTTTGACCAAAAAACCCGTACGGAGTGTATGTCGCCTCATGGACCATATTGACGAATACAAAAGGGTCGAGGAAGACCAACAACAGGGAAAGGGTAAGGCGAAGGTTATCCCGCAAGAGAGAAGGGATTTCAGGTTGGACAAATATCACAACAACAAGCCGAGGAGAGATTACTCCGGGCAGACTAGCTCGACAGCACCTCAGACTGTTAATACTGTATTCTGAGAACCGGTGCACCAGCTACTGGAGAAGGTCCGTAAGGAATCCTACTTCAAATGGCCCAGTCAAATGGCGGGGGATCCTGCCAGGAGGAATCAGAATCTCTTTTGTCAGTATCATCAAGACGTGGGTCATACTACCGAGAACTGTCGGACCCTCTAAAACCACTTGGAGCAGCTTGTTAGTGAAGGAAAATTAAAGTAGCACTTGTATCAACCTAATGGGTAAGGCAGTCAATCCGGCTTGAATAATCAGAGGAATAATTCATCTCGGCCGTCCTTGGGAACGATCAACGTTATCTTCGCTGCGCCTGGCAGGACCGGCTCATGTCCCACCAGGGTGATGGCAGTTTCGCACTCCCAAGCCGATGAGGCGGGCTCCAAGCCGAAGAGATTGAAGGTGAATGTGCCTGTCTTGGGATTTTCAGAGGAGGATAAGGTTGGGACTATCCAACCCCATGACGACGCCCTGGTGGTCACTCTGAGGATAGGGAATTATGATGTAAAAAGGGTGATGATTGATGAAGGCAGCGGCGCGGATATCATGTATCCTGATTTATTCAAGGGGTTGAGGTTGAAATTGGAAGATCTCACTCCTTATGACTCGCCACTCATAAGCTTTGAAGGTAAAACCGTCGTACCAAAGGGACAGATTCGGTTGCCGGTGCAATCTGGCTCGGAAACAGTTGAGGTGGATTTTATCGTGGTCGACGCATATTCCCCATACACAGCCATCCTTGCCAGGCCCTGCCTGCATGCTCTGGGTGATGTCTCCTCCACCTTGCACGTTAAGGTTAAGTTCCCTTCGGGGGAGTACATTGAAAAGATTCTCGACAGCCAATTGGTGGCCAGGCAATGCATATCGGCTGCAGTGTTGCGTTAGGCCGGAACACAATCCTTGACCTCGGCCATGAAAGACTTATAGCAATTAACGACTCTAGATGCGCCCGACGTGGTGACAGTAGAGGAGGCCATATGCGAAGACCTGGAGAAGTTTCTGATAGCGGATGATCCTGAAAGGTTCTTTCAAGTTGGCGTACGTTTACCATGTCAAGAAAAGAGGGAGTTGCTAGAGTTTTTGAAGGATAACGTTGATGTCTTTGCGTGGGATCCCTATAAGGCTCCAGGGGTATACCCAAACTTCATTTGTCATCATTTGAACGTCAATCCAGCTATTCTTCCTAGAAGGCAGCCCCTCGGCGTTCCTCCAAGGAGCACTCTGAAGCCGTTAAAGAAGAGGTGCTCAAGCTCAAGAGGGCTGGGGCTATTAAATAAATTTTCTACCTAGAATGGTTGGCTTACACGGTCGTGGTAAAAAAGAAGAGTGAAAAGTGGAGAGTATGCGTGGATTTCACGGATTTAAACAAAGCCTGCCTAAAGGATTCATTCCCAATGCCACGCATCGATCAGCTTGTGGATGCCACGGTCGGACATCCTCGGATGAGCTTTTTGGATGCCTTCTAGGGTTATCACCAAATTCCATCGGCGGTGGAGGATCAAGAGAAAACTGCTTTTATTACTCCAACAGGGAATTATCACTATAAAGTGATGCCGTTCGGATTGAAGAATGCTGGGGCTACCTACCAAAGGATGATGACCAGAATGTTTGAATTGCAACTTGGGAAGACCATTGAGGTATACGTGGATGATATGGTGGTGAAGAGTAAAACAATACCTTCACACGTGAAGGATTTGGACGACACCTTTCAAGTGCTTAGAAAGTACAAGTTGCGCCTTAACGCCTCAAAGTGCTCTTTTGGTGTGGGTTTAGGAAAGTTCCTAGGTTACATGGTTACTCATAAATGGATAGAAGTGAATCCGGCACAGGTCAGAGCTATTCAAGGCTTACAGCCACCTCGGAATCCAAAGGAAGTTCAGAAATTGACCGGAATGATCGCTGCTCTCAGCAAGTTCGTCTCTAGGTCAACTGACAGATGCAGGCCTTTCTTCCAACTTTTGAATAAATGGAAAGGGTTCCAATGGTCCGAGGACTGCGTGGTAGCCTTCCAACAGCTTAAACAGTATCTTTCCCGGCCACCCATTATGTCTCGGCTTGAGGTAGACGAGGTCCTGTTTGCGTATTTGGCAGTGGCCGTCCATGCAGTCAGTCTGGTCCTTATAAGGGACGACGGTGGGGTGCAAAGACCGGTCTACTATGTCAGTAAGTCTTTGAATGAGGCCGAGGTGCGTTACCTACTTTTGGAGAAAGCACTTCTAGCCGTAGTTCATGCCACGCGGAAGCTCCTTCACTGTTTCCAGTCCCACACCATTGTAGTTTTGACCCAACTGCCCCTTAAGTCGGTGTTACGCAGCGCCGACTACTCTGAAAGGGTGGCTAAATAGGGAACTATTTTAGGAGCCTTTGATATCAAATACATGCCGCGCACTTCGGTGAGGGGCCAAGTTCTTGCAGATTTGGTGGCGGAGTTTGCAGAACCATTGTTGGAAGAGACTGTGAAGGAATTTCACATGGATGAAAAATCAGTTGGCATGATCACGAGCACAGGACCTCCCACTTGGGAAGTGTCCGTTGATGGGGCAGCTAACCAGAGAGGGTCTAGCATCGGACTTGTCCTGGTATCTCTCGAGGGAATTGTCTTTGAAAAATCTCTGAGGTTGGCGTTCTTGGCTACTAATAATGAGGCTGAGTACGAAGCAGTCTTGGTCGGCATGAACATGGTACATAGGATGGGCGGAAAGGGAGTTCACATGCTCTCAGATTCTCAGTTAGTGGTCGGCTAGGTGACAGGAACCATGGAGGCCAGGGATCCAAGAATGCAAGAATACTTGACCCAGGTCAAATGTTTACAATCTAAATTTGATTCCTTTATCCTGTCTCACGTTTCTAGAAGTGGAAATACACATGTAGACTCTTTGGCTACCTTAGCGACATCCTCGGCTCAGGGTTTGCCTAGGATTATCCTTGTTGAAGATTTGCTAGAGCCAGCTCTTACCACTGTTAGTGCAGCCCGGATCCATTTAATAAGGCCCGGACCTAGTTAGATCGACCCTGTGATATCTTTTTTGAAAAACGACATTCTTCCCGAGGACAAGTCTGAAGCAAATAAGATCCGTCAAAAGGCACCGCGTTTCTAGTTGTCCAAGGATCAGAAATTGTATAAACGATCCTTCTCTGGACCATATTTGTTATGCGTGCACCCCGAATCAACAGAGGCGCTTTTGGAAGAACTGCATAAGGGAATTTGTGGGAGCCATACTAGGGGAAGGTCCCTAGCTCATAGGGCCCTGACTCAAGGATATTGGTGGCCTAATATGCAGAGGGAAGCTCAGGACTATGCAAGAAAGTGTGACCAATGCCAGAAGTTCGCTCCTAACATTCATCAGCTTGGAGGAGTCCTTAATCCTCTCTCCAGTCCTTGGCCTTTCGCTCAATGGGGGTTGGACATAGTAGGACCATTTTCAAGGGCTGTAGGAAACAAAAGGTGGCTGCTCGTGGGGACTGACTACTTCACTAAATGGGTCGAGGCTGAGCCCTTAGCAAATATTAGGGACGTCGATTCTAAGAAGTTTATTTGGAAGAACATCATCACTAGATTTGGGGTACCACACACACTCATTTCGGACAATGGCGTTCAATTTGATAGTAGAGCTTTTAGGAAATACTGTGGTGACATGGGCATCATAAATAGATACTCCACCCCAGCTTATCCTTAGGGAAATGGGTAAGCCGAGGCCGTTAACAAGGTCATAATCAGCGGACTCAAGAAAAGGCTGGACGATGTGAAGGGTAGATGGGTAGAAGAACTACCACATGTTTTATGGACGTATCGAACTACGCCGCGTAGATCCACTGGAGAAACGCCATTCTCTATGACTTATAGAGCCGAGGCAGTGATACCTTTAGAATCTGGTTTCCACACGCTAAGGACGAGTTCTTTTAGCCCAGAAAATAACAACGGCCTCCTGGAGAAAGGCCTGAATTTAGTTGAGGAACGGCGAGAGGCAGCTATGGTCTAAATGGCTTATTATCAGCAGAAGCTTAAACGAGGGTATGATGCCCATGTGAAGCTAAGGCCACTCGCACCTGGGGATCTGGTACTGAGAAAAGTTGTGGGTACTACTAGAAACCCAGCTTGGGGTAAGCTAGGACCAAACTGGGAAGGACCATATCAGATTATTTTTGTAGCAGGCATAGGGTCATATCGACAGAGATAATACATAAATCGTCCTCGGCTTACGTCCGAGGAGATTCCTTTGTCATATTTGTTTATTGTTCGCAAATACTGTAACATTCTAGTCTGTTTATCAAACTTCCAACACCACTAAATTAGATTTCGAATTCATACTCTACAAATTTTATTGTTTAAGGCTCATTGGGCCTGAGCCCACGTTTGTTTTTAGGTCCAGGCGCAACTGTGCACTTACATCACTCAATAGTCTTGAAAGTAAAGTAACATACAAAAAGAAAGAAAAAAAGATAAAGATAAATCACTCCATGGTCCATACTTTAAATACTAATTACTATCTTAAATATTTATAATCCACTTAATAATATAAAATTTACATAAAAAAAAAGTGAAAAAAATGTACTCAATACTTGATTTCTTGAAATTAAAGTACCATACAAAAAGAAAAAAGAAGAAGATAAAGATAAATCACTCTATAGTCTACACTCTAAATACTAATTACAATTTTAAATATTTATAATCCATTTAATAATATAAAATTTACAAAAGAAAAAATAATGTGAAAAAAAATTTACCCAGTACTTTATTTCTTGAAAGTGAAATATCATACAAAAATAAAATGTTACATAAAAAATTTATCATGAAATTTTATAACTGCTTAAACCTTAAAATTGTTTAATTTTTATTTATTTATTTATTTTATAGATAGATGACGAAGGAGGGAGAAAATGTGGTTCAAACTTCAAACTCTAAAGATAGAGTGTAACAACAAAGAATAAGTCCATATATATAAACACGGAGATTTTATGTGAGTATGTATGAAGTTCAGCCAAGTGGCACATTTTATGTAAAGAGAATTGATATACTTTTAAGTGTCACATCCGAGATAAGAACAAATTAAATATTGATTTTTTTGTTTAATATTTCAAGACTTTTTATAAGTAAAAAATAAATATCTTTTGTATCATTTGGTTCAATGTTTCAAGACTTTTCATCCCTTGCACACACAAAAAACTCTTTACATTTTAACTTATCATTTTCATCTCTTGCACTTCTACCCCTTTATATATTCCTACCCATAGCATTTCATCCCATCTTAAATACACACAACCCAAAAATGATTTCATTTACCTTCAATCTTTTGATGACACCTACCTAGCTGTAACATTGTTGTCTCATCTAATCCTAACTCATATAAATTGGTTATAACCGAGGAAGGTGGGCTTGCATTTTATATTGAGTGACATAAAAATTACGATTTTGATGTTAAGGTTGGACGTTGTGGATTTGTAAGTTTTGTAAATGATATGATTAACTATGGATGTTTGTGATGTGTATATTGTTTTAGAATTAAGAAGAAAAAGAAAGACATATTCTATATCAACTTTTATTCTACAATATTCCTTCAAAATTGTTTCATTTATTTCTCATTACTTCAATTGAATAATTATAATGGATATATGTGTGCAATTTATAATTGTTCCAAACAGTAGAGTGAGAGAGCTACCCAAGTTCAAACTCACTCGATTGAAAATCCAAGTGAGTTTCAAAAGAAACTTTCTACCATAATTGATTTTTACAAGTTGTCATTTCACTCAAAATCCACGGGATACTTTTGCTCAAGCGAAATTCTGGGGGTGATTGATAATGTTGTTCTAGTAATATTGTTTGTATTTTTTAAAACTACATGTAAGTGAAAAAGTGTGTGAAAATACTTATAATATTATTTAAAAACTAAAAATCATTGTTTAAACTAACTTGCCAAACACTCCCCTAGCTTCTGCAACTCTAGCCTCTAAATTCTCTCTTCTCCAACACAAGGAAAAATTTGCAATTTACCACCCAAAAAAAAAAAAAAAGACCCATAAGAAGCCCACAGTAGAAATCCTAGCACATACTATCACACTCAAGACCAAAAATCTGGAGGCTGCAAGCCTGCAAGTATAGAATATTCCTCGATCCGTAAATTTACACTAAGTGTGAGGACAAATATGTATCTACACAACTTGCTCTAAAGGGTCACAAGAACTCAAACAAAAATTGGTGGATGCAGTTGATTTTGGATAACGTGGCCCAATCCTCCAATAGCATGCATTCCATTTCCATGTAAGCAAATCTAACTCCAACAGTAGCTTTGCACCTCCCTTATAGCCCTTCACATGAGACCTCACCATTTAACAAAATTCCAATTCTCTCCTTGAGTCTTGGAGGAAAAATGGCAGTGGCTGCCGATGGCCGGATTTCCCTCTCAGTTGCCGGACAGTTACGTGGCGCGACAAGGCTGGCCGGGAGGAACTGGGGGCTTGTGAAGTTTTGTGATGGAGAAATGATGGGAAAGAAGCTGAAGCTGACACAACAAGTTCAGCAAGGAAGTGGTGGCAATAAGAATGTTAGGAGACATGTTTCTATGTCTCTTACTGCTGATGTAGTTGGGGAGTTCAAGGTGAGCAATCTGAATACACACCAAAGTGTGTGCTTTAGCTCATGGTACATACAAAGTTACAAATATGCAAAGTATAACATTTTTGAGTAGCTAATTTGTTGCAATAGTAGAAATGGTATATCACACAACTTTGGTATATTTTCGTATGTTTTGTAATTTAAATTCAACCATGCAATTACATTAACAATGAATTGTATGGTTGAATTTATTTTTCATTGGAGAAGATATCAGTGTTTGTGCTATATTGATCAATACAATCATGTAATTGAATTGAATTGAATTGAGAAATCTAAGAAGTTTGTCAAATGCAGATATAGTTCCTTTTGTATTCAATAGAGCCTGTTTAGTTTTTCAAAATTTTGAACGTTTGCATTATCTGAGTATATTCAACTAGTGGCTCTCGGAGTTTGAATTATGGGGGTGTTATGTGGTGATGCACCAGGCCAATGTTCATGACATATCAGCCCCATCTCTGTTCAGCTGCAGGCCTGCGCTGAAAAGAGTTTGGGCTTGATATTTGCTTGAGTTTGACTAAACCCAAGCCCATGATCCACTGTGATCCAGTTAGAATCCACAATCTGCAAACTGTTTATTTCTGAAAGAAAAAGAAAAAACCAAGAACTTTGGGCCCAGGATTAAATTTGTAATCAACAACTGTAGTTCTCTGCTATCTATAAGGGGTAAAAAAAAAAAAAAAAAATCATTTTTGGAATAGATTTTCTATATGATTGTATAGCGCAGCCCAGCATTGCTGTCCAGACATTTTTTTTAAGGCCATGGCCCAAGACACAGAAAATACTTTTTCCATAAATGGGCCATCTTAATATGTCCAGCAATGTTGTTTGGTAAGCCTTGAAAGTGTTACTGTATACTGATAGACCCAAGTGATAAATCTACATTATTAATTAACTATTGGGTCACAATGTCACATATGATATGGTCCACTATATGATCTAAAATAACAGTCCACAATGTGGGGTCGAATATTGCAGTTGAGGGACCTAGAGATGGAAAGGCGGGACCCACGGACGGTTGTGGCAATCATACTCGGAGGAGGTGCTGGTACTCGTCTTTTCCCACTCACTAAACGCCGTGCCAAACCTGCTGTAAGTCTTTATTTTTGCACATTTTTCATGCATGTATTGCTCATCAAGGCCTTATTATTATGAAGCTCCAATAAGTGCTTGGCTTGTGTTACATGTCACTTTCGTGTCGGGTCTAGTGCATTGAAACATTGTATGCAAGTGAATCTATCCAATATATATACACACTTGGTTTATGTTTCTTAAATTTCATGAGGCCTCTAAGTTCATACTTGTGAGGGGCACATTGGTTAGTCATTTAATTTGTTATATCCTATTGTAGGTTCCAATTGGAGGGTCTTACAGGCTCATTGATGTGCCAATGAGCAACTGCATCAATAGTGGGATCAACAAAGTGTACATTCTCACTCAGTTCAACTCAGCATCACTTAACAGGCATCTTGCACGAGCTTACAACTTTGGCAGTGGAATCACCTTTGGAGACGGCTATGTTGAGGTACATTTGAGACTTGATAATCACGCTTACCTCTCCATGTGCGTACATAGTTATTGAATAATGGTTAAATAATTAAATTAACAATTTTGTTACACTTTAAGCTTTTGAGATAAACAATAATTTATTATGGTATTAGAACAAGTGGTGCTATGTTTAAACTTTAAACAATACTAGTTAAATGATTTCTAAAGATGGTAAATGTAAGGACACACACTAGCTCGGTGGTGTTTAGAATGAACAACGTTACATTTGAAAAGTACTATGGAATGGAAGAAAACTCTAATAGGTTGTTTTGTTCAATGGCAGGTTCTTGCAGCAACTCAAACTCCAGGAGAGGCTGGTAAAAAGTGGTTTCAGGGCACAGCAGATGCTGTAAGACAGTTCCATTGGCTTTTTGAGGTAATTGATATTCTCATTTAATTAGGATGACAAGATTTTTGAAATGCTATTCCATGTAAGATATATATTTTAAGCTATTTGGACAACTTTACTATTGCAAATTTGCTATTGTATACTGGGTTGTCTATAGGGACGAATCAATTTTGAAGATAGACTCATTTGACATATGAGATAGTCCTCCTTATTTTGGTTCAATTTGCAAATTTGAGAAGCTCTCTTCATTACTTTCTCTCTTAGCTAGAGTCAATATTCGGTACATAAATATCCAACCCAGGGACTCACTGATAACCTCTCTTCATAATGGGCATTGTTAGTCTCAGCTTTCGATTAGTATTTGGAATATAGTAAATATAATTTCTTATTCATCAAAAAGAATGTTCTGATGTCAATGGATACACTGAAACAATTGGAAGACACATGAAAGCGAAATATATATATATATATATATATATATAGAAGGTTTTAGTCATCTACAATTAAGCAGATGTACTTGTCGTTGAAAACTTAATCAGCATAGAATGCGAGTAAGGCTTTCCTTTCCTCACAATCTGTGAAGGGAAATTGGGGTGATTCACTGCATCAGGGAAACCTTGAGTCTCCAAACATAGTCCTGCATGGGGTTTATAGATGTATCCACCTTTTCCCTTAAAATCCTTATTCCAGTTGCTTGTGAAGAATTGCATGCCTGGAGCAGTTGTTGACAACTCCAATACCCTTCCTGACTTCTTATGGTGCACCACTGCTGCGCGCCTCAGTTTATTGCCCTTGCCACCATTAAGCACATAGTTAATATCATAACCATTAGGCAGCTTCTTGATCCTGCTTCCAATGGTGTGGGGCTTGAGGAAATCATATGGTGTTCCAGTTGCTGGCACAATTTTGCCAGTGGGAATAAGCTGGCGATCAACAGGCGTGATGTGGGAGCCAAATATCTGGATTTTATGAGACAGGATATCGCCGCTGTTGTGGCCACCTAGGTTCCAGTAAGTGTGTTGGGCTAGATTCACTGGTGTAGGCTTGTTTAGAGCATTGGCTTTCAATGTTACTATCATTGTATCATGTCCAACGAGCATGTAGTAGAGCATTGGCTTTCAATGTTACTATCATTGTATCATGTCCAACGAGCATGTAGTTCACATTGACAACGAGATCACCTGGAAATCCTTGCTCGCCATCAAAACTTCAATAGGAGAACTGAATGTAGGGATGACTTCCTTCTTTTTGATGCCTGACCACTCTCCAAACAACACGACTGAATCCTCTAGAGCCACCGTGAATTGTGTTGTGTCCTTCATTAGCAACTAGTTTATGCAACTTCCCATTTAAAGTAAACTGAGCACCTTTGATTCTATTAGCAACCCGTCCAACAATTGCACCAAAAGGTGAGGAGCTATTGATGTAATCCTTAATTGAATCATATCCAAGAACAACATCAGCCGTTTGTCAATTTTTGTCAGGAACAATAAGGGAGACAAGGGATGCACCCCAATTAGTGAACTTTGCAGAGATATTTCCATTCTTGAGCTCATATACCCCAATTTTTTCCTGCACTCTATGACAATCAACAACCCCTAAAGCAAATAGGATAATGAAACAAAACAGAACAGAGATCTTGGCCATCTTTTAATCAAGATAAGACCAAAGATATGTTCTTTTTTTTTTTTTTTTGGTTATAAGAGACCAAAGATCTATTTTGATGAATGTTCGAGTGGAAAATGGTTCATATATAATAGTCCAGGAGATTAGTAAGTGAAGATTGAAACTGACAATGAATTAAATAGGTTTTGGAGGTTATAAAGAGAGAGAGAGAGAGAGAGAGAGAGAGAGAGAGAGAGAGAGAGAGAGAGAGAGAAACGTTTTGGTTAATTAAAAAACTTATAAGTTTCTTTACGTTTGTATTGTGGAGGAAATTTATGTTGCATTAATACCTTTCCATTAGTGCCTAGAGATTACCTGCGGTTGATATTGGTAGAAACCTTAAATCCCATTATATATATAAGGCTGCATTTAAACGACCGATAATTGGATGGAAACATTGGTGTCTACATTGCATTTTGAATTAAAAAATTCATTCCCCAACTTCACTGACCATCCATGAAAAAATAAATATGGATGCTGGACCGTCTAAAGGGTATGGTGATATTTAATATGGATTCTATGCAATAGGATGCAAGAAGTAAGGCGATTGAGGATGTGCTGATTCTCTCAGGGGATCACTTATATCGGATGGATTATATGGACTTTATTCAAGTAAGGCACTGAATGAAGTTCGCTTGAAAAGTGTTTTTGTTTTTCACTCTTTCAGTTGATGTATTCTTCTTCTACATTATGAATTATCTCTTCATTTTCAGAATCATCGGCAGAGTGGTGCAGATATCACCATCTCTTCTCTACCAATGGATGACAGGTATATTATTGTTCATCAAAGTTTCCGAAGTCGGGTGACTTAGACATGTATAGCTGACCACATAACCCCATAAAACTGGTTGGTCCTTTCTGATTAATGACACTCAGCTAGTATAGATGCATAGGCAGAGGTATTGAGCAGTTCAGGTTTTGCATATTTTCTCACATAAACTTTTATTATTGCTGCCATTAATCCCAGAACTTGGCATTTTAATGTTTCTCTCCCAGTTCACAATAACTATGCCTTGCCTTTAATTATGATAATTTTTTCTGCTTTATTGATAGTCGTGCCTCAGACTTTGGTCTAATGAAGATAGACAACAAAGGAAGAATCCTTTCATTCAGTGAAAAACCTAAGGGACAGGATCTGAAGGCAATGGTAATCCCTCTTTCTGAATCATGGTAATAATTAAAATTATGATATCATGTCAACTTTAAATGGTATTAGGAACTTGAGTATTGTGCTGACTCCATTATATGCTTCAGGCGGTAGATACAACAGTTTTGGGACTTTCGAAGGATGAAGCTCAAAAGAAACCATACATTGCTTCCATGGGAGTCTATGTCTTCAAGAAGGAGATTCTTCTGAATCTTTTGAGGTATTGAGCTCTATGGAATTATTAATTTATGAATTCTATGTGATAGAAGTGATTCCTTAGGCTAGTTTCACCTCAATGTCCCCTCTCTCCCTCACATGCACAAAAGATTTCATGTCAAACACAAATTTAGAAACACTTATTGCTATATTATTCTTGAGTCAGGTGGAGATTTCCGACTGCAAATGACTTTGGTTCAGAGATAATTCCTGCCTCAGCCTCAGAATTCTTCATAAAGGTCTTTATATAATCTTTTTTTTTGAGTGCTCAAAACCTGTCTTTCCATGAACTAGCTGGCTCGTGGAGTGTATCATACACACACACATACATGCAGAGAACAATTATTATCTACTAAATATTCTGAACCTCGTGTAGAATGTCTACTTGATATTCCTTTTTATAATATTTAGTATTTTTTTTCACAGGCTTATCTTTTCAATGATTATTGGGAAGACATAGGGACCATCAGATCTTTCTTTGAAGCAAACCTTGCCCTCACTCAGCATGTAAGTACTATATCTCACTCCTATGCTAGCCTTTTAGAGCTCATCATGTAGGATGCTTAAGAAAGCAAAGAGACATGCAGTCTACATGAACAAAAGTCAAATTATTTCAAATTGGTACTTCAAGCTATAATAGATATTAATTGCTCAACACAGTATGCAACAATGACCATGTTCAATGGGGTGGGGGGGGGGGGGGGGAGAATTATGTAATTCTTGCTATGTTGCTCATTTCTTTCATATTGATTGTCAAATGAGGTAAAGAACTAGGGTAAAACTTAGGTACAAACACAGTTGCGTTGACTAATAAAGTACAAACAATGTTATCTTTTTAAAGGACAATTAAATTCAATGCAGCTTTGCATTTGAATTTAATTGGGGAACCTTATATACTACACCTAAGGAATTCTACTAAGTTTTACCCAATGAAATATATTTGTCAAAGTATAATTCAACGCTAATTTTCAAATTGGTTGTACTATCACGACCCTCCCTAACCTGTAATGACTTATTCTCTAAGAGAACTACTCTTCTGATTGTTTTCATGTTAATTGCAATTAGCCATTATTGATGGTCTCATGTTTAAACAAAAATGCTTCAAGTGTCACATAGTACCTTTTTTTGTACTTTTCAGCCACCAAGGTTTAGTTTTTATGATGCAGCAAAGCCAATGTTTACATCAAGAAGAAACTTACCACCAACAAAAATTGATAGTAGCAAGGTAAGTAAATCGCTGCCTTTAATTTGCTCTTAAAGCTTTCAAATTGAGAAAATTATAACTTTGAGCATTGCTCACAATGTTTTTGCTATTTTATGAGCTAAGTTTTTAAAGCTGCATTAAGACACAAATGACATTGATAAAAAAACCAATATGTTCTTCTAAGTGAGGAATCTACATATAATGGGCATTGTTTTCAGGCAGTCAAGCATATAAAACTTTTTTCTTTCAATTTCTGTTTCTAGCTTTATCTTTCACCTGCTTCTAGTTCTTGAAGTATAACACAACTGCTATATCTTATTCAGATAGTTGATTCAATCATATCACATGGAAGTTTCTTAACTAATTGCTTCATAGAGCATAGCGTTGTTGGTATCAGATCCCGAATTAGCTCTAATGTTCACTTAAAGGTATGACAGTAGTTTCCATCATTACTTGATAGCATGTTATCAGAGAATTGCAAAATAGCATATTACATAACAAATTTCACAACTAGTGAGAAGCTATCTTTGAAATGCTCTAAAGCACTCTGAATTAATTTATTTATCAGTTCTAGATTTTGTAAATTTAAAATGATTTACTGTAGCAAAAAGAATATCATTTCTATATTTTGGTAATCTCTGTCTCTGTTCCTTATGTTTCTGAGAGACACTTTTTACTATGGCCCAATAAATGCAGGATACAGTGATGCTTGGAGCTGACTTCTACGAAACTGATGCTGAAGCAGCATCACTTTTAGCTGAGGGAACAGTTCCAATTGGAATAGGAGAAAATACAAAAATCAAGTATAAATAGCTTGAACCCCTTCACACACACGTGCACACACGCACACACACACATATAGTCTAATTCTTTTACCATTTCTCTTCTTTCTTATGTCTCTTCTTACTATGATGTGCAGAGAATGCATCATCGACAAAAATGCCAGAATTGGGAAGAATGTTGTGATTGCAAACTCGGAGGTAGGATTCTTCATACCATTAGAATAGAGTATGATGACTTCACAATACACTAAATCTTTGATAAACTTACCTAATTTGTAGTCACTATCCAGAATGATGAATAAGAAAATAAAAAGATGGCCATGATCATAATAGAAAATAATGTAATTGACAATCTACAATACTGTTTAATTGCTCAGAAGTTAAAAATAAGGATAGAATTTACTTTGAAGGAAAGTTCCTCCAACTCAAAAGCCTGCATACGTGTACAGTGTACTTTAAGTCACACGACCTACTAAAAATCTATGTAACTTGTTTAAATGATTTTATAATTTTGTGATTTAATATACACGGATAGTCTTCTGAACTGCCACATATATGGTTAGAGATTCTTCCAACTCGGCTTTGAAGGAAACTTTGTCCGGTAAATAATAAGGATTTTCTATAAACTATGAAACAATCATTTCAATCTTCCATCTTCTTAGCCTCATTAATAAGCACATAGATATTTTCCAGTTAAGCCTTTTACCAATGATAACTAATTTGTAGTTGTCCAACCTGCACTTAGTTTACTTTTATGTGGAATTGCAGGGTGTACAAGAGGCTGATAGATCTTCTGAAGGGTTTTACATCCGCTCTGGTGTTACAGTAATATTAAAAAACTCAGTAATCCAAGATGGTGCTGTGATATAATAAATATGTCTATCATCTAAGTCAATTTTGGATTGATCAGGATGGAAAACAAGAAAAAAAGAAAAGGAAAATGAGACATTATGTTTATTACCATGAATGCAATGAAGGCAAATGAGATTAAAGCATGTTTATCATGTGAATGTGCTCAATCCTTAACTGTTTCAGGAGGAGTGCAGTTTTTATATCAATCAGAGTAAGTTCTAATTTCTTGAATGTATGTTGAAGCTTAAATACTTTTTAAGTTTTCTGAAACTGATGACTTGGAAATGAAACTTTTGCGAGTTAACTGGAAATCCCTAATAAAGTAAAAGCATCTAGGTTTCAGTGTTATATGGCATAACATTGAGAATCAATTTATTTAAAGATCCCAACATCACAAACTTTAAGCCCACGCAAATGCATGGGAAGAATATTTTTAAAAGATTTCATTTTGTTATAAATTATGAATGTAAAAATACACTAAATACATCCATTAAAAAATGTAAGAGAAAAGTTCATATTACTAAAGGATTCCAATTGTAAAAATCTTTTTTTAAATGTAGATATTTTCCCTTATATGAATTCTAAATTATCCATACCATAAATTGAAAGAGAAAAAATTATGATTTTTAGGGTGAAATATTCATTATAAAAACAGGATTAGGTTCATTATTATTAGTACAAGAAGCACATGCTTTACATAAAAACAGATAGCTGAAGGCAAGGAATCAAAGCAAACAAAATTACAGTCAATGGTTTATTTCTAACCAATTAGTCAAGAACAGCATAAGCAGGGATGGAACAAGAAATTTAGCTTTAAGAGAGCCAACTAAAGCATAAACCGTTTTTTTTTTTAATGTAAGAATGAAAGAGTAAATTCAAGGCTAACTAGATGATGAAAAAGAAAATTAGTGTTCATTCCATATTAATGAAGTATAAACAAAAGAAAAGATAAAAAATAATTGTTTCACAATACAATTTAAATAAATCAGTAATTAAAGTGAATTCTACATCCTTTTAAATCTTGGAAATATTTTGTCATTACTTTTATACTAATTTACAGTAATTTCCTTTTCAATGTGCAAAATTAGAGGAAAATTATTAGGTCCTCCCGGAGTATCATAAATGCGTACTTATTCCTCTCACATAAATAGTAGGTCCCACCATGAATTTAATTAGTGGGACCCACCATTAATGTGAGAGGAGGGAGTATGCATTTATAATACTCCGGAAGTACACAATAATTTTCCAAAATTAGATAGTCCTTCAGAAATTTTTCTTCCTTTTGTTCGGAGCCTAGCTTTGAATAATATTCATGTTGTAGTTGTAGCATAAACAAAAAGAGTAAGAACAAGTACAACTACTTTATAAACAAGGTGGTGGGTGCCTTATTGGTCTTATAATCCTTACCAACCGTTTGACACAATTAAGAAAGAAATGATGATGAATAATACCACCAAAACAAACGTGTTCTTCAAACCTACTACCATCCCAACAAAATTTTGAAAAAGAACTAATATGAAATATTTTGATAGAAAAAAAATGCGCACACATACACACATAAGAGTAATAATTCATCTTAGAGTGTATTTGGATACCACTTATTTTGCTGAAAACTGAAAAAATTATAGCAAAATAATTTTTAAATGTGTGAATAGTGTTGTAGGACCTATTTTTTATAAAAGTTTTGTTGAAAAAAGAAGTTTGTGGGTCTCATAAACAATACACGGAACCCACTAGAAAAGCTTCAGTGGTGTTGAAACGCGCTTCTCAAACAAAGAAGGAAACGCAGATGTAGATGCAGTGCTTTTCAGCACTATCCAAACGGATACTTAGAACTCTAGAGGATCTGAATCCATATATATATATATATATATATATATAGTGAAGGTCCGTAGTCTCTTATATTTTGGTTTGCCTTTAAATTTCTAATGATTAAGAAAAGCTTTTTTTTTTTTGGTTAAAGGAAAAGCTTTACAAAATACCCAAAAAAAAAAGTTTGTAAAGCTTTACAAAGGAAAATTTATTGTTAAATTATATATATATATATATATATATATATATATATATATATATATATATATATATAGAGAGAGAGAGAGAGAGAGAGAGAGAGAGAGAGAGAAGTGTCACATCTCACAAGTTACAGGTTAGTTGATCATTTTTTTTTTTTTTAAAGTTTCTTTGGATGTATTGAATTTTAGGAAAACAAATCTTAAATATTTACTTTAAAAATAAAATAAAGAAAACAATTTGAATATGGGGATAAAAGGGGAAGAGGGATTTCGTTGGTCCATCTTTGAGCACAAGCCTCTTTCCACTCAGACGTTCACTCCTGAACTCTACCATTTCTTTCCTTCCTAGATATAGTAGAGAACAGCAACCATCAGTAATCTACACAGTACATACTAACTTAATTACAAAAGGTTTTCCACAGATACTTCTCATTCTTCATCCATTAAGTGTGTTCACTAAGTTAGATTAACTATAAGCATAGATAGTCTCTATAAACGGGTTTAATTTAATAACTCTCAACCAAATTTTAAAAATTTGTAACTCTTAAGGTTTTACAACACAAATTTTTTCGTATTAATACATTTGTAACTTTCATAAGACGCATTTATAACTTTGGGTTAAATGGGTTCAATAACTCAACCAAAGTTTGAAAATTTGTACTAAATCTTAAGATTTTACAACACAAAATATTTCTTAGAAATACATTTGTAACTTTCATAAGGAGCATTAAGCTTTTCATCCAATGCTCATATTCAATAAAAGAAAAATAAATTATAAGTCATATTTATCATCTAAAACCCTAATATATAAGAGTCTCACCCAAACCAAAACCTCCTTCCCTCGCAAGTGTTTGTCTTAAAAGCAAAGCTAATCTAAAAGTCACGCCTCTTCTTGCTCATCCATGTTTGCCTCAAGAATTTTTATTTTTATTTTTAATTTCCACAAGAATTAAATTTAAGTGATGTGAAATAAAAGTATTTATTGCGTGTTCCCATAAAATAGCTTCAGTTATGCCTAATGGTCCACCCAACTAGTAAAAACTCTCTACTCAAAAAAAAAGAAGGGATTTCTAAGGGTGGGTGGGTAGGGGATGCTCTATTTGTGTAAATTGAAATAAACATCAACTCTATAGAATAAGTTCTTCACAGTTAAACAACAATTCATTTTCAAATCTTTGCAAAACAAACCGCTCCTCAGACATTAAAACGTTGGTAACAGTACATCTGTTGTCTGAAAAAGGTTTTCTACCCGTTCTTCCTGCTCGATGAAGATAATCTACAGCAGTTCTTGGCAGATCAAAGTTGTATATATGAGTTGTTTCTGGCAGGTCGACCCCTCTAGCTGCTATATCTGTAGCTACAAGAAGATAGCTACCTCCTTGTCTCACTTCCTGTATTTAACCCAAAAAAAAAAAAATCCATTAGATCATTGATTTTGTGTCCTAATGGTTCTAAACATAGTCAAAAGATAATTCAGATTCACAATTATAACAATGATGATAATAACTTGTTTTCTCTCTTCATATAAAAGCAAGAAGGGCCAATGGGCATGTGACCCAATGGCACCTACCTTCTCTCCTGTCTCCTATGTCTTAGGTTTAACCAAGCTCCCAACCCTCCAATCCCCAAGAATTAAAAAAAAAAAGAAAAAAAAAAGAGCAACAAGGAATTAATGGGTATTATCCTGTTTATATTCCAAAATTGGAATGGCGGGAGATTATAGAATCGGGTAGATTATAGAAACGGGTAAAAGACTGAAAGATTGAAGCCTAAAGTAGTTCTCTGCAAATTATCTTTGAGGGCAGCCATTTACCATATTTTGCTTCACAGGAATGCAAGAATCTGAGGACACATCAAGCCAGAGGAGAGCCTTGTACAAAACGTTAACACTATGTTTGAAAGTTTGGAGAGAGGGAAGAGGAGAGAGGAGAGGATAGCAGGGGCAGGAAGAGTCGTGGAGGGTGCAGTGAATATCCCTCCTCCTTGTTTAAAGGTTTTAAAGATTAAAGAGGAGAGGGAAGTAGATACCCCTCCCTTTGTTTGGTAGTAGGGTGAAAAAAGGGAGTAAAGAAAATTGTACAAAGAAAAGGACAAATATATTATTCCTCTATTGAATTCTATATTTGAAAATTAAGGCAAAATAGAAAGTAAATAAAAAATCATTAAACAAGAAACCCTCCACTCGAAATTCCTCCAATTAGGGGGAATTTAAATAACGGGTTTGGAGGGATAAGATACCCATTCAAAACACTTAAATTCTTTCCCCCTTCCTACAAAATAAGCATCCAAACAAGGGGAAGTGGAAACCTGAACACCCTTTCACTCTCATCTCCCCACATCCAAACATTATGTTAATGACTTAATGGGATGTAAGGACTCAAGAGGAAGCAAGCAGAGAGTTCTGTAATTCTATTCTTAACAAAGTGTTGTGATGTACCTATCAAAAAAGAAAGCGTTGTGATGTAAATGGGGTATCCACTCTCTGTGTTAAGGACTGGCAAAAAAGTCCTCTTCTAGTTTCAGTCTTGTGTGTCTGGTTTTGTTGGCTCAGGTGTTTGTGACCTATGACGTGAGTGAGAATCTGTAAGCAGACCTTGTGTTGGCAGCTTGTAAGTTCCATGCTTTGTTTTGCAAGTCTTTTTCTTCTTAAGTAACAGTATTGAATTATCCAAAAAAAATTAACTGATATTAACCATTATGCCCATTATGCCCCTTGGCCTTTCCTGTTTGAAGTTTGCAGCATCTGACACTCAGTACCCGTGTCAGTTGTGCCAGTTGTTCCCTTGGCATGCACTCAGAGATGGGTATTACTTATCTGACAACCTAGATTATATTGACCATTATTTCCATTGTCTTAAGACAAATAGACAATGTATCATCACATGACCATATTTCCAAAACATTACTCCAACTCATGCAACCTCCAAAATTAAACTCCTAATGTAAAATGAACCATCTCTCACATTTATCCACAGTGGAATGTATGACACTTACTGAGAGAGATGCTGCTCGTGAATTGAAATTCATGTCTTCTTCTAGAAGATGGATGTCCGAACAACCCACATATGAAGTCCTCAAGAAATCAACTAACGAAGTTGTTGGTGGAGCATTTCCAGCTTTCTTTGACTTCTCAGACTGCAGAAGCAGATAAGATATAGATATTAAATAACCAGAGAAACCCTCTCATTAATTTCAAAGAATAAAAGTACATATTGATTACATCCTATACATATTAACGCAACCATGTCACAGATTCCTAGATTTAACAACCTGAACCACACGTGATCTTTTTCACACTTAGGTGTTTGGAGATTGCATGTTTATTGCACGTTTTGCGTTTGGCGTTTGAACAGTGGGACCCACAGCACTGTGCACGTAAATGAAGATAAACGCATTTTAAATGAAGACAAACGCACAGTGGCGGTGCGTTTTGCATGTCATGTCATTAAGTAATACTTCAAAATTATTTTCGGTGCAATTTGTCTCGTCTCGTCATGTCATGTCCATACTGGGACTTACGTTTTAAAATTATCTTGCTACAGTATTTTCCGTTTTCAACAAAATAATTAGTATCCAAACAGACCTTTAATGCACACAGATTAATTAAACCTGCTCTAAGGGAAAATCGCTAAAAAAGATTCACAGCCCAGTCAAGGGATACAAGGCTTTGTTGTGTTGAGATGAGATGGTTTAATCAATAAGATAATAGGATTTTGTTTTGGGGGGCCGCAAGGGGGGGCGGGGGGGAGGGTGTTCAAAAAGTGATATTTATAGGCACAGCATACTAATTATTCATGCTACAATTGCGTTAATAACACATCCATGCCAGTATATTACTTAGTGGTTGGGACATGGATCATTACTGGACTGAGGAGATGCCAAAAAAATACTATGAGATGGCCTCATTAAATGGCCAAGGAATAACCACACCAAGTACATATCCTTCATCAAATAATATTTTCAGCACAAGCATTGACATAATTACATAAAACACTTGGTTCAAAAAAATTCTAACCCTACTCCAAGGATAAAATTAATGATTTATATGAATTCCTAGAAATAATATACATAGAGAAGGATCTGTGATGCAGACCTGCTCACCAACAAATATAATGCCAGACTCTGGTGCATCAGACTGTAATAAGGATAGCAAGGTTTGATGCCTTTTGTTCTTGCCACATATCTGTTAGCAACACAGAATTAGCACATTTTAAATGAGAAGCACAACAGAATAAGTTCTATATTCTAAAGATTTCTTACCACAAATCTATGATGTAGGCATGATGGCATGGGTTGAATTGGATTGACATGGACATGAACCACATCACGCTGTAATTGAAATGAAATCATAATGAAACACAGGAAACCAGTGACAGAATCATGTCAAATCTCAAAAGATAACATTGAAACAAGAATTATATCAGCAAACCTTGGTCCACTTTTGCTGTATACAGTCATGTACAAACCGATTGTGCTGGGGGATGGATGCACTGGCAAAAATGGTCTGACGGTTATGGAGTGATGAATATGATGTCAAAAGTTTTCGAAGAGAACTGACTTCTTTTGAGGAATTGAACATGAAATCAACCTAATAAATAATGAACATAAAATGTCACTTTGTGTAAAATAATATTACAGAAGGGCCCTTAAGAAATGACCAAATACAAGTGCAAATGAATACTGTTCACACATGCAATAGCCAAGTTTATACTTTTATTACTCTAGAAATACACCATTAATATCGCATACATTCTAGGAAGACTCATCTGATGATTCAGAAGCATGATCAATTGTTTACAAATTTTTCAACTAATGAATTGCACATTCTTAATAGAGTAGACACGGAGTAAATAAAAAAAATAGTATTTAATTACCTCATCAATTATCAGCACTTTCATCGATTCAAGCTTTAATATTTTCTTCTCAAGCATTTGGCACAAACTCTTTATCGTTGCCACCACGATTGTAGGGGGATCTGCCTGAAAACTTATGTAATGAATATATCACTCCACAAATATCCATAATCTTCTTTTGGATTTACTGTACTATCAGTAACTGGTCAATAAGCATATAGAAAACTACGAATGTCCATATCAATCAAAGCAATGCTATGAAAATTCAAAACAAACCAAAATGCAACTGGTTCAGGCTTAGAAGAAATACAAAGGAAGATGCTATGAGTGCAAAATAAACTCCACACAAAGGAGAAAAGGAAAACTTTATAAATTCTATGTAATTTTTTCATACTTTCCCAAACCACAAGGATTAAAATGGCGTTAAATTTCCTTCAAAAGGTTCTACACAGAACACAAAATTTACAGAACTACCCATCAGCACCATTTCAACTACTAGCCTCTATTTGGTTAACATTAAAGTGACGAAACCTGTAAAAAAAAATAACAAGAACATGCAGCACCTTTAGCCAACTCTTATGTCTTTTCAACATTCCTCCATCTAAAAGAGCCATGACAGTGCAAGACTTCTGCTCCAATTCAAGTTCCATAGGCCTTGCAGCCAACATCCGAGCAACTCTTGTAACCTAGTTCAAGAAGAAACTACAGTATTACCTTATATAAATAATAATAATAATTATCAATAATTAAAATACATATACTATTAAAAGTATAGTATGCATAGAAAGTATAATACAAATTATCTTCTTTATTTTTTGTTCATGGAAAAATTCTAATGAACCAAACACCACCATTGGATCAATTATAATTGAGGGAAAAAATTGCATTTTTTTTTTCAATATTAAAGTGTGTCTCCCCAAAAGATTTAGTAATTGAAAAAACACCATTGACATTCTTACTTGCGTGCCTAATTCCCGGGTGGGCACTACTATTACTGCTTGAACAGTAGATCTTTGAGTGTTTATGACAGAAAAGATCAAGAGCAGGTATGCCAGTGTCTTCCCAGAACCTGTCTAGAGGCCAAAACAAGACAAACAGTACATTAGCCTAGTCCTTTAGACAGTCATTCATTCATTTGTTTAGACCCATCATATTGGGAAATCACATCTTACCCACCTATGATTTGAATCAAATGATAAACTATAGATGTATTCAATACCATTATGCCGCAACAATAGAGGAAGTCATCAAAAATTCAAACGATTTCATTCAATTCTGTTTTTTTCCCTTCAGCCACATGATGTATACACGAGATTATGTGAATTTTAATGATTCAAAACTCACCAAAAAAAAAATTATAGTATCATCTAAAAAGACTAAAATGCAGCTGCCTGTTTGGGGAGCAATGTCATGGACATTGGACACAACTTTTTAAATAGTTTTTTCATAACTTGTTAAGGTAGTTGCAAGTTGTGACTGGCATAACTCAGCACTGACTGACACAACTTTTTACTGTGCACTAGTTATTGTTAGTGACGCTGAGTTACACACTGCATGATTTCAGGTATAAGTTTGAAACGGTGAAATCGTGTTTTACATTTCACAATTATAAGGGCCCGTTTGATACATGTGTTTAAACACA
The DNA here is from genome assembly GCF_040712315.1 of Castanea sativa. Lineage (NCBI taxonomy): Eukaryota > Viridiplantae > Streptophyta > Magnoliopsida > Fagales > Fagaceae > Castanea > Castanea sativa. The sequence goes on from NC_134014.1 coordinate 4,184,228, forward strand.
TAACACAAGTTTTCAGTTTTTAACAACATTACACAAATTTCAACCCACTTTTTCAATCAAACTTATTTTCAACAAACAACGTTACCAAATGGGGTCCTAACTGGATTACACACTCCTGCTGCGTGTCCCGTATACACATTTTGTAACTATCACTGCTCTTTATTGTGAAATAAAAAAAATAAAAAAAAAGCATGAAAATTTGTGTATCAAATGCAAAATGAGCTTCAATGCTAAAGATTGAGATTGAGATTTGACCTGAGCATGAAGAATGCAATCTCGGCCCGAAAAGAGAAGAGGCAGTGCTTGCTTTTGTACATCAGTTGGTCTAACATATCCAACCTCCTCCACCCTGAAACAACAACAACAGTAGCAACAATAAGAAAAGCATTTCCAATTTGTAATAATTGAATTGTGCAGAGTTCATAGAAAGCATGGATTCATTGCCTGCGCAATACGTGTTCGGGAACGTGAGCTTGGCAGATTTCTCTGAGAGTGGAGGCGTTGAGTTCGATGGATACAGAAGAAGAAGAAGAAGAAGAAGAAGAAGCGTTGGGTTTGGAGTTTGTGAAGGTGACGGAGGTGGACAGGGTTTTGGGGTTTTGTGAACGAAAGAGAAAGCGAGAAGAGATGGGTTTTTTGGGGATTGAGATTGGTGAAAGTGGGAGAATGTGTGTGGATGAAAGAGACGCCATTGATGAGTTTTTCTTTACTGTTGTTGTGTCTTGTCTGTTTTTCCAGAGCAGTGAGAAAATTGAGATGGGTGATGAGATGAGAGGAGGATACTACTGTCTGTATGTGAGGCAGTATGATGGACATGCAACAGAGAAAGGATCTCTACCGTTGAATCTTCCAATCATGTCAAATGCATGCATGTGACATTTATTTGATTTTTAAATATCACGTGTCTTACGTCTAAATAACCTAAATAACCTGCTCATTTTCAAACTTATGCTCATCCCATAAATATAAATATCTGTGAGGTGTGGGGATAAGAGTTGATATTCAAATTTCAAGGATGGAGCTTCACACATATATATTTAGATTAATCTAAAATAAAAATTATATATTGTATAAAAAAAAAAAAAACCTACTCATTTTCATGTTAACTGAAATCTTGTTTTCAAAACACATGAAATCACAATTTTACAATTATAACTAATATATGGAAGTGTGTAATAAATAGTGTGTAACAAGATTTAGCTTATACGTATAAATGTGATATAAACTACTTGTTAATAATAGAGGGATTACATTAGCCAGGAGAAAATTAATCATAGGAGATGATTTCATGAGAATCCTCTCTCACATATGTGGATCCCACTAAAGAGTATGTTATGAAACCACCCATCACAGTACGTGGGACCAATATATATGGGATCCACACATGTAAGAAAAAATTTTCATTATCTTTCGTAAATTGGGACTAAGCTTATTTTTGTAGTTGTTGTTGTTGTAACAACATGTATGTTTCAAAATCCAAGATAATGGGATCATGATAAGACCTTACAGCATTTCCATAAGCTCTTTTATAAAAAAAATGTCATTTTGACACGTTAAAAGTCAACTTTATTATTTTACTACATCATTTTATAATATCTCATACATTATTTTACAATATTTCATTCATCACATATTTTATTATTTAATTCTATACATTAAAATAATATTTACAACACATTAAAATAATATATTAATTCCTCCTATCATCATCATCATCATCAACAACAACAACAACAATAGCGGCACAACCACCACTGCCGCAACAACGGCCACCAACAACCATTGCCGCAACAATACTGATAGTCACCACCAACCCACATTCACTAACGCCACCTTAAAAACACACACACACACACAACCAGGAAAAAAAATCCACAAAAACCGACCACATTCACAAACCTCAAAACTCATCCTAAATCAAACAAACCCACAACCACCATTGCCGTAAATACAACCACCACGACCCATTTTCAAACAGACCCATCTTCAATCAACAATCGCGACGCCACCATTGTCCCAAAACCCCAACCCAACAAATCCCACAATGACCAAACTCAACCAACCATCGGAACCCACACAACGCCGATTATAACACCCACACATCGAAACCCGCCCACAGCCGACCCATCAGAACCCACCCATCAAATCACTGCAAAAAAAAAAAAAAAAACCACAATAGCAGAGATTGGCATCAAGTCGAGGAGGTGGCATGGCGAGGATGAGAGGAAGAGAGAAAAGCAACAGCAGTGAGAAGAAAAAAGAGTGAAAGATTAAGAGAATAAAAAAATAATAAAACTTTTACAATTGTTGTCCATGCATCTATATTTGAGATGGTACTGTTCACTCATGCCAAATATTTTGGCATCTAGAACACCTCATGAAAGTGGTTTTTTGATGTGTTAAATGCCAAATATTTGGCATTTGACAAACTTGATGATAATGCTCTTTAAATAGGTTGGTTCCAAAGAGCATAATGTGGATATAAATTTATCCATTATACAGGGCAAAAGCACTATCCAGTCTCTCCATAACAAAAGTTTCATCCTCTCTTCTATTCATCCATGTGTAATTTTGACCTTTAGCCTCAAGTTTACAAAGTTCCAACTCATACAAAGTTTGTTGAAACAATTCAGCTCCCAAAATTTTCCTATTGTTAAAAGAGAATTTATCCTCATGTGGGAAATAATGTAAAGAAACAATTCACTAGTTGGAACAAGAAGGTTTTTGGAAAGGTGGAAAAACAATAGAAGCTCCAAGATCTCCAGTATTCTAGCTCCAAGATCTCTAGTATTCCATTCAAATTATTGCTGACGTCAATTAAGAAAGATAACTCATGGGTAAGCCACATGATTTCTTTCTCTCACATGAGTATAAAAGAAAACTTATCCTCATGTAGCCACATGATTTCTTTCTCTCACATGAGGATAAAAGAAAACTTATCCTCATGTGAGAACAACAAGTATTGCTTTAAACATGGGTGTTCTCTCAAATCTCAATCTCAATTTGAGAGAACACCCATGGAGATTGTTCTCACATCTCAATCTCTTATTTGCAGGTACCAAGAAGCTTTTTAAGATAATCAAGAACAGGATCATAAATCCAAATAGCAACCTCCATAACTACTCACTAACAAGGATTGGTAGATTATCATCAAAGTGGTAGCTTATAGGAACGGAAGATCCAGGAGAAGTGGCTATGCCTTTGAAGCAAAAAAATTGGATGGGAGTGCTCTATTCACAAAAGGAACCAGTTGTGGAAGGAAACCTCACTATCTTGCGACCTAGGATGCTTTTGGAGAGGCAATTCTCAAGGCCAAAGAGCTAGGCTTCAATAGAGTTTTAACCCTCAGCAATAGTAGAAGACGAGTAGGTTTGCAATCGATCAAGGAATCCATCATGGTAGGAACGGACTCTCATATCATGCAGCAATAGGGAATGGTCATACACTTCTTTTTTGTACCTAAGATGGTGATTTCACAAGTAATAGATCTAACCACAATAACTACTAGCTTCCCTATTCACCACTGTAGACTAAATCCAAACTTTGTATAAGCTAGCTGGCTTTGTTTTGTACTAATCCCTTATGATCAATGCATGTTTATTTGGTATAAAAAAAAACGAACGTTAGACTTCTAGTTTTACGCCCATCTATCGGCGCTTAGGTGGAATCCGAATTTCCTAACCAAGATGGATCATATTCAAACGACAATAACCCACTTGATTTGTGTCAAAAAAAATTCAAAATTTGTGTTCAAATACAATCTCGAGATTTCAACTTTCTAAAAGATTTAGACCACGTTTACAAATTCCTTTTTGTTCAAAATATATTGTCAAAATAGTGAACAAATGTCACTTTTCAGCACATTTTCAAATTGATTAAGTCTTGTGAATAACTACTTACTAACATATATTTTACCGAGAATTTGATTTTGTAGAGATTGATCAAGTGCTATTGAAAAAATATTTTAAAACTGAAGTTGTCAACGAAATGTTAGACTTCCAGTTTTACGCCCTTCTATCGGCGCATAGGTGGAATCTGAATTTTGGGTAGTTAGATGGGTCATATTCAAACAACAATAACTTACTTGATTTATGTAAAAAAAAAAAAAAATTCAAAATTGGTGTTCAAATTCATGCCTAAGGATGTCAACTTTCTAAAAGATTGAGACCGCGCTAGTGAATTCCTTTTCGTTCGAAATTTATTGTTAAAAGTTAAAACGGTGAACAAATGTCACATTTTAGCACATTTCCTAAGCGATTAAATCTTGTGAATAACTTGCAACTAATATATATTTTACCAAAGATTTGATTTTATAGAGATTGATCACTCACTGTAGAAATATTATTTTAAAACTGAATTTGTCAATAGAACGTTAAACTTCCAGTTTTACACCCTTTTGTCAGCGCATAGGTGGAATTTGAATTTCGAGTAGCTTGATGGGTCATATTCAAATGGCAATAACACTCTTGATTTTTTTTTTTTTTGAAAAAAATTCAAAATTTGTGTTCAAATTCAAGTTCGAGATGTCTACTCTCCAAAAGATTCAAACTGGGTCAGCTAATTCCTTTTCGTTCAAAATTTATTGTCAAAACGGTGAACAATGATCACTTTTCAGCACATTTTCTAAGCGATTAAGTCTTGGGAATAACTAGCTATTAACATATATTTTACCAAAGATTTGATTTTGTAGAGATTGATCATGCGCTATAGAAAAAATATTTTAAAATGAATTTGTCATCGGAACGTTAGACTTCTAGTTTTACGCTCTTCTATCGACGCGTAGGTGGAATCCAAATTTTGGGTAGCTAGATGGGTCATATTGGAACGAAAATAACTCACTTGATTTGTGTTGAAAAAATTCAAAATTTGTGTTCAATCTCAAGATGTCAACTTTCTAAAAGATTCAAACCGCAGTTACAAATTCCTTTTCATTCAAAATATATTGTCAAAACAGTAAACAAATGTCACTTTCAAAATTTGTGTTCAAATACAATCTCAGGATGTCAACTTTCTAAAAGATTCAAACCGCATTTACAAATTCCTTTTCATTCAAAATATATTGTCAAAACAGTAAACAAATGTCACTTTTCAGCACATTTCCTAAGCGATAATTCCTGTGAATAACTAGCTACTAACATATATTTTACCGAAGATTTGATTTTGTAGAGATTGATCATGCGCTATAGAAATAATATTTTAAAGCCAAATTTGTCAATGGTTAGACTTCCAGTTGTACACCATTCTATTGGCGCATAGGTGGAATCCAAAGTTTGAGTAGCTAGATGGTTCATATTGGAACGACAATAACTCATTTGATTTGTGTTGAAAAATTCAAAATTGGTGATCAAATTCAAGATCTAGAAGTCTACTTTCTAAAAGATTCAAACCGCATCAATGAATTCTTTTTCATTCAAAATTTGTTGTCAAAACGGTGAACTAATGATAATTTTTTACCTAAATCAATTTTTTATAATAGAATTTTAATTTGAATAGAATTTTTTAAATGATAAAATTTTACCTAAATTAAATCATTGTTAAATATTATTCCTTAATTTGAGGAAATATATCCTAACAAATAATATAAAAATTAATTTACCAGCCACTTAGCGTAATCACGGTTTCTAAGCCCAACTTTTATTATATAGTATAAAATATTATTTCTTTGATGTCTTGTTGTAGTCCAAATCTAGTATCACTTGAATTTGTTGAGCAACAATAGTTGTTAAGCAAACTTTATTATAGACTAATAATGATAATGATGAACTTGAATATTGGAGTTATTAGAGAGATAGAGTTTCACTTCTTGTTAAGTTTGTATTAAAACAAAAATAAAATTTTTAAAATAAAATGATAATTTTATTAAATATTGTGCTGACGTGAAAAATTATAAGAGTTTCAGAGGTTTCAGTTATATATATATAGATGATATAATATGATGATATATTTTTTTTAGAATCATATGATATGATGATATGATTTGTATTGTACCGGTAAATGTAACAATGTGATTAAAATTTAATTGAAAAAAAAACCTATGAAATTGTGCATCCAAATTTGACCAAAAATCAATTACCATAATTTATTTAACAATTGTCTTCTAAATGATTTGGCAAGAATTTTGTAGTTTTTTAGTTTAACAGTTTAATTTACATCTCCCCATTTTTTCAATATAGAAGTTTAGTATTATCAAATTAGAAGAATTAAAAAAAAAAAAAAAATCTACCCGACATGACATCCTATCCACATCTATAAATTTTTCAAAATCATATTTATCCTCACATAAATCATGTACGTTAAAAAAAAATAAAAAAGCAACGGAAGAAAATGCATACACGTTTTTATAGAAGAGCGGTGGATATGGAAAAGGTCAAGGGAAGGAAAACGTCATGCAGATACGTTAGTCTAAACATCCGTGCGGTAAGAGTTGGACGGTCGATTCAATGAGTGGTTGAAATTAATTGTACTTAAAAAAAAAAAAAAAAAAATTCTCTGAATTTTTTGTCATGTCCTTCTTACATTTCACCATTATTTCTCGATGTCTCTCCTTGTTGATGCTAATTCTTGAACTTTAATCATGCTAGATTGAGGGAGCAACCCCACCTTTTCTACCTAACTTTTATAAATATCAAAAGAAACTTGATTAAGGTTACAAAAATCAATTGAGTAAACACAAGTTTAGTATATCTATTTATCTTCAAGAAAGTTGAAATACTTTTGTTGCAAAATTTGTGTTTTTTTTGTTCTTTCGAAAGGTCTATAGTATTTCTAAAGATCTAAAAAGGATGTGAAAAAAAATTAAGGATATTCATTTTCATAATAATAAAGATAGTGTCGTATTCAATTATTAATCTTTATGTTCAGTTGGTGGGAATTTAATTTGAGATCGAAAGTATTGTAACTCAATGACATTGCTTATTCTCCTTCTTGTGAAAACTCATGGTTCATATTTTCATTCTCTTGTTATTGTAATTATTCAATTATATGAAAAAACTCATGTTCAATTTTAAAGTCTCAATTAAAATATATTTTAAAAAATCTCAATTAAAAGTTATGAATCTTTTATTTTTGAGAAAAGAAAAGTTATGAATTTAAACCTCCTTCATCTTGCATTTTTTTTGAGAAGGTCCTTCGTCTTGCATTTAGTTGGAAGTAGCTTATAATCTTTGCATATTTATAGTGTTAAGCTAACTAGAACTCATATTTTTATACCTAATAAGTAACATATTTTACATATTAATTGTGTTATAGATAAGCATAAAAAATTTGAATTGAGTATTATTTTCTAAACTTTGATATATAAAATATGCATTTAAAAATGTAAAATTAGAATATAAATTGGAATGACATTTGGCATGAATTATAGTGCATTTAAAATATAAAAACACTAACAATTATAGAGTAATTAGAATGACATTTTGAAATTTGCACAAAATTAGGTTCAATCAATGTTTCCTCAAAAAAAAAAAAAAAAATAATTTGATTCTTTTGATTGAGTTTTCACTTTTTATTTCTTTGATGTAAGAGCTTCCACTTTAATATATTATACATAGTGGTAAAATATCACTAAGGTCTCACCTATCATAATGGACACCTTGTTTGATTCAACACTTTCATAATATTTATAATTAATTTTGTTTTGAATTTTTATCGAGACTTAACTTGTCAAAAGTTCAAATAGACAATACTTTTATTTTAATCATCAAATAGTGATATAGATAGTAGTTTATACTCACAAGAACCTTACATTTTGAGCAAGAAAAACCAATCAAATCATGACCTAAATCATTACTAGCCTTTTAAGAGAAGTAGAGGACAAAAGGAAAAAAAAAAGAAAGAAATCACCTATATTCACCCAAATGAAGTAAAAGTTTTTTTTTTTTTGTTCAATTTCCTTTAATAATTGTTTATGATCTTTTCATCATGGGTCCCCCATTCATGGACAAACAAATAGAATAATACTAATGCACACGTCCATTAATAGTGAAAATACATTAAAATCTTTGGAGTAATCAAGAAAATCTAAAAACAATCAATTAATGCTTTCAAAAAAAAAAAAAAAATCAATTAATTAATTAATAATAAAAACAAAACAAAACCAAAAAAAAAAAAAAGAGTAAAAAAAAAAATTAAAAAAATTAGAGAGAGGTTACCAATCAAATATCCAAACTCCTCCGTCTGAATAGGACTTTCTTTCCTGCGTTTTCTGCCCCTTCCTCTACTCTCCATAATTCTTTTCTTTGACCATTTACACACTCTGTCTCTCTCTCCTCTCTCTCTTTCTCTCTCTAATAAACTCACTCTTCTGGGGTTCCTTTCTTCTTCTTCTTCTTCTTCTTCTTTCTCTGCATAAAGTTCTTAACTTTCTCATATACCCATTCTCTGGTTCTTGTTTCAAGTCTAAACTCAAAGACCCAGAATGTCAAATCTCAGTTTTTCTTCATCTTCTTTAGAGAATCCATTGGTTTCAACTGCATCTTCCTCTGGACTAAACGATGACGTTTTTGAAGATGCTTGCAGTATTTGCCTTGAACCCTTCAACACTGCCGACCCTGCAACTGTATGGTCCTCACATTGCTTTTTCTCTTTGTTAAAGTTACTGTTTTTTTTTTTTTTGGTTTTTTAGATTCTGTTTGTGTTTTTGGTATCTGGGTTTTGTTTTGTTTTTGTTTTTGGTTGGGTTTGAAGGGTGAGAGTTGGAGATCATGGGTTCTGTTTGGCTTTTGAAGTATTGAAAATCTGAGTTTTATGTTTTTGTTTGTTTGTTTGGTGGTATAGATGAGAGGAAAGTGGTTTCAAATTCAGAATGTTAAGCAAGTGATTGTTATGTATAGGTTTGTATATACAATGAAACAGGAAAGTGGGGAAGTACATGAATCTAGAGACTTGGTCACATTGCTATTGAATGATGGGAATGTTTGTTTGGGTGGATTTGAGGTTTTGAATGCTACTTGGTAATTCTGGTTATGATGATCACTGTTTGGTTTGGAATTGTATGATAAGTGGTACATGAATTATGATAGGACTATTGTTTGTTTGGGTGGGCTTGAGGTTTTGATGCTACTTGGTATTTCTGGTTATGATGATCACTGTTTGGTTTGGGATTGTATGGTAATTGGTATTCAAATCAATGCTCTGATTTCTGGTTGTCCATTTTTGCTTTCTGAATTTGGTAATGATTTGTTGTAATTTGGAGGTGATGATCGAAGATTATGCATGATCTGTCTTTACTTATCAAGTAATTTGTGTGCTAAGCTTCTATTTACACCCATGGAATAGGTTTGATGTTTTATTTGTTTAATACGAATTGGCATATCATTGTGAAGTCTGGATAAAGCTGAAATCATTTGAAAAATGTTTACTCTTTGTGGGGTTAATGTTCGTTGAAATAAACATATGGGAATGTGTGTATAAAGGAAAAAATATTATGTTTCCAAGACAAATATTTTGGTGGTGAGATCTATCAAAAAAAAAAAAAAAAAAAATCAGTGGAGAGAATACAGAGTAAATAGGGCGAGAAGTTCAATATCTTTTTACTTTACTGAAGGCAGTAGGTAAATACAGATCAGAAATAACAAAAGGAGGAAGGAGAGGATTTGGGATATTGAATAGTGATAATTAATAAAGTGTTCTCCTCTTTGCTTTGGTTAATCATTTGTTCAGTTGTGATATTAAATCACTCCATGCTGTTAACCATGTGCTTTTTTAAAAATGTAAATAGTTGCATCTGTGGAATGTTGATGCAAATATATCAAAAGAATGTTGATGCAAAATATGTAACTTTATGCATTAAATGAAGGAAAACTACATGATTTTGCTAAAAACTTTTTGCTTAGAGAGAGTTATGATTGGCTCCCACTGTTAACTGGAAGTTTAACTCCTTGGACCTTGTTTCCCGTTTCAGATTACCAGTTGCAAACATGAATATCATCTTCATTGTATTCTTGAATGGTAAATCAATCATACAATGTATTTATTGTCTAAGGCAACACACACATGCACACACATACAAAGTCCACAAATTATTTTTAATTGAACTCGTTTATTCTTTTAGGTCTCAAAGAAGCAAAGAGTGCCCAATATGTTGTCAGCTGCTTGTCTTAAAGGACCCTGCTAGGTATAAAATTCTTGTGAAAAGATTCCACATCCCCTTATCTGTCTCTTTGATTCTCATTGATTAGTCTTGTTACTTTAGCCAAGCGCTTCTAGCTGCAGTGGACATTGAAAGGTGCTCAAGGTCAAGGAACATTTCTTCTGCTGCTCCCACACCTCTTCATCATTTCTGTGAGGACTTGTATGTTGAGCATGTGAGTGATTTGATTTAATCTGAAACTCTATTGTCACAAATTCTTTATGCTTAATGCTTTCTTAGTGAGAAAGGGCCTCTTGTTGATAAGAAGTGAAACTGAATCTTCCAGGATTCTTCATACTCAGACGACTCTGATTTTGATGACCGTATCATGCAGCATCTGGCTGCTGCTGCTAGCAGAGCTCGTTATCTTCGTAGAAGGGAAAGACAGAGAGCTTCTGGCCTTGGACCTTCTGAACTTCTCATTTTTACTTCTTCAAGTTCTTCACAGCAAACACATGTAACTTCACCAGAAGATTTTCAAAATTTAAGTTATGGGTCACCAGAGGGATCGCCAACTTCTGGTGTCAATGTTCAACCTCAGTCATCTGTGGATGTTAATCTGGGATCCACTACTGCTGTCAATAGAGATTTTCCTTTTAGACCCAGGTACTATAAAAGATTATTCCATGCTTTTGTATTTATTAACCATACTTCTTGTGGCATGTTATGGTTTTTCATCTATCTTAAATTTCTCTTATTATCAAATTTACAGTTACAAATTAGAACATGGATTGAATATCTCAGGCAGCTATTGAACACTAACATTATATGTCATCACCTAGACTGCATTTTCAATTTCCCTTCATATTTGCCAGATCTGTAATATTTTTTCTAAAGCATCCATTCTAGATATTTCTTTAACTGTACTACATAAAAATGTCTTGCATCCTCTCCATCTGTAGAGTATTTATTTTATTTGTAATTGTCTGTATCTTATGGTTGTTTATTTCATAATCCAGTGTTGTTTATAGCCAGCCTCCACCTGATAGTCCCAAAAGACCAAGCCCATCAGAGATGTTCTCCCTTCCAGAGACATTTAAGTCTAAGTGGTCTGCTGCTTCAGCCAGGTAGATATGTTGCCTAATGGTTCCCTTTGTAACTGTTGTTTCCGTGTTTTGTCTCTTTACATTGAAGTGTGTGGATGACTTGCAATAGATATAAGGAGTCGATTTCAAAAGGTACCCGGGGCCTTAAGGAGAAGATACTTTCTCGTAATAACTCAGTAAAGGAGCTAAGCAAAGGAGTTCAGCGTGAGATGACTGCAGGAATTGCTGGTGTTGCACGAATGATTGAACGCCTGGATCTTACTTCAAAGCGAACTGGATCCACAGTTCCTGTTTCTGGTAGTACTGGTGGGAGTTCAAATTTCTCCTTCAAGGGGAAGGGTGTGGAGGAAAATGTTGATGCTCAGTCTCTTGACAAAAATGGCGGGCAGATTGCGCATGATTTAAGTCCAGATGCAGCCTATATCCCTGGTGCCATTTTGAGACAACCAGAAGTTTCTCATGCACAGGTTATTTTATTTCACCTTTAACAAATCATGATACCTTTTAACGTAGCACCAGAAAATTTAGCTTGTGCACTGCAGTTTTCAGATATGTTGGCTGTTATCAAAGTCTAAAACTCTATTAAAAGTATGAACTAAAGACAAGTAAGCTGCCTTAAACTTTATAAACAACAAGCTGAGTCCCCCTAGTGACTTAGCTCATGTGGAAGGCGGTGGTGGAGTTTGGTCCAATTGCAAATTAAAAAAAAAAAAATGGCAAACTACACCAACCTACTTACGGTTTCGAAAAAGGAATCCTATCCCAACAATGAAAATATAGATCCTCAGCCTCCTCTTTTCTGATGTTTGTTTAAACGAGTTTATACCTTTGAGGTTGGTGTAATTTACCTTAAAAATAAAAAGAATGAACAACATGAAGTAATCTAAAACAAATGCAATGGACAAATTTACCTTCGAGTTTGGTGTAATTTACCTTAAAAAAAAAAATGAACAACATGAAGTAATCTAAAACAAATGCAATGGACAAATTTTGAAGGTGCAATGAGTAAATTCAGTTTAGTGCATCCAAGTGTCCCACTTGTATGAAAGTTGAATAAGATTGTTTAGATAGATACTAATTTTGAAGCATAGCTAATCAAAATCTTCTCATCCCTCCTTTGCAGAGTTGATAAATGCTGCAGGGTGTGGTTACTGGCGCTTTTACTACATTTATGTATTAACATCTCAAAGGAGGCATATGATGCAAGTGACGTGGCGTGATGAAGCCAATCCGCTGGTTGGTATGCGTCCTGCATTACCTGCCTATACTTGCAAAGTGGAAACTGTAATTTGATTGGTCAGATATTGTCATGGATGAGAGTGTTATCCTTACTTCATGTATAAGTTTAAATAGAGTACAGAGAATTCTGGTGTAACCCATGCTCCCATTTGTTGCTACTGTTTGCAACCTATTTTTTTTTTCTTCCTCGAGTGTTTTTTGCTTTGCTGTGTTAACTGCATCCAATATCACATGTTGGGTAAAATTTAGGGTCAGTTGTTGACAAAGCTGGGAAATGGGTGTTTCTATGCATATGGGTCTCATAAGTGCATGTGATTCATAAACTGTCACACATTTCACATTTGCAACCTATATGGAACGGAATTGGAAAATTATAAAGGAATAAATTTGAATGGAATCAGTATTAAGAACTGAAATCTAATAGAAAGGATAGGATAGGATAGGATAGGATAGGAAAGGAAAGGAAAGGAAAGGAAAGGAATGGAATAAAATAGAATAGAATAGAATTTAGCCCCAAAAAAGAAAAAAGAGAACAAAATAGAGCTATCTTGTTTTGAAAGGAATGTAAGTAGAATTGTTTTGGAGAACAAAGTAGAAACAAATCATTTTATAACACTATTATTATACCTTTCTTTTATAAATTGTATTTTTTTGTCATTTGATATTATTATTATTATTATGAAAGTAAAATTTTAAAAGTAATAAAAGAAAATAGATTATGATGATGCCTTGCAAGTATGGTTATTTGGTGCAAGACTATGACGTGAAGTGAACAATTTCGAATATGATGATGACGTAAAAGTATACTTCAAATGAATTATGATGATACTTATTGTAAAGTATGGTTATTTGGTGCAAGACTATGATGTAGAAGTGAACAATTTCCAATATGATGATGACGTTAAAGTATAGTTCAAATGAATTATGATGGTAGTTATTGTAAATAGTGAGACAAATAATAAGAGAAGAGTATTACAATAAAATTGTAAAATATGAGAGACATTATGATTTAGGAGTTTTACTAAACTTTGTCATAATTAAAGGCAAGGCATAGTTATTATGAACTAGGAGAGACAATATAATGCTTAGTTCTGGGATTATTGGCAGCAACATTTCTTTCTTCCTTTTTTGCTGGATGTCGATGCCAAACCATGTGCCATTCAATAGAAAATTCCTCGCTTGTAGTCTTGTAGTATTGGGTTTCTTTCCATTATTGGCTTCAGACTAGAAACTAAAGATCTGGTAAAGTGTGAGTCCGACCTGTTGGGTTCTAATAATTTATGTAAGAGATTATCATATTCCCACAATTTAATTAGATGCGAAATCTAGAAAGCCCTTTTTCATGGTTGAAGAAAAGGTTTTTTGTTTAAATCCTTTCATTTTAAGAAATTGGTTGGTTATACAATAACTAGTATTTTAGTATAGAGTCTTCGATGAAAGAAAGAGAACAAGCATTCAAAGTTAAAGTGAGAAAATAGGCAAAACCTGAACTGCTCTATACCCTCTGCCTATGCATATACACTAGCTGAGTGTCATTATCCAGAAAGGACGAACCAGTTTTATGGGGGCTATATGTGGTCAACTATAAATGTCTTAGTCACCCAACTAGGGAAACTTTGATAAACAATAATATACATGTTATCCATTGGCAGAGAAGAGATGGTGATATTTGCACCACTCTGCCAATGATTATGATAATGAAGAGATGGATCAAAACGTATAAGAACATATCAACTGAAAGATTGAAAAAAGAAGATGAGAAAAAGACACTTTTAGAGTGAACATCATTCAGTGCCTTACTTGAACAAAGTCCATATAGTCCCATCTGATATAAGTGATCCCCTAAGAGAATCAACACATCCTCAATCTCCTTACTTCTTGCATCCTTTTGCATAGAATTCATATTATATATCATCATACCTTTCATCCTTTCATGTTTTAGACGGTCTAGCATCAATGTTTGTTTTTTCATGGATGGTCAGTCAAGTTGGGGAATGAATATTTTAATTCAAAATGCAGTGTAGACACAAAAGTTTCCAACCAGTTCTATTGGACGCTTAATTGCAGCCTTATATTTAGAGTTAATGGCTTCTACCAATAGCAAACGCAGGTCATATTAATGCAACATAAATTTCCACCATAATACAAATGTAAAGAAACTTAAAAAGTTATTTAATTAACCAAAACGTGTCTCTCTTTATCTTTATAACCTCTAAAATCTATTTAATTCGATGTCAGTTTCAATCTTCTCTTACTAATCTGTTGGACTATTTATATGAACCATTTTCCTCTTAGACATTCATCCGAACAGATCTTTAGTCTCTTATAACAAAAAAAGAAAAGAAAAAAGAATATATTTTTGGTCTATCTTGATTAAAAGATGGCCAAGATACCTATTCTATTTTGTTTCATTATCTTAATTGCTTTTGAATTTGTTGATTGTCATGTAGCGCATGAAAAGATTGGGATATATGAGCTCAAGAATGGAAATTTCTCTGCAAAGTTCACTAATTGGGGTGCATCACTTGTCTCCCTTATTGTTCCTGACAAAAATGGGCAACTGGCTGATGTTGTTCTTGGATATGATTCAGTTAAGGATTACATCAAAAGTTCCTCGCCTTTTGGTGCAATTGTTGGACGGGTTGCTAACAGAATCAAAGATGCTCAGTTTACTTTAAATGGGAACCTGTATAAACTAGTTGCTAATGAAGGACACAACACAATTCATGGTGGCTCTAGAGGATTCAGTCGAGTTGCTTGGAGAGTAAGCGGGTATAAAAAAGAAGGAGCTGTTCCCTACATTCATTTCTCCTATCGAAGTTTTGATGGCGAACAAGGATTTCCTGGTGATCTTATTGTCAGTGTGACCTACGTACTCATTGGACATGACACAATGACTGTAACAATG
Organism: Castanea sativa; assembly: GCF_040712315.1. Lineage (NCBI taxonomy): Eukaryota > Viridiplantae > Streptophyta > Magnoliopsida > Fagales > Fagaceae > Castanea > Castanea sativa. The sequence continues at coordinate 4,199,550 of NC_134014.1, forward strand.
AAAGCCAGGGCTCTAAACAAGCCTACTCCAGTGAATCTAGCACAACACACTTACTGGAACCTAGGTGGCCACAACAGCGGCGATATCCTGTCTCATAAAATCCAGATATTTGGATCTCACATCACGCCTGTTGATCGCGAGCTTATTCCCACTGGCAAAATTGTGCCAGTAACTAGAACACCATATGATTTCCTCAAGCCCCACACAATTGGAAGCAGAATCAAGGACCTGCCTAATGGTTATGATATTAACTATGTGCTTAATGGTGGCAAGGGCAATAGAGTGAAGCGCGCTGCAGTGGTGCACCATAAGAAGTCAGGAAGGGTATTGGAGCTGACAACAAATGCTCCAGGCCTGCAGCTCTACACAAGTAACTGGAAAAAGAATTTTAAGGGAAAAGGTGGACACATCTATAAACCCCATGCAGGACTATGTTTAGAGACTCAAGGTTTCCCTGATGCAGTGAATCACCCCAATTTCCCTTCACAGATTGTGAGGAAAGGAAAGCCTTACTCGCATTCTATGCAGATTAAGTTTTCAACTACAAGATCATCTGCTTAATAGTAGATGACTAAAAACTTCTACATAATTATTTTTGGCATTTTTGTGTCTTCCAATTGTTTTAGTGTTGCCTTTGATATCATTCTTTTTGATGAATAAGAAATTATATTGCTATAAACCAAATTTAAATAGAAGGCTGAGACTATCAATACCTATTATGAAGAGAGGTTATCAGTTAATCCCCGGGTAGGATATTTACGTACAGAATATTGACTCTAGCCAATAAAGGAAAGTTAATTAAACCAAAATAAGGAGGGCTATCTCATATGTCAAATGAGTCTTTCTTCAAAATCGATTGGTCCCTGTAGATAACCCAGTATAATTCCAATTTTGCAATAGCTTAAAATATATATGTTACATGGAAGAGCAATTCTAAACTTTCGTCAGCCTAATTAAATGTGAATATCAATTAACTCAAAAGGCCAATGGAACTGTCGCATCTGCAGTGCCCTGAAACCACTTTTTACCTGCCTCTCCTGGAGTTTAGAGTTGCTGCAAGAACCTGCCACAGAACAAAACAACCTTATAAAGTTTTCTTCTATACCATGCTATTTTTCACATGTAACCTTGTTCATTCTAAATACCACCAAGCAAGACATTTAGCATATGCAGAATTCTGTTAGGAAATAATCCATTTAATCATGTAACTAATATGGTATTCTAGAATAGAGACCGAGTTTGAAGTTAGCATCAGTTGTTCTAATACCATAATAAATTACTATGTATCTCAAAAGTTTAAAGTGTAAAGAAATGATATATTTAATCATTTAACCATTATTTTACTAACACATAAGCATCAGTAAGCAAGGTTATCATTTGAAATGTACGTTGACATAGCCATCTCCAAACGTGACTCCGCTGTCAAAGTAGTATGCGCGAGCAAGATGCTTGTTTAGTGATGCTGAGTTGAACTAAGTGAGAATGTACACTTTGTTGCTCCCACTATTGATGCAGTTGCTCATTGGCATATCAATGAGCTTGTAATAGGAACCTACAATTTGATATTTCCTATTATAGTTTCCTATTACAGGCTCATTGATGTGTGTGTGTATACACACACACACGAGACTAACTTGTCTATAGTGTTCTAGTGCACTTAGATCAAATATGATCAAACATGTAAATGATGGTTGGGTATAAAAGCAATGTCAGTGGTGGACCCATATTAAAACCAATAACAATCTGTCATCTAAGGTTTGTTGTGAACATGTTGTGATTGCAACATTACTCATTTTTTGAATTAAAAAAAAAAAAAATCTATTAAGCGTTGTAGTTTAAAACATTAGATTATACATGTTATTTGTGTCTATATGAGCATTAGGTTGGGGGCTTGGTCCTTTAGCCATTGTAAAGTTATAAGTTTAGGGTCCAGTATAAAATCGGGCCCCAACCCATTAGCCTTCACAAGGTTACAAGGTCGGGGACCCAATTCTAGGTCGGGAATTGAACATAGGAGAATGATAATGCCTTGGGAGAGATCGCTTGCCGAGCGCCATTTGGCGATAGGTGCAAGTTTCAAGAGAATCGCGTTAGTCACAAAAAGTGGGTCCCATCTGGTTAGGAATATCTCCCAGAGGGACCCACCAACATGGAAAACTAAATTTTTATCATGACAACCCCACTAAGAGAAGTCTATAAATAGAAGTAGATAGTTAGAGGGAAGAGGCCAGCAATTTTGGGGGAAAAAATGCATGAAAGAAAAGAGATGAACCATAAAAAAAGGGTAAGCTCAGTACTATTAAGCTTGAGCCTTCTTGGGAAGCACACATACAAGATAACAGAATACAAATTGGGCTTGAAGCACCCTCTTTTGGGTCATTGGGTTGGCTCGAAGAGGTTTTCCTGCTATGGAGAATACCCATAAAAAACAAGTAAATTAGGAGCCTGACTCAAAAATTCATCTGGTACTTTGGGCTAGGCACCACAGTGTCCTACATTGGATTATACATTTTATTTGTATCCTGTCATTTAAACATAAAATTGTTGAACGCTTTTTGTTGTTTATAGTCCTTAATATAGATGTGGGCATAAAGTTATTTTCAGCAAATATAACATATAATTCAAATTTTTATTAAACACATTTGTCAGAAAGTTGAAATTTTTTTCAATAATAATAGGGATAAGATGCTTATTACCAATAAATAATAAGGGACATTAAAACTGCATCATAGTCAAGAAAAAGATGCAATTAACCCTTATATGTGTATGTGTTGAGTCCACGTTACACTTGGTACTTATATATTTGTGATTTGGGACCAATTTTTGCCTTTTCATTCAGGCATGAAATTCTTTGCTTTATGCACAGCCGAAACATGACAAGTTAAAGGAAAGTCACTACAGCAAGCAAATGGGCAGAACATTTGCAATTTTTAAAGAACAGCTCTCAGATCCTATTGGAGGTGGCATTTAGTATTTACCCCAACATTACCCTTACACTTTCGAGTAAGCATCTTCAACAGAAGCTCATTGCTTCTTTTTCTCTGTTTTTTTTTTGGGTGCCAACCTGTTGAATAACCCTAAAAATGTAAACAACTTGAAGCATCAACCTAACTTATAAAGAAACAGAAATGCACTGAGCTATCCCCAAAAAAGAGTAAGCTAATTGCTGGTCATACAACCAGCTGCAAATGGGTTTGAGCGGACTTGGATTAGGTAAAGGTTTTTTTCGAGTTTATTATTGTCCATAAACAGAATCATCGAGCAAGCCATCAATAGCAAGTTAAATTGAAGATGACCATCCTATTCAAAAGAATAGCAAACCAAAATCTGATAACTACAGGATATATATGGTCAAGTATACTATATAGAGCATAGACCATAATTATGCATCTGTTGAGCAGTTTGCAGCAGCTCATTTCACATTGCCTAGATCGACTTGAGGAGGTAGCTTTGGTAAGAACGTGGACAAGAATCACATAGCAAGCATTGTGGTAAAATTACTGGGGCATGTCTAAACACAACTAGAAAGACAATTAAGGGAGCAGTTCTTGAATGGAATATGACTAGAAGCACCAACGTCAGTGCAACCATACCATAAATCAGTAAAGTGCTGCTCACTTGAAACTCACTTCCCGTAAGTGGTAAACTTATTCACAATGTGGGATAACCCACCTTATATCAGATGAACAAGAACAAAAGAGGACAGAAAATACATAAAGGATAACTCTGGAGTTAACATATGAAACATCAAAGACACTTATGGGTTATATTGAACATGTCCTCCCGGGGTGTGTCGTTGGAGAACTGGATACATGATTTTACAAAAGGTTTGAGTACTCATATGGATTGCATACAAAACAAAGGTAGGTTTATATCTGCTTCAAGATGACCTCCGCACCAGAAACTTTGAAGTCAGATGGATTCTCCTCTACATTAAGAACCTTAACCTTCCCGTCAACCACAAAAGCTGACCATCTACATCAAAAAAGCAGCAGCATCTTAGAAGTTTGGAAAACTATAATGGAATACCCACAAACCATTCTTGGTAAGAAAATTAAGTTACCATTCTTGCCTAGGTTGAATGGTTTTTTAGTAACTAATAGAGAAACGATCAATTGTACATAAATTATTGAAACCTTTGACAGTCAATGGATTCAACTAGATCTAAGCCATTTCCCAGAAGGCAACTAGAGTGTCACCTTAGATCACTATGTCCACTCAATTTCCAACAAGAAGTAAATCATACAAGGGTTATACCTTTGAGAGCGAGGTCCAAGTAAAGCAGCAGAGAGATCTTTCTCTAGTCCCAAGCTCTTGTGGAAGCTTCCGTCGAAGTCGCCATAAAATTCAATCTATCAAATCAAATATTAAAATAAGAAAGTGATGCTGCTATAAGGCATATCACTGCAGTTAATTTTACTGCATCAAAGGAAAAGGTAACTCAAAGTTTTAAATACTGCATAGGAGGTCATTTTGGTTTGGCAAGAGGAATGAAATGTATCAGTGCAGGTGTACTGTTTTGGAATTGCTGCTATAATACTCTCTCTCTCTCTCTCTCTCTCTCTCTCTATATATATATATATATATATATATTTGTTGAGTCTTTGAAATCATAATGGGTTAGAAATTCAGAACATGTTAAGGTCAATATTTTGAAGACAATGAGATAAGACTCGGGGGTAACTTACAGCATCTTTTGCTTGAAGTTTCTCTGCCCAGGCATTCATGACATATGGATCATTAACAGCAACACAAATTATTGAATCAACCTTTTCAGCCCTAAATTTATCAATGTTATTTTTGTAACTAGGCACATGCTGCTGTGAACAAACTCCTGTGTATGCACCCTGTAACATAGAAAATCCCAATCATATATATCCATCTCACCAAAGCACCAAATTAAAAACAAAGGAGAGGTCAATATATTGCAGATGTTGATGTGGGGTCATCTCTGTCTTGGACACAACAATAACAAGAGTAAATTTCCCTTATTATTTTCACACAATTCCATTTCATCAAAATCCCCTGCTTCCCAATAAGCTCTTACACTCAGACTCCAAGGAACGAGTAGTTCATAAAAAATAAATACTCATTCAACCAATGAAGTAACAATTAATAGTTGCTGCAAACAATTGTTGAAGCAAAGCGAAGAAAGAACTTCAATCAGTAGAACTGCTTTATCTTTACTGTTGTGTGAGCCTCAATATAATAACATTACTTCGTGATGATTGTGAGAAGCTGGTTTTCATCACTTCACCCTTTAAAAGTGATAAAGCATAAACTTTGGTTGGACAAAGTTGCCAAGGTTTAATGTTAAGGCAATAAAATAGTATGAGCATATAAATTAGTCAATTACAAATTATAATTATAATGGCTATTTGAGTCACAGTGACATTAAATCCCACATCAAGAGACTTCATCATTTCTGTCTCATCAAATACAACAACAACAATAACAACCAAGCCTTAATCCCAAAATATTTGGGATAACATTAATTCCTAACAAAAAATAGCAAATTCCAATGATTATCAAACCAAATATTTGCACTATGTTGAGCTTCAAATTTCAGAATAAAATCAAGTACCCATGAAATCAAACATGCCAATCCCAAAAAAGAAACAAAGAAGTCAACCACCACTTGTGTATCCTTTGCTTATATAAGAATTCTTTGTAATGTTCCCCATCACTTGGGTACATTGATTTTCAAAGCAAAATTATTAAAAAATGAATGATACCCAATTGAAAAAATGTACAAACAAAGTTAAAGAAGTAACTTACAGGGAGCCCAAAGATGACAACTCTTTTGTCCTGAAATACCATAAAAAGAGAGAGAGAGAGAGAGAGAGAGAGAGAGAGAGTTAATTGCACTTATCCATAACATCACTAACACCATCTATGCTAAACTATAAAAGTTTAGAGTGAACATTAACCTTGAAAATGTCTTTGAGAGGTGTAGTGGAGAAGTTGGAGGAAACACCTTCATCCCAGCTGCGAGCTTTTTGGAGAGAAACATTGTGTGCGGTTGCCGCGACTATGTCAGTGCCTGCTTCAAGTTTAGTCGCGAAGTACCTCAGTGACACTCCTCCGATTCGGAGACCAGAGGAGGAGGAGAAGCTTGTTCGCTTCAGAATTGTGGAGGCCATTGAATTTGGAAGTGAATGAATCGGTGTTGACTCAGTAAGCAGAACAACTCGGTTTGCTTCACTCGGATGACATTCGACTTTGGATTTTTTGTGAAAATTTAATGATGTTTGTTCACTTTGTTGTTTATTATATTGGGCTTAAAATAGCGAGGTTATGCACTACTACTGGGCTTTTTATATGGGCTCGGAAATGGATCAATCTTATAGATTGTAATCACACTTGTGATTTGCATTGGTCTTTCGCTTTTTTTTTTTTTAGGACAGGACTAGTATGTTCGGTCTGTTAAAACGCTGGACAAAACCTGACCGGACAGGCCTCTGGTCTCAACCAGTCCGGTCCCAATCAGACCTGGTCAGAATATAGGTTTAGATGCTGTTAGTTTGTAATCTGTATCATTATTTGAAAGTATGAACTTTTACCAGATTCTTCAAACTAATGCTCTAACAATAAGCTATTTCCAAGTATTATTCAGCAAAAAAAAAAAAAAAAAGCTATTTCCAAGTATGAATTTTTTTAGCAGATTCTTAACTAGGCTTCTTTTTTTTGGAAATTATTTTGAACACACACACACACACACACACACATATATATATATATATATATATATATATGTGGTGTATACACTAGAACCAGGGGCGGAGGGAGGGGGGGGCAGGTGCCCCCTCAAATTTCAATTTTTTTCACTACTGAAATACCATATTTGCCCCCCCTACAAAAAAAAAAAAAAACTCAATTAAGTTCATTCACGTTACTTCCCTTTCCAGCTTTCCTTTTTTTTTTTTTTTTTTGGATAGAAGTGATAAAACCTTTCTAGCTTTCCTAGTAGTAGTAGACTTCTACCCCTATAAGTAGTACAATTCTAATGTTCTCTATAACAACTTTGCTACACCTACCCAGATTAGAAGTCAGTAGAACTCTGAAAAAAAAAAAAAAAGTATATATAATGCAAACAAGGCACGCCTCCCATCACAATGAAAAAAATTTCTTTTCAATCTAGTCTCTTTCTTTGGATCTCAGAGTTGCTGTGCAGTTTTTAAAAGCATTCAAGTTGGGTTTTTAAGTTACATTCAAATATTTATAGGTATGCATACTCTTAATACTTTTGCTTTGATTTATTTATTTATTTAATTTTTTAAAGAATCAAATTATATGTTTAAACTGTTTATATTTAGATGGATCTCTTAATTTGACTATTCTTAACCATAAATTTATAATTCAAATTATATGTTTAAACTATTTGTATTTATAATGATCTCCTCATTTGATTATTCTTAATCATAGATTGTAATTTTTTTTCTTTATTTTAATGATATGACATATATATTTGTAGTTAATTGAGATTATGGAAAATCTTGATCATAATAATGAGTCTGGATCAAATCCTAAACGAACTCGTATCGAAGTGGATGTTGCAAATCTTCCCACGGATCCTGGTTTAAGAATAAAAATTTGTAACTATCATCCTAATGAAAGAGATCAAATTAGAAGGCATTATCTACAAAATAAACCTTGTCAACCAGTTGATCATGATTTTCCACAAAGTCAATTTGGTAAAACAAAGCGTCGATTTAATCCAGTGTGGTTCAAAGACTATCCTAGTTGGTTGGAATATAGCATTACGAAAGATGCTGCATATTGTCTATTTTGTTATCTATTTCAACCTGATACTGGTGATCAAGGAAGGGGAGACTCATTTGTTTCTGAAGGATTCAAAAATTGGAAAAAGAAGGAGAAATTACAGAATCACGTTGGGGACCACAACAGTGCACATAATATAGCTCAAAGAAAATGTGAAGCTTTGTTAAACCAGAGACAAAGTATTCAAACAGTTATAAATAAGCAATCGGATGTTGAGAAAAGGGAATATCGAACTTGTTTGAATGCATCAGTGGATTGTATTTGTTTTCTACAACGACAAAGATTAGCATTTTGTGGCCATGATGAATCTAAAGACTCCAATAATCAAGGAAATTTCCTTGAATTATTACGGTTTCTTGCAAATCACAATGAAGAAATTGATAAGGCAGTCCTCGAAAATGCTCCTGAAAATCATCATATGACCTCTCCTGATATCCAAAAAGAAATAGCAAATGCTGCAACCGTTGAGACAATAAATGCTATTATTAAAGATATTGGAGACTCATTATTTGCTATTATAGTTGATGAATCACGTGATATGTCTACTAAAGAACAAATGGCAATTGCTTTGCGCTATGTGGACAAACAAGGACATGTGAATGAGCGCTTTTTAGGCATTACACATGTTAATAATACATCAGCAGTGACACTAAATAGTGCAATTGAGGAAGTATTTAATAAACATAGCTTAAGCATTAGTAGATTGCGGGGACAAGGCTACGACGGGGCAAGCAACATGCGAGGTGAGTTAAATGGACTAAAAACTCTTATTTTGAAAGATAATATTTCTGCCTATTATGTCCATTGCTTTGCACATCAGCTTCAACTAACATTAGTTGCAGTAGCAAAAAATCACATCCAGATTGCAACCTTTTTTAACTTGGTTGCAAAGGTATTCAATATTGTTGGAGCATCATGCAAACGTCATGATATTCTTCGTGAAAAACGTAATGCTGAAGTTATAGAAGTACTAAAAAATAATGAAATTTCAACTGGTCGTGGCTTGAATCAAGAAATGAGTCTAAAAAGACCTGGAGATACACGTTGGAGTTCTCATTATGGTGCACTTGTTAATATTATTCACATGTTTTCTTCTGTAATTGATGTGATTGAAACTATTATAGAAGATGGTTTAGATTACGATCGAGAGAGCGAGAAGCAAATATCTTAATTGGTTTACTCCAAACATTTGAATTTGTGTTTGATTTACATTTGATGAAGGGTGTGCTTGGCATAAGTAATGAGTTGTCACAGGCATTACAACGAAAAGATCAAGATATTGTGAATGCTATGAAGTTGGTTGACATTTTAAAGCAACGTTTACAGGTCATGAGAGATGATGGGTGGAACTCTTTGCTAGAGGAGGTTTCTGCATTTTGTGAAAAAAATAATATTGATGTTCCTGATATGGATGATTTTTATCAACCTCGGCCACGACGAAAAGCTCAAAACATGAAAAATTCACATCATTATCAAGTGGAGCTTTTTTATACTGTTATAGATATGCAACTTCAGGAACTCAATAATCATTTTGAAAATTCTAAATTATTACTTTGTGTTGCGTGTTTGAACCCAGATAACTTATTTTTAGCATTCAACAAGGAGAAATTGATTCGGCTTGCTTAGTTTTATCCAAGTGATTTTTCAACAGTTCAAGTTTCTTTCTTGGATAACCAACTTGAGACATACATCCATGACATGCGGTCCTCTGAAGAGTTTTCAGCACTTAAAGGAATTAAACAGCTTGCTGAAAAGATGGTAGAAATGAAAAAGAATGTTTCATATCCATTGGTTTACTCATTAGTGACTTTGGCATTGATCTTACCAGTTGCAACAGCTACTGTTGAAAGAGCTTTTTCAGCAATGAACATAATTAAAAATCGATTACGCAATCGAATAGGAGATCAGTGGATGAATGATTGCTTAGTCACATATATTGAGAAAGATATATTCAAGACTATTGAGTGTGAAGAAATCGTGCAGCGGTTTCAAAATATGAAAAATCGTCGAGGGCAATTGAGTAAAATAAGCTAGGTGTGAAAAAATAAATTAAAGTTTACATTTTATGTTAGATTCTGTATGACAATTACATTATCATATAGTTGTTTACTTATTTTGTTATTAATATTGATTAATTTTTTTAGATTAATTTTTTACTTTCAATCTTGTCTTTTAATCTTGCCCCCCCCTGACCTAAATTCCTGGCTCCGCCACTGACTAGAATCACTACCTTTTGGAGCAAGGTTATTCTCAAAATCTACCTGTATTGCGTGCTCCCTTTTTATATCTGGATTCAAATCAAATCTCTCTCCTTGTAAGTTGTAACTTTCAAACAATCATCATTCATAGATTATAACAGTTTTATAGATATTTATTGAAATGAACATTTTTTTTTTCTAGATAGGTAGATTAATAAAACGAAGGAAGATTAGATGAATTGAAGCACCATATGTAAAATAAACATGACATTATCACTTGAGTCCACAAATGAGAACGTTGTAAATAATGGAGGACAAGATCAATCCAACAACCCCTAAGCAAGACCCATATTTTTTTCAACGGACAGGCTGAGTTTTAGCTTTTAGCTTTTAACTTTTAACTTTTAACGCGGCATCCGCGTGGACTCTTTTGTCAACTAGTTTTCAAGTCAAAGCCAATTAGCCACCGCAATAGAAAAAACGCAGACAAATTTTCCAACAAAGAAGTAGAAGGCACCAAAATCTAGGGGTGTCAATGTTCGACCCAACCCGCGAATACGACATGAACCCGACATGGGTTTTTTCGGATTGGGGTTGGGCCTTAATGGGTTTGGGTCATAAACAGGTAGACCCAAAAGCGATACAATAAGAAATGTGTCATAAGCAGGTCAACTCGTGTAACCCGCAATAAATACGTTTGACACGCCAATTTATTTTTGTTAACCTGAAATGACCCTCTTAACACAAAACTGTTTAACTCGTATAACAAATAAATATTCATTTTATATTAGATTTGTTAAATACCTTTTATATCCAACATATATTTTAAATTTAAAAAGAAAAGTGAGTAATTACAAATGTAGGGACACGATTTTCAGACCAAGCCCAAAATGTAAGGGATCTTGGCCTAGTGAACCTAATACAATAAATTTGTAGAGAGTGGGTCAAAGAGCTAGGCTTTAGTGCATGGACAACAGTTAATATGGTTTTGGATGATGAGCCAATAACAATTGAACCCGGTTTGTGCGAGAAAGTTTGTCCTCGGCACAGTCCAAGGAGCTCTATTCTAGTATATATTGGATGACAATGGTTACAGGAGTTGTTGAGATTGCTACAGTACTTTCTCTTCTCCTTTTTTCATCCCCTTTTCATGAAGGGCCTCTTCCATTATGTAGTTCCTTTTGGATGATCTTAATCCTACACTTATTGATCTTTTGAGTCACCACTTGAATGCTTGTCCCCTTAGACACCTTTTCTGGCCTTCTGTAAGTTGTGGTTGCCAAGGTAGCATTGTTCAAAGGTCTTTTCCACATAAATGCGGTTCAAAAGTTAGTTGCAGGGCATTCAATGCAGTGTAGTAGCTTTTCCTTAGATATTTTTGAGTCCTTATCCCTCTTGTACGTTCATGATACTCGTTCATATCATTAGAACTTTCTGGAAGGTCACTTTGATTATTAGGATCTATACCCGATCTGCGTTTAGCTTATCCGATGAGATATTTCTCCTTGGACTTGGACTACTCACGATCTCGGCTAAAGCCCCATGCTTTCGGCCAAAGCCCAAGACTCTACAACAAAAATTTACAAGGAATATAATTAGAAATTGAAATTTTACAAATCGTAGATCTCTAAACCCTACAAACCATAAATTTCTAAACCTTCTTATAAATATCTTCTTCTTCTTCATTTTTTTTTTTAAATTTCAGTTGCACTACTCGTCTCATGCCCAATTCTCAAACTCAAAGTGTCAATTCTTAAACTGGTTTTCTCTCTCTCTCTGAAGTGTATGCACTTCTTTTGGAGTGTAAAGAACTTATTTTTAGATGAATATTATATTTTTGTTGAACTATATTATTTTGAATGTGGGTGAAGACTTGAAGTGTATGCACTACTTTTGGGATGTAAAAAATTTAGGGTAAATTGCAAATTATATCCCTAAAGTTTGGGGGTGATTGAATTTTACATCTTGAAATTTTAGAATTTGGATTTTACTCTTTGAAGTTTGGTGATGTCTGAATTTTACACCCGACATTTCAGAATTTGGATTTTACCCTCTATAGTTTAAGAATGTTTGAATTTTACTTCCTAAAATTTTGGAGTGTTTGGATTTTACACCCCAGAGTTTCAGAATTTGGGGGTGTAAAATCCAAACATTCCTAAACTTTAGGGGATAAAATCCAAGTTCTAAAACATTAGGGTGTAAAATCAAAGCACCCTAAACTTCAAGGGTTAAAATCCAATTCTTGAAACTTTAGGGTATAAAATCAAATCACTCCCAAACTTTAGGGGTGTAATTTGCAATTTACTCAAAAATTTATTTCTAGATGGATGTTATATTTAATGTTATGCAGGTTGAAATGGGTTTTGTTACATTTGTGTTAACCCAACACGGCTTATTTATTAAGTATGCCAAATGGGTTGGGTTGGGTTGGGTCAACCCACCTTATTAACAGGTTGGGTTAGGGTTGAAGGATCTTGACACGATTATTAAATGGGTCGGGTTAAGGTTGAACCATTTAGTCAAATACTCCTACCTCGGCACGACACGAATCCGACACGCTAACCCGAATTGACACTCCTACCAAAATCGGTAGGTCTCTACCTGCGTAACATTTAACATAACATATCCCATAGCCAACGCCAAGGCCTATCTCTCTCACTTTCCAAAATGAAGCCCTTCAAAAACCTGTCCATTTCCTCCTCCTACTTCTTTGTCAGTACTCTTACTTTCATTCCCTTATTAGCCTATGCAGCCAGATTTGATATAAAAAACAATTGCAACATCATAATTTGGGCTGCAGCTGTGCCTGGTGGTGGCAGGCAGATTAACCCAGGTGGAACCTGGAGCCTCGAAGTTAGGCCTAACTCAACAAGTCGTAATGGTCACATTTGGGCCCGAACTGGGTGCAGTTTCAATGGATCCGGGGTTGGTACATGTCAAACTGGTGACTGTGGTGGGCTTTTTCAATGCCTAGGCAGAGGATACGGTGCACCCCCACACACCCTCGCCGAATTTGGATTAGACGTAATAGCAGACTCGGATTTGTATGACATCTCTCTTGTTAAGGGGTTTAATGTTCCTATGATTTTTAGCTCTACATCTCTTAAGTGCACAAGCATAGACTGTACAGGTGATCTCATCAGGAATTGCCCAACTGAGTTGAAAGCTCCGGGCGGGTGTTACAACCCTTGTACTGTATTCAAGACCGAGGAATATTGTTGCGATGCTGGTATTACAAACTGTAAAGCTACAAATTATTCCATGTTTCTCAAGGGTGGGTGCCCCGGTGCTTACAGTTTTCCTGTGGATGGTAAACTAACCCAATATATGTGCCCTAGTGGGAATAACTTTAACGTAGTGTTCTGCCCTCTTGGTTCCCTCTAGTTTGAGGCATACAACTAGTAGCTAGCTTGCATACAAAGAAGTGGTGTACTCAAAGCTCTGAAGCTTTGTGAGAATATGCCTAATTATACTGTGGCGCAAATGCTCTAATATGTATTCACTTTGACATTGTGAGTTGTAACAATATATCTATGAAAGCTTCTGCCCCATAAAAACAAGATTTCTATGAAAGATGGAAGACATTAACGTTCATAAAATAAAAAAAAAAAAATTTATGATAACATTACATTTTAAACCTTCTAATTTAAGAGTTATAACAAATCAAACCATATAATTTCAAAGAGTAACTTATTAAATCTTAAAGTTTTGAAAAGTAATAGATTATACACCAATAAAATAAAATAAAATAAAAAATTGATGGGCTTAAAGGACTCATTACCCAATCAAAATTCCAATCAAGAACCGCCATGTGTTCATAACTGGTGGATCCATCGGCATTAGCTCACCCTGGCCCACCAGGCTGCGTTGAAGGGCACGTGTGTCTCCATCCTCCCCCAAACCCTGGACAAGCTCGAGCAGGCAATCCGCCTCTCCACCGGCATCTACGTGGTGGTCTTCGCCGCTAACGTTAGAGACTACGACGTCGTTTTCAAGGCCATTAGCGAGGTCGACCCTATCGACGTGTTGATAGTCAATCAAGGCGTGTTCATTCCGCAAGAGTTAGAGAAGCAAGGATTGGATGAGATCAAGTTCATGATAGGTGTCAATCTCATTGGCAGTTTTCACATGATCAAAGCTGCTTTATTGTCCATCTGCAAGAGTTAGAGAAGCAAGGATTGGATGAGGTCAAGTTCATGATAGATGTCAATCTCATTGGCAGTTTTCACATGATCAAAGCTGCTTTATTGTCCATCAAAAACAACCGTACTAACTGTGGGCCCACCTCGATCGCTCTCATGTCATCTCAAGCCAATAAGGTACGTCATAATAATAGTCTCACACGTTCTTTGCGGGTAGAATGAGACTTTTTATGAGCTTAGTGTTATAATTTTCCATTCATCTCAGTTTGAGACGTTTCTCTCTTCTAATCTAATTAAACCACTCGTACAATAATTTTTATTTTAGACATACAAAATACATTCATTAAAATGAAGAAAAAAAAAAAGGCAGCATAAACCGATGTAAAGAGAAAACAATTCAAACACCAACATAAATAAATAAATAAATCATTAAAAAGAAAAAAATGGAGTACATTAAAAATCACATTTTTTTTTAGTAATTCAAAAATAAAGAAGATGAGAATTAAAAAAATAAAAACAAAACCCCCAAAAAAAAAAGTGAGATTAGAATTTAGAAGAAAGAAAACCGAAAAGAGAGAGAGAGAGAAACGTTTAAGTCTTGATAAAGGGGAAAAAATGAGAAGAAAAAAAAAAGTCAAAACGTTAGGCTTAATGGTTTTTAGGTTTAGTGTCATAATTTTCCATTCATCTCAATTTGAGAAAAAAGAAGAAGAAGAAGAAGGTGAATACGTTAGGCTTAGTGGTCGTACTTTATAGCCAAGAAAAGAAAAGAAAAACCTGTGTTGATGACATATTCAAAGCATCTAACTACAGAACTGTAATAAAGCTCCATAACTTTAGGTCATAAGCAAGAAGAAGGGAAGTATTTTAATCTATAAGCAGTAGACAATTTAACACCTAATACCCTGCTTAAATTAAAAAGAAAAAAGAAAAAAAAGAAAAAAAAGAAAAAGAAAAAGAGTGAAGTAAGTTCGATCAAAACAAAATTGTAATTACAAAAGGCTCTAATCTGCCACAAAGTGATTTCAGTTCCCCATTGTTTCTTTCTCGATATGTCAATATGAATGGGAACAAAAAGAACATGATAATCCATCCGTTCATGCAACATGCCACAGCTGCAATTCCCAACAACAGTGAGAGAGAATTTCTTCCTGAAGAAATAATGATTGATACTAAAATAAGAATTCCGAAACTTCAGTTTCCGAAGCAATGATACTTTAACGACAAGAGAAATCAACTTTCAGCAACTCCAGGGAAACTCAAAGGACTTGCAGTGATCAGCATAACTGTCAGCTGTGATCCGAAGAAATTCATAA
Organism: Castanea sativa; assembly: GCF_040712315.1. Taxonomy (NCBI): domain Eukaryota; kingdom Viridiplantae; phylum Streptophyta; class Magnoliopsida; order Fagales; family Fagaceae; genus Castanea; species Castanea sativa. The sequence continues at coordinate 4,214,988 of NC_134014.1, forward strand.
CCACAGCAAGCACCACGAACTTTTAAGTCCCTAGAAAAGATCATAGAAAATTTATATCATTACTTTTGCAACAAGAATTCCCAACATTCAAACATAAACTAAGTGCACCAAAACAATATCTGAGGTTAAAGCAATTGGTTTTTTGATAGTTATGCATATTATGCCTCATGCCATGATATAAGCTTCACTGAAGTGGCAAAATCCTATACAACATAAGAGTAAAAGTGAAAAAGCCTAAGGTTATAATTTGAAAGGGAAATTTCAACCCTACTCTGTTTCATTACTATTGTGACAAACAAGTGCATTTTCATCTTCTACGAATGTGCAGAAAAGTATAGTAACAATTTTATTTCAAGAGTGAAGTTCCTCCCATTCAAAAAAAAAAAAACAAAAAAACAAAAAAAAGGAAAAAGAAAAAGAAAAAAAGAAGAGTACCGCGCATGTTCACTTGAGAAGTTACCAGTGCTACATCAAGCTTCTTTAACATATTAAATGCTGTCTAAAATGCTTTTTTTTGGAAGTTAAAATGCATACTTCCTTTGGTATGCAGTTACATTCCAGATGTGTGGATCCACTTTGCTAGGAACATAAAAAAAGGCAAAATAGCAGGCATATAGCCTTGCATAGATTCAACGAAACAGAAAAACTTCAGACACCAACCTAGACAGTATAAATGAAGTTTCTCAGAAGTAAAAATGATATGATAAACCAGCAATTGTCTTACTGAAATTAAAAGGGCAAGCCAATTTGGACCATTTTATGCAATGAAGGAATGGTTTAGAATCATACCTAAACATAAAGGACTAGTTTCTCACATCGACTTAAAGCAACAATTCAATAAATTTGAACCATTCACCAACTGGAGGAGTAAGAACTAAAGGAGTAATGTCATGAGAAAAATGAAATATGACCCTGATATGCATAAATTTATGATCTAAATACTGTTCTTAGGGGCATTTCTGCATAAGATTTTCGATGGATTGTCAATATCATGCATTATGAACACACACAGATGTGCGCACACACAAACACAAAAAACATGTCAGATCAGTCAGTCATTCAAACTTATCCTTTTTACAACTTTAAGGCAGGCAGTTTCCATTTCATCAAAAAAGATAAGGCAAGGTGAGAAATATCAATCCTCTTGATGTTTGATAGAGCATTTTGTAAAATACTTACTTCTATTTTGTGTGTGCCACTTTTCTATACTTCCATACCAGTTCCACTGGAAGCACAGAGCTGCAAAACGTGCTATACCAGCAGCAACAATCTCAACAAATGCCATCAGGTATGATCTCTGAGGGGCTAAACCAGCAGTAGCTATAGACAGCAACCGACCCTCAAAGTTGCAAGGGATAATAAAGCTACCAGATTTAATGCCACTTAATGTTATCTTGGCAACTTCATCAGCTTTCATTGCACCAGAGGAGGCTGCAATGATACTGGTGAGCTGTGGCCTTAACTTGTTTTCTGCAATCGGTCCAAAACCCTTAATCAGTTACATACAAACAATAGAGAGAATCCAGCAGATTTGGATATAGCAAAATACTTGAACAAGCAGAGCATAAAACACACATTAGTGCTTTATATGCATTTTCTATTGGAGGATAGTAATCTTAATCATAATCTTGTTTTAAAAAAGCAATAATAGATGATAATTTTCCAATTTTGGAGTTTTCCAATGCACAGAAAGGGATTCCCTTTGAGGGGGCGAAATATGGGGAAGAAGAGGATCAGTGCTGTTCAGCTGATATTAAGAGTACTTGCACGGTGAGTGTGTGGAAGCATATTAGAACAAGAAGGGAAAGATTTTCACAATATGTGAAATTCTTAGTTGGGGATGGAAGTTGTATTTTTTTTTGGCATGATGCGTGGTGGGGTGATTTATATTAATAGAAACTTCTTACTATACATCCCATTGTAGATGAATGCAGGTAACCACTAGAATAGTTAGAATAGCTTCTTCAACACATCTACAATCAGAAAGCCAGTAGATATGCAAATGCATTGACTCCCAGCAAACGGATTATGTAGTCTTTATAATACTACTCCCCAGAAGATCATGTATTTCACCTTTTGTCTTATTGTGTACCTGGATCATTCCTTGTCAGTTTGCTAATGCAATCCCTATTACCGACCGAAGAAAAAAAATATTTATTTTGTGGCTGTTTCATACATGGATATAACATATTGCATGAAATGAGTCCTATGATCTGCCCATATAGATGCATAATCTAATCTTATCTAACCTTTTAAGTTTCAGAGCTGATTCAATGCTATTCTGTGTTCAGGGAAATTGTCTTGAGATTACAATTCCAGAATTCTTTGTGCTCAACAAGAAAAGCTTTTTTATCATTTAAAAAGGGGCAAAAATACAACAAGAAGGGCTTTTTTTAAGCATTCACACATGTAGATTACTACTCGTATCCTCCACAATCACAGTTATAAAATTGAGTTCTAATAAAGTGAAATGTCTTCCCTGATTTGTATAATATTGTGGTTTAACAAACATGCTACTGTTGCACAATATATATATAGATCTAGAGATGAAATTCTTTGGTGCCCTACCTTCTCTTGGTCTTTTAATGATTGGGAGCTTGAATCTATTGAACATTTCTCTCAAATTCTTCACTTTTCTCATATTTCTGGGAGAGGCATGGATAGGATCTATTGGACACTATCCAAGAACCACAAATTTGATGTGAAATCTTTCCATGAAGCTTCACATGAAGACTATAGTGTGGATTTTCCTTGGCAAGCAATCTAGAAGACAAAAGACCGCAGAAAGGTTGCCTTTTTTTTTCCTTGGACTTCAGCTCATGATAAATTTTTCACTATGGATTATATTCGAAAGAGAAAGATCATCATTTTTCATTGGTGTTGCAAGTGCAAAGGAAAGGGGAGACTTGTAATCACTTTCTGCTACATCGCGCTATTGCAAAGGACTTTTGGTCTAGGTTTTCTCCTTATTTGGTGCCTCTTGGGTCATCCCTTAATCTGTCTTATAGCTAGTTGGAGAAGTGGATTTAAGGGCCATCAAAGCATGAATGTGTGGAACACTATTCCTCATGGTCTTATATGGTGCACTTGGAAAGAGTATAATTCTAGGACTCTCAAATAGATTGAAGCAATGATTATATATTAATTATCATTAGCTCTTGCAGTCAATAATTATAGATTAATTATCATGCAGTAAAACACAAAACTTTAGCCTCAAAGGCTCAAACCATACAGAGTGATCCTAGGAGTAGCACAAACTGATATGAGACCTCTTAAACAATGTAATTCTTATATACAAATGTTGGTCCATAAACATTAGTTCATGAGCAATTTCGGAACTTAAAGTTAAAAGTGATTGTTTTTAGTTCCTTAGATGACATGACTAAACTAAAAATTGACACATCATGACTCTATAGATACTAAAAGCGATTACTTTAAACTCTTTATCGACTAAACTTGCTCATAGGTAAGATTGTCAATATGACATCAATCACATTAATTGCCATCTCAGTTTGTAAGCTTTTTCGAACTACAAACTCAATAAATATCCTAAGCAATTCAGTTATGTGTTAGTTAAGGTTAAATGTACATACACACCTTCAACTAAGCCAGGAGTATCAGTGTCTGGAGGAAATATAAGAGAGACATGAATGTCATCAGCTATAACCTCTTGTTGTAACGCCTCCGCCAAACCTCTAAGCCCAAACTTACTCGCTGAATATGCCGTGTAACCATATATACCCACCTACACGCATTTCAAAAAAAAAAACAGAAGTTAGTTACACAATAACTTCAATAGATAAATGTGCGTAGCGCGTGTGATGATGCTAGTTATTATTATTGCACCTGACCGGCTTGAGATGACATGAGAGCAATTGAGGCGGGCCCACGGTCAGTACGGTTGTTTTTGATGGACGGTAGAGCGGCTTTGATCATGTGAAAACTGCCCATGAGATTGACGTCTATCATGAACTTGACCTCATCCAATTCTTGCTTCTCTAGCTCTTGCGGTACGAACACGCCTTGGTTGACTATCAACACGTCGATAGGGTCAGCCTCGCTGATGGCCTTGGAAACGGCGTCGTAGTCTCTGACGTCGGCGGCGAAGACCGCCACGTCAATGCCAGTGGAGAGTTGGATCGCCTGCTTCGCCTGCTCGAGCTTGTCGGGGGATCGGGCGAGGATGGAGACGCGAGCGCCCTCCGACGCGGCTTGGTGGGCCAGGGCGAGGCCAATGCCGCTGGATCCGCCGGTGATGAACACGTGGCGGTTCTTGATTGGGATTTTGACCGGGCGGGGGCGGACTAGGAGGTACAGGATGAGGAGGAGAGGCAGAGGGAGGAGGAGGAGGAGGAGGAGGAGGTAGAGGTAAGAGAGGCTGGAGTTTGACATTGATGATGATGATGATGATGGAGTTGGTGAAAAAAGGTAATCGAAAGCAACGGTGGTGATGTGTTTGACTTTTATCTGTAATTGATTATCAATACCCATCAAAAATATTATCTACAAAATACCAAACACCCAAATATCAATACAAAAAAAAAAAACTCAAACCTCAAATCTGAAAATCAAGCTCGCCGTGCTCCAAAACCCATATATCGCCGAGTCCTCACTCTCCAAAGGCGCTGACACTTCCAACTACGGCCTCACTGTGCTCCGCCTCGTCTCTGAAGTCGACAAGATCCACCAAATCAGATCACACATGAAACCCACGTCACCAAATCGGACCCACAAAATTAGACCCACATGAAACCCACCAAATCAGACCCACATGTGAAAGCCACCGCCAAATCAAAATTAGTTGTGTGAAGTTTGCGAAGTGGACATTTGTAGCTTTTTTCCACTCGATGTTCCCAATGCTGCCATTTTTGATCTAGTAATTTGGCCGCTTGGACTAAACGACTTGCCGTTTGTCAAATTAGATGCCGCCAATTGTCATGACATGATTTTTTTTTTTTGAGAAAATTGTCATGACATGAATTTATCATCAATTACTATCATATATATATATATATATATATATATATATATATATATATATATATATATATATATATAGAGAGAGAGAGAGAGAGAGAGAGAGAGAGAGGATCAAATTACATCTAGTGTACAAAAGTTACAATTTTTTTTAGCCGTAGATTATAAAAAGATCTAATGATGAGAAATAAACTACTTGACTAGCCAAAAGTAAAAGTATTGTAACTGAATTGACACTTCTCTATGTACAAAATGCTTGGAAGTTTAGAGGAAAAAGGGTTTAAGCTGCGAGATTAGCAGCATGTTGTAATTATCTCAAAAATAAAATAAAATAAACTATTTGACTATTTTTAAAATTTAATGGCCACCGCATTAATTTATTATTTACTTTCCAAAATTTATTCTTTACTTATTTTTAATAGAAACGGATTACTGACTCAATAATTTTAAACAAATAAGAGTCTTTTTATAGAATGGTGGATAAATGACGTGGCCTAACGTAAGGACCATATAATTTCTCACAAAACTCCTTCCCTTTGATATAAAAAAAAAAAAGTCCTTCCCTTTCTTTCTCTAAGCTCAACTCCGCTGCCAGAGCTCCAATCTCTCCGCCTAATCTATTGACTGCAAGGTTGCTTTTAACTTCCACATATATCTTCTCGCAAAAGAAAAAAACTTGGACGAATGAGTTTCAAGAATTTCAAAGGTGAAATTGTTCAAGAGCTTTCAAGCCTTTCAGAGCTTCTTTTATCTCTATCTTCCAGAGAATCTTCATTTTGGAGAATTTCCCCTTAAAATCAAGAATTTATAAGTTTTGTGTCTCAAATGTTCGAACACAAAAGAAGAATATTATAAGGTGAAGCGCAAAACAACTAACTTGGGCTCAGAAAATTTATAGTAAAGTTTTCTCACATCCATTGCCATGAACATGGATGATAGAACCAATTTTTTTTTCTCCCTCTTCTTTTTTTCACAGGTTTCTTTTAGGAGTGGTTTGCTATTTTCTTCCACAGCCACAAACCATTTAGAACAATTTAACTAGCAAACGTGACAGCGAATCTTTTCCTTGCCATAAATCCAGATAGTTAGTAATTTTATGGCCCACGCAACCTACCAGGGCCAGGGACGGTGGAGAGAGAAGAGGTGAGCTTAGAGAGGAAAAAAAGGTAGGATTTTTGGGTGAGAATGTATAGAATTTTGGAAAGTAAAGAATAAATTAATGCGGTGGGCACTAAATTTTGGAATATTAATTATATAATCAAGTGGTTTCTTTCTAATCGGTAAATCTTTTTACAATTTAAAGGTTAAAAAAAATGTGTAACTTTTATTAAGTTACATCAGATTTAATTTAATAAGAGTTACACATTTTTTTGACCATTAATTTCTATTAGATCTAATGATAAATAACACATTAATTGCCATGTTATCAACTTTCTAAAAATAAATAATGTAAAAGCATTAAAAGTCATTAATACCTTTATATATATTTAAAAAAGAAAAAGAAAAAGTCATTAAGCTCCACTTTCTCTCCCCATCATCTTCATCTTCTCTTCTATTCTGTCTCTCATCTGCCTAGGCCTCTTTAAGCTCACCTCCTCCTCCATTAACCCACTTAACTCACTAGAGCTACACGTTAAAATTAGCTACTTAAATTCAGATGTATTATTTAGTCTTAGATATAAGTCCAACACCGATTTGTTACATGTTTTTACGGGTTAGAGTCCTTTGTCACTTAACAATGAAATAGGGGTTGTAAGTGCACAATTTGTACCCGGTCCAATCCCTAGATGGACTCAGGCCCAAAGAGTCTTATACAATGAAATTTGTAGAGTATGAGTTTGAAACCTAGGTTAGGGATATTGGAGAGTTAATAAACAGGCTAGAATGCTGCGATCTATGCAAATAATAGATAAATATGACAAAAAACTCTTCTCGGACGTAAGCCAAGGATCACTTGTATTGCCTTTCTTTCTTCAAGCAAAAGATTATAATTTTCGTATAAAAAAGGTCCCCCCTCTTCATACCTCTCTCCTTTTCTTATATCCCTCTTCTTCTTCCCTTTTTCTTCCACGTGTAGCACATATTTTCCAAATAGATACTTGTCCCATCAACCACCTTCTTGAAGTCTTCAAATAATAGCTGGAAGGCTGAATATTACTGTTCAGAGGTCATTCTTCCATTAATGTGGCCAGTGAGGTAAGTGCAGGGCCTTTAATGCGGTGGTAGCAGTTTTTTTCTCTTCTGATATTTCTCACACGTTCTTCCTTCTAACCGCTGCGTGGATCACGTCTATACCCAATAGATCTTCCGAAATCCTGTCTCTAAATCCCCTGGTACATCCCATGACCTTTACCGGGCCCGTCCGAGGAGGTACCCTTCCTCGGACGACTCCTTCACCTCTCGTAGTGCAAACTGGTCTGTGGGTTTCAAAGATTCTGCTTGGACAGACTTACATCAACAAACCAGGCCCAAGGCCCAAATACGCATTTGATTTATTTTACCCCCACAATAGCCCCCCAAAACTTCATTTTTCTCCCCATTCGAGGAAAGAAATGGAGTTTTGTACCAACAGCACATCCTCCACACGTTCTAAGAATTGCCACATGTGCAAAGGTCAATTTATTTCTTTGAAACTGCCCCTGACGCTTCGAAATCCATAACGCCCACATTAATGACTGCGAGTTACATTTTGTTCACCACGTTCAACGGCGAGATTCTCATCTAACGGCCCGGGTTCTTCCTCAAATTTTGAGCAGGATAACTCTGATTCGAAGCCGACTCCCACACGCCAAAACGCCTAGGAAAACGAATATCAATCTACTCTTTCAAAAATCAATCAAATCCAAGATTTGCTCATTCTCTGTCCTTTCGAGAAGCTCATGAAGAATCGTCTAGCTATTTCCCGTAAGTTCTCAATCTTCTTCATTCATTTCTCCTCGGCCTTTGCCCTCGGCCATAGATTACATCTCTTTCCTCCTTTAACATCTGCTCTTGCCCCTCACCAAATGGGTAGATTTAAGTGTTTAGTAGATACCGATTCTGGTATGGAGGGTTTTCGGGCCAAATACCATATTCCCCAAGACGTAGGCTTAAGATACTGCCCTATGGAAGCCATAGGTAACGCTAGAACAGAGGGAGAAGTTATTATCCCTATTATAGCATTCCTGGAGGGTGGGATGACCCTTCCCATGAAAAACGTAACCAGCGAGTACTTACGTAACCATAGGTTATGCCCAGATTAGTGTATACCCAATGTATTTAGAATATTAGGTTGCGTCGACGCTCTAAACGAGCAAATGGGTCTGAACCTTACATGGCACGACGTTGTTTATATGTACGAGTGTCATAAGCTTAAAGGTGTAGGGTATTACCTTAAATCCAGATCTAGCATTGTTAGGCTCATATCCTGCCTTCCCAAATCCAACAAAGGCATGAAAGATGACTACCTAATCGCTTCAGGAAATTAGTCTGATGGTCCTTATTGCCCAGTCGAATGGGGAGACCCAGGTATGATTCTATAAGAGTTAGATTCACTAACCTGTGACTTAATCCTATCAACTTAGCCATTTCTGGTTACATTGCTCGTTATTACCTTTTAGTTGGCACTCGCCGCTGACCTAACCATACTTGTTTCTTTGGATGTTTTTGCAGACAAACAACACGTACGATAGCGTCTAAGTCTTTGCAGCGTTTCGGACCTTAATCGCGTTCTTCGATCCGAGGTGTTCGTAAACGAAGATTTGCAAGTGAGAGCAGCCCATCTGATATTAGGATACGAGCCTTTATCAGACGACTTTCAAGAGATTGGCAATGCGATCATCGCGGGTGACTAGAGGTGTAAAAAGATAAATATCTCAAGACTGGGTTTTCTTTCCACCCACGAAATTCCGGATGACCCCTCTGTCATATTGTATTCTCGCCCCATTGCTGCAGTTTCTCTCTCAGCGCATTCCTAAATGACAACCATCTGAGAAGAACTGTCATCTTCGCAACAATCGCTTGACGAAGAAATTGAACAGTTTCGCCTTGAAGAAGCTGAGAGACCTCGAGAGGATTAACTCGTCATCCTCTCGAACGAAGAACATGTGCCTATAGAAACTTCTGGCATAAAGGGTTTAATAATAGCACAACCCGACTCTAGCTCCGAGGAAGACGACATGTCTACTCTTAGGAAGCTGATGTCTAAGAGGGGCACACAAGCCTCTAAAAAGGGCGTGGTTGGGTCACAACCCCCTCCCCCTTTGCCACCACCCCCTCCTCCCTTTGATCCTAAGATTCCCATTCCGGAGCCTAAGAAGAAGAGGAAAAACGAGGCCAAGGAGGCAGATATGGAGAGGCAGAAGAAACTAAAGCAGCAACAACAACAACAGAAGGTAGGCAAAGGTAAGGCACGTGCCTCTTTAGTAGAGAGTGGGGAAAGCCGTGACCTGGCCGAGGTACGCCGCACGTAGGCCAACTGGTCTTCGGCCTTGAGGCTAGATGGGGCTCCCATTTCCTGTCAGTCCAGCATTAGGGCGTTCCAGCAAGGACATGCTCATCACCTGGCCAACGCATTGGAGCAACCTCTTCTTCTACCGAAGGACATGGAAGCCCTAAACAACATGAGTCAGCCATATCTCTTCCTCTCCCTGAAAATGGACTTGGCTTTAGTGAGTGTCCTCCATTATCCCCATATTACTGTTGTCAATGTACTTTAGTATACAGTTGTTCGTACACACTTTAATCTTTGCTTCGATAATATTACACTTGTTCAACACTTCTGTGTAGGCCATACAAGAAGTTTTTGTTGCAGAAAAATGGGTGGAGGATTTTAGGAAGAAGGCTACGGCTGAATTCGAGGTCAGAATGGAGACCGAGAAGGCGTTAGGCCAAGCTCTAGCAGAGAATGAGAATCTGACCAAGTAATTGGCAGATGAAAAAAGGGAGAGAAACAGTGCCAAGGCTAGCCTTAAGATGACTAGAACTCAAGTGGAGGGGCAGCGTAAACTCCTGCACCAAAAGGATGAAGACTTGTCCAAAGCTCAGCAAGAAAATTCCGATTTAAAGAAGGAGCTTGCTCAAGCGAATGAAGAGGTTCGTGCCCTCAAGGAAAGCATGGAGGCTATCAAGAAGGCTGCCTACAATGAAGGGGCAGAGGCAACAGAAAATTGACTGACAAAGGAGTTGGCTGAGCTATGTAGGGAATATTGCCAACAAGTATGGGCAGAAGCTCTGAATGTGGCAGGAATTCCTACCACCTATGAATTGAGGAAGCTTGAGAACATTTGGATCCCTCGGGACATTCAAGTGATCGAGGAACTTCCTCCTGCCACATCTGCCCCCGAGATAGCGCCTACTACACAGCCGTCCATCATTCAAGAACCCACCCCAATTCCTAAGGAACCTGCTTGTTCCGACAAAGAGAAGGAGCAAGATAGGGAAGCCGAGAAGCTTCCGGGCACGGACGCCGAGCCCAACATTCCTCCACAAGCGGCGAAGGACAAAGGGAAACAAGTCCAAACCTCTTTCGAGGTGGAGCTCAAACAAACAGAGGAGGACAACAAAGCAAAAAGGGGTGCCAGCACGTCCAAGCAAGTCCCCTCCACCAAAGCTTGAGGCCTAGACCAGTTAGGACCCCTTTTCCATATGTAATGAGTTTTTTGTATCGAAACTTTTACTTTAACCTTCTTATTTCTGAATTTTATTTTCGATGTATTTCTTGACAGGATCAACGAGCAATTTGAAAGGTTGTTTTTTCAATTGATTTCCAATTTCCAATAGTAACATACTAATTCGTTTATTTTACTGTAAATTACATGCATAGATGATAATATCTAAAATTCGACAACATATAATCTAAAACTTAACTTGATACTTAGTTCAAGACATAAAGCAAACTGTCAAACTTACCATGGTTTATCAATACGTCATTTCGCATTGAGGCATGTAACAACAGGACTTGATTTTTATTTGATGCTTAGCGTAATGAACCGAAATGTTGATTTTTCCAAAGTAGAAGGTCCGAGAACCCGACATAACTAAGGTTCTATTTAACATTCCATACGATACCAATTTCTACAAGGTACGTGGTCCGAGGATCAAACATGACCAAGTTTCTGTTTGATAGTTATAATAAACAGATCGAAATGTTAATTTTCTCAAAGTAGAAGGTCCGAGGACCCGACATAACTAAGGTTCTGTTTAACATTCAATAAGATACCAATTTCCACAAGGTACATGGTCCGAGGACCAAACATGACCAAATTTCTATTTGATACTTATAATAAATAGATCGAAATGTTAATTTTTCCAAAGTAGAAGGTCTGAGGACCCGACGTAACTAAGGTTCTGTTTAACATTCAATAAGATACCAATTTCCACAAGGTACGTGATCCGAGGACCAAACATGACCAAGTTTCTGTTTGATACTTATAATAAATAGATCGAAATGTTAATTTTCTCAAAGTAGAAGGTTCGAGGACCTAACATAACTAAGGTTCTGTTTAACATTCAATAAGATACTAATTTTCACAAGGTACGTGGTCCGATGATCAAACATGACCAACTTTCTGTTTGATAGTTATAATAAATAGATCGAAATGTTAATTTTCCCAAAGTAAAAGGTCCGAGGACCCGACATAACTAAGGTTTTGTTTAACATTCAATAAGATACCAATTTCCACAAAGTACGTGGTCCGAGGACCAAACATGACCAAGTTTCTGTTTGATACTTATAATAAATAGATCGAAATGTTAATTTTCCCAAAGTAGAAGGTTCGAGGATTTGACATAACTAAGGTTCTGTTTAACATTCAATAAGATACCAATTTCCATAAGGTACGTGGTCCGAGGACCAAACATGACCAAGTTTCTGTTTGATAGTTATAATAAAGAATAAAAAATGTTACATAATGATAATTGAGAAACAAACGGCAAAAGTGCTTTTCATTAATAGTAATACCTTCGGAGGTTATTTACATTCTAAGGGCGTTGTACAATTTTTTCATCTAGATTGACTAAACGATATGACCCTATGCCCGCTACAGAAATAATTTGGTATGGTCCTTTCCAAGTTGGCGCTAACTTTCCCCACGCTGGATTCTTGGAAGTACCCATTACTTTCCTTAAGACCAAATCTCCAGGCGTAAGTGGCCTTAGTTTCACATGCACATCATATCCTCGTTTGAGCTTCTGCTGATAATAAGCCAGTTGAACCATGGCGGCCTCTGGCCGTTCCTTCATCAGATTCAGGCTTTTTTTCTAGCAGGCCATCGTTATTTCCCGGGCTGAAAGAACTTGTCCTTAATGTCAGAAACCCAGATTCCAAAGGTATCACTGCCTCAGCCCCGTAAGTCATGGAGAAGGGTGTTTCTCCTGTGGATCTTCGCGGTGTAGTCCGATATGTCCACAAAACGTGTGGCAATTCTTCCACCCATCTACCCTTCGCATCGTCCAGTTTCTTCTTAAGTCCATTGACTATAACCTTGTTAACAGCCTCGGCTTGCCCATTTCCTTGAGGATAAGCTGGAGTGGAGTATCTATTTGTGATGCCCAAGTCATTACAATACTTCCTGAAAGCTTTACTATCAAATTGCACGCCATTATCTGAGATAAGTGTGTATGGTACCCCAAATCTAGTGATAATATTCTTCCAGATAAATTTCTTGGTGTCTACATCCCTAATTTTTGATAAAGACTCAGCTTCAACTCACTTGGTGAAGTAATCAGTTCCCACGAGTAGCCACCTTTTATTTCCCACAGTCCTCGAAAAATGCCCAACTATATCCAGTCCCCATTGAGCGAATGGCCAAGGACTAGACAAAGGATTAAGGACACCACCAGACTGATGAATGTTGGGAGCAAATCTTTGGCATTGGTCACATTTTCTCGCGTAGTCCTGAGCCTCTTTCTGCATATTGGGCCACCAATATCCCTGAGTCAGAGCTCTATGGGCTAAAGATCTCCCCCCAGTATGACTTCCACAAATTCTCTCGTGCAATTCTTCCAAAAGTGCCTCCGTCGCTTCAAGATGTACACATAGCAGGTATGGTCCGGAAAAAGAGCGTTTATACAGATTTTGATCCTCAAACAACTAGAATCGAGGTGCCTTTCGATGAATTTTATCTGCTTCAGACTTCTCCTCGGGCAGAACGTCACTCTTTAGAAAAGAAACTACGGGGTCCATCTAGCTAGGTCCGAGCCTTATCAGATGGATACAGATGGCACTTGTGGTGGTTAAAGTCGGTTTCAACAAGTCTTCTACGAGGATAATCCTAGGCAAACACTGAGCCGAGGACGTCGCAAAAGTGGCCAACGAGTCCGCATGCGTGTTTCCACTTCTAGAAACATGCATAAGGATGAAAGAATCAAACTTGGATTGTAAACATTTGACCTGGGTCAGGTACTCTTGCATTCTTGGATCCCTAGCCTCTATGGTCCCCTTCACTTGGCCCACAACTAATTGAGAATCTGAGGACATATGAACTACCTTTTCCCCCATTATTTGGACTATATCTATACTGACTAAGACAGCTTCGTACTCAGCCTCGTTATTAGTGTCCGAGAACGCTAATCTCAATGATTTCTCAAAGGTAATTCCCTCAGGGGATACCAAAACAAGTCCAACGCCTGATCCTCTCTGGTTTGCTGCCCCATCAACATACGCTTTCCAAATTGGAGGCCCTTTGCATGTGATCATGCCAACTGATTTTTCATCCATGTGCGATTCCTTTGCAGTTTCTTCTAACGATGGTTCGGCGAACTCTGCCACCAAATCAGCGAGAACCTGGCCCTTCACAGAGGTGCGCGACGAATATTTGATATCGAAAGCTCCCAGAACAGTTCCCCACCTAGCTACCCTCTCCGAGTAGTCAACACTTCGCAATATTGACTTAAGAGGCAGTTGAGTCAAAACCACAATGGTGTGGGATTGGAAGTAGTGAGGGAGCTTTCGTGTAGCATGGACTACAGCCAGAATCGCCTTCTCCAAAGGCAAATAACGCATCTCAGCTTCATTCAAAGATTTGCTAACATAATAAACCGGTCTTTGTACTCCACTGTCGTCCCGTATCAAAACCAAGCTGACTGCATGGATAGCTATAGCTAGGTATGCAAACAGGACTTCCTCAACCTCCAGCCGAGACATGATGGGTGGCCGGGAAAGATATTCCTTAAGTTGCTGAAAAGCTAAAGCGCACTCCTCGGACCATTGGAATCCCTTCCACTTATTCAGCAATTGGAAAAAAGGTCTACACCTATTAGCGGACCGAGAGATAAGCCTGCTGAGAGCAGCAGTCATCCCGGTCAATTTTAGAACTTCCTTCGGATTTCGAGGTGGTTGCAAGCCCTGAATGGCTCTGACCTATGCTGGATTTACCTCTATTCCTCTATGAGTCACCATGTAGCCTAGGAACTTTCCGGAACCCACCCCAAAAGAACACTTTGAGGCGTTAAGGCGCAGCTTGTACTTCCTAAGTGTTTGAAAGGTGTCATCCAAATCTTTCACATGCATAGGTACTATATTACTCTTCACTACCATATCATCCACATATACCTCAATAGTCTTCCTAAGCTGCGATTCGAACATCCTGATCATCATCCTTTGGTAAGTAGCTCCGGCATTTTTCAAACTGAATGGCATTACTTTATAGTGATAATTTCCCGTAGGAGTAATGAAGGCAGTTTTCTCCTGATCACCCAACGCCAAAGGTATTTGGTGATAACCTTGGAAGGCATCCAAAAAACTCGTCCGAGGATGCCCAACCGTTGCATCCACCAACTAATCAATGCGAGGCATCGAGAACGAGTCTTTTAGGTAGGCTTTGTTCAGGTCTGTGAAGTCCACACATACTCTCCACTTTTCGCTCTTATTTTTTACTACGACAGTGTGCGCCAACCATTCTGGGTAGAAAACTTCTTTAATAGCCCCAGCCCTTTTGAGCTTGAGCACCTCTTCCTTGACAGCCTTGGTATGTTCTTTCGAAGAACGCCGAGGTGGTTGCCTCCTGGGAATAACGGCAGGATTGACGTTCAAATGATTGTAAATGAAACTTGGGTCAACCCTCGGAGCCTCATAGGGATCCCATGCAAATATATCGATATTGTTTTTCAAAAACATCACTAATTCTATCTTCTCTTGATGTGGTAGCCGTATCCCAACCTGAAAGAACCTTTCGGGGTCATCATTTATGAGAAATATTTCCAACTCTTCACACGTGGCCTCCTCTGCTGTCACCGCACCGAGTGCATCCAGAGTTGTTAATTGCTATAAGTCTTCCACAGTCGAGGTCGAGGATTCTGATTCGGCTTGATGCAGTACTACGGTCGATATGCATTGCCTTGCTACTGATTGGCTCTCAAGAATTTCTTCAATCAACCCACTCGAGGGAAACTTCACTTTAACATGTAAAGTCGAGGAGACAGCACCTAAAGCATGCAGCCAAGGCCTTGCGACGATGGCCGTGTATGGAGAATATGCGTCAATCACAATGAAATCTACATCAACTGTTTCCGGGCCCGACTGTATGGGCAAACGAATTTGTCCCTTTGGTATGACAGCCTTCCCTTCAAAGCTTATTAACGGCGAATTATAGGGAGTGAGATCTTCCAGCTCTAACTTAAGCCCTTTGAATAAGTCAGGGTACATAATATCCACACCACTACCCTGATCGACCATCACCCTCCTGACGTCATAATTCCCTATCCTCAATGTGACCATTAGGGCATCGTCATGCGGTTGAATAGTCCCAACCTTATCCTCATTAGAGAATTCCAAAATAGGCGTATTCCTTTTGATCCTCTTCGGCCTCGAGCCAGACTCCTCGGCCTGGGAATGTGACACCACCATCACCCTTGTAGGACAGGAACCAGTCCTGTCAGGTGCAGCGAAGATGACATTAATCGTTCCTAAGGGCGGCCGAAATGAGTTGTTCTTCTGATTATTTGAACCAGAATGATTTCCTTGTCCGTTGGGTTGATACAGGTGCTGCTTCAATTTTTCCTCACTAACAAGCTGCTCTAAATGGTTCCAAAGGGTCCGACAATGACTTTGCACATCAAGGTTTTGTTCTGAGAATGTACCGCCATCCGCTAATTAAAATGGCTCATGTGTTGACTGGGTCTGTCCTGCCATTATAGATGGTGAAGGTGGGCTGGGTGAACCGCCGTAGGAGCCTTCCCTTCTCGATCCTACGTGAGAAGGGTGATTTGGAGAGCTGGTGCAATGCCCGGCTCATAACATCGTTTCCCAAACCCTTGAAGGGAGACTTCTTATGCTTACGACCTGGAAGCTCATCCTTCTCGTAAGAGAATGTTTCGCTAGGAGGAGTCTTGGACCTTGGACTGTAACTGCTCCCCTGGGAGCCCCTAGAGGAAGGGCTGGAAGGAGGTGAAGCTCACCTACGTCTGACACGGCGTAACTTTTTCTTAAGGTGGTCTATCTCCTTCTGCATGGCCTTGGCATCATCCTCATGGGTGGCCCTGCTTCTGCCACGTGAATGGCTTGCATCAGAGTGTACTGTATGCAGACTTCCCTCTCGATCCCTCCGACGCTCAAGACGCTTAAACTGATCTTTGCACTGGGACCCTTGAGACTCTGCATGATGCGAACCTAAGCCTGCCATGATGTTCCAATTCTTTCAGCACTAGATTCCCACAGATGGCGCCAATTATAAGTGCAAAATTTGTACCCGGTCCAATCCCTAGATGGACTTAGGCCCAAAGAGTCTTATACAATGAAATTTGTAGAGTATGGGTTTGAAACCTAGGCTAGGCTAGGCTAGGGATATTGGAGAGTTAATAAACAGGCTAGAATGCTATGATCTATGCAAATAATAGATAAATATGACAAAAAACTCTTCTTGGACGTAAGCCGAGGACCACTTGTATTGCCTTTCTTTCTTCAAGAAAAAGATTATAATTTTCGTATAAAAAAGGTCCCCCCTCTTCATACCTCTCTCGTTTTCTTATATCCCTCTTCTTCTTCCCTTTTTCTTCCACGTGTAGCACATATTTTCCAAATAGATACTTGTCCTATCGACCACCTTCTTGAAGTCTTCAAATAATAGCTGGAAGGCTGAATATTACTGTTTAGAGGTCATTCTTCCATTAATGTGGCCAGTGAGGTAGGTGTAGGGCCTTTAATGCGGTGGTAGCAGCTTTTTTCTCTTCTGATATTTCTCACACGTTCTTCCTTCTAACCGCTGCGTGGATCACGTCTCTACACAATAGATCTTCCGAAATCCTGTCTCTAAATCCCCTGGTACATCCCATGACCTTTACCGGGCCCGTCCGAGGAGGTACCCTTCCTCGGACGACTCCTTCACCTCTCATAGTGCGAACTGGCCTGTGGTTCTCAAAGATTCTGCTTGGACAGACTTACACCAACAAACCAGGCCCAAGGCCCAAATACGCATTTTATTTATTTTACCTCCACAGGGGTGTTCTAGTAGTCTGAATGAAAATTTGATCAAAATTCAAAGGATTGAAGTTCAGTAAGAATTGGGTCAAAGTTAATTGTTATGATGATTTTAGAGTTGCATTGTTTTAGAAATAAGAGCCACACATGGGACATATATGGCACCACAGCCTCATTATTTAGGATATATGAAAGGCCATGGTAATAAAAGAAAATAGTGTGAAAGATATAAAAGGACAATGTTATCTATCAAAATACTTCTCCACGCAAAATGCATGTTCTATGGTTTTAATTGTAGCAATCAGTAAATAAAGGGCGAGAGTACGAGTAATTTTGGAAAGCTAAAATGAGGAAAATCATAGCCATGCCTAAATCAAAGAAGTCTTTGATCTCTTTAAACGAATCTTAGAGAAAATGAATAAAAGTTTCTTTTAAGGCCACTGCGATTGGCTCTGCCTCCTCGAGCTCCTTCTCATTCATGCCACAATATCGCAACTGGCTCTATATTCACCGTCGAAGAGGGTGGCATTGAATTTGCAGTTTTTTTCCCTCTTCCTTTCAATGTTTAGATGACTGTAAATGTAATAAATAGGGGAGAGAGAGAAAAAAATGCTACTATTAATTATGCAAGACGAGATGGATATAAGAGATTTCTAATCATTAGATCTAATTGAAATCAATGGTCATAAAAAGGTGTAAGTCTTGTGGAGATACACCAGGTTGCACCAAGTAGCTACTCTAACTAATTAGTAAATAAATTTTATATTATTTGTTAGAATACATTTCCACAAATTAAGGTACCAAGTGATTGCTCTAACTAATTAATAAATTAATTTTATATTATTTGTTGGGATATATTCCCCCAAATTAAAGGATAGTATTTAACAACAATTTAATTTAAGTAAAACTTTATCATTTAAATTTTTACAAATTTACAACATACATATTGGAATAGAGCAAAAGAAAAACTATAAATTTCTAGTATCCTAAGCCTTTTTGTAATTTTGGGCTTCAGTGCTCTTTAAATAAATTTATATCTACACAATAAAAAAGAAAAAGAAAAATTCAACAAATTTAAATTCTATTCAAACTAAAAATTTATTATAACAAATTTTAAACTTTAATCCCAAACAACAACCCAGTTTTCTTTCTAAAAAAAATAACCTGTCTTTTGACTTCTACTCCAACTAAAAGTCTATTATCAATATTTTAAGAACAACTAATTAATATATTAATTTTATATTATTTGTTATGATATAATTCCTTAAATTAATGGATAATATTTAGAAATTGTTTAATTTAGATAAAACTTATCATTTAAATTTTAGCAAATTTAAATTCTATTCAAACTAAAAGTCTATTATAAAAAATTCTAAACAAAATCCTTGACAACAACCCACATTTTATTTCTATATATAAAAAAATATTTTGACTTCTACTCCAACTAAAAGTCTATTATCAAACTTTTAAGAACAACTAATTATTAAATTAATTTATATTATTTGTTAAGACATATTTCCTCAAATTAATGGATAACATTTAACAACGGTTTAATTTAAATAAAACTAAAAGTGTATCATCAAAAATTTCTAAACTTAAATACCACACAACTCACGTTTTTGTTTTTGTTTTTTTCCTCAAGTTGCATCTTATTGAATTAATATTTTATTAGGATATTAAGCTACAAAACTCTTGATTAAATGATAAGATATTACAATAATTTAATTTAGATAAAAATTTATCATCTAAGTCATAGCTTAATATATATCAAAAAAAGTCATTGCTTAATATATATATAATACAATAAAATCATCCCTATAATTAAATCCCATACAATACACCCCACATTATTGTATTTTTTTCACTTTCTTTTTTCCAATATGCAACTTATGCTTCTCTTTTAATCTAATAAATTATTCTTATTTATTATTCTTTGCTTATGAATTTGTGTGAAGGATATTATGTCAAAAGAAATTTATTATAAAGAAGCAAAATAATGGACACTCATTTAAGTTCTTGGTTTTCTTATGTAAACTTTTATTTATTCTCAATTTTTGAACTCTTTTGTGTATGTTTTGGTTATTGTATTTAATTTTTGAGTGTGTTGATTCATTTAACTAGACTATCATTAGGAAAAAATCTGTATTGAAAAACTATTTTTTTAATTAATTATTTGTGTTGGCTAAGTCATAGATTAAACATAATCCTAATAAGAATGATCAAACTCATTACATATCTTATATTAAGAAATTAACACAAAACACAAAGAGAATTTTAAAATGTAAAAATAGATAAACACTGATAAAGTCCAAAATCTAAACAATCAGAGCTTAAAGTAATTTTTTTATTACAATTACTTACTTATTTTAGAATTTATTATTACTATTTAGTTAATAATTTTGTTTTAATTAATTAAAAAAAAATTTAGCTTATATATGAATCTTTATCAAGTCGTGCATTGCACGAGAATATACTAGTATATATATAAAGTTCAAAATGAAACTTAGCACCGCTATTAGATTTCTGTTGAGTTTCATCAACATAACATTTTGGTCAGTCAGGTTTCTGTGTCTCTAGGGAGGGGTCTTGGACTCTTGTTTCCTAGGCTGTAGAAGATATTGTCCCTTCTTGTAAGGTTTCTGGGTCCCCTAAGGTAATATAGTATTATCAGTAGGGCTTGTGGGGTTTTCATTCTTTGGGGTGTGGGAAACACTATTAGGAAACATGGAGAGTTTAACGAAGCACTGGCGAAATTTTTCACTCAATGAGAGGGAGGGAGGCAAACTGTCGGTGAAGAAAAATAGAGATAATCGAGAGGTTACTCTTGTGGCCAAATTTCTAACTAAGAGAGTGTTGAATATAGAAGCCATTGTAAGGACTTTCAGTCCGTTGTGGAGAGCCAAAAAGGGATTTAAAGTCCGAGATGCAAGCGAGCATACGATGCTATTTGAGTTTGATGATGTGGAAGAGGTGAACAAAATTTTGACAAGTGAACCTTGGAGTTTTGACTTACGCTCTGTTTGTTTCAACAATGATATTTTCTAGAAAATGAGTTATTTTCTAAAAAGCATTTTCTATAAAACTATCTCATTTTTCAATGTTTGGTAGCAACTTTAAATGAGTTGAAAAACAACCTCTTAACTTCCCTTATTTAGCTTACAGTGAGATAGAGCTGTTTTCCAAAAAAATTTAATGGAAAACAATATCTAAAAATAAGCCATACTTTTTATATTGACCAAAAATAGTTTTCCTTTAACTCATCTTTTTTTATGCTACCAAACACTGGAAAACAAGAAAAACTATATTTACACCAAGTTTTCCATTAAAACAAACGGAGCGTTACATTCAATTGTGCTTCAACGGTTGGACAACACCACTCTAGTGCATGAATTAAGTCTTAATTCAGTGTCAACATGGGTCCAGGTGCACAATATTCCTATTAGTTATCTGAGCAAAAATGTGGTTGAGGAACTGTGTGAAGTAATCGGTGTAGTGGATCATAAGTCAAATGATAATGAGGTAAATAGAGGCAGTTTCTTCAGAGTTCGGGTGTGCATTGATATTTCTGTACCTCTGTGTAGGGGCCGAATACTATCCATTGAGGATGACGAAGACTGTTGGGTGAATTTCAAGTATGAACGTCTTCCCAATATATGTTACTGGTGTGGCTGTTTGGACCACTCCGATAAGGACTGTGAGAAGTGGATTGAAAGTGACAGAACTCTAGCTAGCAGGGAGAGGGAGTATGGTCCATGGATAAGAGCTCCGCCATCCCAATTGAGACAAAAACCAGTGGTGGTCGTGCTTGGTTTTTATGAGTTTAGGAAGAATGGAGGTTCATAATCTACAAGTCTGGTGACCAAGAAAGAAGCTTAGGCGTGGTGTGAGGTTAGGCCGGCTGGTGCTCAGACAACGGAAGAGTTGGAGAAGGAAACATCTGACATTGTGGAGGAAATCTTGGAAACAATTAATGCACCCATTATGTCCATTCCAAAAAAGGCTGAAGTTTTGAATGCAATGGATATCAGAAACAACAGATTTATTAGTGGAAATAAGGGAAATCCATTTGAAGACCAAATAAAAGAGATTGATAGGGAATTAAATAGCTTTGATATGTCTGAAAGTAATGCAAGGGGTGTGGCGGCCAACCAAAAGCAGGTACACATGGATATGTCTAACCTAAAATCAGCCCACAAGTTATCTACTATGTTTAAAACCAGGATGGAGGCAGGTGCTATTCACGTGGATAACTTAAACCTTATGTCATCTAAAATAAAACAAGCCTCCAAAACTGATTCACAAGGAGGAAAGAATGGTCGTGAGGGTAATGAAGGGCAGTTAAGAAAAAAAACATGGACATGAGTAGTTCGTGGAGTGTAGAATGATGGTAATCAGACTAAGGGAAAATATGTTTCTCTCTCCAAATGTGCTTTTATGGAGGTTGACACTAGTGATGTACCAAACAAAAGAAGATTGGTTGCTCACAACAGTCAAAAAGCTTATTCAATGGTGGAGGCTGCTGGTCAGCCTCGCTAGGAGAGTGAATCTCCTATGTTGGAACTGTCGAGGGCTTGGGAACCTATCGATAGAGTAAGAGCTTGGGGATTTAATCCGAGCAAAAGATCCCTCAGTTGTGTTTTTAGCTGAAACATGGCTAGATAAAGCTAGGCTAGAAGATATTTGAGTTAGGTTGAATTTTGGGGGTATGATTGAAGTACGTAGAGATACGAGAGGAGGGGGGATTGTAATTTTTTGGAAGATGGATGTCGATTTTTCTCTTGGTACCCTCTCTCCAAACCACATAGATGGCATTTTGAATAAGGGAAAGGAGGATGAGTGGAGGTTCACGGGGTTTTATGGGGAGTTGGATACAAGAAATCACCACCTCTTGGTCCTGCCTGAGAAGATTAAGAAGCAGAAATACAATTCTTTGACTTTGTACAGGGGATTTCAATGAAATTACTCGAAGTTATGAGAAGCTAGGAGGAAGGCAAAGACCAGCTAGACAAATGGAGGAGTTTAGAGAGGTACTGGATGAGTGCGGATTTCATGACCTTGGCTTTGTAAGGGGGAAATTTACATGGTGTAATGGGCATCCAGATGGTTCTACAATATGGGAAAGGTTGGATAAAGCGGTTGCAGCAATGGAATGGCTTGACAAATTTCCTGCTACCAAAGTAATTCATTTGGAGTGTGGGTTGTCCGATCACAAACTAATTCTTATTTGCCTCAATGGTATTCCAAGAAGCAGGCATAAGCCATGGAGGTTTGAACATATGTGGTTGGTGGAGGAGGGTTGCAGAGATATGGTAGAATTAGCTTGGCTTTTTAATGTTTCGAGTGAAGCAATGACTCGGGTGGAAGGTAAGATCAGTCATTGTCAAACTAAACTCAAATGGTGGAGTAGGATGGAAATTGGGAACATCACCAATCTTTTGAAGGAAAAGAAGGCTGCTTTACGAAAGGCAGAAGAGGAGGCGATAGTAGGAATGTCCATAAACCGGGTGATTAGACTGAAAAAAGAGATAAATGATTTGTTATCAAAAGAAGAAAAAATGTGGAAACAAAGATCTAGAGCATTGTGGCTGCATGAAAGGGACAGAAATACACGATACTTCCATAGTAGAGCTACTCACAGATATCGGCGCAATAGAATTGAGGCATTGGAAAATTCTAGGGGTGAGAAATGTGTGGATGAGAATGGAATAACAAATATCTTGGTGGATTTCTATCAAAATTTATTTGCTTCATCCTCCCTAAACCGGATAGAGGAAGCTCTTGAAGCTACTCCTAGGGTAGTAACGGAAGAGATGAATCAAGCACTTGTTGCTCCTTTTGAGAAAGCTGAAGTGGATATTGCTCTATCTCAGATGGAAGCCCTTAAATCTCCAGGACCTAATGGCATGCCTCCATTATTTTTTCCAACATTTCTAGCCGGTCATTGGGGATGAAGTGGTTGATGTGGTCATTACTTGTCTCAACACGAGCTCCATCCCTTCCTCAATAAATCGGACCTACATTACTCTCATTCCACAGGTTAAAAGCCTGGTAAGAGTTTCTGAATATCATCCAATTGCATTGTGTAATATTCTTTATAAGCTTATTTCTAAAGTTATTGCAAATAGACTTAAGAATATTTTTACCCAGTATTATTTCAGTAACTCAAAGTGTCTTTCAAACTAGTAAAGCAATCTCTGATAACATATTGATTGCCTTTGAGACCTTACATCATATGAAGAATCAGAAATCCAAGAAATTGGGTTTTATGGCAATGAAGTTAGACATGAGTAAGATGTATGATCGAGTGGAATGGATTTTGGTGAAGATTATGGAGAAATTGGGTTTTTGTGAAAAGTGGGTTTCTCTTTTTTATGAGTGTATTAGCACCGTGTCTTATTCAATTTTGGTGAATGGAAAGCCTAGGGGGGATATTAGGCCATGAAGGGGAATAAGGAAAGGCGACTCATTGTCTCCCTACCTCTTTTTGTTGTGTTTAGAAGGATTGAATAGAATGCTTCAGCAGGCAGCCTCTAATGGTAGTATAAGGGGTTTTTCTTTGTGCAAAAGAGGTCCAAGAATCTCACATTTATTTTTTGCAGATGACAGTTTGTTATTTTGTAGAGCTACTATGTCAGATTTACAAGCTGTCCAAGATATTTTGTCTTTGTATGAACAAGCTTTAGGCCAAAAGCTTAACCGGGAGAAGACAAATATATTTTTTAGTAAAGCAGTGAATGAAGAGACAAAGGCCTTAATCTCAAACTTCTTACAAGTTTCGGAAGTGAAAGAGTATGGGAAATATCTTGGCTTACTGGCTGGGGTTGGGAGGAATAAGAAGGCGAGCCTCAACTTCATAAAGGAAAGAGTATGGAGTATACTCCAAGAGTGGAAAGAGAAGTTATTGTCTCAAGTGGGGAGAGAGATTTTGCTTAAAGTGGTGATGCAAGCGATTCCTACATTTGCCATGGGTTGTTTTAAATTACCAGTTGGTCTTTGTGATGAAATTAAGGCTTTAATCTGAAAATTTTTTTGGGGGCAAAAGGGGGAGCAACGGAAAATCCATTGGAAAAAATGGGAGGTTCTTTGCAAGCCTAAATCAAAGGGAGAAATGGGGTTCAAAGATTTGGGGAGGTTTAATGATGCAATGTTGGCAAAATATGTTTGGAGGTTGCTGAAGGACCAATCCTCACTATTTTATAGGGTTTTTTTTTTTAAAGCGAAGTACTTTCCTAGGGTGTCAATTTTCGAAGCATCAGCAGGTACGGGGTCTTATGCGTGGCAAAGCATCCTTAAATCGAGGAAGGTGATATCTCTGGGCATGAAATGGAAAATAGGCAATGGCAGAAGCATAGGCATCTATAAGGATAATTGGTTGCTTGGGAAGGGATCTGCCAAAATTTTTTCTCCATGTAGGCCAGAGTTGGATGGTGCTAAGGTTGCTGCTCTCATCAATCCGGCTACTCACTCTTGGGATCAGAACTTGGTATCAAAATTTCCTAGTTTTTGAGGTAGACTGGATCAAAGCCATTCCCCTATGTTGGACAGATCAATATGATCGCATTATATGGCCTGATAATCCAGATGGTGAGTACTCTATCAAAGCAGGTTATCAAAAACTTTGTGAGGAAGCAAATGTTAGTAATGCATCAAGTTCAGACCCGTCGCACCAAAAGTCCTTTTGGAAAAAGATTTGGAAGCTTCATGTTCCTAATAAAATAAAAAACTTTCTTTGGCGTATTTGTTCCAATGCATTACCCACAAAAGAGAATCTGAAGAAACGAAGAATAATTGAGGATGCAAGATGCAGTGCCTGCCTATCGGAACAAGAATCCACATTCCATTCTATTTGGGGTTGTGAGAAGATCAATCATGTGTGGGCTCCCTGTTTCAGTTGGGTCCGAACAGAGCATTCCCAAATTCAAGATTTGCAAGAGTTGATTAACTTGTTAGGACAGCGGGTTCAGAGGCTAGAGCTATTCGGTGTGGTGGTGTGGTTCATTTGGAATCATAGAAATAGACTGTGATTAAATGAGAAAGGTTTGCTGAGTGACAAATTTTTTGAAGCTGTAAATATGTATCTCTCGGACTTTCAATCTAAATGTCCGTTGAACAAACTAAAGCAACCCAAGGAAAATGTTAAATGGCAACCACCAAAGGAAGGCATGTATAAAATGAACTATGATGGGGCTGTTTTCATCGACTTGGGGGAAGTGGGGATTGGGGTTATTGTTAGAGATGCAAGGGGGGAAGTGATTGTTGCTTTAGCTGAAAAAATTCTCTACCCGGGCTCCGTGGAAATGCTGGAGGCTTTAGCTGCGAGAAGAGCAGCAAAATTTGCTATGGAGTTGGGCTTATCTTCTAAAATACTAGAAGGCGATTCTGAGGTGGTGTGCAGGGCGTTGCGGGCTATAGATTGGGGCCACTCATCCATTGGAGAAATTGTAAAAGACAGTGTCTATTGTAGGTTCGCTTCGAACCTTTTCTTTCTCTCACACTAGGTGACAGGGCAATTGTGCAGCTCATGTTTTGGCCAAGAGAGCAATTGTTTCTTTTTCTTTATTAGTTTGGATGGAGCATGTTCCACCAAATGTTGGTCCATTTGTAATTTTTGATTTGTCATTTGCTTAATAAGACCTTCCAGACTTGATTCTCAAAAAAAAAAAAAAAACATTTTGGTCTATTTTGGTCCATTCAGTCCAAACGGTCCACTTCAATTTACATTGGTCTTTTTGGTCCAAATGATCCACTTTGGTCCATCCATTTAGTCTCCTTCGATCCGTTCGGTCCACTTTGATTTTTTTGGGTCTTTCTGAATCTTTTTCCTATGAAAACCAATAGTCTAGGAATAATTGAAGGTGATTAGCAGTACCATTCAGCTTGAGTCATTTGAAGGAGTCCAAATCTTCTGTTTCACTCTTCTTGCTCCATTATATACTTCACAAATAAAAATATATTATTTAGGAAATTGAAATAATAGAAGGCATAAATTTAGCATTTAATAAATTAGATGGACATGTGACATGTTTTTATTTATGGAGCATGTAGTGGAGCAAGAAGAGTGGGATAGAAGATTTGGACTTTTGTTTAAATGATATATTTATTTTTGAGGCATTGAAGAAAATATAAAAGTAAATTTTAGTAATATATAACTAATTGGATAGAAATTTTAATATGCATCCATTTTAAAAAAAAAAATAATATGCTTATAAGAAATCCAGAGGTGCTTTTAGTTTATTTAAGCAAAGGAGATGAAGTTCATATAATATATTTAATATATATATATATATATATATATATATATATATATATATATATATATATATTTTTCACTTTCTAGAAAGGTTTCATTGTTTTTGATAAGTTCAAACTTATAAAAGGAGTTTCATGGTATGTATATATTTGTCTTAATTTGGTTTTTAGAAAGGATTACAGTAATGTGAATGAAAATTTGGAATTAGTTCTTTGGTGGTTCATTTTCTCAAAGAATTAAAGGAAATTGTTATTACTTTAAAAGTAATGCAGTATAAGACTTTGTGGCTAAAGATGATTCAAATTATAAAGTTCTTTCCAAATATAATCTATCTTCTACTCTCTAAAAAAATATAATCTACCTTCTAGTATTCTGGGAAAAGAAAAATTAGAGCCAAACATTATTAAAACCAAATGTTTTTATTTTAAATTTTTTTGAGAAACAAATGTAATAAAAATGTTATTTACTGCCGTGGGTTCCAAGTAGCTCAATTGGTAAAGTCTCTGACTCTTGAGTAAGAGATTTGGGGTTCAATCCCCGCCTACACCAAAAACCAATTGGTGTCTTGGTCTGATGATAAAGAGCATCATCAGGAGCGGACGTTATAGGTTAAAACTCTTTTAAAAAATAAAAAAAAATGTTATTTACTACCACGTAATTTGATATTTCACGATATGGAATAAGTTTTTCTATGGGAACTTTGTAGATGATCATTGGCTGAGCATCAAGCCATCAACTTGAAGTTATTGTAGACGATTTCAAGTTCCAATCACTCATCAATCTTGAAGGTGCCAGCCATTTCAAGTTTGTATCAGCCATCACCCACTTAAGCCATCAACAGCAAGCAACAATCAACCATCAAAATGTGTGTGTGTATATATATATAGCCATCAACAACAAGCAACAATCAACCATCAAAATGTGTGTGTATATATATATATATTTATATTGGCGGCAAATTGCACTTTTCCCATTCTTTAAAAATCAGTTGGAATGTCTCTCTAAATTTCAAAATTGAGCAATATCTCACCTGTTTCATTGATAATAAGCTCTTTGTCCCCTCCTATTAAGATTTTATCAAGTTTAAGGAAAAATACAAATTTCTGACATACCCCTGCTTAAAAAAAAAAAAAAAAATTTAACTCTTTTCGTTCAATATGATGAAAATTATAATTGTAGGAGACAAAGTGCTTATCACTAATAAATTAAGCATAATATATTATTTTGTTTTGTAGTTTAGCGGAGATACCTAAAATTTATAAGACCTAGAACATACCAATATGATGTGTGGCACTAGGTGCTATTTAAAAAAAAAAAAATATAGTGTAATATTGCCTAAAATTATATTAAATAGAACTTTATTTTGACCTTATTTTGTGTGTATATATATATATATTTTTTGGGTAGAAAAATGACTTTCGTTGACTAAATAGAACTTTTGAGGACAAATCAGTGGCGACGCCATGTTCACGTGAGGGTGGTCCTGGGACCACCCTCACCTGAAAAAAAAAAAAATAATAATTTTCAATTTTATTTATTTATCTACCTTTAAAAAAATTAGGAACATCGTCAAAAAAATTAGGAACACCCTCGCAGAGGTTGCCCTTCTTCTTCTTCTTCCTTGTCTTCTTCTTTGCTTCATCTCAGACGCTCTGCTAATCTGCCTCTTCTTTTGTTTTTGACTCTAATTTTTGCTTTGTCAAGTTTTTTCTTTAGTTTGCCTTTTAGACTTTTAGTTTGCTGACTCCACCCACGTGACAAAGCTTGGGAAATGACAAAACTCAAAAAGCTAACAAAAGAGTTTGATTTCAAACCTACTTATTGAGTCTTGCCTCTTCCCAATATGATATACATTTATTGTACTATTTTTTGTTGTTGTTTTTATTATTTAATTACATATTTATGTTTTAATATTCTAAAACAGCAATTGTTATATAATAATTAAATGCTTTGAGTGTAAAAAAAAAAAAAACTAAGGAGGTGTTTGATACATGCACTTAAAAATTGAAAACATATGTTTCAATGGGTGTACCAAATGAGGCATAAATGATTTGTTTTATTTGAGGTTTACTTATTTGGATCAATAATTTTATGTTGTATAAGAAAATATAAATATATATTATTTTTAATTTTTTTAGAAACATCGAAACACTTTGAAACGGTATGTCGAAATAGATCGGTACGGAAATATTCTGTTCCATTAAAGAAACCGAAACAGGGTTCGAAACGGTATTTATAAAATTGTTTTCAAGCAAAAAGAAAAAAGCTAAAAAAAAAATTTGAACTAAAATCTAAAAAAAAAAAAAAAAATTGTAACGAAACAAACTCATCCAAAAATACCTTGAGAAACATTCCTAGAGCTGCCACTGGGACAAATCCTCTCATAGTATAATTTGACATTGTAACAAAATAAAACCAACAAATGTTCACATGTAGACTATCAAAAATAACAAAATTATGGTTTTTTTTTTTGTTGAGATAACCGCCCTTAAGGCAAACTTTATTAAGAGAAACTAAATAGCTTACAAAGCATCGTGAACAACTAGGGGAGCTATATCTTCAAGAACGGTATCAAACTAGACCTGTAGCTCACAGCCGGACTTAGAGAGCTAAATGGTGGGCAACTTGATTGCCTGATCTTTTAACATGACTGAAAGAACTAAAGTGAAAGTCTCTTCTAGCTAACGGATTCGGTGCATTTATTTTCTTCATGGTATGATGGTAATAGTGATTCATTTTTACTTGAGAAATCTGGCGGCTGAGTCTGCAATCCATTGTATATAATTGGATCCATTGAATTCACCATTTTACATACTGCTCCTCGGTGTGACCTTACAATGAGCCTAGCAGATTTTTATTTTTCTTCAACGTGACACATCACACATCCCATCCCATCCCTAACACATGATAAGACATTATTGGGACAGCTACATTCTCTAGGCTTACTAGATAATTCAATGTTAGTTGTGGCCTCAAATCAATTCTCTCCTCAATGTGATTAGACATGATGATACGAAGTTGGAGGTTATTGAAGGCCAATATATATGGCTTTGTTCTTTCCAAATGAGTTCAAATGCTGCATCATTTTGGTATGTTTTAAGGTCTATGCCTCTATGGTGCATACTTCTTTTCACTTTCTGAATCAGCCTCGTACCAATGGCCTGTGTGTAAAGCTATGAAGAAAAATTAAAAAAAAGGTGTGGACACCCACTAGATTCATTTTGTCCTTCAAAATGATTTTGCAATTGTTTGAAGTATGTATTATGTGGCCTGTATAAGTGGGTGCTAGCTAGTATAGCCTAGTACTAGATTTCAAAACCAATCAAAGCAAATATTCCATTAAGAATATCTTTATCTTTTGCTTTATTTATTTATTTTTCCTTTACTCTTCTCTGTGATGATAAGGAATCCTTTGACAAATTATGACTTCAATAATTTAGTTTGGAAAAAAAAAAATCATTTCAGGTAAAACAAGTACAAATAGCAGGCATCTAAGTTTGGGGTCCAGTTCTTCACACACTGGTTCCCACCATAAATATGTGTCATGTGATATGAGGGATTGACAATTGGGTGACTGAAATTGAAAATTATGTGAGAAATGGTACTGAGAGAGATGACCCAAAGAAAATGGAAAACATGATGTTAGGGGGGAAAAAGAACTTGAATATGACAGCAAAATTGAAATGACTTGATGAGATGCAATGCTGGAAAGAAAGATACCTTCATGTATAATAGCCTTAGAGCACATCAATTGATGTGTGTGTGGGGGGGGGGGGGGGGGGGGGGGGGGGGCGGAAGAATGAAGTTTTTCCCTTAGAGCACATCAATTGAAAGTGTCATATATTTTATTTTTACACCCAGTCTTGAGTTTAGAAGGAGGAGGAGGAGGATTATGGTAGGTTAAATAACCTACGTAAAATTCAATTACTTTTTTATGAATGAATTTGCTATCATCAATAGAAATATTAAATGATATTATGATTTCAAAACTTGATTTCAAGTATAATAATTTGATTAACGAACGATTTGGTTTATGAGTGCCTTTAAGGTATTTATTACTAATTATTTTTGAAAAATTTTTATAACATGTTTACGAGAAATATAAAAAATTGTCAAAAAAAAAAAAATAATCTTTTTCAATTTCTCATAATAAATTTCTGAAAGTATTTTTTTCTAAACCAATTCGTTAAAGCACCTTATTACTTTTTTTTTTCCCACTAACTAATTAAGTACTACCAGATCTTGCTAGCTATAACTTTGTACTGTAGATCTAGCAACAGCACTTTACTTGGGTCCACCCACTTTGCGAGTTCTAAATAAAATTTGAAGTGTACTATGTTTTCAAAAACATTCAAGTAGGAGTCCTCAATTAACTAACTGATTAAGTACTACTAGATCTTGCTATCTTTAGCTTTGGACCCTAGCTATAGCTTCAGCATTTCTTGGGTCCACCACCCCATTTGTGAGTTTTTCTTTGAGTTCTAAATAAGATTTAATTGTGATGTTCGATCTAAAGCACCATACTTGTCTTAATAGTTTAATATCTGTTTTATTTTTTAAATAAGTTTTATTTTTTAACAAAAGCCTAATAGAATAGCTTATGTTAATGCATCTTTCATAAATCATAACCCCCCTCTTTTAATTTTTATTTCTATTATTGCTAATCATTTAGTGTAATTAAACCAAATAAACTAAATGTGGGAGGATTTCAAGCTTATGTTTTGTGATGTACACCTTCAAATTATGTGAGATTTCACATATTTTAATAGGAATACAATTTTATATAAAAAGTTGAACGAATATATGACAAATTATGATTGATGGAGCATGGAGTGAAATTCAAAGGTTTGACAAAAGATTTGTATCTAATTTAGTAGTTAATACGTTATATATATATAGTACTATTTTTCTTATTAACTTTTAAATGATTAGAACCGGTAGGAAAAATGGGGACTCGCTTGTGAAAGATTTTAGTTGTACAAAACATTTTCCATACGAGAAAATTTTTGCTGTTAGTGGGAAATAAACAGAGGACGAGAGGAATGCAATAAATGGTTAAAAGATGAGAGAGTATGGTAATTATATGTCAAACCACCTAATCATTTCACACTAGAGTTTCAAAAAAAAGGGTTGAAAGGAGAGAACAAACTAATAATGTCATGATTAAAGGTAAATTTCAAAGTTTGATGCCTTCAATTGTGCAGCTTGTTGATGGCCCTAATGGAATCCAATAATGAACAGGAGCTTATATTGACAATCATGGTATCTTTGTATTCTTTTAGGTTGTATCACAATAACCAGCAAATTGCTCAAAAGGCAAAAGCTGATACTTGTATGTTATAACTATAAGCATCTTTGTTTTATTTTTTCCTAGTGAATACAAAAAATCTTCTCTTAGCTTCGTGTTGGAGATTCAACATGCCAATGTAGTTAACCTCATCTAAATCTTTACATGAAGGAGAATGATTCCATATTTGCCAACCAAAATCAAGAAAATGATTAAGAAAGAAAAAGACTGAAATTTTAGGCTCAACAGCTAGTTTCTTTAACAAATTGCTCATTGTTGAAAAAGTGTTCATTCTCACAAGATCCACAATTTAGTGCTACCAATAGTCAATCTGTTCAGCTCTAATACACCAACACTAAATAAATTAAATTGATCAATAGCCTTAAATGAGCAATACAAAAGCTTATTCTCTATCAAGCTCAATAATTAACCACCATACATGTCCATTGTCCACAGTTGGGAGTGGTGAATCTCTCTAGGAACCTTATATATATATATATAGCTTTTCCATGTACATGATCACCATATATATATATATATATATATATATATAAACCTTAAATTTCACAAGATCCTTGCCTTAGCACATTTTAGGCAAAGAATAATTAATTAGTAGAGATTATTGAATCTGAATCCTACACTTCATGATGGTCTTTCTGTCCTCAAACTTTTTTTGGCTTAAAAGTATACTTCGAAGACACTTGGGAAACCATCCTAGTATTATCAGGCTGTCTCTGGGACTTTGTGTTGTAAGAAGCAAATCTTCCTTGCCTCTGCTTCCTTCTCGTCTGTGACAATTGGGGGATGAAAACTCCAGTTCCTTTGCTTTCTCTTTTGCGAGTTTGTTCATGACAAAGAAATGGAGGTAATTGTGTAGGTGGTTGGATTGCTCGAGAAAAATCCTGAAAATTAAGCCACACTCATTTAGTAACCAAATAAGTTGAAAAAAGAAGTAAACAAGGTTACTTATAGCACAAGAAAATACAAGTGTCTACATATATATATATACACAAAATGAAGAACTAAGAACCTGGAGAGAAACTGAAGGACAATTCGCAACCGGGTCTTCCTCGTCGTCATCCATGATTAAAAGAGAGATTTGCTTGCTTAAGTCTGCAAAAAATGAATCATCTTCTACTTCCATAGACACTTCCATTATTTCTACTCAAAGTAGACCCTGTTTGTGTGTGTTGGTGTTCTATTGTTCTTCACTTTTGTGGTATCTTTTTTTTCTCTCTCTTTTCTCCAAACTCAATGGGGATAAAGAGGTTTAAATAGGGAAAGGAAGGTAGGGATAGGTAAGTCGAAGTATATGGTCTAGTAGGGATGTGCATGTGCAATGGTGGGGTCATGGTCTAGTTGGCCAATCTGGACAAGTCCTACGAACCCACAAAGCTCATGGAAGTGTGTTAAGATATTATCCAGTTGAAGAAAGAGATGAGGACCAGCCGGCAACAACCCACACCCAGATATCTAATTAGGATAGACTCAATCTCTACCACTCTTGGTTGTAAATGAGTGCTCCCTCTCATCTTTTTTTTTTTTTCCCAAATGGCATAAGGTACGGTTCATAATTCATATTACACATGTACATAGTATATACACTAATGATGACATAAATTTGTACGAAAATATAATAGTTCCTTAGCTAATATCCTAATAAGGGTAATGGCAAATAATTAAGATGTTTGGCTATGTGAAATTTATTTGTATTTGATCTGGATTATGATTCAACTCAATATAAAAATGCTATGGTTTTTAATGAGAAGTTTTTTGAGGCTTAGTTCACGGAACAATAGACTTTAAGGTTTGACTTCAACTCTGTGAATGTAAACAAATTACCAAAACATGTAAGTATTGTCTTGTATAATTATTTTTTTATTACATATTTTTTCTTTATTTTTGCATTTCATAGATCTAAAAATTTGGTGAATATTCTCCGAATAGGAAAGCCTTACCTTCTTATGAACAACTTAAATAAGACACAAATGATAGTGATATATGGAAGAATAGGATTATTAGGACCGCATGCTTTTATTTAAATCGAAAGGTGGGAATTAAAAGACATATGCAAGTAATACCAATGGATTAATAATTAGTTAAAGCAATTGGTCAATCAGATTCATTTGCTACAGTGCATCTTTGTTTGAACAGTGAAAACCTTGTTATGTGGGCCAATAGTCATAATTAAGAAGAATGAAACTGTTGGTACAGCTCTGCATGAGTTTGGAGGACCATTGTGAGGATATATACTATCTTTTTTTCATTTTTCATCTTTTGTAAGACAGAGAAGAGGTGTCAATGACTCAATGAAGCAGTAGAAAGTGACTACTCTGGCCTACTAGTACTGGATCAAATACATGCATGAATTAACTTGTTTCATCAACTCATTTTCCATTCTTCTTTAAACACAGCATGCCTCATCTGCTAGTACTTTACACTTCTCCGGAAAGCAAATTCTGAATTATGGGTGTCAAATGTCAATGTATGGTCCACATTCCACACTATTTGCTGGCTGGCTAAGGGACCCTTTCGTTTTAATATTATGGTGCATGGATATCTCTTTTGTTATTAATTGTATCATTGAATAAGCACTATCTATTGGGACTTTCATTATATCTTGGAGTGCAATTGCTAGATGGTAGTTAGGAGTTTGCCGGTGCTTTATTCCTCTTCCAATTCTTCCTTATTTTGTTGATGTTGGATCCTAGTTACAATTGGCAATTTGATGACAGAAGGTAATGATATATCTGCAAAAATGTATGATCAATGTCTAATCAGTCCTTTATCAGGAATCAATTATAATAATTGCGGAGTTGGGGGATTTTAGATGTTAATCAATGAAATGGTGAATTAATTATTATTTTAGCTATGAACATGTCTATATGCAACTTTTGTTTTTCATTTTGTTGTTGCTCAGAACATAAATGATTCCAATAGCTAAGGTTTGGCCTGCTTTTATTAATCCCAATGAAAATCTTCCTTAGGTACTTTTGGATGTGGATTAATGGGGAAATGAAATATACTAAAATTAGCATATTTTAACTACTATTTTGGTCTTCTTTTCTATTTTTTTTTTCCGCTTTGAAGTTAGGTACTAAGGGTCTGTTTAGATATCGCTTATTTTGCTAAAAATTGAAAATTTATTGCTGAAAATATTGTAGCAAAATAATTTTTAAAACACAAAACACTATAGCAGT
This sequence comes from Castanea sativa, assembly GCF_040712315.1. Taxonomy (NCBI): domain Eukaryota; kingdom Viridiplantae; phylum Streptophyta; class Magnoliopsida; order Fagales; family Fagaceae; genus Castanea; species Castanea sativa. Next base: position 4,250,096 of record NC_134014.1, read on the forward strand.
AAGTGATTGTTGTGTTTTTTTATGGGTTTGGTGGTCCATAAACAATGCCGTAGACCCAAAAAAAAGAGGAGAATGTAACTTAATTGCTGAGCAGACGCACGTGAAATAGAGGCAAAAATATAAGGACCCAACACAAAAGTGGCTCATCCTCTTCCTTCAGCAAGAAAGATTTTTACTACATAAGAGTCGGTACTAAAAGTGAGTGGCTGTGAACATTTTAAAAGGGCTTGGCAGTCTGCCTCCCATGTGAGTCCTGTCTGTCCCAAAGGGCTTGTTGGCTGTACGTCAATTTCATTTTTTTTTTCCCTACCTTTGGAGAAATTCTACAATCTTGGGACTTTTCAGTCCTTGTCAAGCTCATTTTTTCAAATTATTTTGAACCTTTTTAGTTAAGGTTTTGCTCAACTGGTGAAATTTTTTGTGATTAGATAAAAAATTAAGGATCGAATCCCGTTTACACAAAATAAAGACCTATTGATACCAACAAATTTGACCTAAAGAGCAATCAAATTATAAAGTACCCGACTTGTGAGTAATTCTTTGTTGGGTAATTTTTGTTCAACATAATTGTTTTGCGGCCTTGGATTCTTTGCTATTTTTTTTACTTAAATTTGACATCTCTTCCCTGTTTCATAATTATGCTCTTTACTCTTCAGTCTTCATTACAGCTATCATCATCAACCCCCCTCACGTGATATGGGGATTCGATTATAATCATTAGATCCACAGTGTGGCCCACCAGATTGTGCACAAAACTGAGCACAACTTTAAACTTCTGCAATTTAGAGTCAACAGTATATTGGGGAGGAACTTTAATATATAAACTTTAAAAGTGCGCATCATGTTCTTAATTATTAATATACTAAACTTACGAGACTATGGTGTGTAGAGGCTGGAGCTGATAATTCACAACAGGAGGTGCCTGCTGGGTTTAAAGATGGGCATAGAACTGTGTAAGGCTGGGTTTAGTTGCTATCCGCATCTGCGTTTCTTTGGGTAGGTTCTGTGTACTGTTCACGAGACCTACAAGTACCTCATTCAGCAAATATAACTTCTAAACTAGATCTCACGGTACTATTTACACATTTAAAAATTATTTTGCTACAATATTATTAGTTTTCAGCAATAAGTGGTATCCAAATAGACTTTAAGTTAGCAAATTCTGGTTTTGGTACATTGGAGTACTGAGGACAAGTTGATGGAAAGGCACTCCTTTTGCCCGTAAGAGTTGAAACGGCAAAAGGGATTTTTCTTGGTCAATTAAGAGGTGTTAGCAATTGTTTTGACCATCTGAGAGGCCCCTTATGCAATCTGGAGAAAATGATACAGGGAACTTGTTCTGTTATTGCTGGATCAGAGACAAGAAATGGGTTGAGAAAGTTCTGTGCTCTTCAAAATTCTGGAGGTCTTGGATGGGCTGTTTTACAACATACAATATATATATAATACATTAAAAGTGAAAAAAGAATCCAAATGTCCATCATGGGAATCGTAAGTTGGGCATGTACTCCGAGTTAGTCAATAAATAAAACTTAAGAACTGTGTAAATTCATTTTTTGGTTCAAATTGACCACTTCAAATGTTCTATAGAACAGTCATCTATGGAAAATTTTTACAGAATCAAATGGAATTCAACCTAGCCTCATCAGTTTTTACCTTTGACTGCTCTAATTTTCAAGGGAATGGAGAGAGATGGAGAGGACGTTTTAAAGGCTTTAACAACTTCTGGCTTCAAAGGTAAATTGAGAAGCATTACATAAGTTATGCCCCGCCAGCCATATCCATGTCTGTAACCCCATCAACTCCCTTAAAAAAAACACGTAATTTTCTCAGTACAGAGGTCTTCGTATCGTTCTTGCTGGTTGTACCGGTCACATGGATTGTACCCCTTGAAGTTTTACCCATTAGGTCAAAAAGTGGAAGATTTAGGTTTGATCGGGTCATCTCTTCCAGTACCGGAGGTGCCTGCATATACAGGCTGCTCCCTTGGTGTGTTACACTAGCTTTTGATAATAGCAGATCAGGATGCTTTTCGAGTAGGTCAATGAACTGTGCCAAAAAAAAGAAAGTAAATTAGGACAAGCATAAAATAGCAAAGACAGCTGAAAATCAAAATGTAATTATCTTGCTCATGCAATTACTACCATTCATTTTGTTGTGATAGACGTGAAGAAAAGTAGAGCACTAATTTTGATGATAGTGAATTTGAGATTGTACACCATTTACTCTATCAACTTCTGTGTAATGACTTTGACGAGTGGAAATTTGAGATGTACCATTTATGTAGCGACACAATACAACTATTGTTCAACACTAAAATGTATAACATGAAATAAACAAGAGATGCATGGCCGGTGAAAAGAAGTTGATATAATTAAGAAAACAAACATATATCACTCTGAGGTTAAAAGACTTGTGTTTTTTACAATGCATTTGAAATTCCAGCTAAAAAAGAACGATAGAAGGGCAATCTAAAGTTTAGCTTGTTGTTAAGAGTCTTGTAGTTCAGTGGCATTTTCTAGTTATCCCATAGATGAGAATTTGAGTTCAAATCGCCGATCCTGTCATCCCCACTTGTTGTAAGCAAAAAAATCAAAAAGTTAATCGTTTCTCGTAACAAAGCTTTAGATTTAAAAAACAAATTCCAGCTACAACACTTGTGAACTTGGAAAGTGGGTCTATCCCTAGATTTGGAAATATGCCTTGGTACTAGCATTCAAAAGAGATAATTCAGAGTTCAAATTATTTCAAATATATCTGGCTCCTAGAAAGAGCTAAGGCAAAGAAAAGAAATTGCTAAGAAAAGCATATCTTTTCTACCCATCCTGCCAAACGTGAGAAAAGAATCATCTTTCTTTCTTTCTTTCTTAACTTTTCTCTTTACCTCACCTTTCTCTGAAGGAAGCATAAAGGCATGCATCAATCCCATGAACAGAAAGATTCACGTGCAATACCTAGAGTCTCAAAAAGCATATCCACTCTATCCCCACTGTATCTAATGATGAAGAATAAAATTCACCTAATATAGAAAATGAAAGGAGCACTCCATCTAGTGCATTCCTACTAATTACACTTAATATTAACTTTTGGACAATTTTTTTTATCAATAATATAATTAGTAAACTTTTGTTAATGTTACAATATCTTTTTATTGACAAAGTATTTCCTCAAACTCATTGTTGAATAATATGTTTCCTTCCATATTTATCACGCTCATCAACCTATCTCATCAATAAATGATTCAACAAAACCATCTCCCCCCCAATCATGAAGTGTGAAATTTTCAGGCAAAGTTATTTTTTCCTGAGCTGAAATCATTTTTAATGGGCATCTCAAGCGCCAAAGAAGACAAGGTCACAGCTAGAAATAAACTTCCAGAGGATCCAAATCAGCATCAATAGAAGAGGAAAAATCAAGGTCTACAAAGAGTCAAACAGGTAGACCTTAGTTTAATTCAGGTTGGCTATTGCTTTCGGACTCAACAGGTTCAAGTGAGAATTTCATTTTATTAATGGCTAGCTTCTAGGATCAAGCAACTTCACTAAAGGTATTAACTGCAAACTAAATAAATCACCCACTTGGTTCTTCTTCTCAAACTAATGCATAAAGAAGGAATGTACAACCAAACCAAGCACGTTCAATGATTCTGTACCAGATAAAACAGCATCCAAACATCAAATATGGAAAAGCAAGAACAATAAATTAAGAACAGAGAACATTGTTGCGTCCATAATTTAACAGTGTAAACTAAAATTACCTTTTGCAGAGTAACCGAAGTTTCCAGCTCAATAAGAACACCTGGGCCACATACGAGACAGTCCTTGTCTCTTACAAATTCAGTTACTTTAGTGTGAAGCCCTTCTGCCCCATTATACCTACAAAGGTTTAAATCAGTTTATAAGTTTTCCAAATAATTGATTAGAAAAACAATAATAAGTTTCCCAACGGAAAAGACAGGACAAAGTTAGAGCCATCAATAAAATTAGATTAATATTTTAGAAAAGAAAACACACACACACACACACACACACAAATTTAGGCGTGTTTTACCAAAATTAGAGTACCAATTAACAAGGGGTTTTAATGACTTGTTTGGTATAGCTTACTTCCGTAGGTTTATCTGACTTAAAAAACATGTTAGGAAAAAGTATACCCAGAAAGAACAAAGTTTTGAAAAGTCGTATATAACCCAAATAAGCCAAAAAAAAGCTACACCAAACAGGCTTCTAGGAGACACAAAACTGACCAATATGATTATCTTGAATCAATAACCCACAGGGTAGAATCCAAGAGTGACACATAAATTGTAGTGAAAATAGATGAAGCTTCAAATAGTTTAAAAATTGTTATGCAATAGGAAAATACCAATTAAGTAGAATAAACATATCAAATGAGACAACTTCAGGGACATCCACCCTCAATGGTACTATGTTCAGTCTCCAAAGTCTAAACACATGCAATTTAAGACACATGACCTGTCAAGTATCAAAAAGCTCTAATCTTGGTATGATGATTATGCATGCAACCATGTTCCTATACATATATCTATCATCAAAGGATATCACCACATCAAGGACAAGATTATAAGGCATTTTTTGCTAAGAAAAAATAATAGGAAAATTATGACCCACGTTAAATAGTTTGATAGAGTTTTGCTGCATCCTGTTGTAATCTTCAAAGCTTCAAGTGCACATGCAGCTGATACAATTGCATTAGTGGAAGCAATAGCTGGAATAATGTTCTTCACAACCCCCTGTAAACAGTAAGGTGAATCCACTAAAATAACAATTTAGATATCTGAAACTTTGACTCTGACTTTATTTTTACATTGAATTCTTTAAAATATTTGGAAAAAATATTAATCAAAAGCTAAATACTATTTTCACAAGCATTCTCACAATAATAAGGAGATGAAAACCATTTTTTTTAAATGATTTTTTTAAATATAAGATAACCAAAGAACATCTTAGACAAACCACACAGTACTTGGGCATAAAATAGAGTGAAAGTAAAGCTTTTGGGGAATTGACATCCCGGGCTATACAATTACAAATACCTGAGTAAGAGAAAATGTGACTCCTGGAATGCCGAAAAGCTCAGCTCTCTTGACAGCCTACAGGATATGGGTAGCAACAGTGAGATGGCCACAAACAGAAATCAATATAAAGAAAGAAGTTGGTAAATAACTTTTAAAAAAAAAATGTCGGCAAATAACTGCATTCTATCAACCTCATTATAGATCCACTTCATATGCTCTGGGTCATCTGGATCAAAAGTCTTTCCACTATGAACCTACAAATACGATGCATGTTTAGATGATAACAAAGAATTAACATAAAATACACACTTTGGAAAAGGGAGAACAAAATGGTGAGTAATTTATTACCTCATCCCACTTGATTAGGTGGGCATATTCAATACAATGAGCAGCAGTTCTAGGAGTTTCAGCAAGGGTGCATAAGGGGAACTTTACTTGAGGGGGGAAAAGCCAGATGGTGCACTCAAAGCACGGCGTGACCCCTGGTATAATAACCCTAGCATGGCCCTTGAAACCTTCAGTCCCACCATCTACCAAAGGTTTGATTGTTTCATCTCGGGGTTTATCATCAGAGTCATACTCTAAATTTCCAAACAACAATGAGACAAAGCAAATCAGCTCAAGCAGAGTTAATTAACAACTAGTCACTTCTGGAATGATACCTTATGAACCCAGCAGTAAATTTAAGGAGGCTGTCTGCCAATGCCAAGGCTCATGTAAGTCTTTTGGCATTTGCTTTTACATATAAGTTTATAAGAAAAGTAAAAAACCAATAAAATAATGTAGCAATTGAGATGACCAAAATTAAGTTGTACCTGATTACCGAAACTTATAAAATTGGATGGGTTATGGCTACATACCTAGAAAACTACAAGCTACAGCATTGATGTAGCTCCGAGCTTCAATTGAATCAAGACCAAGAACAATTATACTAAAATCACTATAAAAATCAATGTCTTTTTCTTCAATCCGGCAATAATGTGGCTTGATATTCACACCACTAATTCTTTCCATGACGCGCTTTGCAGCAACTTCAGCTTTTGGCTTACCAACATCTTCAAATCTTAAATAGAATTAGCCAATGTTAGAAATTAGTTCCGAACTAGATATTGAAAAGCAAATGTGAAATAAAATATAACACACATTAACCAAGAAAAATTGTTGGAGCTATTTGCATAGGGCACTAAATGTAGTAAACATCAAATGAAATGATGTCAGAGCAAATGCAATGATTGCAGATTACTTTGGCTTACTGCTTATAATCATTTATAGGCCCTAACCTGAACAATGGCAAATAAAATATACTCACCTCTAGATGTATATCAATATAAATATTTTGCTAATCCCAAATTAACTACCCCTTCTCAAATAGGCAACACACAAAGAGAAAATAGGCAAATAGGAGGGTTTGTCTTGTTTTATCTTTCCTAATAGGCAAAACTCATTGGACAAGTGTGTTGCATACCAATCAATACATACATGTTTGCATACATACATATATACATATAACACTCACACACATATATACAGATATGAATAAAATCAATCAAATAATATGACAACTCCAACAGGCAAAGAGACCCATAACAGTAACATAAACAAAAAAAAATTACCTACTTAGCCCATGTGCTCCACCATCTTCTAAATAACCCATGACAAAGGGTGTCATCCATTTACTCTATCTTAAAGAGTAAAAATTAAAACATTGGGGAATAATAATAATAAGCTTCGATAGAGACAAATTAAACCACAAAATGATAACAATAACAAAGAAACAAAAATTCATGGAACTTAAAAGAACAATAATTTACCTAAAGAGGAATTGGCGATTGAGATTGGTGACCTCGATCGTGTCCATGTCTATAACCTCGAGATTTTTGAAACCAGATAAAGCTAAGTCCTTTAACAACTCACATCCCAATCCACCAGCCCCTACCACTAACACTTTTACATATTCTGCAAGGTCGTCTCTCAACTACCATCAACCAACAAAAAAACCCAGAAAGCAAATTTCAAAAAGATGATAAATAGCCATAGTTATAATAGCAAAAGAAATTGCACACCAAGAGTTTGACAAAATGTCACAGAGAAAAGAAAAAAGAGGGTTTACTTCTTGGCCAGGATCGAAGTTATTGCCGATAATATTGCCGGGGCGGAGAAGGAGCTTGTCGAGGTCCCTCGATCGGCTTGGTTGCACCACGGTCTCCGCCATTTTTGTGCGTGGGTGTGTCTCTGAGACTGGGTTTCTGCGCTTTTTTGTAGTTATAAATAAAAGAAGTCTCTGAAGTCTGAAAGCTCAAGCGGTGAAGCCTAGAGAGCACTAATTTTTACAGACCAAAAAAAACCAGATTAACCGGCAGTGTTGCGTTTTGGGTAGCTTGGATTTTACGCTTCGGCGTGGTTAAAATATCATGGAGCTTCAGTTTTCGGACTCCATTTTATGATGCAGTCACAAGTGACCACGACATATAGCAGGTAAAATTTGCAAAATAGAATAATTTTAGGAAAAATTTGTTATATGACACAACTAAACTTATTTAGTTATCTAGTATATTACGACAAACTCGAATTTCAAGTAAAAATTGTATTTACCAAACTTGAGTTTCAAGTATTATATATGAATAGATTGTCATAATATTTGGAATTCAAGATTGATAAACTCGAGTTTCACTTAAAACTCGAGTTTGAAAAATTTGAATTCTAAAAACATTGTTATATAACTAAATAAGTTTGGCTCGGTACTTTTTTTCTAAATATTTCCAAAAATCATGCTGTTTGGCAAAAAAAAAAAGACCACATATAGCATTATACAAACTTTTGGTCACATATAAATTTCACCTTGGTAAATTCTAAACTTACCACCAATTTTATTACAAAAATGTTATAAATTGGTGTGACCATAAATGTAATTACTGCCACTTTAACAACCTAATAATATAATAATAATAATTATTTTAATAAAATATAAATAAATAAATATTGGGATTAAATTAGTGACATCAAATTGTAAGATGAATGTACTAAAATTTGTGGTATTCTTAACATGGCTCTCGCAAGGCTCTTAAATCAACTTTTATTATTTTTTAAAAAAAACCCATTGAAATTTCGAATTTATAATGAAAAAATTAAAGATCCAGGAAGGAAAAAACCATAAGGCTCATGCCAAATGCAAATGACCATTAATTGTAATAGCAGATGGAAGAAACTGTTAAGAGGATTAAATTACCCTCTTATGGTCTTCCCATAATTCTACCAATGCCCCAGTGTTTAAGACCAGCACATCTACATCTTCTTCACTTCTTCAAGCTCCAATCCATTTGATCCAATTCAAAAGTTGCCCTCAGTTTTTGTGGAGCTCTTGGAGTGCCTATTTTTAAAGTGGTTATAGGGAGTCAAATTGTGGTACCCCAACAATCCTTCTCTCACAATAACACTTCCGTGACTCGAACTCATGACCTTGGCTCTGATACCATTTATCGAACCGTAAACTGTGCCATTTCACCTTAAAACCAATTGGTGATGAAGAAAATACACTCAAATCTTTTATGGCACGCGACATCATGTCCTATGGGCCTGTTTTTAGAGTGGTTGTAGAGAGTTAAATTGTGGTCTCCCAACATAATCCTTAAACTTGAAGACTAAGAACAACATGTGCTTTCTAATTGGGCTTCCATTCACTTACTTCATAGATTGAATCTTTGTTGGGAACTGCAGAGGAGAGCATGCAGACGGACTCCCATTGGTTTCTCCCAATTGAGTCACTAGCAAAAACTAACCGTTTGTATCTCATTTTTTATTTTTTTCAACATCAGTTTTGCATCAAATCTGTTTTGATTACACACAAATTAGTTTTACATTTTTTTCCTTCACCTTGTGTCCTTTAAATGAAAACTGAAAAATACAAGATTATAAATGGAAGAGTATAGGTATCATACAGTTATCTACGTAATGTCACAACTTATTAAGTAGTTTTGAAAATTTTGAGTCTAATTTTTCGTGATAGACAAAAATTATATACTAATTTAGATTAATATTACAAATCATATAATAGTTTATGATAGGTAGTTGAATTACCCTTATATTTTTGTGGAAGGAAGATTTGAATCTTGGTTCTTCTCACATATCATGAGATACAAATTAAAGAATCAAACACAATACTTCAATTGCCTAGTTGCTTATAGTGTGAGTTCCTTGTTCTCTCTTTGATTTTAGATCTATGCTACTTATTAGGTCATTGCTTGGAACCCTCATTGACAAAGTCCTAAAATTGTGGGTTAATAGTTTGTTTCACCAAAATAATAATAATAATATAGATGTTGGATAAAAGTTCAAATTTTAATTTTCTGCACATAAAAATAAAAAAGTGGTGTACTGTGCAGTGCGACTATAGAAACACAACTACTTTCTACTTTTAACAAGAACCATAGAATAGAATGATAGGAAAGGTAGCCAGATTTATTTGCTAGTGGGCAAATTTTTCATTAGTTTTGAGATCAAAATAGGGTACAAACAAAACAATTAGATAGACACTCCTCCCATTAAATTTCCTGTCCATGGAAAATTGGAAATACACATTTTCTTTTCTATCAGCAATCAAATAGAGTAGGACAGTAGGAAACCACCTTGCAGGGCCAAAAATACCAAGTTAAATTACAATATTACATATTATGCTGACCATTCTTAAGTGAGCAAACTGCAAACAGGATCCTACCCTCATACCATTATTTTATATAGAAATTTTTTTTCCTTATTACTATTCTCTCAACAGGAAAAGTAGGAATTTTAAGATTCATAATTTTTAAATTTTTTTTTTTATAAAGAACAAAATGTTTGGTCCTTGATACAAGTTATGAAATACATAACTTTGTTAATTACATAATTTCCCCCCAAAGAATTGTACACCATCTTTAGTAATTAAAAAAATGCCCCATGTGTGAGTGTTTCTCTATAATGTTGTGTCTTTATTCCAAAAATCCTTGAACTGTGCTTCTTTATTTAAAATCCAATATTCTCATTGTCTGATCTCTCTATCAATATCAAGAACTAAGACTGGTTTTCAAATTAACCTTGCTGCAAAACTCTTCCAACTGTCAAAGTATCTTTTCTTTCCTTTGGTCATTTTTCAGGAATTTGAATACCCTATGCATAAATGTCCAGTACTTTATCTTGTTGCCATATAAATAAGAGGCTTTCTTCATCAATCATACTTGCACCTAAAACCTTGATGAGTTACAGGAGCTAGTCGTCACATGCTTAACAAATAACACATAGAGGAGCTCATTCCATGTATCCGGAACTCCAGGCAGACACCAATGACTGCAATCCTGGCGATGGAGAGGTGCAGGGCCTTTCTTAGGATCTTGATAATATATAGATGAATGTCCATCTCTCCTCTGTGCAGTCATATGGGTTATATTCAATAGCTCAACTTTCAGTGCTTCTGATGTGTTCAAGTGAGCTGATAATACAGAATTGGCTATTTTGACTATATCCCAAGAATCAGAAGGTGACAATGAGGATCCCAGTTCTGGAAGTGTCTCCAAGTGACAGTTTCCACCAGTCTTCCAATCCCCTCCTCTGTATAATACATAATATTGCAATTTAATTAGCTCCCCAACTAGGAGGCATATAAGACTACTTCACAAGTATTAAAGATATTAAGGTCCAATCTTAGTCAAGGCTCAAGTACATTGTTCATATTCCTTATTTCTAATTCTACTTTGAATGTAAGCAAAATAATCTTAATCTTACTTGGAATGTAGATGCAGCTATATATTAAGGACTTTATGTTGTGAACATAGACCGTCAGGCCAAATCATGTTAATTCCTTGCATTCTCTTGTTTTAGTTTTGTCTCTTTATTTTATTTTCTTTATTCTATTTCTACATGGTATCTTTTTTTTATTTTTTTTTTATTTTTTAACAAGAAAAGGTAGAGGAAAAGGAATACATGTAGGTTGTAGAGTACTGAAAAGATTATGTTGTTTAAGGAAAAAAACAAACCTGAAATGTACCGGTGAGTATGTGCGAAAGAAAACTTGGGTCTTGCTAGAATTTAGTTCGGTTTGTATCCAGTTCGCCACAGTCTCTATTGATCTCTGATATGCATGTTCTACATTCATATCCATTTTCACCTCTGTACCTTCCTGAAAGTAACAACCCCTGAACCAAAAAAAAAAAGAAAAAAAGAAGGGAATAAATGGGGTCTATTACAATTAAAACTAAAGCATGACTAAAGGCATGTCTTGCATAAGTAACTGGTACGTAGTGACTCTGCCACGCTAGCTACAATTAGCATTATCTTTCATGCCATCTTTTCACTTCACAAATGTTAGGGCAAAAGTAGAGACAAGACTTGTTGATTGAACTCATATACAGAAAAATCTCATTTCAATTATAATCTAAAGAATAGAGATGAGAGGATGTAAAGTCTATTTCCTATTGAATTATAAGTCAAGGAGACCCAAGATACTCAACCATTAATAGGTTCAAGGAGGAAAAAAAAAGAGACTTATCTGACAAAATGCTGTTATTAGCATATATGTCATTCATCACTTTAAAATCCAGAAACAACTCATCAAAAAAGAAATTCTATCCAAAAACTATCTACATTGATATGACATGTACCCGATAAAGTAGAACCAGTTCAAAATATTTCAAAGATTCCATTTTATCGTACAGTCACAAGTCATATCGTATATTATCAAACTAACTTTTGGTTACATATGAATTTCACCTTTAGAAATTTCAAATTGAAATGATAATAAATGTAATTGGTGAACTTTAACAACATAATGAATCAATGTTAGAATTAAATTTGTGACATCATTTTGTAAGATTGTTTTTTTCTCTAAAATTTTTAGTATCCCTAACATGACTCTTACATGTCTAATTTAAAAAGAAAATTCAAAAGAAATTGTCATGCACTCCAATTCAACCTTTTGAAATTGCTTTTTGGCTAGTTGGATCTTTAAATCAAGTTTTATTATTTTCAAAATCAACTTGCCAAGGGCCTTGTAGTTGAATTCACATCTCTTCATGCATAAAGTATTTTGGGGTTTAAGGGGGAAAGGGTTTGGGCTGCGGGGTTAGTAATATGCTGTAATTATCTTAAAAAAAAAAAAAATCAACCCATACCTCCGTATACACTTACGCTTAGTTTGTTTCAATGGAAAACCTTGTGTAAAGATAGAAAAAATAAAATCAACCCATACTACCATGTACACTTACGCTTTGTTTGTTTTAATAGAAAACCTTGTGTAAAGATAAATGTTCATGTTTTTCAGGGTTTGGTAGCATAAAAATAGATGAATAAAATGAAAACTATCTTCGGTAAACATAAAAAGTATGCCTTAGTTTTAAAGATTGTTTTTCGCTAAATTTTTTTGGAAAAATAACTCTATTTCACACTAAGCTAAATAAGGAAACTTAAGAGATTGTTTTTCAACTCATTTAAAATTGCTACCAAACATTAGAAAATGAGATAGTTTTATAGAAAAGGCTCTTGAAAAATGACTAAATTTTTTAGAAAATATCATCTCTAAAGCAAACAGGGCGTGAGATTATTCCAACCCATTGAAATATCGAAATTATATTGAAAAAAAATTAAAGATCCCGGAAGGAAAACCAAAAGGCTCATGCCAAATGCAAATGACCATTAATTGTAATAACACATAGAAGAAACTGCAAGATCTAGGAAAAAATTACCCTCTTATGGTCTTCCCATAACTCCACCAATGCCCAGTGTTTAAGACCAGCACATCTGCATCTCTCCACTTCTCAGAGCTCCAATCCATTTGATCCAATTTCAAGGTTGTCCTCACTTTTTGTGGAGCTCCTGAAGGGGCCCGGCTTTGCAATACAAGAAATGGAGACCTGTAGTACTCCACTGTGCAGTTGTAGTCCTTAAACTTGAAGACTAAGGACAACATGTGCTTTGTAATTGGGTTACCATTCACTTCATAGATTGATTCTTTGTTGGGAACTGCAGAGGAGAGCATGCAAAGAAGGGACTCCCATTGGTTTCTCCCAATTGAGTCACCAGCAAAAACTAACCGTTTGTTTCTCAGTTTTTCCAACATCAATTTTGCATCAAATCTGTTTTGATTAGTGACAAGAAAATTTCACTCAAATTAGTTTTTACATTTTTTTTTCCCTTTGCCTTCTGTCCTTCTTAAATAAAAACTGAAAAAATTCAAGGCTAGAAATGGAAGAGAATAGGTATCATACACTTTTTTTTTTGAGAGGTATCATACACTTGTCCATGTAATGTTAACTTTTTAAGTAATTTTGAAAATTTTGAGACTATTTGCCTGTTTGGATGCACGTTGCGTTTTGCAAAGCTGCGTTTTCACTTTTTTTTTTTTTTTTTTTCCTGCTGCTGCTACTGCATGCGTTAGGGGGACAACAATACTGTTCATAAACAGTAACCGTGATTTATTGACTTTTTCGTCTTTTTTGTCATATTTGTGGGTCTTGTGTATTGTTCACGGGACCCACAATTTCACTTTTCAGCCAATTTTTTATTAAAAATGGGCCCCACACACTATTTACATATTTAAAAAATTATTTTGCTACATTGTTTTCAGTTTTCAACAATAAATTCTATCCAAACGGACCCTATAATGTTCGTGATAGAAAAATATTATATATTAATTTAGAATAATATTACAAGTCACATCATAATTTATGATCTCTCTCTCTCTCTATAAAAACTCTAAAGTTGTGAAATAATAGAAATTCAATCCATCCGAAACCCTAAGTTGATTAGCAAAAAAAAGAAAAAAAGAAGAACGAATGATCTATATGTGAGTACACCAAACCATAATTGACTATCAATTTCCCAAAACGGCTTGAGACTTCAACTTTTATATGTCAATCTCTCAAACAAAATCGAACATCAACATTTGCAACTTAATCGACAATACAACCACACACCAAACAAACTTCTATATGTAACACCAAAATCAAAATTGGAAATCAAATTTTATTTTTCATTCACCATTCATTGCCTTAAGCAAGGTAAATTAAAATTCATTTAAAAAGTAGAAAATAAATTTTCACATCTTCCTATTAACTATTATGCACACATTATTTATATGAAATTAATTTTGACTTGATTAGTACTAGTTTTGCGAGGTATATCTTAAATTTGTCGCTAGCTTGGACATATTGAGGTTGTTGGATGATTCTCTTGTTAAGCGTAAATGTAAATAAAAAATTAATAAAAACTTGTTATAAAAAAATATACTAATAAAAACTTTAATTAATAATTTTGTATCTTAAAATGCAAGAAAAATATTCTTTAAATATAAAATGAAAAATCAATTAAACATTATTGTTTAATTAAATCATTAAATATAAAAAGACCTCACTTAACGGTAACACTATATCGATATTGTCTCTCCATTTGAAATGGATCTAACCTCATATGGACTATCCTCATTTCTCATGCCCTAAATATTGAAAAACTTATCACAGCACATATTCTTTCTAGTTTCCCTAATTTGCTTGCTCAGCAGCCAAACAGTAAAGCAATGAAAAATTAACATAAAACATCTTAATAAGAACCTGGGCATGTTGCAATCTTTGGGTTGCCATCTCCACTTGGTGTATGACAAGTCTGGTCTCCCATTCTCAGAACACCGAAATCCATTATCTAAAAGACTGCAATCTTTGGACTGATACAAGGGATAATTCTCATCCCACACCCAATTCCCTTCAAATAAATCACACTCTCCACCCTTTTCTCCAAAAAATTCAACCCCTTTGTCCTTATTGGCCCCCTTAGACATGAACCTATCTAAATGGCCCGGAAATAAAAACCTTTCAGCTGCAGGTCTGCTATAATCCAAGTAGAAAAATCCACAAATCACACAGATACTAACAAAAAAGAATCCCAGAAAACCCACAGACTGATCAAAGTGTCTCAAGCATTTAAATTTATTAGAAAGTTCAAAGATAGGCTTGGCTTCAGGGTCTGGTTCAGATGGGGTACTCTTAGACATATTTGAACTCAAGAGCAAATTTTGAAACCTGTGTATTGTTTCTCTAGTGGGAAAGATCAAAATTTTGAGTTAAAAACAAAAAGGCAAAGAGTGTGAAAGAAATGAAGCAAAGGTCTTGTATGTAAGGAATACAGAAGTCATGGATAATGCGCAGTTGAACCATGTTCTCAACTGCTTTCCTTGCTAATGCTAGGTCAGTTTCGTTAATCTATGAATGATATATAGTTCGGAAAGAGAGACTGGTTTATATAACAAAGATCAAATACTATTGGTTTCAAATCCTATAGATTGAATTTATTCATCAGAGAGAGAGAGAGGGAGAGAGATTATTTCACAATGAAATGCTGTGCTGAGATACTGAAATTAAGAGAGATTGGAGTAGACAAACTTGGGTCTTTCTCTGATTTCTGAGAATTATTAATAGGTTTGTTTGAGTGTTGGAAATGGCTTAAATGGCGAAAGAAATAGCCTTGCAAACGTTTTAAAGTGCTTGTTCTAACATAAGCAACCTTTCAAAGGTGCATTTTCATTGGGTGTGTGCAATAGGTAGGAGATAATATCCCACTTTTTTTCTTAAGAAACGTAGGCCTTTATATATATATATATATATACAGCGAGAGAAATTGTTTCACTAACGGTAACCTCGGTTCCCGCCAATTACCCATAGCTGTATACTTATCTTCTGGGGATGGGATCATGAGATGGTTTATTCAGATCCATTGAATACACGTACAAACATACAAATAAAAAAAGAAAAGAAAAAAGCAACAACAATAACCCCATTCCCTAACAACACAACTTGTGTAAAGTGCTTGAGATGGTGTATTCAAACATTTATCAAGCCGTAGACGTGGTGTGGCTGTTGTTAGTAAAGACCGAATTGACAATAATTCCATAATATAAGAACCAAAAATGATAATTTTGTTTATTATAAAATATAAATTTAGAGTTTTACCTAGAAAACAAATCTTGTTCTTTTTTTAAATAATGCATAGTACTATTTATCTGTACACACTACCATTTGTTTGTTTGTTAATTCTTCCTTGAATGATTACAATATACAACTGTACTTTATGGTATATTGGTACTCGAATGTAAAATAATAATAAAAAAATGTACACCAAACAATCTACAGCGTGTGGACTTGATTTAAATTAAGGGAAATTAGTATTTATTTATTTATTTTTTGTGTCTTTGATTGTTAGAAATAGCCTTGAAAACGCTTTAAAGTGCTTGTTCTCACATAAGCAACCTTTTAAAGGTGTATTTTCATTGACAATTCTTTGTAAATTATATATAATCATCCATTTTTAGGTATTTATTGATTTCATAAAGGTTTTATAATTTGAACATATTTTGGCACACCATACATAAATTCACAAGATTCTCCAAGATTTATACTTGTACAATCCAAGCTTAGTTGTATCATGAAGATGGTTTTTCTGCAACCTGTTAGCAAACTCATTCAAGTGGGGGCAAATACCGTCTTAAGGAAAATCACTGATTCACGGCTCTAAATATACTTCAATTCTTATTGTATTTCTATTGTGTTAAGGACTTTTAATGTTGGCTAATTCTATGAAAAATTTATTCATAAATTGTTGGACTATGTTCCATTGTAATTGCAAGGATGAAGTAAAGGTTGAAGTTGAGTGAGAAGACAAGATTGGTGAATTGAATTGGGTGCTCGGAAAAAATCTTATGGCAAAAATTCACGAGATGTTTGGTCAAGCAAACCTAATTTGGAAACCCACTGACTTTGTTTCCACTCCACTCAACCCAGAATCCTTATGCCTATTTAAACAAGAATCCAACAACCCTAATTACCTAAAGATCAAGAAAATCACACAAAACAGGGAAAAAAACACACCCTATAATGAGCTTTCCTTTATCTTCCCACCTATCCCATTGATTCTCCATACTTGTGTTGGACATTTTGTTGAAATCACATAGGCAACAACAAAACTTCAAGGATTTTGAAGTAGCAAAGGTTTGTGATTGGTTTAATGACTTGCAATAATGAGTAACTTAGAAGGCACAAGGTCAGAGTGTACAATTGCTAATATAGAAGTTTGGAGAGCTTGGGTACTTAGGTTTGATTACTTGTATATGAGAACTTGTGTGAGTATCAAATGTACCAAAACAAATTTCTATAGTGGATTTGTTGAGTTGAGCTTGACCCCAAAATGTTTTTATTGGGTTTTCACTCCATGAACATATACTTGTCTTTGTGTGAATATGTTTATGGTTCATGGAGTGATAAGGCTCTTCGTATTGATGGTAGCAATTTGAATCTTAACTGATTCACTATAGGGTTAATAATTAAATTAATTTATTAAAATTGGTAGTTAAGCCATTGTGGTGGACTAACTGGGCATGATGTTACTTACCTAACAAAAAAAGAAAAAGAAAAAGAAAAAGGAAGCAAACAAAAACACAAAATAGATTAGGATGTGATATACGTGTGTGGGGATTTGGGATAGTGTGCTATTGACATGTGAAAAATTTAGTTATCTCTTGCTATCTGTGACGTGCCATTATGCTGTTGTGAAAATTGCTGAGTTTTAATTCAGCCAGGACTAAAGGCAACGTTTTCTTGAGAAAATGCGGCTTTTAAGGAATGATTTGGACGTTTCCCTCAAAAAAAGAAAAAAGAAAAAAAAAAAAGGAATGATTTGGACGTGATAGTACATATTCCGCTTTATGTTGGAAAAAGATTAGGCCATGATGCATACATATATATCCACATGTATATGGGAATAGTTGTATACGATTAAAATGCATAAAATGATTGACATTGCGTTGTCTAATTGGAGATTGTCACTGTTTGTAGCTCACCAAGGACATTTATAATGATGTAGATTTTGGGTGGAGTCCGAAAAAGACCAAAAGGGTTCAAAACTTCAAATTGAATATGCTAGAGTAATCTACATGGAGATTGTAGAGAAGAGCATGGTATAAGAGATATAATAATTAAGGATTGGTAATTAATTTTCCTCTCCCATGTATTTCATGGTCTGATAATGACAAAAAAAAAAAAAAAGGGCTTTTGCCTTTTTTTATTATTTATTTATTTATAAATATCTAGCAAAATGACCTCTGTGTGAAACTATTTAGGAAAATGCTCCTGTTTTGAAATTTGATTTTTTAAAAATCAAGTTCCAATTTAAAACTTGATTTTTGAACAATCGAATTATAGCGAACTGAAAAAAAAAAAAATTTTGTGGAACTCGAGGTCCAAGGAACTCAAGTTCCATTGAAGGAACTGGAGGGAACTCGAGTTCCATTTAAAGAACTTGAGTTCCAAACATTTTTTGTTCTAAGTCCAATTTCGCTATAACTTGATTGTCCAAAAATCGAATTTTGAATTTTAAACTTGATTTTTTAAAAATCGAGTTTCAAAACAAGCATTTACCTAAATAGTTTGAAAAATGAGGTAAAATGCTGGAAAGTTTTTTTGAAAGGAGTAAAACCCCATTTTGAACAAAAAAAAGTAATCACTCTCTTTCTACCTCTCCATTTTTTCCTTTTTGTAGATAGATTTTTTTTTTTTATTGCTTCTACCATCTCTGCCTGGAATTAGGTAATATTTATTCATTATTTAAAATTTTGCTTATAAACTGAAAGGGGAGTGAATACCTTAATTGAGCTTGAGGATGAAAAGGATTTGTGCTGCTTCAAGTTATAAATATATTTCTTCTCAAAAAAGAAAAAATGAAAAAAAAGTTATTGATATGTACAAATTTAGTTATCTTTTGCTATCTGGGATGTGCCAATATACTCTTGTGAAAATTGCTGATTTTTAATTCAGCCAATACTAAAGGCAAAATTTTCTTCAAAAAATGCAGCTTTTAAGGATTGATTAGGATGTTTTTTTTTTTGTTGAGAAATACACACACGCACACATGTATATAAGGAAAGGAGATGAGATAAGGGAATACACTCACACGCCAACACTAAAACTACATGCGGCAATTAGTGTTGCAGAGCAAGTGATAAACTCCTTCTCAATATCACGCCGTATTGATGTGGGACGATCCAACAATACTGAATATATTTTTTTTAGAACACACACGTAGCTAATAAGGAATTGCGGCTTTTAAGGATTGATTAGGACGTGATAGTACATATCACATCTATTTTATGTAGAAAAAAGATTAGGACCATGATGTACATTTATATCCACATGTATAGGAATAGTTGTATACGATAAAAAATCGTTAAATGATTTCAAGCAAAAAAATAAATAAATAGTAAAATTTGTCAATTGATTGTGATTGACATTATATTGTCTAAATGGGGACTGTCACTGTTTTTGGCCGATCAAGAACATTTATATTTGTGGGGAATAAAAGGACCTAAGTAAGTATTTGGGCCTTGGGCTTTATTGATGGGCACTAGTTCGTTTTAGACTAAAAGCCTCTAGAGCTACAGGTCGGCCCATAGGTCGAGAGTCCAAGGATTCGTCCGAGGACGAATCTCTCCTCGGACAGACCCGCGAAGACCCTGAGATTCGCCAAAAAGATCAAGGCAGAGTTCTGGAAAAAATGTTGATTAAGAGGGGGATTCAAGTACCCTCTAGACGCAACGGTGTGAGAAAAATATCTCAGAAAAAGGCTGCTACCTCCATATAAAAGACCCTACACCTACCTCCCTGGCCGCATTAATGGGAAAATGACCCCTGAATAGTGGAAGTCAGCCTTCTTACTATCATTTTGAAGACTTCCAGAGGGTGGTGGATGGGACAGGTGTCTAATAGGGTAATTTGCGCTACACATGGATAAAGAGGGAAGAAGAAGAAGTATTTAAAGAGGGAAGAGAGTAAAGAAAGGGGGTGGTGACTGGAAAAAGACTAAGAACTGTAACCTTTGAAAGAAAAAAAGAAGAAGAAAGAGAAATAATATAAATAAATTGTCCTCGGCTTACGTCCGAGGAGGTTCATTTGCCCTATTTATCCATTGTTTGCAAATATTGTAACATTCTAGCCTGTTCATCAAGCTTCGAACACCACTAAACTAGATTGCGAACCCACACTCTACAAATATTATTGTTTAAGGCTCATTGGGCCTGAGCCCACGTGTGTTTTTGGGTCCAGGCGCAATTGTGCACTTACAACTGGCGCCGTCTATGGGAATCTAGTGTTAAAGGAACTCGAACACCATGGCAAGCTTAGGCTCGTACCATGCAGAATCTCAGGGATCACAACTTGAGGATCCTTTCGAACGTCTTGAACGCCGGGAGGATCGAGAGGGTAGCGTTCACACTGAATATCCTAGAGCAAGTCATACTCACGGTGGAGGCAAGGCCACCCACGAAGATGATGCCAATGCCATGCAGAAGGAGATTGATCACCTTAAGGAGAAGCTGCGTCGCGTCAGGCGGAGGCGTGCTTCACCCTCATCTAATACCTCTTCGGGGGAAGCCCGGGGAAGTAGTTACAGTTCGAGGTCATGGTCGCCCCTCAGTAAAACATCCTCTTGCAAAGAGGATGACCCACCAGGTTGTAGGAACAAGAAGCTCCCCTCTAGGGGCTTAGGGAATGATGCCATGAGCCGGGCGTTGCACCAACTCTCCAAATCGCCATTCTCACGCAGGATTGAGAATGAGAGTCTCCTCAGGAGGTTCACTCAGCCCACCTTCACCATTTATAACGGCAGGACTGACCCGGTGGAACATGTGAGCCACTTTAACCAGAGAATGGCGGTACATTCTCATAATGAGACCCTGATGTGCAAAGTCTTCCCTTCTAGCTTAGGACCTGTTGCTATGAGGTGGTTCAACGGTCTTAAATCAGGGTCTGTAGGTTCGTTCGGGGAACTGACTAGAGCATTCGCGTCACGGTTTATTACATGCAGCAGAGTTCCTCGACCATTGGACTCACTGTTGTCCATGGCTATGAAAGAGGGCGAGACGTTAAAAGCATACTCCGACAGGTATTGGGAGATGTTTAACGAGAAAGATGGTGATTTTGATGAGGTCGCTATCAATACCTTTAAAGTGAGCCTTCCAACTGATCATGACTTGAGGAAGTCCTTGACCGAAAAACCCGTATGGAGTGTACGCCGCCTCATGGACCGTATTGACGAATACAAAAGGGTCGAGGAAGACCAACAGCAGGGGAAGGGTAAGGCGAAGGTTATCCCGCAGGAGAGAAGGGATTTCAAGTCGGACAGATATCACAACAACAAGCCGAGAAGAGATTACTCCGGACAGTCTGGCTCGGCAGCACCTTAGACTGTTAATACTGTATTCCAAGAATTGGTGCACCAGCTACTGGAGAAGGTCTGTAAGGAACCCTACTTCAGATGGCCCAGTAAGATGGCGGGGGATCCTGCAAGGAGGAATCAGAATCTCTTTTGTTAGTACTATCAAGATGTGGGTCATACTACCGAGAACTGTCGGACCCTCTGAAACCACTTGGAGCAGCTTGTCAGCGAAGGAAAATTAAAGCAGCACTTGTACCAACCTAGCGGACAGGGCAGTCAGTCTGGCTCGAATAATCAGAGGAACAATTCGTCTCGGCCTCCTTTGGGATTGATCAACGTTATCTTCGCTGCGCTTGGCAGGACTGGCTCATGTCCCACCAGGGTGATGGCAGTTTCACACTCCCAAGCCGAGGAGTGGGGCTCCAAGCCGAAGAGATTGAAGCTGAGTGTGCCCATCTTGGGATTTTCAGAGGAAGATAAGGTTGGGACCATCCAACCCCATGACGATGCCCTAGTGGTCACTCTGAGGATAGGGAATTATGATGTGAAAAGGGTAATGATTGATCAAGGTAGCGGTGCGGATATCATGTATCCTGACTTATTTAAGGGGCTGAAGTTGAAATTGGAGGACCTCACCCCTTACGACTCGCCGTTAATAAGTTTTGAAGGGAAGGTCGTTATACCAAAGGGACAGATCCGGTTGCCTGTGCAATCTGGGTCGGAGACGGTTGAGGTGGATTTTATTGTGGTAGATGCATATTCCCCATACACAGCCATCCTTGCCTGGCCCTGGCTGCACGCTCTGGGGGCTGTCTCCTCCACCTTGCATGTCAAGGTTAAGTTCCGTTCGGGAGAGTACATTAAAGAGATTCTCGGCAGCCAATTGGTGGCCAGGCAATGCATATCGACCGCAGTGCTGCATCAGACCGAAGCATAGTCCTCGACCTCGGCCGTGAAAGACTTATAGCAATTAATGACTCTAGATGCGCCCGACGTGGTGACAGCAGAGGAGGCCATATGCGAAGACCTGGAGAAGTTTCTGATATCGGATGATCCTGAAAGGTTCTTCCAGGTTGGGATATGTTTACCACACCAAGAGAAGATGGAATTGGTGAAGTTTCTAAAGAACAACATCGATGTTTTTGCCTGGGACCCCTACGAGGCTCCGGGGGTTGACCCAAGCTTCATTTGTCATCATTTGAACGTCAATCCTGCTATTCCTCCTAGAAGGTAGCCTCCTCGGTGTTCCTCCAAGGAGCACTCCGAAACCATTAAAGAAGAGGTGCTCAGACTCAAGAGGGTTGGGGCTATTAAGGAAGTTTTCTACTCGGAGTGGTAGGCGCACACGGTTGTGGTCAAGAAGAAAAATGGAAAATGGCGGGTATGTGTGGACTTCACAGATTTAAACAAAGCCTGCCCAAAGGACTCGTTCCCGATGCCGCACATCGACCAGCTAGTGGACGCCACGGTCGGACATCCTCGGATGAGTTTTTTGGATGCCTTCTAGGGTTATCACCAAATTCCACTGGCGGCAGAGGATCAGGAGAAAACTGCCTTTATTACTCCAACAGAGAATTATCACTATAAAGTGATGCCATTCGGATTGAAGAATGCTGGGCCTACTTACCAAAGGATGATGACCAGAATGTTTGAAGTGCAGCTTGGAAAGACCATTGAGATATACGTGGATGACATGGTAGTGAAGAGTAAGACGATATCTACGCACGTGAAAGATTTGGATGACACTTTTCAGGTACTTAGAAAATACAAGTTGCGTCTTAATGCCTCGAAGTGTTCTTTTGGTGTGGGTTCTGGGAAGTTCTTGGGTTATATGGTTACTCATAGAAGGATAGAGGTGAATCCAGCACAGTTTAGAGCTATTCAAACCTTACAGCCACCTCGAAATCCAAAGGAAGTTCAGAAATTAACCGGAATGATCGCTGCTTTCAGCAGGTTCATCTCGCGGTCAGCTGATCGATGCAGGCCTTTCTTCCAACTATTGAATAAGTGGAGGGGGTTCCAATGGTCCGAGGAGTGCATTGTAGCCTTCCAACAACTTAAGGAATATCTTTCCCGGCCACCCATTATGTCTCGGCCTAAAGTAGATGAGGTCCTATTTGCGTATCTGGCAATGGCCGTCCATGCGGTCAGCCTGGTCCTCATAAGGGACGACAGTGGGGTACAAAGACCGGTCTACTACGTCAGCAAAACTCTGAATGACGCCGAGGTGCGTTACCTACTTTTGGAGAAAGCACTTTTAGCCGTAGTTCATGCTACACGGAGGCTTCCTCACTATTTCTAGTCCCACACCGTTGTAGTTTTGACCCAACTGCCTCTCAAGTCAGTGTTACGTAGTGCCGACTACTCTGGAAGAGTGGCTAAATAAGGAACTATTCTGGGAGCCTTTGATATCAAATACATGCCACGTACCTTAGTGAAGGGCCAGGTTCTTGCAGATTTGGTGGCAGAGTTTGCTGAACCGTTGTTGGAAGAAACTTTGAAGGAATCACACATGGATGAGAAATCAGTTGGCATGATTACGAACGAAAGACCTTTGACTTGGAACGTATCCGTTGATAGGGCAGCTAACCAGAGAAGGTCTGGCATCGGACTCGTCCTGGTATCCCCCGAGGGAATTGTCTTCGAAAAATCCCAAAGGTTGGCGTTCTCGGCTACTAAT
The DNA here is from genome assembly GCF_040712315.1 of Castanea sativa. Taxonomy (NCBI): domain Eukaryota; kingdom Viridiplantae; phylum Streptophyta; class Magnoliopsida; order Fagales; family Fagaceae; genus Castanea; species Castanea sativa. The sequence goes on from NC_134014.1 coordinate 4,274,026, forward strand.
AATGAGGTCGAGTACGAAGCAATCTTGGTTGGCATGAACATGGTACATAAGATGGGCGGAAAGGAAGTTCACATGCTCTCGAATTCTCAGTTAGTGGTCGGCCAAGTAACAGGGACCATGGAGGCTAGGGACCCAAGAATGCAAGAGTACCTGACCCAGGTCAAACGTTTACAACCTAAATTTGATTCCTTTATCCTGTCTCACGTTTCAAGGAGTGGAAGTACACATGCAGACTCTTTGGCTACCTTAGCGACATCCTCGGCTCAGGGTTTGCCTAGGATTATACTTGTCGAAGATTTGCTAGAGCCAGCTCTCACCACTGTTGTTGCAGCTCGGATCCATTTGATAAGGCCTGGACCTAGTTGGATCGACCCTATGATATCGTTTCTAAAAAATGACGTTCTCCCGGAGGACAAGTCTGAAGCAGACAAGATCCGTCGAAAGGCACCGCATTTCTGGTTGTCCGAGGATCAGAAATTGTACAAATGATCATTCTCCGAAACATATTTGTTATGCGTGCACCCCGAATCAACGGAGGCGCTTTTGGAAGAACTGCATGAGGGAATTTGTGGGAGCCATACTGGGGGAAGGTCCCTAGCTCATAGGGCCCTGACTCAAGGATATTGGTGGTCCAATATGCAGAGGGAAGCTCAGGATTATGCAAGGAAGTGTGACCAATGCCAGAGGTTCGCTCCTAACATTCATCAGCCTGGAGGAGTCCTTAATCCTCTCTCCAGTCCTTGGCCTTTCACTCAATGGAGATTGGACATAGTAGGGCCATTTCCGAGGGCCGTAGGAAACAAAAGGTGGCTGCTTGTGGGGACCGACTACTTCACTAAATGGGTAGAGGCTGAGCTCTTAGCAAATATTAGGGACGTCAATTCCAAGAAGTTTGTCTGGAAGAACATCATCGCTAGATTTGGGGTACCACACACACTAATTTTGGACAATGGCGTCCAATTTGATAGTAGAGCTTTTATGAAATATTGTGGTGACATGGTCATCATAAACAGATACTCCACTCCAGCTTATCCTCAGGGAAACGGGCAAGCCGAGGCTGTTAACAAGGTCATAGTTAGTGGACTCAAGAAAAGGCTGGACGATGTGAAGGGCAGATGGGTAGAAGAACTACCACATGTTCTATGGACGTATCGAACTACGCCGCGCAGATCCACAGGAGAAACGCCATTCTCTATGACTTATGGGGCCGAGGCAGTGATACCTTTAGAATCTGGTTTCCCCATACTAAGGACGAGTTCATTTAGTCTAGAAAACAACAACGGCCTCTTGGAGAAAGGCCTGAATTTAGTTGAGGAACGGCGAGAGACAGCTATGGTCCAAATGGCTTATTATCAGCAAAAGCTTAAACGAGGGTATGATGCCCATGTTAAGCTAAGGCCACTTGCGTCTGGGGATCTGGTGCTGAGAAAAGTTGTGGGTATTGCTAGAAACCCAGCTTGGGGTAAACTAGGACCGAACTAGGAAGGACCATATCAGATTATTTCTTTAGCAGGCATAGGATCATATCGGCTAGCTAATCTAGATGAAAAGGTTGTACAATGCCCGTGGAATGTAAAAAACCTAAGAATGTATTATTATTAATGTAAGATACTTTTGTCATTCGTGGTCTAAATTCTGAATGTATACGGGCTTATAAATTACAACTCTTAAAATATCAAACAAAAACTTGGTAATGGATGGTCCTCGGACCACATACCTTGTGAAAATTGATATGTTCTAAAATATCAAACAGAAACTTGGTAATGGATGGTCCTCGGACCATATACCTTGTGGAAATTGATATGTTTTAAAATATCAAACAGAAACTTGGTAATGGATGGTCTCGGACCACATACCTTGTGAAAATTGATATGTTCTAAAATATCAAACAGAAACTTGGTAATGGATGGTCCTCGGACCACATACCTTGTGAAAATTGATATGTTCAAAAATATCAAACAGAAACTTGGTAATGGATGGTCCTCGGACCACATACCTTGTGAAAATTGATATGTTCAAAAATATCAAACAGAAACTTGGTAATGGATGGTCCTCGGACCACATACCTTGTGAAAATTGATATGTTCCAAAATATCAAACAGAAACTTGGTAATGGGTGGTCCTCGGACCACATACCTTGTGAAAATTGATATGTTCTAAAATATCAAACAGAAACTTGGTAATGGGTGGTCCTCGGACCACATACCTTGTGAAAATTAATATGTTCTAAAATATCAAATAGAAACTTGGTAATGGGTGGTCCTCGAACCACATACCTTGTGAAAATTGATATGTTCAAAAATATCAAACATAAACTTGGTAATGCATCGTCCTCGGACCACATACCTTGTGAAAATTGATATGTTCTAAAATATCAAACAGAAACTTGTTAATGGATGGTCCTCGGACCACATACCTTGTGAAAATCGATATGTTCTAAAATATCAAACAGAAACTTGGTAATGGATAGTCCTCGGACCACATACCTTGTGAAAATTGATATGTTCAAAAATATCAAACATAAACTTGGTAATGGATGGTCCTCGGACCACATACCTTGTGAAAATTGATATGTTCTAAAATATCAAACAGAAACTTGGTAATGCATGGTCCTCAGACCACATACCTTGTGAAAATTGATATGTTCAAAAATATCAAACAGAAACTTGGTAATGGATGGTCCTCGGACCACATACCTTGTGAAAATTGATATGTTCTATAATATCAAATAGAAACTTGGTAATGGATGGTCCTCGGACCACATACCTTGTGAAAATTGATACCTTATCATTTGTTAAACAGAGCCTTGGTTATGCCGGGTCTACAGACCTTGTACTCTAGGGAAATTAACATCTTAAGTTACTATTACTAAACATCAAATAGAAACTTGGTAATGGATGGTCCTTGGACCACATACCTTGTGGAAATTGATGCCTTATCATTTGTTAAACAGAACCTTAGTTATGCCGGGTCTACAGACCTTCTACTCTGGGGAAATTAACATCTTGAGTTACTATTACAAAACGTCAAACAAAAATTTGGTTAAGTATGTTCCTCGGACCACACACCTTGTGGAAATTGATATCTTATCTTTTGTTAAACAGAACCATGGTTAAATAGAGTTTTAAGTTATACATCTTTAAGTATCAAGCAGAAATTGGGTAAGGTAGGGTCCTCGGACCCCACACTTTACTAAAATTAGCGTTCCAGGTTACAAATTCTAAGTATCATATGGATTTGCAAAGTGTGGCACTACTTACCATCTAAACCAAGTTTGTTTTTGGCAGGTTCCTGAACACTTTACTTTTCAAATGTTTTCAAGTGTTTAGGCGTTCGTTATTACTTCGTGCTTGATATACTCCTAAGATGTAGTTTAAGAAGAATTCTTGTGGTAAACACAAAGATAAAATAAATACAAGACAAATGAAAATCAAATGAAACTGTCTTTCATTAATTGTTCTGACATACATTACATGCAAAATCTCAATTACAAAGAGAAAGAAGCCCTAGGCTCGGCCCTAAACTTTTGGAAGGGGGTCTTGTTGAGAAGTACTGGTATCTTCAGTGTTTTTTAACTCCAACTCAAAGGAAGACAGAATTTGTTTTCCTCTGTCTGCTGTAGTTATTGGAGGGACGATGGGCTCCACACTTTGACTTGGGTCCTTCTCGGCACCTCCATGCCATTCCTTCTTTTTATTGGAACCTGAAGGTTCTGTAGGATCCGGAATGGGCTCAGGAATCACAGGGGGGAGAGCAGAAGGAGCCGTCTCAAGGGCAGGTGTGACAGCAAGAGCCTCTTCTATCTCCTGTATGTCAAGGGGAAGCCAAACGTTCTCGGGTTTCCTCAGCTCGGAAGCTGAAGGAACCCCTGCTACGTTTAGGGCTTCGCCCCAGACCTGCTGACAGTATTCTCGGCACAAGGCCGCGAACACCTCTGTCAGCTGGTCTTCTGTCGCCATCACCCCTTCCTTGAAGCTAGCCTTCTTCACAGCCTCCAGTGAATCCTTGAAGGTGCGAGCTTCCTTCTTCATCTGCGCAAGCTCCTTCTCCAAGTCAGAGCGTTCCTTCTGTGCTTTGGAGAGCTCATCATTCTTTTGATGAAGAAGCTTACGCTGCCCCTTCACTTGAGTCCTCATCATTCTCAGGCTGGCCTCGGCGCTGTTTCTTTCCCTTTTTAGATTGACCAGTTGAGAGGAGAGTTTCTCATTTTCTGCGAGGCCTGGCATAGGGACTTCTCAGTCTCCATCCGGATCTCCTGCTCCATTCCAGCCTTCTTCTGAGAATCCTCCATGAACTTCTCAGCAGCAAAGACCTCTTGAATAGCCTGTGACAAAGTATCAGAGGGTTAGACATAGGAAGACATTCACTAATAGTCAGATATCAAGAAAAATGAAATGTGCAAAAAAAGTGAAACTTATCAGGGCTAATTCCCTTTTCAAAGAAAGGAACAGCTGAGGCTGGCTCATTTTTTCCAAGGCTTCCATATCCTTGGGCAGCAGAAGGGGACGTTCCAACGCCTCGGCCAGGTGGTGGGTGTGGCCTTGTTGGAATGCCCTGATGCTAGACTGGCAAGAGATTGGTGCTCTGTCCAATCTCAAATTGGGAGACCAGGTAGCCGGTGCTCGGCGCACTTCGGCCAAGTCCCTAATCTCCCCGTTTTCAACTGAACGAGCACGTCCCTTGCCTTTGTCCAGTTTCTGCTGCTGAGCTTGCTGTGGCTGCTATCTTGGCTTCTTCTGTTTTTCACCACCAGCCTCCTCGGCCTCCCCTTTTCTTTTCTTCTTGGGCTCCTCAACCGGAGGTTTAGGATCGACTGGAGGAGGGGGTGGTGGCAAGGACGGAGGAACTTGGGACCCTCTCGCTATTTTTTGGGCGACTTTCTCGCCTTTCTTAGTCAGAAGGCCTTGGAGCACGTCCATTTCTTCCTCCTCGAAATCGTCGTCAGGACGGGCAACTATTAAACCTGCAACTCCGAAGGCCTCGGCGGGCTCGTCTTCCTCGTCAGTGAGTACGACAAACTGGCTTCCTCGGGGTCTTTCGATGTCCTCGAGCTGGAATTGGTCTATCTCCTCGTCCAACGAGTGCGATGAGGACACTTGCTCCTCCGGGGCAGCGGTTGTTTGAGAGTACGTTGAGAGAGGTATCGCCGCGATGGGTCGCGTGTATAGGATGGTGTTGGGCTCGTCAGGAATGTCGTGGTTGGCGAGAAAGTGCGGCCTTGCTATGTTTATTCTCCAGCTCGCCTGTCCCCCGCGATGATCGCGTTCTCTATCTCTTGGAAATCCGAGGATATGGGGTTGTATCTTAATATTAGGTGAGCCGCTCTTACTTGCAAATCTTCGCTCACAAACACTTCTGAACTGAGGACGCGGTTCAAGTCGGTGACGTTACAGTGGCTCAATCGCGAGCGTACGTGCTGTTTATCTGTGAAAAAGGACACCCAAGGAGACAAACATGGTCAGATTTGCGATAAATGTGAAGAAAATGGAAACAGTAATGTACAGTAAGAAATGGAGTATTAAATGGTACTGAAATTGAATCACGTGGTAGAAAAACTATCTCCTAAGGAGTCACACCTGGGTCTCCCCATACGACTGGGCAGTGAGGGCCGTCGTGCCAGTTGCCTGAGGTGATGAGGTAATCGTCCTTCATGCTTTTATTGGACTTGGGCAGACAAGAAATTAACCTAACTACACTAGACCGTGATTTAATGTAATAACCTACTTTTGTACGTTTGTGGCATTCATACATAAAGGCAACATCGTGCCATGTGAGGTTCAAGCCCATCTACTCATTTAGAGCGTCGACACTTCCTAAGACTCTAAATACATTGGGTGCGCATTGGTCTGGGCATAATTTATGGCTGCGAAGGTATTCCCTAGTTACACTCCTCATAGGGAGGGTCATCCCACCTTCTATGAAGGCACATAGGGATAATAACCTCTCCCGTCTTCCTAGAACCACCTACGGCTTCCGCCGGACAGTACTTCAAGCCTATGTCACTGGGAATCTGATATTTGGCCCTAAAGCCTTCCATCCCAGTGGCGGTATCAACTAAGCACTTAAATCTACCTATCTAAGAGAAAGGAAAGGGCAAGTTTCAAGAGGAAAGTGGTTAAGGAGGAAGCCGAGGACAGAATCCGAGGAGAAATGAGTAGAGAAAGTAAGAACTTACAAGTTTGTAGTTATGCGAAGTTCCACGGGTTTCTGGAGAGAAAAGATGATGACTGATGCTCTGATGTGATTGAATTCTGAAGAAATGAATGAAGGCGCAGATTTCCAAACGTCATGACGTGCAGGAGGCGGCCTCGAAATTGGATTTGTCCCGCCCAAATTTTCAGGAGGCAATAAGGACTGTTAAATATTCATCTCACCGTTGAACGTGGGGAACATGGTGTAACTTGCGGTCATAAATGCGCGCGTTCTGGAATTCGAAGCGCCAAACGGCATTTTCTAGGAACGAAACGGTCTCCACATGCGTGTTGGTGTAAGAAACGTGTGGAGGGAGCTCTGGTCGGATTAAAACTCTATTTTTCTCCTCGGATGAGGAAAAATAAAGTTTTAAAGGGCTATTGTGGGGAATAAAAGGACCTAAGTAAGTATTTGGGCCTTGGGCTTTATTGATGGGCGCTAGTTCGTTTTAGACTAAAAGCCTCTAGAGCTGCAGGTCGGCCCATAGGTCGAGAGTCCGAGGATTCGTCCGAGGACCAATCTCTCCTCGGACAAACCCGCGAAGACCCTGGGATTCGCCAAAAAGATCAAGGCAGAGTTCTAGAAAAAATGTTGATTAAGAGGGGGATTCAAGTACCCTCTAGATGCAACGGTATGAGAGAAATATCTCAGAAAAAGGCTGCTACCTCCACATTAAAGACCCTGCACCTGCCTCCCTAGCCGCATTAATGGGAAAATGACCCCTGAATAGTGGAAGTCAGCCTTCTTACTATCATTTTGAAGACTTCTAGAGGGTGGTGGATGGGACAGGTGTCTAATAGGGTAATTTGCTCTACATGTGGATAAAGAGGGAAGAAGAAGAAGTATTTAAAGAGGGAAGAGAGTAAAGAAAAGGGGTGGTGACTGGAAAAAGACTAAGAACTGTAACCTTTGAAAGAAAAAAAAAGAAAAGAAAGAGAAATAATATAAATAAATCGTCCTCGGCTTACGTCCTCGGAGGTTCATTTCCTCTATTTATCCATTGTTTGCAAATATTGTAACATTTAGCCTGTTCATCAAGCTTCGAACACCACTAAACTAGATTGCGAACCCACACTCTACAAATATTATTGTTTAAGGCTCATTGGGCCTGAGCCCACGTGTGTTTTTGGGTCCAGGCGCAATTGTGCACTTACAATATTGATATAGATTGTAGAGAATGGTATGGTAGGGTTGAGTTTGGTGTCACACTAGGGTTCAAATTTTCTCTTAATTTACACATGGGGTAACTTTAAATAATGCCTCTAGACTTGGTAAAACTCGATTCATGTTCATTAACTTGCTCAAATCTAAAGAATAAAAATTGGTATAAATGAAGATATTTCAGACTCATGAAGAAACATGTTAACCCTAATATGACTCACTTGAATCTAGAAGATATAAATGGGTATGGGGCTACTTCATCTTATTATTATTATTATTATTATTATTATTATTATTATTATTATTATTATTTTGAACTGATGAAAATAGGTCAAATCAAACCCATTGAACTTGTAAGTTGGAGCGGGTTGATTTGAGTCAGCAGGTTGATTTTTTTTTTTTTGGGGTTTGTGAGAGGAGTTAAATTTCTTTTCTATTTAAATGTTCAAATCTCTCTCTCTCTCTCTAGTTTCTTATCTTATCTTTACTCATTTCAATCTTTCTCTTTCTCAGAGTTTGTTGAATGCCAATCTCCCTTTGCTAGCATTACATCTTCTCTTTGCCAAGCCGGTCTCACACTTTTGCTTAGCAATTGTGCTTTTAGACTTGAGTACTTCTATTGTAATATTATTTATAACATACTAGTTATAAATATAGTAATGATAATATAATCGAAGTTTGTAACCAAATAATTCGTTTAATTTTGGTGTTTTCTTACTGGTCAAATTCTTCACCTCACATGTTTTTTAACGTTAAAGGTGTAGCCATTCGTTTCTTTTTCAATTTTTTTTTTCTTAAAAAAAATTTATTTATTATTAAGTCTGATAATCATTAAATATTTTCACACATGTCATTGTTATAGGCTTTGATAAAGGGGTACGTGTCACCATTTTGTGTATCAACTAGTTTTATATATGTAGAGCATTGGCCACATAATGGTGTATGCATTATTAAGAGCTAGCTCAACATTGTTTCGTATATGAGACTACCTTATTTTTCAAAAAGTAAAGGAAACTATGGGCTTATATCGGCATAAGATAGCACAACTACTTGAATGAAGCCTATAGATCCATTTTCTCAAAAAAACAAAAAAAGCTTATTGACCGTGAAACCTCTAAGCTCTCTTTTTCATTTTGATTTTGATAATGAAATATATATATATATATATATATATATATATATATATATATATATATATATATATATATATATTAATATTATGATGCTTATATATGTACCACCATATTTGCATAGTAATATTTTGTTGTGCGTCATGCGAGTTAGTGATGGTGATAGCTTTTTGATGTTATTGTCTGAAGTTGTTACTTTTATACGTTTTCGTAGTTGCCCCTTATTTTGGCCCCTTTAATCCTTAATCTTGGTAGTAGATAAGCCAAGGTCAATAGACCAATTTTGGTGGATAGGCATCATTCTCATTTCTCTAACAACAAGTCAAAACGGCAACAAATTAGGAGAAGTCATAATCGAAAATTTAAAAGATTATTACGAACATAAATTATTAAGTATGATAACATAAAATCAAACTCCAAGATGATACATAATAAACCGCAATAAAACAACTATCACATCATAAATTAAATCTTTACATAACATTTGAGATGCTAAAAAAGCCAGAGACCCTCAATTTTGTAATGCAATTGTACCATGCCATCCAAGACAATAGTTTTTTCTTTTATTTTTTAGTATTGTAAACCTTGTAAATGAACTAAATTATTGAGGGCATTTAGACTAGACCTTTGTAGTAATTAGGGTTTGCGGGATTGAGGGAATGGTTCGCAATGTTGGTTTTGGTAGAGCTGGAATAGTGGGGATAGATGGAAATGTGGGCAATGGTGGTAGTGTTGGCCTTGGCAATGTTGGCAATGGAGGAAGTAAATGTGGTAGCGTTGGCTTTGACAATGTTGGCAATGGAGGCAACAACGGTGGCAGTGTTGACTTTGGCAACGTTGGCAATGGAGGCAACAAAGGTGGTAGCGTTGACAACTTTGGCTTTGACAATGTTGGCAATGGAGGCAATAAAGGTGGTAGCGTTGGCAACTTTGGCAATAGAGGTAGCAAATGTGGTAGTGTTGGTTTTGGCAATGTTGGCAATGGGGGCAACAAAGGTGGTAGCGTTGGCTTTGGCAACTTTGGCAATGGAGGCAGCAAATGTGGTAGTGTTGGCTTTGGCAATGTTGTCAATGAAGGCAAATGTGGTAGCGTTGGATTTGGCAACATTGGCAATGAAGGCAAAGGTGGCAGTGTTGGGTTAGGCAATGTAGGTATGACTGGCAAGCTTGGTATACTGGGTTGAGAAGATTGTAAAAGATGACGAGTTGCAAGGGTAACATCAATACTAAAAATGGATATTGCAATGAATAAAACTAAGATGAAACATTTAAAAGGTGTCATCACTATTGGAGTACTTCTTTGTGTTACAAGACTATAACAAAAAAATGTACGTATTCTAACAACAAAGTAGGAGGAGGTTGTATTTTAGGTGGGATCACAATGGTGAGTGTTATATAATGGGGTTTGATGATAAATATAACTTAAAATTTATTTTCATTTACGGACTATGAACATTAGATGGAAAGTTACTAATTCCTCTTAATTATAGTTATAAATGTATTTATAATTAATAAATATTTTTTTTTCTAAACCTTTAAGAATTACAAAATTCATGAACTTTTTTTCATGTTTCGTATGCAATCTATATAACAATTGTCATTAATAAAGAAAGAAACAAACCTTTAGTACAACTTGTTTTTCACAAACTAAAAATCTAACTAATGGAAGTCCAACTTAACAGAAAAAAAATCTAACATTCTTAATTTATACCGTTAATATAACGAATTTGTTCCAAGGAGAATCATCAATTAGGATATTTAATACTGATATGTTACCAATATTAAATGTTAGCCACGTCTCTAATATAGGCTATTTAGAAAAACACAACAATATGGTAATATTTATTAACTTTGTGTTATACTTAATAAATCAATTAACTAAGAAGAAACCAGTGCATGGGTTGTGAGTCTTGTGACTACCAGGGGATGGCGTTGATTTTAGTAAAACATCCTCATAAACTTGAACTTAATTTTTAAGTTTGTTTATTTATTTATTGTCAGCTACTCCAATTAACGAGTTTGTTCCAAAGAGAATTGTGTAATATTCCACAATAAGATAGCGATAAGATAAACAAATTAAACAGCTCAAATTTAATGCCTTGAGTGGGTTTCAGTTAGTTTAATTGGTAAAGTCTCTTATGGTTATATAAGAGATTTGAGATTCAATCTTCGCCTACACAAAAAACTGATTGGTGTCTTGATTTGATGATAAAGAGCCATCTTCAGAAACTGACGCCATAGGTTGAAACTTTCTCAAAAAAAAAAAAAAATAATGCTTTGGATCTGAGCAGACAGACAAGTGTTTGGGCACTCCCAAGGTTAGTGAGTGAATCTTCCGTTTATAAGCCTTGCTAGTACTTATAAAGGTTAGACCCTTTTATAAGTGTTAGTATTGTAAGTCTCATAAAATTCTCATTTTATATACACTTAATACAACTTTTCAATAATTGTAGATTTGTGCAACAAAGTGGCTAAAGTTTTTATTTTTTGGCTTATTGCGGCCTAAGTATACACAGGCCCTCCTAGTAACATGGTAATTCTAGACAAATATTTTTGTTAAATAGTATGTAGTTTCTTTATTCAATTAGTAGGAGAACATAACATTAGTCCAAATAATTTGTACTAATGTTATGTTAATACCCAACAAATTTTACATATTTATCTTCAATTTACCAAGCATGAAAAAAGGACAGGAAATACAACAAAAAATATAATATGCCTCTGCCATTCCAAATGACCCTTTGATTTACTCGAAAATAATGATTATTTGAATTTGTATCCAAGAGTTAGGCCCTTTTGGATATATACCACTGTAAGTTTATTTAAAAAAAATCTTCTCCTCTCTCCCCGTGTTTGTGTTAAAAATATTTAGTATTCTCAAAAGAATTTGTTTTGATACAAATGTCACCATAATTAATGTTGCAGCCTCTATGAGGAATATCAAAACAAGATTGTGGAGTTGTTGAAACTTATAGTTAAGATATAAAGTGAGTTTTAATTAGGGGTGTTTACCAAACCGCACAAACCACAAAAACCGCATCAAAACCGCCCGCAAAATAGCATAACCGCACTGCACCGCAAGTAACAGTGCACCGCACCACACTACACCGCATGATGCCGTGCGGTTTGCGGTTTTATAATATGAAACCGCACAAACCGCACCCTCTAAATATATTAATATATATTTTTATTTAATATTATATATATATATATATAATAAGGACAAAAGATCAATACATTAATAATATAATACCCTAGCCGTATCTCATTGTTTTGTAACTTCTGTTAGTTAAAAAAAATAAAAATCTTCTCACTCTCTCAGCCCTAAAAATCAGACCCTAGCCGCCACACTTCAACCTAGAGTCCTAGACTACTCACTGCCGTACCGGTTGCTTCTATAATTGAGGTATTCATGGGTTCAATTCAAGTTTTTCTTTGTTAAAGGTAATCTATTGGCCTATTATACTATTCACTCAGGACAAGTTGTTAAAGTCAATCTATTGTTAAAGTTTTTCTTTGTTCAATTCACTGTCATTGCACTAGATGTTAATTATATTATTTTTTATGTTAGATATTATTTACGTTAGAAGCAATAGGCTGTGATCAATTTCCATCTTCTAAGGAATTTGTTATTTTATATATTCTATGGCAAGTGGCAACTTGGAACTTCCTAGGTTAGATATTTAAGTTAGATATTATTTTTTTTATGTTAGATATTATTTAAGTTAGAAGCTATAGGCTGTGATCAATTTCCATCTTCAAGGAATTTGTTATTTTATATATTCTATATTTCTATGGCAAGTGGAATAAAGTGAGAACCTAAGTTACCTCTCTCAAGATTCTTAAGCTTTAGCTAGAGCATGAAATTTTTTTTCTTCTAACCATGCCAATGTAACTTTTATTTTTTTTATTTTTTATTTCCTTATGACATTTCAAATCCTTCAACTTGCAAGTTTGATCTGCACAGCTCTATTTCATCTTAGTTGGTTATGTTCTTCAAGAATAATTATACTGCACTAGCATGTTTAGAAAAACCACTTCTTATTTATCCTCTCCAGTAATCAATGAACATGATGTCATTGGATTGAAACAATTCGGATAATCTGCAACTTAATTCATGAATATTCCATCTGATGACAGTAAAAATTTTCCTTTCGTAAAGTAACAAATATCATATGTGTCTCTGCTATAAAAATTTTCCTTCCGTAAAGTAACAAATTTTCCTCCTTTGGGTTAGAACCTAAGTTACCTCTCTCAAGATTCTTTTTATTTGTTTACCTGTTCATCCATGCTATGTTGCTTTGTTTGTGAAGGAAAAAAGGATTCATAAAGCCTACTATGTCATTTTTCTTTCTATCATATTTGTCGCAAGTTTTGTTTTTGGAGATTTGGTCTCTACCCCCCCCCTATGAATGGGACTTATTTTCTCAGTATTTTTTTATTTTATCTTTTTGAAAAGATAAATGTGGCATAATTACAGTGTGTTCAATTACATTCAATTTATATATATATATATATATATATATATATATATATATATTATTTTTTTTTTGCCTTGACCTCCTGCAAAACTCCTTTTCTAACCTATATATATGTGTGTGTTTGTTTTTTCAATGGCCCTAGATGGATGCTCCCTCAAATCCAAATCCACCAACACCAAATGGCCCTAATGACCCTTTGATTGTGGATGATGAACTCCTACCAAAAAAAGCTAGAGTTACTGAGAAACAGTCCACCAGAGAGCCATCTGATGTTTGGGAGCATTTTGTTAGGTTACAAAATCATGAAAAGTCAGAATGCAAATATTGTAAGAAGCAATACAATGCTGCAAGGAGGAATGGGACCTCATCCATGCGGGCTCATTTGTTAAAATGTAAGAAGATTTTGGGTGTCATTGACACGAGCCAAACCACTTTGAGTTTCCAAGCAAAAAAAACTGGTGGTGTTGAGGGAAAGTCTAGTAATGAGCTTGTTGTTGCTAAATTTTCTATTGAGAGAATTCGGATGGCTCTTGCGAGGATGATTATAGTGGATGAGCTACCTTTTAGATTTGTTGAGCATGATGGTTTTATATACTTTATAGGGGTGGTTGAGCCTAGGTTTCCTGTGCCTTCTCGTCTCACGGTGGCAAGGGATTGTATTAAACTTTGGTTTGGGGAAAGGGAGAAGTTGATAAGCTATTTGAAATTAGGCCAAAGGGTGTCTTTGACTACTGACAGATGGACTTCCATTCAAAACCTCAACTACATGTGTCTCACTTGCCACTATAGTGATGGTGATTAGACCTATCAAAAAAAGATTTTGAATTTTTGTATAGTTCCAAATCATAAAGGGGAGACAATTGGAAAAACTATTGAAAGGTGCTTGAATGATTGGGGTATCAAAACGGTGATAACTGTTACAGTTGATAATGCTAAATCCAATGATGTGGCTCTTGATTATTTGAAGAAGAAGTTGGAGATGAAGGATGGTTTTGTATGTTGGGAGGCCGGTTCTTGCACATGAGATGTGCTACTCATATATTGAATCTCATTGTGCAAGAAGGATTAAAAGGCATTCATAACTCAATTGTTAAGGTAAGGAATGCAGTGCAGTATGTTAAATTATCTCCAAAAAGGATGGATAGGTTCAAGGAAGCTATAAAGGATGAAAAAAAATATATACAATCTAAGAGTTTGTTATCTCTTGATGTCCCTACTAGATGGAATTCCACATATCTTATGTTAGAGGCAGCCGAAAGTTTGAAACAGCCTTTGATAGGATGCATGAAGATGATGTGGAATTTAGTTCTTACTTTATGGAGGTAGATAGAAATGGGAAACAAAAGCATATAGGTCCTCCCAAGGGTGAGGATAGGGTGAATGTCAGAATGTTTTGTAATTTTCTCCTGCTTTTTTATGAGGTAACTCTACGTTTTTCTGGTTCTTTATTTGTCACTTCAAATACTTATTTTTGTGAGCTAGTGGGCACTTAAAATGAATTGCATAGATTGTGTAGCATTGATGGTGATCCTCTCTTAAAAGAAATGGCACAATCTATGAAGGAAAAATATGAGAAGTATTGGGGAGACATTGAAAATATGAATTTGATGATGTTTATTGCCGTGGTTCTTGACCCAAGATATAAGATGAAATATTTGAAATATTAGTTTAATAAGTGGTATTCAAAAGAGAAGGCAGAGTTTGCTTTAAAATTGGTAAGGGATGCTTTAGATAAGTTGTATGCCCACTATGCAAAGGGTATTGAATTATCAAGTGCTAGTGGCAATGGGCAGGCCACTAATGTTGGTTCTTCAATAGAATCAAGTGCTAGTTTTCCATATGATCCATGGAAGATTGCTTCACATGAGTTCGATGGACACATAGCTACAGAAGATGATAGTGAATGCACTACTGATGTGGACAAATATCTTAATGAGGCTAGTGAAAAAAATAGGGAGGGTTTTGATATTTTGGCTTGGTGGAAGGTGAATTCTACTAGATATGTAATCCTTTCCAAGGTTTTCTGAGGTAGCACGAGATGTCATGGCTATTCTTGTGTTCACCGTTGCTTCTGAGTCAGCCTTTAGCACAAGGGGGTTGTGTTTTGGATCCTTTTAGGAGTTCATTAGCTCCTAAAATTGTGGAGGCCCTTATCTGTGCTCAAAATTGGTTAATAAACCCATCTAAACCAATCAATCTTTGGGAAGCAATGAATGAAGTGGAAAGTCTTGAGCAAGATGTTGAAGCGGGTAATTTTCTAAAACTATATATTTAAATTGTATATTAGTTTATTGTTCTTTGTTTATTAGTTTACTAACATTTTCTGTATTTATTTTCATAGAATTGATGAAATTGGCAACAGAGAAAGAAGATTAACTGAAGACTTGGAGTGTGAGCTACAAAATAGAATTTGGAGGGGGAGAAGTATAGCAATGGATGGACAGACCTATTTTTTTGTTGCGTTCATGTTCATTTAAACAATTTCTTGTTGGGTTTACAATTAATACTTGTTTTGGATTTGTAATTCATTTCATGCTTTGCTTTAGACTTGTTTACATTATGGTTTTGATAATTGAAACTTGAAATTAGTAGGCATGACTAGAATTGCTTTGAGTATGGGTAAATCCTTTTTGCTTTGTACCTGGTGTTTCACATAAACTCTTTACTTCATATTCTTGATCTAAAGTAAAGATTGAAGAGCATTAGATTTTGATAGTTAAAACATTTAAGTTGCTTGCCACTCTACCTTATTCAAAGTACTTGACTTCATTACATGTTTGATGTATACCTAAGAATTTGAGAGAGCGATATTACTTATACATTTTGAATTGTATGGTGATATATATGTTGAATTTTTATATAGCAGGTGAATTTTTATATACCGCACCGCACCGCACCGCACATGTGACCGCAAAAATTAGATGCAGTATAGTTAGGATTTTGGCTAAACTGCACCACAAAGTGTAGTGCTAAAAATGGCCTAAAATCGCACCACACCGCATCGCAAACACCCCTAATTTTAATTCAGCCAATAGTCTAAGGCAAAATTTTCTTCAGAAAATGCGGCTTTTAAGGATTGATTAAGACGTGATAGTACATATCACATCTATTTTATATAAAAAAAAGATTAGGACCATGATGTACATTTATATCCACATGTATAGGAATAGTTGTATACGATTAAAAATCATTAAATGATTTCAAGCAAAAAAAAAAAAAAATAGTAAAAATCGTCAATTAATTGTCATTGACATTATATTGTCTAAATGGGCACGGCCAAGAACATTTATAATGATATAGATTGTAGATAATGGTATGGTAGTGTTGAGTTTGGTGTCACACCAGAGTTCAAATTTTCTCTTAATTTAAACATGGGGTAACTTTAAATAATGCCTCTAGACTTGGTAAAACCAGATCCATATTTGTTAGGTTCTAAAACTTTAGGAACTAAATCTATTAGAACTTCACCTTGTATATGTTGGCAAACTATGATCAAAACAATGAGTCTAGGTTTAGGCTTGCTCAAAGTTTGGTTAAGTATAAGTTTGGAATTGAGTAATTGCAGGAAATTATTGGTCAAATTCTGCAAGGCTCGATCGATCGAAAATTAGGTTGGATCGATCAAAAATTGCAAAACAAGAATTTTCTGTAGTATTTTCAAACCGGCTCAATCCCATATGACATGTAGGGTTAAGTGTTTCACTCTAAGTATAAAACGAAAAACCCTAGCCACGTTTTTAGTGTCTTTTGTTGAGTTGTGTATTGAATCTTTTGTGAACTTTGAGAGGTGTTCACCTTTATACACACACATAGAGCTATCAAGATCAAGATTTGCATCAAGAACTTGATGGTGAGTTCAGTTACTGCATAAAGAACTTTCAAGAAGATCCAAAACCTTTGTGAGGTGTCTCAAAGTCACAAGTAGGAGAACTTGTGGTTGCTGCAGATCAAGGAAAGAAGTATTCTGTGGACTCGGAGCTGTCACGTGGTTGTAGTAGTAAGTTTTCTACTCAAGGTAGCAATAGGATGTTAGTAGTCTAAGTCTTATTGTACAAACTTCAATTCTTTAGGTTTAGAGGACTTCCTCGCTTCTGAGCTTATTCATATCATCGCTTCTATAGGTGCCACCTTTCTTAAGCAAAGGGCTGCTTAGTTAAAAGCTAGCCCTAAACGTCCTAAAGTCAAGTCGTCTACAAGTGACGCATCTAGAGACCCTCCTTTTGGCAATCCTACAACTGAGTAGTTTGTCGGACCCATTGCTGCCGTGGATCCTCCACTGACTACATCTTCTTCTACATTGATCACTTTTATGTTGTAGACATGTCTCACAGTTCAGGCAGCACATGGACAGCTTTTGTTGGATTTGCTTAATGAGGTTACGGCCTTACAAGTAGATTTAGCTGATGATAGAGGTGATTCTCCACCGACTCCACCCCCGGATTAGTCTTGATTGCCCTTTGGCAATACGTCACAAAAGGGGGAGTCATAGGATATAGAGGGAGATTAGATATTTTTAATGTAGATTGTATTTAAGGGGAGATATGTTTTGATGAGTGATGATGTGATTGTATATGTTAGGGGGAGACATTGTTTTTGTATTTATTATATGCTTTTTATGTTCTTGGTTTATTTATGTTTTTTTTAGAGAGTTTCAACTTATGGCGTCCATTCCTAACTCTTTATTATCAGATCAAGACACCAATCAATTTTTTGTGTAGGTGGGGATTGAACCCCAGATCTCTTATTCAACCATCAGAGACTTTACTAGTTGAGCTAACTGGAACCCACTTTATTTATGTTTACGCTCTTTTTTCACAAACTATGATACATTGATTATGATTGATTTATATTATGAGGTTATTCATGGTATATGTCTTTTATTTGATGTTTTGTGAAAACAAGAAATTTATTTTTGGTTTACTTGTATTTTCCACACATGCGTTTATGATTTGTTTAATCTTTCAAGAATTTACAGGTTAATTCATTCGAAACTGCTGTCTATCCTTGCAACTGATAATTAGTAGTTAGGTTGAATTGTATTTTGGGCTATAATGTATAATTGGGCTGTTTTTACTTTGAGCATTTGATTTCGTGTAATGTGTTTTGTCACAGATTGCCCAAGGGGGAGATTGTTAGGTTCTAAGATTTTAGGAACTAAATGTATTAGAAATTTTTGTATATGTTGGCCAACCATGATCAAAAAAATGAGTCTAGGTTTAGGCTTGCTCAAAGTTTGGTTAAGTGTAAGTTTGGAATCGAGTAATTGCAGGAAATTATTGGTCGAATTTTGCAAGGCTAGATTGATCGAAAATTAGGTTGAATCGATCGAAAATTTCAGAACAAGAATTTTCTGCAGTATTTTCAAATCAGCCCAAGCCCATATGACATGTAGGGTTAAGTGTTTCACTCCAAGTATAAAAGGAAAAACCCTAGACACGTTTTTAGTGTCTTTTGTTGAGTTGTGTGTCGAATTTTTTGTGAGATCTGAGAGGTGTTTACCTTTATACACACACATAGCGTTATCAAGATCAAGACTTGCATCAAGAACTTGATGGTGAATTCAGTTGTTGCATAAAAAACTTTCAAGAAGATCCAAAACCTTTGAGAGGTGTCTTAAAGTCACAAGTAGGAGAACTTGTGATTGCTGCAGATTAAGGAAAGAAGTAGTCCGTGGACTCGGAGCTATCACGTGGTCGTGGTAGTAAGTTTTCTACTCGAGGTAGCAATATGATATTAGTGGTTTAAGTCTTATTGTACAAACTTCAATTCTTTCATAGTGGATCTGTTTTTACCTTGAGAATAACTAGGTTCAATCCTCCCCAGGTTTTTTACCAGTTAGATTTTCCTAAGTCATCAGATCTTTGTTTTCTTTATTTTTCACATTATATCTGTTTTACATATATTTGTTTAACCTAGATTTAAATAACAATCTTGTTAATCAACTTGGCTTAATATTAGGTTAAACATATTGTGTTGAGAAATCTAAAACTTAACAAGCGGTATCAGAGCAGGTTAGCTCTTGTGTTAGATCTTTTGATTTAAGGGTTGATCCTTAACCCTGTTGTCATGGAACATGATCACTCTCTTGTGATCCATCCACACTTTGATGGGAATAATTATGCTTATTGGAAGGTTAGGATGAAAGCCTTCTAAAATCTATAGATGAGAGAGTGTGGAACTACGTTGAATACGGATGGGAGAAATCGACTACTCTTGTTAGTGAGTGGTTAACATCTCAAAAACAAGCAGCCATTTTCAATAACAAAGCCCTGAATGTTATTTTTAATGCTGTTTCTATGGAGGAGTTTAGGAGAATCTCGAATGTTGAGGTTGTTCATACTGCTCAGAAAATTCTCCAAACTGTGCATGAAGGCACAAAGGTAGTTAAAATAAACAAGCTGCAGCAGTTAACAACTAGGTTTGAAAGCATTAGGATGTCTGAGGATGAAAGTTTTGATGAATTCTATGCTAAACTGAATGATATTGTTAATTCTGCATACAATTTGGGTGAAATTTATGATTAACTTAAAATTGTTAGGAAGATTCTTAGATCCTTAACTAAGGACTTTAGACTTAAAGTAACTGCCATTACTAAAAACAAGGATGTGAACTCCAATCCTGTTGATGAACTTGTAGGATCTCTTCAGTATTATGAGTTAGACCTACCCAAAACCAACAAATCCAAGTCAATGGCTCTTAACTCAGTTGATGATGTTGATGGTAATGTTTTTGATGATGAACTCTCTTCTACAGAGATTGCATATCTTGCCAAGAATTTTAGAAACTTTCTCAGGAATGACAATAGAAGGGCAAGAGGTAAAAGCAATGCTGAACCTAAGAACTCTAAGAAAACTAAACCAACTAAAATCAATTATTCTGAAAAATTAAAAGAAAAAGTTGGTTATAGGGGTGTAATCAGTTCGGTTCAGTTGGTTTTTTTTTTTGTGTTTGGCCAACTGAAATTGACAATTTCGGTTTGTAAAATTCTCATTTGAAACCCACTGAAATAATTGGGAATCAATCAGTTTTGGTTTTATTGCAGTTTTGGTCGATTTGAAAAGGAAGCAAGAAAACTTAGAAAAATGAAGTGTACCCATTTGAGGTTTTGGAATATGCAATGTGAAACAAAGAAATTTAAGCAAAATATTGTAGAAGAAGAAGCCCCAACAGGCCAGATGTTACTCTCATGATATTCAAAGATAGACAAAGAAAAAGAAGGGATAGAAATAAAAGAAAAGAATCATACCATGAGAGACGCAGAGGCTGACGTGAGAAGTAGTCGTGGAGGTCGGCGGTAGATGTGGACTGATGGAGGCCGGTGTGAGAGAGAGAGAGAGAGAGAGAGAGAGAGAGAGTGATGGAGGCGTGATTGTGAGAGAGATGGAGGTGTGATTGTTTGATCAGGTTTTTTTGTTTTTTTGATAAGTTTATTAGTTTTTTGATAAGTATTAGTTTAAAAAGAAAAAATCACATTAAAAAAAAGATAAAATCATTTAAATGAAAAGCCAAGGCTCGATGGTTTGATGATTCTGATCAAGATAAAATGAAAAGCCAAGGCCTAAATGTTTTAAAATAAAAATGATGGAGGCCCAAATAGGGATGTAAACGAACCAAGCCGATCGTGAACAACTCTGGCTAGGCTCGATAAAAAGCTCGTTCATGTTTGTTTGTTTATAATGATAGGCCAAAAACGTATTGACCCATTGTGATGGATTAAGTTGATTAATTAGCCAAGTTATTAATTAATCAAATTAACATGCAAACACGTGGTAGCACAAACAAATTACCAATAAACTAAAGTATGCAGTGGAAAATAAATGACACGGTGATTTGTTTACGAATGGGGAAAACATACACGGCAAAAACCCCACCGGTTGATTTATTATCACAACAAGTGGTTACAAGTAAAGGAATCCCTAGTACCTTACCAACCTACAGTTGAACCCTTACCCCAATACCCAATTGGACTTGTTCTGTAGTGACAATTTCTCATTTCAATGCACGGCTCCCAAGTACGTGACTAACCAATTGCGCGGATCCCAATACGCGACTTCAATCACCAACTAGAGAAGATTCTTGGCTGCAAAGTTCTTCAATTCATCCACCCGATGAAGATCAAGAAGATGCTTGGTTACAAAACCATACGGTGCAAAGACACAACAACTTCTTCACAAAAGAGATGAACTAGGGCAAGAACTTTCTTTCAAGTCACAATTTGCATGAATAAGGATTTCTCAATACTTGTGCAACTTGCGTACTTTTTAAGACCCTTAAAATAATCCTTTTATATGTCTAGAGTTAGGAGAAAAGAAGACCCAAAGACACATCCACGGATTGGAATCAAAACAAAACTCAGAATCTGTTTTTCTTAAACCTTGACAGATAGAGGTATCGAGATGCTGTCGAGCAGTTGTCGAGCCACGGGGCTGAAACAGCTCTTTAAACCTCGACACATGCTAGCTGTCGAGCTAAGTGTCGAGCTAAGTGTCAAGCTTTAATGATCTTGCACTTTTTAGTTTGTTCCTTGGACAAACTTGATGACCTCAACACTTGATCTTGAAACACAGTTTCTTGAAGTATAAAACTCATCCTAAATCTACCCAATTACAACTAAAGTGCGTTTTGTCAAAAGATTAGCCAATTACATAAAAGAATGACATATGTTCTTAACAAGCGAAACACATATGTCCTAACATACAAATAAGCTAATCTTGAGCCATAGTTATCGACTTGTTTGATAAACAAGCCGAGCCTAAGCAAAAAAAATTGTTCGTGAACAAGCTCGTGAACAATCGGGCTCGATACAACATAAGCCAAGTTTAAGCTCGTGTATAGCTTAATAAAATGCTTGATATATATTTGCTAAATAAACTAAATATTATTACATTACACATATTTTAATAATACAATTCCCCACATGAGACCACTTTTCATTACCAATTACTTTAATTTTTTTTTCTTTCCTCTTTTAAAAAAAAAAATTTCCACAAAAAAAAAAAGACTGGAGACTTCGCTTTTAGTAATTCACGCTTTTCCTAGACTTTTCAATTTTCACTTCTAGAGTTCTCTAGAACAGTAGTACTTCATGCATGTTATGGATAGCTGGACTTCACCATCTTAGGTTTCCCTTTGTTGTCTTTTCCTATTCTTTTTCGTGTGTTACAATTTAGTCATTTACTAAGTATCCTTTCCCTTCTAGTTATTCGAATACAGTATATCTTAATACAGTTTAGTTTCTTCTCTCTACCGAAACTTCACAATTTAGTTCTATCATTAAAAAAAAAAAAAAAAAAAACCCAATTCAGTTTTATCCAAACTAAAATTCTCGATTGTCACTCAATGAGTCCATGTCTATCCTATGCAGTTTGCAGCCTAAAACTCTTAGGCTCTCTTGGAAAGACCGAAGTTTCTTTGAGAAGATTCAATTGTTCTCTCTTTTATCATCAGTTTCTTTCTTTCTCCCAAATTTTCAAAAAGAATTGATCAACTCTCTCTCTCTCTCCCTCTCTCTCTCTCTCCCTCTCTCTCTCGTGAGGCTAAGAATTTCCACCAAATCTGCCCTATATCTCTTTGCAACAAATGAACAAGTCCTAGATTGGGAAGAGTTAGATGCTAGCAAAGAGGATTTAAAGTCAGGTGTTTACCGAATCACCGTGTAATTTAAGGGTTCTAGTGGGTGTGCAAAGAGCTCTGACAACCGCTCTAGATCCGGTGTAGTTTTTGGAATCACTACCATCTTCGCTCTCTGCCTCCATCCTCCAAGACGTTCATAGCCTTCTCTCACCATAGGTAAATTTTCATGTTTAAAAATTTTCTATATATTTCTACTCGAGGTAGCAATAGGATGTTAGTAGTCTAAGTTTTATTGTACAAACTTCAACTCTTTCATAGTGGATCTGTTTTTACCTTGAGGATAGCTAGGTTAAAGCCTCCTCAGGATTTTTACAGGTTAGGTATTCCTAGTTCATCAAATCTTTGTGTTCTTTATTTTTCACATTATATCTGTTTTACACATATTTCTTTAACCTAGAATTAAATGACAATCTTGTTAATCAACTTGGCTTAATATTAGGTTAAACATATTGTGTTAAGGGGTCTAAAACTTAGCAATATTCATGAAGAAACAAGTTAACCCAAATACGACTCACTTGAATCTAGAAGATAGACATGGGTATGAAGCTTCTTCATCTTATTTATTTATTTTAAATTTTGAATTGATGAAAAATAGGTCAAATCAAACCCATTGAAACCACAAGTTGGATCGGGTTGATTTGAGTAAGTAGGTTAACTCTTTTTGGGGGGGGGGGGGTTAGGAGAGGGGTTGAATTTCTTTTCTATTTAAACGTTCAAATCTCTCTCTCTCTCTCTCTCTCTCTCTCTCTCTCTCTCTCTCTCTCTCTCTCTCTCTCTCTCTCTCTAAGTTTCTTATCATATCTTTACTCATATCAATCTTTCTCTCTCTTAGAGTTCGTTGAATGCCAATCTCCCTTTGCTAACATTACATCTTCTCTTTGCCAAGCCGGTCTCGCACTTTTGCATAACAATTGTGCTTTTAGACTTGAGTACTTCTATTAGAATATTTATTTATAACATAATAGTTATAAATATGGTAATGATAATATAATTAAAGTTTGTAACCAAATAATTTGTTTAATTTTGCTATTTTTTCCTAGTCAAATTCTTCACCTCACAAGTTTTTTAACATTAAAGGTGTGACCATTCTTTTCCTTTTCAAGATTATTTTTCTTAAAAAAATTTATTTGTTATTAAGTCAGATAATTATTAAATATTTTAAGACATGTCATTGTTATAGACTTTGATAAAGGGGCACGTGTCACCATTTTATGTATCCGCCAGTTTTATATATATAGAGCATTGGCCACATAATGGTGTATGTATTATTAAGAACTAGCTCAACATTGTTTTGTACATGAGACTACCTTATTTTCAAAAAATATGAAGGAAACTATGGACCTATATTGGCATAAGATATCGCAACTACTTGAATGAAGCCTTTTGATCTAGTTTCTCAACAAAAAAAAAAAAAAAAAGCTTATTGATTGTAAAACCTCTAAGCTCTTTCTTCATTTTGATTTTAATAATGAATATATATATATATATATATATATATATATATATATATATATATATATATATATATATTAAGAGGATTCAAAAAATTAGTTATTTCCTTTTTCACTTTCAAAATTACCCCTAATTTAATTAAATTTATCTTTATTCCTAAAATAAGAAATAAGGTTAAATTCATCAATAGAAAAAAATTAAAAGAAAAAAAATGCCGGTTTTTTTTTTATACAAGATATAATTTTACTCTAGTATAATGTAACTGTATATGTGTGCAAAGCTCTCTTTTGAAGACTTAAACTCTGGCCCTTACCCTCGCATCGGTAATTAACTTCGCACTAGACAGTCAACATTAATCATAAAATTTTTTTAAAAAAAACTTCCCACTACCGACATTAAAAAAAAAAAAAACTACTCGTACAGAAAAAAAAATATCTATCTCAATTTTAAAAAAAATAAAAATGTCAGGCTAAAGTAAACTATATATCCCACGTTACTTTTTTAAACTATTACATTATTCATTTTTTTTGGATGTATTACATTATCGATTTGGATAAACATGCAAAAGCTTCAAATTGATATAGGAATTCTATTCTCTTTGAAGAAAAAATATTCTATCTATTTTTTCAAATTGTGATGAATGAAAAATTATGATCCTAAATAGTAAATCCCAAAAAAAAAGTCTCATCACATGCAAAGTGCGTGTGATGAGACTAGCATGTGTGTGTGTATATATATATATACACCACCATATTTGCGTAGAAATATTTTGTTGTGCATCATGCGAGTTAGTGATGAGTAATTTTTATTAAAATTGTACCCTTTGACCTAGTTCTCTAGTGATGGTGATAGATTTATGATGTTATTGTCTAAATTTGTTATTTTATATACATTTTCTTAGTCACCCCTTATTTTGGCCCCTTCAATTCTTAATCTTGGTAGTAGATAAGCCAAGGTCAATAGACCAATTTTGATGGATAGGCATCATTCTCATTTCTCTAACAACAAATCAAAAATGGCAACAAATTAGGAGAAATCACAATCGAAAATTTAAAAGATTATTACAAACATAGATTATTAAGTATGATAACATAAAATCAAACTCCAAGATGATACATAATAAACGGCGATAAAAAAAATATCACATCATAAATTAAAGCCTTACATAACATTTGAGAGGCTAAAAAAGCCAGAGGCCCTGAATTTTCTAACGCAATTGTACCATACCATCCAACACAATAGTTTTTTCTTTTATTTTCTAGTATTGTAAACCTTGTAAATGAACTAAATTACTGAGGAAATTTAGACTAGACCTTTGTAGTAATTAGGGTTTGGAGGATTGAGGGAATGGTTCACAATGTTGGTTTTGGTAGAGTTGGAATAGTGGGGATAGACGGAACTGTGGGCAATGGTGGTAGTGTTGGCTTTGGCAATGTTGAAAACGGAGGAAGTAAAGGTGGTAGCATTGGCTTTGGCAAAGTTGACAATGGAGGCAACAAAGGTGGCAGTGTTGACTTTGGCAACGTTGGCAGCAAAGGTGGTAGCATTGGCAACTTTGGCAATGGAGACAACAAATGTGGTAGCGTTGGTTTCGGCAATGTTGGCAATGGAGGCAACAAAGGTGGTTGTGTTGGCTTTGGCAACTTTGGCAATGGTGGTAGCAAAGGTGGTAGCGTTGGCTTTGGCAACATTGTCAATGGAGGTAGCAAAGGCGGTAGCGTTGGATTTGGCAATGTTTGCAATGGAGGCAAATGTGGTAGTGTTGGGTTAGGCAACGTAGGTATGATTGGCAAGCTTGGTATACTGGGTTGAGAAGATTGTAAAAGATGACGAGTTGCAAGGGTAACATCAATACTAAAAATGAATATTGCAATGAATAAAGCTAAGATGAAGCATTTAAGAGATGCCATCACTATTGGAGTACGTCTTTTTGTTACAAGACTATAACAAAAAAATGTATGTATTGTAACAAAAAAGTAGGAGGAGGTTGTATTTTAGGTGGGATCATAGTGGGGAGTGTTATATAATGGGGTTTTGATGATAAATATTACTTAAAATTTATTTTCATTTACGGACTAAGAACATTTGATGGAAAGTTACTAATTTCTCTTAATTATAGTTATAAATGCATTTATAATTAATAAATACTTGTTCTAAACCTTTAAGAGTTGCAAAATTCATGAACGTTTGTTTTTCATGTATCGTCTGCAATCTATATAACAATTGTTATTAATAAACAAAAAAAAAAAAAAACTTTAGTATAACCTGTTTTTCACAAACTGAAAATCTAAAATTAATGGAAGTTCAACTTAACAGAAAAAATTTAACATTCTTAATTTATACCGTTATATAATTAACGAGTTTGTTCCAAAGAGAATAGTCAATTAGGATATTTTATACTGATATGTTACCAACATTAATTGTTAGCCACATCTATAATGTAGGCTATTTAGAAAAAAACAACAGTTATGGTAATATTTATTAACTTTGTGTTATACTTAATCAATTAGTTAACTAAGAAGAAACCAGTGCATGAGTTGTGAGTCTTGTGACTACCAGGGGCTGGTCTTGTTTTTAGTAAAACTTCCTCATAAACTTGAACTTAATCTTTAAGTTTGTTTATTTATTTATTGTGAGCTTCTCCAATTAACGAGTTTGTTCCAAAGAGAATCGTGTAATATTCCACTATATGATAACAATAAGATAAACAAAACCGCTCAAATTTAATGCTTTGGGCCTAAGCAGACAGACAAGTGTTTTGGCACATAGAGGTTCGATCAATCCCAACCCAATAAACTTATGCACTTAAGGAAAGACAATAATTGCCGCCACTCCTAGTAAAGCTTTTTTTTTTTTTGAGGGTGACTCCTAGTAAAGCTAAATCCCATAATTTTTTTTTTTGGGGGACTGGGAAAGTTAGTGACTGAGTTTTCTGTTTGTAAGTATTGCTAGTACTTATAAAAGTTAGGCTCTTTTGTAAGTTGTAAGTCTCATAAAATTCTAATTTTATATACACTTAATACAACTTTTCATTTATTGTAGATTTGTGCAACAAAGTTGCTAGACTTTTTACTTTTTAGTTCATTGCAGCCTAAGTATACACAGGCCCTCCTAGTACCATGGTAATTCTTGACAAATATTTTTGTTAAATAGTATGTAGTTTCTTTATTCAATCAATAGGAGAACATAACATTAGTCCAAATAATTTGGAGTAATGTTATGTTAATACCCAACAAATTTTACCTATTTATCTTTAATTTTCAATGCATGAAAAAAGGAGAGGAAATACGACAGAAAATATAATATGCCTCTGCCATTCCAAATGACCCTTTGATTTACTCGAAAATAATGATTATTTGAATTTGTTTTGATACAAATGTCACTATAATTAATGTTGCAACATCTATGAGGAATATCGGAAGAAGATTGTGGAGTTGTTGAAACTTATAATAATGAGATAAAGTGAGTTATAATTCAGCCAATAGTATAAGGCAAAATTTTGGGTATGAGAGTAGTTATGTATTTAGGGGAGAGTTAGTACATAGGTGATATTTGTTAGGGGGAGTGTCTATACTTTGAGGGATGTAGTGATGACTTATGTATCTTTTCTTTTCTTTATCTTTTAGATACTTAGTTCATATACTTTTGGTTTTGTGACCATTTTGTGATAGCAAACCTTGTATTCATTGTTGATATATATATGATGATAATGTCGTCATTACAGTTCTTTCACCTATCTCTTCATGTGTTGATTCTTTTCTTTCTTTATGTACATGCTTCTTATATGTTTGTATGCAATCTCTTATTTCTGTTTCACACTAAGAAGCCTTGATGAGTTTTATTTAAAGTGTTTCAAAAGTACAGGTTGTTAAAGTCTTCCTTGCCATGAACTCTCTTCTTGCAAAAATTTTCAAGAGTTTGTGTTAGGGTAGATTTTATTGTATTCAACAAGTGAGTATGAGTTGAGTGATTTATGACTTCTCTCATATGTTTATTTGTTTGTTGTGGTTTTGTCACGGATTGCCAAAGGGGATGATTGTTAGGACATATGTGATTCATGTTAGGAACATATGTCATTATATATTGGATAATCCTTTGACAAAACGCACTTTACTTGTATTTGAGTAGATCTAGGATGTGTTTAATGCTTCAAGGAACAAGATTTCAAGTTCAAGAGTTAAAGCTATGCAAGTTTGTCCAAGAATCAAGTAATGAAGTGCTGATTTTTAAAACTCGACAACTATCTCAACAGTTAGTATCTATCGAGATTTAAAAAGCTGTTTAAGCCCAAATCTCGACAGCTGCTCGACAGATAGGGTATCTATCGAGAATTATGAAAATCAGATTTTTCAGCTCTGATTTCATTCCAATCCGTGAGTATGTGTTTAGACTTTCTTTTCTCACAACTCTAAACATATATAAGGACTATTTTAAGGGTAATCACAGTGAGCACAATTGCATAAGTGTGGAGCAAAGTGTTGTTCATGCAAATTGTGACCAGAAACCTAGTTTGCCCTAGCTCTTCCTTCTCTTGACGAAGCTGCTGTGTTTGTACACCATAGGGTTTTGTGACCAAGCAACTTCGTGATCTCCATCGTGTGATGCACTGAAGAACTTTGCAGCCAACATCCTTCTCAAGTTGGTGATCAAGTCGCGTACTGGGATCCGCGTATCTATTGGTTAGTCACGTACTAGGAGCCATGCATTAAAAGGAGAGATTGTCACTATAGAACAAGTCCAATTGGATATTGGGATAAGGGTTCAACTGTAGGTTGGTATAAGGTACTGAGATTCCTTTACTTGTAGCCGCTTGTTGTAATAATAATAAATTCTCGGGAGTGGTGACTTTAAAATCAACCGGTGGAGTTTTATCCTTAGAGGTTTTCCCTATTAAAAAATAAATCACCTTGTCAAATTTATTTTTCGCTGCATTTTATTTTAGTTAGTAATTTGTTTTTGCTGCCACGTACATTGTATGTTAATTTGATTAATTAATAAACTTGGCTAATTAATCAATTAATTCATCACAATGGGTCAATACATTTTTGGCCTATCAAGAAGAAACCAGTGCATGAGTTGTGAGTCTTGTGACTACCAAAGGCTGGTGTTGTTTTTAGTAAAACTTCCTCATAAACTTGAACTTAATCTTTAAGTTTGTTTATTTATTTATTGTGAGCTACTCCAATTAACAAGTTTGTTCCAAAGAGAATAGTGTAATATTCCACTATACGATAACAATAAGATAAACAAAACCGCTCAAATTTAATGCTTTAGGCCTAAACAAACAGACAAGTGTTTGGGCATATAGAGCTTCGATCAACCCCAACCCAATAAGCTTATGCACTTAAGGAAAGACAATAATTGCTGCCACTCCTAGTAAAGCTAAATCCCATAAAATTCTTTCTTCTTCTTCTTCTTCTTTTTTTTTTTTTTTTGGAATTGGGAAGGTTAGTGAGTGAGTTTTCGGTTTATAAGCCTCGCTAGTACTTATAAAGGTTAGGTTCTTTTGTAAGTGCTAGTGTTGTAAGTCTCATAAAATTCTCATTTTATATACACTTAATACAACTTTTCATTTATTGTAGATTTGTGCAACAAAGTTGCTAGACTTTTTACTTTTTAGTTTATTGCGGGTGAAAATGGGCACATGCCCCTTTCAAGCAAAAAAAAAGGGCAAATGCCCCATTTCTCAAACTAATTAGGGAAATGCTCCTCTTTTGTAACTCGATTTTCTAAAAATCGAGTTTCAACTTAAAACTCAATTTTTGGACAATCGAGTTATATCTGAAAATTAAAATAAAAAAAAATTGCTAGAACTCGAGCACCATGAACTCAAGTTCCATGCAATTTTTTAAAGCCCTATAGTGGTGTTTTAAAACATGCAAGTTTTTTTTTTTTAAGTCTGATCGCTCTATTAGGGAGCCCTAGAGTGGCGTTTTAAAGCCCTATAGTGGTGTTTTAAAACATGCAAGTTTTTTCTTAAGTCTGATCGCTCCATAGGGAGCCCTATAGTGGCGTTTTAAACACCTATAGTGGCATATTTTATGGAACTCGAGCTCCTTGAACTTGAGTTCCATGCAATTTTTTTTTTAATTTTTTTTTTAAGTTTTACCTATAGCTACATTTCATGGAGGCCTATAGTGACTTTTTTTATGGAACTCGAGCTCCCTAAACTCGAGTTCCACGCAATTTTTTTGTTTTTTTTAAAAAAGTTTTACCTATAGCTACGTTTCATGGAGGCCTATAGTGGCGTTTTTCATGGAACTCGAGTTCCATGCATTTTTTTTTTTTTTAAAGTTTGATTGTCCTATAACTCAATTATCCACAAATCAAGTTTTACATTGAAACTCGATTTTCTAAAAATCGAGTTACAAAAGAGGGGCATTTCTCTAATTAGTTTGAGAAAGGAAGCATTTGTCCATTTTTTTTGTGCAAAATGGGCATTTGCCCATTTTCGCCGTTTATTGCGGCCTAAGTATACATAGACCCTCCTAGTACCATGGTAATTCTTGACAAATATTTTTGTTAAATAGTATGTAGTTTCTTTATTCAATCATTAGGAGAACATAACATTAGTCCAAATAATTTGGACTAATGTTATGTTAATGCCCAACAAATTTTACCTATTTATCTTCAATTTAGCAACCATGAAAAAAGGAGAGGAAATACAACAAAAAATATACTATGCCTCTGCCATTCCAAATGACCCCTTGATTTACTCGAAAATAATGATTATTTGAATTTGTTTTGATACAAATGTCGCTATAATTAATGTTGCAGCATCTATGAGGAGTATCAGAAGGAAAAATTATTGTGTATTCTCGGAGTATCATAAATACGTACTCCTTCCTCTCACATGAATGGTGGGTCCCACTAATTAAATTCATAGTGGGACCCATCATTCATTTGAGAGGAGGGAGTACACATTTATGATACTTCGGGAGTACTTAATAATTTTTCGTATCAGAAGAAGATTGTGGAGTTGTTGAAACTTATAATAATGAGATAAAGTGAGTTTTAATTCAGCCAATAGTATAAGGCAAACTTTTCTGTAGAAAATGCGGCCTTTAAGGATTGATTACGACCATGATATACATTTATATCCAGATTTATAGGAATAGTTGTATACGATTAAAAATCGTTAAATGATTTCAAGCAAAAAAAAAAAAAAAATAGTAAAAATCGTCAATTAATTGTGATTGACATTATATTGTCTAAATGGGGTCGGCCAAGAACATTTATAATGATATAGATGGTAGAGAATGGTATGGTAGGGTTAAGTTTGTTGTCACACTAGGGTTCAAATTTTCTCTTAATTTACACATGGGGTAACTTTAAGTAATACCTCTAGACTTGGTAAAACTAGATCCATATTCATTCACTCTCTCAAATCTAAAGAATAAAAATTGGTATAAATGAGGATATTTCGGACTCAGGAAGAAACATGTTAACCCAAATACGACTCACTTGAATCTAGAAGATAGAAATGGGTATGGAGCTTCTTCATCTTATTTATTTATTTATTTTTAAATTTTGAACTAATGAAAATAGGTCAAATCAAACCCATTGAAACCACAAGTTGGATCGCATTGATTTGAGCCAATAGGTTGACTCTTTTTTTGGGGGGTTAGGGAGAGGGGTTGAATTTCTTTTCTATTTAAACGTTCAAATATCTCTCTTCTCTCTCTCTCTCTCTAAGTTTCTTATTTTATCTATACTCATATCAATCTTTCTCTTTCTCAGAGTTCGTTGAATGCCAATCTCCCTTTGCTAGCATTACATCTTCTCTTTGCCAAGTCAGTCTCGCACTTCTGCTTAGCAATTGTGCTTTTTGACTTAAGTACTTCTATTGCAATATTTATTTATAACATAATAATTATAAATATGGTAATGATAATATAATTAAAGTTTGTAACCAAATAATTCATTTAATTTTGGCATTTTTTTTCCTAGTCAAATTCTTCACCTCACACGTTTTTTAACATTAAAGGTGTGGCCATTCTTTTCCTTTTCAAGTTTTTTGTTTCTTAAAAAAAATTATTTGTTATTAAGTCTGATAATTATTAAATATTTTAACACATGTCATTGTTATAGACTTTGATAAAGGGCACGTGTCACCATTTTGTGTATCCACTAGTTATATATATATATATATATATAGAGAGAGAGAGAGAGAGAGAGAGCATTGGCCACATAATGGTGTATGTATTATTAAGAACTAGCTCAACATTGTTTTGTATATGAGACTACCTTATTTTTCAAAAAATATGAAGGAAACTATGGGCTTATATTGGCATAAGATATTGCAACTACTTGAATGAAGCTTTTTGATCCAGTTTCTCGAAAAAAAAAAAAGCTTGTTGATTGTGAAACCTCTAAGCTCTTTTTTCATTTTGATTTTGATAATGAATATATATATATATATATATATATATATATATATATATATATATATATATATATAGAGGATTCAAAAAGTTAGTTATTGTCTTTTTCACTTCCAAAATTATCCCTAATTTAATTAATTTATTCTTATTCCTAAAAATAAGAAATGAGGTTAAATCCGGAAATAGAAAAAAATAAATAAATAAAAACCTGTTATTAACTTCCCATTAGATAGTCAACCTTAATCATAAAAAAATTAAAAAAAAAAAAAAAAAAAAAACTTTCCACTACCTACATTAAAAAAAAATAATAATAACTACCCCACCAAAAAAAAATACCTCACGTTTAAAAAAATTAAAATGTCAGGCTAAAGTAAACTATATATCCCACGTTACTTTTTTAAACTATTACATTATCAATATTTTTTTGGATGTATTACATTATGGATTTGGATAAACATGCAAAAGCTTCCAATTGAAATAGGAATTCTATTCTCTTTGAAAAAAAAAATTCTATCTATTTTTTTAAATTACGATGAATGAAAAATTATGATACTAAATAGTAAATCCCAACAAAAAAAAAAGCCTCATTGCATGCGAAGCGCGTGTGATGAGGCTAGTGTTTGTGTGTGTGTGTATATATATATATATATATATATATATATATATATATATATATTATGATGCTTCTATATGTACCACCATATTCGCGTAGTAATATTTTGTTGTGTGTCGTGCGAGTTAGTGATGAGTAATTTTTATTAAAATTGTACCCTTTGACCTAGTTCTCTAGTGTTATTGTCTAAATTTGTTACTTTATATACATTTTCTTAGTCACCCTTTATTTCCTTCGATTCTTAATCTTGGTAGTAGATAAGCCAAGGTTAATAGGCCAATTTTGATGGATAGACATCATTCTCATTTCTCTAACAACAAGTCAAAAACGGCATCACTTTAGGAGAAATCACAATCGAAAATTTAAAAGATTATTACAAACATAGATTATTAAGTGTAATAACATAAAATCAAACTCCAAGATGATACATAATAAATGGCAATAAAACAAATATCACATCATAAATTAAATCCTTACATAACATTTGAGATGCTAAAAAAGCCAGAGGCCCTCAATTTTCTAACGCAATTGTACCATGCCATCCAACATAATAGTTTTTTCTTTTATTTTCTAGTATTGTAAACCTTGTAAATGAACTAAATTACTGAGGAAATTTAGACTAGACCTTTGTAGTAATTAGGGTTTGCAAGATTGAGGGAATGGTTCACAATGTTGGTTTTGGTAGAGTTGGAATAGTGGGGATTGGCGGAACTGTGGGCAATGGTAGTAGTGCTAGCTTTGGCAATGTTGAAAATGGAGGAAGTAAAGGTGGTAGTGTTGGCTTTGGCAACGTTGACAATGGAGGCAACAAAGGTGGCAGTGTTGACTTTGGCAACGTTGGCAATGGAGACAGCAGAGGTGGTAGCTTTGGCAATTTTGACAATGTTGGCAACAAAGGTGGTAGCGTTGGCAACTTTGGCAATGGAGACAACAAAGGTGGTAGCGTTGGTTTCGGCAATGTTGGCAATGGAGGCTGAAGGAAAAATTCTGGTTTTGCATCTCATGCAAAACCCACAGCGGAAGCAACGAACTAGGATCTATTTCATTCATGATTGATAACGTGCACAATGTAAATTTCAGAATTTCAGAACAAGATAGCGTACCTTGGTGTGGAGAAATTCAAAACAAAGATTAGAAGCACTTGGGAACACTTTTAATCTTCACTCCAATTCCACTTTACGCCCAAGATGTGTGGTCTCTCAATCAGTTTTTCAAAGGGAGAATGAAAGTGTGTCTCACACTTTCTCACACACCGTTTCTTATTTGTTTTTTTTTTCTAACTAAAATAAAAATTCTGTATGTTTCTCCCTTTATAACTAACTGATTATCTAATTGGGCTGGCCTATTAGGCCTTTCCAATTGGGCTTTAGTGTGTGGCTTGAAGTGGGACCAAAAGGGACCAATAAGACACTAGCTCCAATGGGCCTTAGGCTTTTCCGTCAACTCTTGACAAGCCCAAAGTTACCATTAATTATATTTAATACCACTATATAAATATAATTGCACTCTAGGCCTTATTAATAAATTATATCCCAAGACTTTATTATGCATGCAACCCCTTCATTAAAATATTCGTAGTAATCCAAAGTCATGAATATAGACTGCCACTTTGAAGATTACTATATCTTAATCCTTGAGTACCCGGTTTAATCCTTTATGTTATTCGTCATATATTTATGAAATCCAATTTCATAAATATATACTTTAGTAACTTCTTACTAAAGTGGTTGGGCCCAACACTCTGAATAACTAAACCCGTTAAACTTATCTCAAGGGAATATTTTGTATCTCCATTAAGAGACTATGAATTCCATCTTGAAAATATATGTTTCATCAACACTAAATGCGGATGCCCAACATACTGAGGTTTTGACCGTAACTAATAGATCTCACTCCTGATATATCAAAGCAACAACATCTCATGATCAGGTCCATTATTATCTCAGGATTTAGAGTTGATGTAAATAGAAGTCGTGAGATTTATTATTCATTTGACAGTCGTTAGGAGAATAATAAATCTCACAGCGGTCCAGTTCAATATGTCTTAACTCTTAAAACATATCAACATACCAACTAGAAGTCTCCACTTCCATGATCAAGACAAATCATCTTAGCTGATATGTTATAGTCTTCGCAGATGAAACGCCCAATTTCATCACCGACTACGAACTAAACTTCTGAGTTTACAAAGAACTTGTGATTTATATCTTCTGTGACTTTTCACATAAATCACATACAATGCATCTCATGGACTATGATAATGTCTTAGTTCATTTATAGATAGTCTCATATAATTAAACAATTTAATTATTAAATACATGCCAATAAATTGGGTTTTAGGGCATAAACCCCAACAGTGGCAACAAAGGTGGTTGTGTTGGCAACAAAGGTGGTTGTGTTGGCTTTAGCAACTTTGGATATAGTGGTAGCAAATGTGGTAGCATTGGCTTTGACAACATTGTCAATGAAGGTAAAGGTGGTAGCGTTGGATTTGGCAACGTTTGCAATGAAGGCAAAGGTGATAGTGTTGGTTTAGGCAATGTAGGCATGGCTGGCAAGCTTGGTATACTGGGTCGAGGAGATTGTAAAAGATGACGAGTTGCAAGGGTAGCATCAATACTAAAAATGAATATTGCAATGAATAAAGCTAAGATGAAGCATTTAAAAGATGCCATCACTATTGGAGTACTTCTTTGTGTTACAAGACTATAACAAAAAAATGTATGTATTGTAACAACAAAGTAGGAGGAGGTTGTATTTTAGGTGGGATCACAGTGGTGAGTGTTATATAATGGGGTTTTGATGATAAATATAACTTAAAATTTATTTTCATTTACGGACTATGAACATTAGATGGAAAGTTACTAATTCCTCTTAATTATAGTCATAAATGTATTTATAATTAATAAATACTTGTTCTAAACCTTTAAGGGTTGCAAAATTCATGAACATTTGTTTTTCATGTATCGTCTGCAATCTATATAACAATTGTTATTAATAAAGAAAAAAAAAACCTTTAGTATAACCTGTTTTTTACATACTGAAAATCTAAAATTAATGGAAGTCCAACTTAACAGAAAAAATCTAACATTCTTAATTTATACCGTTATATAATTAACGAGTTTGTTCCAAAGAGAATCGTCAATTAGGATATTTAATACTGATATGTTACCAACATTAATTGTTAGCCACGTCTATAATGTAGGCTATTTAGAAGAAAAAAAAGTTTTGGTAATATTTATTAACTTTGTGTTATACTTAACCAATCAGTTAACTAAGAAGAAACTAGTGCATGGGTT
Organism: Castanea sativa; assembly: GCF_040712315.1. NCBI lineage: Eukaryota > Viridiplantae > Streptophyta > Magnoliopsida > Fagales > Fagaceae > Castanea > Castanea sativa. The sequence continues at coordinate 4,310,371 of NC_134014.1, forward strand.
GAGAGTCTTGTGACTACCAGGGGCTGGTGTTTTTTTTAGTAAATCTTCCTCTTAAACTCAGGGGCGGAGCTAGAAATTTTGGTTTGGGGGAGCCGAATTACATATTTATATATACATTCATTTACACAACTACATATTGATATGTTCACACACACACACACACACACATAGAAAACTGCTTTTTAAGTATTGTCACCCCTAAACATTACATATTTTCGGTGTAATTTTTTTCATTTGACATTTTATGACTAAATCAAGTATTGAAAAACAACCCAAAACTTAACAACAACATTGAAAGACTTAATCCAAATAAAACAAAATAACTCTAAGTAGAAGTTTCTTTAATAAAAAAACTTACTATTTGAACTCAACAACAAAAACTTACCAATGAAGAGAAGAAAAAACTAAAAAGAAGTACTTTTTTGGGTGTGGCTTGTTTCACAGGACACGTTGGATTGGGGACACATGTCCAAATCCTGCTGTGTCCAGTGAAAAGTTTCACTGGACACAAGCTCTACCCTACTTTTTTTTGCTTACAAGATGGATAGTTTGTTGTTATTAATCAATAATTTTTGGAACCCACAAATAGTTGTTCAATTACTTTTGGTAGGGGCCAACTTTTATTTTTTGGAGGGGTTATCTATTAAGTTTAAGGTCTAATATTTTAAAAAATTGCAAAACACATATACATTATGAAGTTTTTAAAAAATTTTGGGAGGGGGGGGGGGGGGGCAAGTGCAGCTCCGCCCCTGCTTAAACTTGAACTTATTCTTTATGTTTGTTTATTTATTTATTGTGAGTTATTCCAATTAACGAGTTTGTTCCATAGAGAATCGTGTAATATTCCACTATATGATAACAATAGGATAATCAAAACTGCTCAAATTTAATGCTTTCGATGAACCCCAACCCAATAAACTTATGCACTTAAGGAAAAACAATAATTGCTGCCACTCCTAGTAAAGCTAAATCCCATAAAATTCTTTATTTTATTTTTTTTGGGAGTGGAAAGGCTAGTGAGTGAGTTTTCAGTTTATAAGTCTTGCTAGTATTTATAAAGGTTAAATTCTTTTGTAAGTGCTAGTGTTGTAAGTCTCATAGAATTCTCATTTTATATAAACTTAATACAACTTTTCATTTATTGTAGATTTGTGCAACAAAGTTGCTAGACTTTTTACTTTTTAGTTTATTGCAGCCTAAGTATACACAGACCCTCCTAGTACCATGGTAATTTTGGACAAATATTTTTGTTAAATAGTATGTAGTTTCTTTATTCAAAAAGTAGGAGAACATAACATTAGTCCAAATAATTTGGACTAATGTTATGTTAAAACCCAACAAATTTTACCTATTTATCTTCAATTTACCAGGCATGGAAAAAGGAGAGGAAATACAACAAAAAATATAATATGCCTCTGCCATTCCAAATGACCCTTTGATTTACTCGAAAATAATGATTATTTGAGTTTGTTTTGATACAAATGTCACTATAATTAATGTTGCAGCCTCTATGAGGAATATCAGAAGAAGATTGTGGAGTTATTGGAACTTATATTTATGAGATAAAGTGATTTTTGTAAGCCATTTTGCGTATTGGCCCATTAGTTTGAGGAAGATCCCTAGTTAATCCTTGTATTTTATAGAAAGAAAAGGTGTGTGAATTCTTTACTTGCTGTGATTCACTAATCCACAATCCTTTTTTTTTTTTTTATTCTATTCTATGATCCACTAATCATAAGAAAAGGCGTGTGAATTCTTTACTTGCTGTGATTCACTAATCCACAATCCTTTTTTTTTTTTTTATTCTATTCTATGATCCACTAATCATGGTATTACATGCAGTTATTTTTTTATTTTTACACTATAAACTTCGGTTATTTTATAAGGAACTAGTGTGTAGCCTTATGTATATGCATGGATACAAGTAAAAACAATCATAATTATACGATTCAAATTATATATAGTATTAGTTTACACTTTATTTAAACCATATATTTTAAAAATATGTAATGATTTCTCATTTTACATATATATATTTATATCATTTAGAATTTAATTGGTTTTAGACTTTTATGTTTTTGTACCCAATAATTCACTCACCACAAAAATATAAAACTTAGATAAATACATGGTGGAAAATTAGATTCCAATTGAAATCCAATTTAGAATCTAATTGGATTTGAACTCTTCAATTTTTACACTCAATAATTTACTTGGCACAAAATTTAAAATTAAATAGGACACTTGGCTGAAAATTGAGAATCCAATTAATCTTAATTCATGATTCACACCAATTAATCTCATTTATGCACCTTTTCCTCACCCTCAATGGTAATCCACCTAATTTCATCCTTAGCGTAAAGGCCAACAAGTACTCAGGTACCTTGCCCTTACTCTTTACCTCCATCTCAAACCTCTCCATCATAGATGCAGCAATGGACTTCATCTGAATATAAGCCATATCTCTACCAAGACAAATTCTCGGCCCGGCTTGAAATACTGCAAATTGAAACGGGCTCTCATGCTTAAACACTCCATTCTCAATCCATCTTTCAGGCAAAAACTCTAAACAATTCTTCCCCCAAATGCTCTCCATCCTCCCCATTCCATACATGTGATAAGTCACCTACCAACCCTTCCGAACAAAAGTTCCGTCTGGCATTATATCATCGTTTAAACATGTTTTGGTATCGGCCGGTAAAGGTGGGTAAAGTCTTAGTGCTTCTGAGATTGCTGCATGTAGATAATGCATGTCATGAAGCTCGTCATAACTATATGTTTCACCTATGTTTTTTCTATAACGAACCCGTATAGTTTCAAGCTCTTTCAATATGTTTTGTTCCACGTTTGGATGCGAAGATAAGAGCCAAAAGAACCAACTCAAAGACGAAGTTGTGTCACGTCCTGCTAGAATAAGGCTTACGACAATATCTCTGAGAAATTCAGGTGAATTTTCTTCGTTTGACATAAAACGTGACAATAGGTCTTTTTCTTTATCAACTTTTTGGCCCATTCTGGATCGTATAATCTTGTCTGCAAATTCATGGACGATTTAGCCTTCGTTCTGATCCAATATTTAGAAACTTCTTGAATTTTGCAATAAATGGTAACGCATCCAAGAATCTCTCAGAGCAAATTGTTGTAGCTTCTTCAAAAGCCCGCATGAACTCAGAAGCACCAGTTCCATTAACGCTAAGACAACTTGGGTCGAAATTGAAAGCCAATTTACATATATTGTCAAACGCAAAACGCTCCAAGATGTCTTGCAAGTCCAAGACTTGTTGTGTTTCCGAGGCTTTTGTTAAAACGGAAAGTAGTCTTGTACTGATCTCAACGGTGACGTTTTCCATGATAAAGTTGCGGAGAGATTTGGTGTTGAATTCATAGCTAGCTGTTTTTCTTTGGATTTTCCAAAGTTCACCATCGGAGTTGAAGATTCCATGGCCAAGAAAGTCCTCGAGAAGGGTTGTGAAACAATTTCCTTTTGGGTAGTTTTCGAAGTTGGTCTTGAGCATGTGTTCAACGTTGGATGGATTGGCTGTGACGAAGACATAGCCCTTGATTGGACTCCAAATTACATTAGTGTTTGTTGGGCGGTCTCTCAGAATTTCAGTTAACCAATCAAGGAAACGGTGCCTATTTTTCCAGAAATCAGGTAAAACTCCAACAATAGGGTATATTTTGGGGCCTGGTTTTTTTATGGGTTTTTTTGTGGAAGTGTTGAAGTAAAAGTAGAGATATAGAGAAAGAAGAAATAAGAAGAGGAACGTTTGGACAGAGAAGAGCTCCATAGATATTGGAAGAGAAAAAGAGCTAAGATTTAAAGCCATAGAAATGAATGCAGTGTATAGGGAGGACTTGGGTTTTATAAGGTTATTTTCTGATATTAGGATAGGTACTGATATAAGCAATGTTTAAAATGAAACATAAAAAATGGTACAAAGAATTTGTAATCTTAATATAGTTTATACTTGTTTATAAGGTTAGATACTAATATAAGGTAAGTATGGAACACAAAAAGTGGAATAAAACTTTGTATTCCTAATATAGTTTATAGGTACTATTATAAACAACATTTAAAATAGAACACAAAAAGTGGGACAACAATTTGTATTCTTAATTTAGTTTATAAACTTAATAAGAGATTCAACAAAATTAGTGGTGATTTGCACATTATTTGAGAATTTTTATTCTTTTATTTAGCTTCCACACTACAAAAAACGGGGTCTATAGCCGCGTTTCAAAAACGCGGCTATAGACCCCGAAAACGCGGCTTTGGACTTGAAGCCGCGTTTTCTATGGCCGCGTTTACAACCGCGGCCTAAGCGGCGCAGCAATAGACCCTGTGGGTCTGTAGCCGCGTTTTTAAAAACGCGGCTACAGACCATACTTGAAGCCGCGTTTTTGAACCATGGCTATAGGCTTCAGCTCTATAGCCGCGTTTTTAAAAACGCGGCTATAGGTTTTTTTAAAAACAAAAAAAAAAATTCTGGGTGTTGCTGCGCCTCAAGAAATTCAAAATTCAAACAAAAAAAAATCAAAATTAAACGAAAACCCAGAAAATTCAAAATCAAATACAAACCCAAAAATTTCAAAATCAAACACAACATACACACAATACAAACACACCCCAAAAATTCAAAATCAAACACAACATACTAACAATACAACCACAACTTGCTCCAAAATATAAGATCACAAACCCATAAATCTCATTTCCTTCAACAAAACCAACCCAAATCTAACACTAAATCCATTCAAGGAACACAAGTACACGCTCAGAAACACAAAAAAACAAGCTCAGGAATACAAACTCATTTAAACATAAGCACAATATCAGAGATACAATAGCACAAATTTAAAATTTTCAGCATTTTCAACATTTTCTTACTAACTAAACATAAAATAAAAAATAAAAAAAAACTAGATTTATAGAAAAATTAGTGTCTGAGATGAAGAAAAAAAAAACAAAAAAGAGTTGTGCTGGAGTGAAGAAGAAAAAAAGATGCAGGAACTCCAAAGAAACAAAGAAAAAAAAAGAGTTACGTTGGAAAAAAGAAAAAAAAAAAAAAAAAGAGTTACGTTGGAAAAATGAAGGAAGAAAGAAAAAGGAAAAAAAAAAAGAAAAAAAAGAAGAAGAACCTGAAGAGTTATTGAAGAAGGAAGAAAAAAAAAAAAAAAAAAAAGAAAGAGGAAAGAGAGAAGAACCTGAAGCTGAGTGAAGAATGAAAAAAAAAAAAAAAAAAAAAAGAGAAAGGAACTTATAGCTGAAAGTGGGGTAGGTGAGGATGCAGGTGGGAAAGAGAGGGGCACGTGGGAGTTTTTTTTTTTTTTTTTTTTTTTTTGTGAGCCGCGTTTTTTAAAACACAGCCAGAGGGGGGCCTATAGCCGCGTTTTCCAAAAACGCGGCTATAGGCCCCCACTGGCTGCATGCTCAGGTCTTCCTTTTTAGAAATTTATTCGGATAGGGGACCTATAGCCGCGTTTTTAAAAACGCGGCTATAGGTCCCCCTCTGGCTGCGTTTTCAAACGCGGCTCCAGGCCCCACTTTTAAAAAAAATTTATTCCACTGGAGCTGCGTTTGAAAACGCAGCCAGAGGGGACCTATAGCCGCGTTTTTGGAAATGATATGTCCCGTATAGTTCAGCTATAGCCGCATTTTTTTATAAACGCGGCTAAAAAACGCGGCTATAGCGCGCGTTTTTTGTAGTGCCACCTTATTATCTCTTAAGTAGTGATATCTGTTAGAGAAATGATATGTCCACAACATTTTTATAATATTTTTACAACAAATCATAAGTGGCAGGTTGTTACTGGTTATTATTGTTAGGACAAAAAAGTAATTTTAGTGTTAAGTTCTATGTGTTACTCTTCGTTAAAAAGAAAATAGATATCATTAATTCATTTAATCTTCCACCTATGCAAATGTGTAAATGAATTAGTATTTAATTATTTATTTATCTATTTATATTCAACTGTAAATAATTTTTTATTAATTCATTCATTTAACCTTCCACCTAAGGAAATATTTTAATGAATTAATTATTAATTTTTATCATTTATTTATGCTCAAAAATAAATAATTTTTTAGTATTTAAATTTTAATAAAATTGTTTAACAATCATTTAGCAATATATATATATATATATATATATATATATATATATATATATATATATATATATATATATATATATATATATATATATCTTTGATAGAAAAAAAATACAAAAAATAAATAATTTTATTATGCACCATAGATGCTTTCCAACATGTAAGTGTCAAATACGTAAACTAGCATTTAGCCAATAAATCTTCAAAATGAAAAGTATATAGTACATGTTAACTTCTGTGACAATTTTCTTACTTTTTTTCAAAGTATATAAGTATACTTTAATATACTTTCAACAAAATAAAAATCAACAAAAAGCTAAATAATTTATTTTCAAATAGCAGATATAGTCCAAGTCAATGTCATCACCATCTTCATCATGTTACAAAATCTTCTCATCATTAACATCATCTTCGTCATCTTCAATTTTTACGATCTTTTCTTGTTATTCAGTTTCAATAACTGTTCCTTTTATATTTCTCAATGCATTCAAGTTAAAAACAAAAATAGAAGATAATAATTTTTTCATTTAATATTTTTTTCGCAATTTACATAAGCAATTTGCAAATGCATAAGTGAAACGTCAAGTGTGTGTCCAAATTTTGTATGAGAAAAAAAAAATTGGACATGTCATTTATTGGGCTCAACCATGTCACTCAATAATTTTGTATTAAAAACAAGTCCAATGATATGTGGACACAAATCAAAGCACAAATTTTAACAAAAATTCAAGTTAAATTGACGTGTTCATATATCATTTAATAGATTTGATTAATAAAATATGAATATGCATTTACACATCATATGATTCATTAATGGTTAATATTTACCTATGATATAGCACCTTTTTAATTAATTCAATTCAATATGTATGATAACCAATGTAATGATTTCTTGGAGAATGAAAATAACAATAATACCTTCATGTCCACATAAACAAATACGAAAAGAGAGGTAGCTCGTCATGTACTTTGCTTGGGTGTTAGAATGTGTTTAGTATAAAGACTAGCTTCATCTAAGAACAATGATAGAGGCGAAAGAAAAAAAGATTGTTCTGAATCTTCATGTGCTTCAAAAAGAAAGTTTCTCTAATAGCAACGCTAGTTAAGAGATGTTGAATGGGTTTTTTATTTTTTATATAGGAAGATGTGGAATGGTAGATTTGAAGGGAAGGGGTTAGAAGAACATGAGGTTTGGGATTTTTTAATCTTGTGAGAACTCCAAGCGGAGGTGGATTTAAGTAATTAATGAAACAAGTCGGATCCAAACTGTTTGATTTCTTCTAAAATCCACCATCATCCAATCATAAACATTCAGGGCCCGTTTGGTTTAGTGATATCTCAGGTTTCATAATTCAATTTTCAAAACCCATAACTCAAACCTAAAACTCATAACTCAGTTCTCAAACCTCACTTTCACTCAAAAATTACAAAACACATGTTTGGACTCATAACTCAGTCAAATATCTCTACAACTTTTCTCCAAAACCATGGATCCCACCCACTGACAGAACCCATGTTGCTACTGTTGCTACCCGCATCTCCTTAACCAAAAAAAAATCTTCCTCCTTTACTTCTCCGCATCCTCTCACCTTTCATTTCTCTGACTCTCCCTCTTTTCTATCAAAATTTTTTGTCTATCTCTCTTTCTCTATCTCTCCCCTCTTCAAAATTTTTTGTCTATCAAAATTTTTCCACTCTTCTCTGTTTCTTTCTCAGCTTTCTCTGTCTCTCCCATCTTCAATTTTTTTTTTCTCTCTTCTTTGTTTCTTTCTCAACTGTTTTTGGTTGGTTTGAATCGTTGGTTATTGGGTTTAAAGTGGTGGGTTGTTTCGGTGGTTGCTAGGTTCGGATTGGTGATGGTGGATTGATCGGGTTTTTGGGGTTGGGTTACGGTGGAGATCGGGTTTGAGATTGGGTTTTTGGGGCTAGGTTACGATGGAGATTGGGCTATGGGTTACGGTGTAGCTTGAATCGGTGTTTCAGTGGTGTTACAGTGGAGATCGGGTTATAGGTCGGCATTGGGAGATCCGGTTATGGGTTGGCGTTTGGAGATTGGGTTATGGGTCGGCGTTGGGAGATCCGGTTATAGGTCGGCGTTTGGCCGGTGATGCTTGAATCGGTTGATTTTGGTGTTTCAGTGGTGTGGATTGCCGTTTGGTTTTATGGGTTGATTTTGGTGTTTCGGTGGTGTGATCGGCGCTGGGTTTGTTGTGGTGGTGTTGTGGTTGTTTGCAATGGTAATATCAAACATTTCTAGTGAACAGATGGGACAACACAGAAGCCCTAGGTCCCACAAAGGTCAAAAATTTACAATCCTGCCACTGAGTTATGTATCTCAAAAATTGAAAACACCAATTTGGTGTTTTCGGCTTTCATCACTCTCACTAAAATTTTTTTGAGTTTGAGTGATGAAAACAAAATTAGGAAATCAAGCCAAAAAAAAAATTGTGTGGGTCCCACGTTTTTTGATAACTCAGTTATGAGTTTTGGATCATATAACTCAAAACAACTCTAAACCAAACAGGCCCTCAATCTCCACATCCAATGAGAGATTTCCATATTAAGCTTGGTATGGTGGATTGAGAAGATTGTAAAAGATGACAAGCCACAAGGTAACATTAGACATGGGCCACATGGCAATTGATCGGGTTGGATCAATCGCATTACTGGCTAAAATGGGCCAAGTAAAAAAAAAACTAGTCATTTTAAACAGGTTAAAAACGGGTGGGATAAATCAAGTTGTATATAAGTCGGGTCGGGTTGACTTGTATTTTTCACATTAAACTATTTGTTGCTAACTTACTATTATACATATGAAGGGGAAAAAACGAACAAACCAAAAAACATAAAACTTTCCCTATTCTTACAATTTTGACAGTTGAGCATGGCTAAAATTCTTTTTAGTCATGTTAACGACATCTTCAATGTAACTTTGTTAATAACTAATAGCTAGAATACTTATAGTAATTACCACCGAGGTGGTGTGGTCCAGTGGTAATAGGTGATGCACAAAGAGTTGCACCAAGGGTGAGGTCCCATGTTCGAGTCTGAATATGGACTTGCGTGGGGTTACCTTCCTGGCAGCCTAGGATCGCTGGTGCCCCTCATGGAGCTGGGGAAGCTATGGCTCACCGGTCCCCCTGCACCCTAGTAGGGTGCTACCATGGTCATGCCTAGGTAAGATTGCCACGTTAGTCGCCTCCCTATCCATTTTTTATTCAGCAAAAAAAAAAAAAAAGAATACTTATAGTAATTACAAATTTATAATTTGAGAAGAGATAGGTAGATCCTAAAGAGCACCAAAAAATATATTTTTTAATTTTATACACTTCAAATTCAAAGTTCACTAATGATATCATTTCCAAAGAAAAACAAAAAAAAACTAAATGTCATTGGCCAAGTCAAGTTATCAACCTTCTAAGTGCACAAATTCCGAGGATTCTGACATTTTACCCATATTTTTAAAAATATTTGGCAATATGCCGTGTTTCCAAACTATATAGGTTTATGCCCCTGTTTCGAAACTCAATTTTATCAAAAAATGAGTTTCAATCAAAAAACTTGATTGGTAGAAAATTGAGTATGGGGCACTAAAACTTAAAGAAAGAAAAAAAAAAATTGCATGGAACTCGAGTTCATGGAGTTCGAGTTCCATACCTATAGCGGCGTTCGGTAACACCTATAGCGATGTTTTCAATGGAACTCAAGTTCCATGCAATTTTTTTTTTTTTTTTAAGTTTGATCGGGCATAACTCAATTTTAAACCAATTGAGTTCTTAATTGAAACTCGATTTTGAGGAAATCGAGTTTCAAAACAAAGGCATAAATCTATATAGTTTGGAAACAGGGGCATATTACCAAATATTTTTAAAAATAGGGGTAAAATGCCAGAATCCCCCACAAATTCCTATTGCTTTTACTTTTGTTGTGTTTTGTGCTAGTTAGACACTTAGACTTGGACATAGTGTTAGCAATAGTTAAAAACAGTCTTAGATTTCTAGCTAGCTGGTACTTGGTATTTAACTTACTTAGTGTATGTTTGGCACCCACTTAAAAAGTCAGATTATTTTACTATTTAATTTATTTTTGCTACTATTTATGGACCCCACTACACTTTTTTGGTACTATTCATGAGTTTCGCTGTATTATTTCAGTTAACTTTTACCTTTATTTACAGTACTTTCAGTAAAAAATTTTCAGTTTCAGCAAAATTAGCAGATCTCAAACAGACCCTTAGTGTTAGACTGTTAGATGATTAGTACTTGGTAGTGTAGACACTACTATAGACATGTAGAAGTTGTAGTCTTGTAGATGTATTAGTTTTGCCTTATGTATTTTTTTCCTTTCATTCAAATCTTTTTTTTTTTTAATAAATGGGGCACACACTAGTGCATTGTGTATTTATTTTAATGTTAGCACCTAACACCTTGCCATGTAGTTTAAATATTCTTTAGGAAAAAATGTTTAAAAAAAGGGTCGGGTCATGGGTTAGCTGAGTCGGGTCAAGTTGGCCCGCAAAGAACGGGTGGGCCGTGGGTTGGCCTATTTTTTATTTGGGCCAAAAAATTCAGGTTCGGGCTAATAAATACGAGTGGGTTCAGGTCATGCTGCAAATTTCAGCCCATTTTATCATGTCTAGGTGACATCAATGCTAAAGTGGATATTGCAATGAATGCTAAGAAGAAGCTTGAAAGATGCTCACTATTGGACTAGTAACAACAGTAGGAGGAGGTTATAGTTTGGGTGAGATAACAATGGTGAGTGTTATATATTGTGGTTTTGATGATAAATATAACTTACAATTTATTTTTCATTGGTTGAATATAAACATTGGATGAAAAGTTACTAATGCAGAATGTCTCTTAATTAAGATTATAATTGAATTTATATGAACTATTTTGTGTTATAAAACCTTAAGAGTTACAAATTCTTAAAATTTATTTGAGATTTATTAAACCCATTTAACTCATGTTTAGACAGCTATCTATATAACAATTGAATTATTAAAAAAAAACCTTTAGCACAACCAATTTTTCACAAACTGAAAATCCAACTAATGGAACTCTAGCTTAATAGAAATATTCTAACATTCTTAATTTACAGCATTATATATATTTATTCTAGAAAACTAATGTCCTAATGACCTGATTTCTTTATCAACATCAAAATCTGAGACTTGCTTATTTTCGACCCTTACTGCAAAATTCTTGCAACTGTCACACTATCTGTTGTTTTCTTTAGTCAATTTTGAAAAAAATTGAATATTCTGTACATAAATGTCAACTTCTTGTTCTTGGCATATGTATAAATAAGAGGCTTTCTTCATCAACCTTACCTAGAACTTATACCTTAATGAGTGCTTAATGAAAAGTGCATAGAGGAGCTCATTCCATGCATCAGGGACTCCAGGCAAACACCAATGACTACAATCCTGGGGATGGATAGGTTTCAAGCCTATATGAGGACCCGGATAATTATATAGAGATGAATGCCCATCTTTTCTCCTTGCACTCATACTAGTTACATTCAGTACCTCAAATTTTATTTCATTTGAACTAGCTGATAATAATACAGCATTGGCTATTTTGAATCGCTCCCAAATATCAGAAGGCACCAATGAGTATCCTTGCCCTGGAAGTGTTTCCAAGTGACACTTTGTCCCATTCCTCCCATCTCCTTCTCTGTATATAACATTGACAAAATAATTTCTCTTTCCAAATATAATATATGCATATAAAACTACTAGACTACTTCACAGTAAAAGTGAAAATGATGCATAATGCACATAGAATACTGTAAATACTAAATTGTTTAGGGAATAAAAACAAACCTGAAATGTACAGGGGAGTATGTGCGAAAACCTGGGTCTTGCTTGAATTTAGTTCAGTGTTTACCCATTGTATTACAGTCTCTATAGACCTCCGATATGCATGTTCTACTTTCATATCCTTCTTTATGATTGAACCTTCCATGAAGTAAAAACCCCTGAAAAAAATATATGGAACATTAAAATCTTTTCTTTAGCTTTAAAAAGAAGAAGAAGATGAAGACGAACCTTCCAGTGGGTTCTAATAATATTTGGAACTAAACTATTAATAAAGGCATGTCTTGAATCAAAAATTACATCTACTAAATCCACCACACTACTTAACAGTTTAACTTCACCTTCATGCTCAGTTCACAAATAATTAAGTGTAAAACAAAATATATGATTGTCCTAACCACAAGAAAGAAATTGTAGAGGATTAATTTACTTTCATATGGTCTTATCATAGTTCCACCAATGCCCAGTGTTTAAGACCAGCACATCTGCATCTCTCCACTTCACAGAGTTCCAATCCATTTGGTCCAATTTCAAGGCTGTCCTTAGCTCTTGTGGAGCTCCTGCAGGGGGTCGGCTCGGCAATACAAGAAATGGAGACCTGTAGTACTCCACTGTGCAGTTGTAGTCCTTAATCTTGAAAACCAAGAACCCTTTGTGCTTTGTAATTGGGTTGCCATTCACTTCATACATTGAATCTTTGTTAGGAACTGCAGAGGACAGCATGCAGAGGAGGGACTCCCATTGGTTTCTCCCAATTGAGTCGCCAGCAAAAACTAGCCGTTTATTTCGCAGTTTTTCCAACATCAATTTTGCATCAAATCTGTTTTGATTAGTGACAAGAAAATGACAATTAAATTAGCTTTACTTCTTTATTTTTTTCCGACTTTGAATGAAAACTGAGAGATGCCATACAAGACTATAAATGAAAGAGTAGGTACCTTAACCTTGTAAACTCGCATATGAATTCATGGATGGAGGAGGAAGAAAAGACTAAATATACTGTTGACCACTAAAAGTTTAGGTGTTTTGACTCTTTACGTTTAACATTACTCATTTTAGCTCTTTATATTTGATTTCATTTTTATATTAGCTTTGTAGTCCATTTTTGTTAGTAATCTGACTATTAGTGTTCATATTTAACTATATCATAAAACACTAACTTTAAAATGCAAGAATTTCATTGTTGTAGGCAGAAAAACATAATGGATGTTTAGATCACTAACATAAATGGATTGCAGAGTAAATATAATAGCTAGATCATATTTTAGCTATTACTTACCTTTTTCTCAACAAAAAAAAGAAAGATCATATTTTAGTTAAATGTACACCTTTAAATTATAAATGACTTAATGAAAATACAAAGAGGAAGCTTAGCATCTACTACAAGATCGAATAAAATAAATGGAACAAAAATCTGCCGATAATAGACTTTAGTTTTCATTAAACAAATTTAGGTAACAATTTATATGTTCCATATATAAAATTTTATTCCTGAATATACCTAACTAATAAAATACTACTATATAGAAATTCTGTTTTGACAAGCAAACCCTAAATCATCTCAAATAAAGAAACAAAATCTGAAAACTTAAATATCCGACGCTTGCATAAAAAATTTACTGACGAGAAAAATTGACAAGTTCTGTAACCTACATCAGCTTAAGCTTTTGTGGTAGTGATAATTTATTAATAAATCATTATAATTTCTTAAATAGAATAATCTGCACATTTGATTGCCAAAGAAGAAAAGAGAACAAAAGAGAATGCATGTTCAAGGTAATATGTTTTTACAATAAGTAAGGCTGGGGGTTTCAAATTCAATGTCAAGGCAAAGTTAATACTTTTTGTTAGGTTAAAATGAATTGACCTCTTGCAAATTAATTAATTACCCAAGTTAATTAATTAGATCAAATTACATGCAATAGCATGATAGCACAAACAAATCACCAATTATTCTAAATGTAACGAAAAATAAATTTGACATAGGTGATTTGTTTACGAATGGGGAAAACTACCGAGGCAAAACCCCACTAGGTGAATTTAAGGTTACTACTCCCAAAAATCCATTATTATCAATGACAAGTGGTTACAAGTATAATGAATCTTACCAAACTCTTTGGTCTATCCCGAAATACCAACTTACAGTTGAACCCTTACCTCGATACCTAATTGGACTTGTATTGTAACGGCAATTTTTCTGTTTAATGCACAAATCACAGTACGTGACTAACCAATAATACACGGATCCCAATACGTGACTAACTCCAGTAACTTGAAGAGATTGTTGGCTGCAAAATTTCAGTTCATCAACAATGAAGATCGAAAAACTCGTTGGTCACAAAACCCTTGACGTAAAGACACAGTAGCTTCTTCAAAGAGAATAATGAACTAGGGTACTTTCTGCTTGCGCTTCCCTTGTGCGACGACTTTTAAAATAAGTCTTATATATGTCTAAGGTTATGAGAAAAGCAACCCTATACAAATTCTAAACACTCAATTTTGCACCCATGATTTAATTAAGGAAGATGACTAGAGTGACCATCCATGTACCCAAAAAAATCATTCTTGCATTACATGCATCATTTGTTCTTGCATTGTATGCATCGATTCATTCATTGCATATCATAACAATGATCTTGAAATTCTAACAGTCACAAGGGTGTGTTCGGTTTCTAATCGAACCATCAGATCGAGAGATATCACATGATCAAGTTTGCACGGTCCATATGCATTGTGTCTAGGAAGAGTCAACCACAAATGATTAATTTAAATTCATTCTGATTGATTGAACAATTAAAATTAATTAAATAATTTTTTGATTGGTCGATAATTAGTGTTTAAGATAGGGATGCATGCATAGGAATAAAAGGGATGATTGGATAACAATAAAATTATGGATAATCTGAACTTTATCAGGATTTATTTTAAGAAATTTATCCACAAGATAATTGTTCTAGATAATTTTTCTTAAAAAACCTGAATTATCTTTAAAAGAAATAAAAAAAAATCATGGACGGAGGATGAAAATAGGTCTAGATACAAGGATCGGTCAAAAAACCCTAGAAATTGAGTCCAAATGGCACCCGAACACGAAAGTGAGTTCAGCCTCCAAGAGCCAATTTAGCACTTTTAGAGTGCTAAACAGCACTTTGAAAGTGCCGAATTGCACCTTGTTGGGCTTAGGCCCAACGGCCTTCGGGTGACGATAATGCACACCCTTTTCGACCTTTTCACAAAAGGATGAGTCTGGATTCACATCCTAATCGTCCGTGCCTATTTTTTAGAGATTTCTAGCCTCTATAAATAAAGATTGAACCTCATAATTCAATACCTTTTTTTTACGCTCTGAGAGGCATACGTTTTGAGACTAAAACAGTGTTGATATTCTTTGTTCCTCTCTGATATTTGCTACAAGAATTAGGGTTTTTAGGTTTCAAAGAGATCTGAACTAGTTTCTTTGAACCCTAAAACATCCTCTTAAGAACAAAGAGTGCTCATGCAAGAGGTTGTTTCCTTTACCCTATCTTTTCTGTGCTTCATTTTATGTTGATGAATGTTTATGTCCATAATTTAAAGTATGATTGTTTTTTCTATGTAATTGTTATAATCGTTTTCTTGAATGTCAATAATTTGTATGTGATAAATACTTTTTCTTATAATAAAAATATATCTACATCTTTATAAGATGTAGATCTGACTTTTTTTAATCAAAAACAGATCCGTATCTTTCTAAGATGTAGATCTAAATTTTTCTCAATTAAAAAATTGATTTGCATCTTTCCTAGATACAGATCTGATTTTTTTAACATATGCAGATTTTTGAAATGAAGAAAAAGATTAAACATGTTTGTGTTTGGTTTTTGTTTTGTTTTGTTTATTCATGATTGCATAAATTCATATTATGAGTGAAATTCTCTTCAAAAAACCATTTTTAAATTACAAAGTTAAAACCTTTTTTTTTTTTATCAAAAACAGATTTGATTTTTTTACAAACCCAAAATCAATTTCTTTCATTCATCAAAATAGATCTGAATTTTTACCTCCAAAAACCACTTTTTTTCTACATATTACAAAACAGATCTGGTATTTTTAACAAACCAAGAAGACTTGGTGTTTTTTTTTTTTTTTACCAATCAAAACAAATCTGAATTTTTTCTTCAAAAATCATTTTTTTTTTACTACAAAACAAATCTGATATTTTTCAAATCAAAATTCATTTTTTTTTTCCAATCAAAACAGATCTGAATTTTTTCAAAACAAAAGAAGAGATTTCATTTATAAATAAATTTGTATTGTTTAGTTTTCACATGTTCAACATATCATTCATGACATGCATAAAATAGTACATTGGTCACAAGAGTCTAGAAGACCAGACTTTGTCTAGGCGGGATGGGTGCCTAACACCTTCCCATTCTGTAACCTAGCCTTCGAATTTAGGTCTTTGGTTAAGTAGATCTAGCTTTATCTTTACTTTTTATTTTGGGTAGATTGTAACTAGGACAAAAAAGCCATGTATATTTGGTAAATTATAACTAAGACCCAAAGCCATGTAAAATTCGAATTTCCAAATTTATATTTTTTTTATTCAATCAATGTAACAAAGCAATTCAGTCATGTATTATATTTTTAATTAGTACATGCCAATATATTATAGTGTTGATGAAACATTAGGGTTAAAAGGATGCCTATTTGTTTAAGAATTTTCCTTTCAATATATTCCAATGTGATAGTATATCCATGTTGTATCTTACTATAATTTCATAAAATATTATCATAAATGAATAGTTGGTATTCAATACATAAAATTTTTTAACAAGTGTCATAGAGGCAAAGCGTACATATGACATATTTGGTTTATGTGTGTGTGTATATATATATTCTAAGTTTTGGTCAAAAGCACATGTGCCAAAATTGGGAATTAACCCTGTTTGCCAAACAATATAATTAGTAGACATTGTTTTGATAGTATATTTTATACTAACATCTCGAGTCTAAAAGACTCGATTTTCATGTTCTGATCAGATCTAAGCTGGCGCTTTTCCACGTGGCGTCCACCTAGAAATCAAGTCTTAGAGACTCGATTTATATCTGTAAAACATTTATAGTGAAAAGATGGTCAAGTGTTTGGAGTACAAAACACAGATCAACCACCACCAAATACAAGCATAGACCAACCACTATCAACCCCCAAATCCGAGCATTAATCCAACAATTCAGCACAAATCCAACCAAATCCACCCCTAACAACCACCTAAAATCCAGATTAAAAAAATAAAAACCCCAAAACCCACAACCCATTTGGCTTGTTGATCGGGGTTCTCTGCAAGAAAATCCAAAAACCCATGACCCTAAAAGTCAATATTTTAAAGGGTGGCAGGACCGGTTAGGAGTTTGGGTGACTATGGGTTGACCGGATTGGTGGTTTGGAGTTTAGGTGGCTGTGGGTTGGCTAGATCAGGTGGCTGTGGGTTGATGCTTGGGTCGCGCAGCGTGGGTCTAGCGCGGTGGTGCAGTGGTGGCATGGTCTGGTTGGATCGGGCGGTTTGGGTGGTTGTGGGTTGGCTGGATCAGGTGGCTGTGGGTTGATTCTAAGGTCGCGCGGCATGGGTCTGGTGCGGTGGTGCGATGGTGGCGTGGTCTGGCTGGATCGAGCGGCTGTGGGTTCTTTGGCTTCTGGTTAGGTCTGCATGGTGGCGTGGGGGTCTGTCGTGGTCAGATGAGAAGGTGGGGTGGGGTGGGGGAATGGTTTGTACATGAGAGAGCTGAACATGTTTTACTTGTTTTGTAAAGGGTGGGCTTATAAATAGAGTCTTAGAGACTCAATTTCCAGGTAGACACCACGTGGAAAAAATGTCAAATCAGATGTGATCAGAACACTGAAACCGAGTCTTTTAAACTCGATTTATAAGCCCTAAAACAAGTCTTTTAAACTCGATTTATAAGCCCTAAAACGAGTCTTTTAAACTCGAGATGTTAGTAAAAAATATAGTTTTGTAACAGTGTCTACTATTTATGTTGTTTGGCAAACAGGGTTAATTCCCAATTTTGGCCAAAGCACATGTATATGATAATAAAAACATAAGATCTAACTATTGAAAAAATTATTAAAAAAAAATGTTTTAAGCTAATGAATAAAAAAACAATATTATAAAAATATGAAAATATTGAAGTTCAATGTGAATAATAAAAACAATATTGAGTATATTTTTACTACTACTACTACTAATAATAATAAAAAAATTATTATTATTATTATTATTATTATTACTACGCAACTTGGAACAATAAACAACTATAATTTTTTTTTTTTAAGGAACAAAAAATTATAATGTTAATTAATACTAGTATTAACTATTGTTGATACCTATTTTCATGACACATTTTTTACAAACCCGATTTAACCAAGCCCAACTTCCTTGTGGGCTCATTTTATGTATTATATTATATTTTATTATTTTAAGCATAGCCCAAGCCCATGTGACTTATGGGGGAAATTGAAGAAGTGTGGTTTGGAGGGTATGGGTTGGTTCTTATTGGACCTTTTGCATGAGCCCAGCCCATGCATGCTACCAACTGGGTAAGGGACACTAGTAGCACCTCAGGCTCATGGAAGAGGTTTTGTATCCAAAATTTCCACCCTAAAATAGCTTTTATGCTCTAGGTGACTGTGGCCCAAAGTTTCTATCCGAACCCTTTTTTCCTTTAAAAATAGTTGGCTTTCATTGACCAACTTCAATTGCTAGCTCTCATCTAGGTGAGCCTCCCAATGATCTGAAACAACTAAAAAGAGGGAGTCAATAAGAGTTTAGTCAAGCTTTTCCCAAATCATGTTAAAAGCATGTCAAACTCTTCCCTAAACAAAAGCAACCCAAGCCAAAACACCAAATTAGTATCATGGAGGATAAAACCCTCTTCCACTACTCAAAAACCAGTCAAGAGCAACACCTCAAACTCTATATAAAACTCTCTCTTCAGCTCATAAATGACCAACCACGTTCTACCCACATACCTGAAATTTCAGAGTAAAAGTCCATTCAGCTAGTCAACAATCTCACAATTTCAAACTTTAGGGGTGGAAATATGGGTACAAGGGAACCTTCCCTCTCTTCCTTACAACCTCTCTCAATTTTCTCTTCTCGCTGACTGTAGGTCGAAATTTCAAACCTGTTGAACCACGTTTTGCCCATAAAGCTGAAACTTAAGAGCAAAAACCCACTGAGCCAGGAAATATTCTCACAATTCTGAACCTTAGGAGTGGAAATATGGGTACAGGGGAACATTCCCTCTCTTCCTCACAACCCCTCTAAATTTCCTCTTCTCGCTGACTATTGATCAAAATTTCAGGCCTGTTATCTTTTTATGCTTTTTCTGCACTTTTGTTATTAGCGTTTTGATTCTCTTTTGTCAAAGCACCAGTAGCCTTTTGTTCATTATACATTTAGAATTTTGAGCTTGATTCTCCACAATAAACACTTCTAAAGAACCCAAGAGGAGATTTGGGTCATTCTCACATTTTCAGCTCTTGTCACAAAACATCCCTAACAACTATTAAGTTTAGAGATCATTAATTTATTGTGTTTTTGTCCTATAATAAATTTTGCAAAACTAAAAATACGTATTACATATTGATAAGAGTAAAATTGTAATCCACTTATGAAAAGGCGAAAGACGACGACGGCGTGATAAGGCTGTCAACATTGCTTATGACAGAAGACTACATCATAGAGTCTACAGCTCCACACCGAGGTTGACGATCCTACCTTGGTGACGACACCAAAAGCTGACTAGGACAAGCTGAAGGGGGTAAGTAAACCTTCGTCGGATCTAACATGGCCTTACTTGATCTCCACGTATTCGTGTATAAGGAGACATCTTGTGCTGCACACAAATCCAAAAGGTTCTCTCCTATAAGGAAAGAACTTCTTGACCAAGGCACGGATGTCAACCCTACGTTACTATAAATGCCCCAAAACCCTCACAAATCAAGGTACGCATAATTCACCCCATCTCTGGCACTCTAGAATTGTGAGAAATTCTCTAACTTGACCGTCGGAGGGTATTTGGCCGGTACCACAATGGTACCCCTCTTAAGGTCTTCAGCTTTTGTGTTGTGCAAGATCTTGTCTAGGGCACGTGAGGACCATGTGGCTTACTGACGATTTTCGGCATCATCAGTTGGCACCGTTTGTGGGAAATTTAGTGACTTGAAAAGTCATGCTATCTCTTCCTAGACAAAGAGTTGCATGGTACTTACTCGCTCGATGACGACCACCAACAATGCTCAAGGAGACAAACCATGCACGACCGTACTCGAGAGATAGGTCCAAACTCTAGCCACCGCCATGGAACGTTTCACCAAACAAAACCATGATTTGGAAGAACAGCTACACCAAAAGAATGCAGGCTCTAACACTCAAGAGGAAGACCAAGAAGGCACCAGCGCCGAGAGAAGGAACCAAGAGGGGTTAGAAGGTAGCAACGCCCCAAGCAGGCCAGAACGGTAAGACACGAGCCAGCCATCTGTCACTGATACTGTCCCACCTCACATAGTCACAGAGATGCAGATGATGAAGGAGCGGATGGACTTTATGATGAACGCCCTTAGAGGACGGGTGTCTAGCGACCTCGACGACCTGGTCTAGTGAACTGACTCGTTGTTCATAGCGTCCGTCACTTCATTCCCCCTTCCACTGAAGTTTCATATGCCGTAGGTGGAAAGTTACGACGGGTCCAAGGACCCCTTAGATCATTTGGAGTCTTTCAAGACCCTGATGCAGCTTCAAGAGGTGCCAGACGAGATCATGTGCAGAGCCTTCCCCACCACGCTGAAGGGACTCACAAGGATATGGTTCAGCAGACTAACGCCCAACTCCATTGGTACTTTCAAGGAGTTAAGCACCCAATTCGCCTCACACTTTATCGGGGGGCACAAGTATAAGAAATCCACCACATGCTTAATGAAAATTAAGCAGCGGGAAGACGAGACGCTAAGATCTTACGTAGCTTGCTTTAATAAGGAAGCCTTCTTGATTGATGAAGCGGACGATAAGATACTTGTGGTGGCATTCACCAATGGACTACAGAAGGGTAAGTTCCTATTTTCTCTGTATAAGAACGACCCAAAGACCATGTCGGAGGTGCTTTATAGGGCGACCAAGTATATGAACGCGGAAGACGCATTACTGGCCGGTGAAGAGAAGCCCAAGAAGAGGGCAAGACTGGAAGACATACGGCCGGATAGGGGGCGGAAGATGGCTAGAACCAAAGAACGACGGGAGGACAGACGCTTCAAGCCACCCGCGGGGAAATTCACAAGCTTCACCCCGCTGACAGCCCCAATAGACCAAGTGCTGATGTAAATTAAGGATGAAGGAGCCCTAACTTTTCCCAGCAAGCTGAAGGGAGATCCTAACAAGAGGTCAAGGGACAAATATTGTCGTTTCCATCGAGATCACGGCCATGACATAGCTAACTGCTATGACTTAAAGCAACAAATTGAAGCTCTGATCCGGCAAGGAAAGCTGCAGAGGTTCGTCAGCAAGAAGAAAAGGATCCATCACAGGAATAGGCTCCCTGATGGGAGAATGAGCGCCCCAGACCGCCCATAAGAGATATAAGAATGATTATAGGGGGCACCACTTAATGGAAGGCTATAACCTCGACCTACCACTTAATGATCAAGTTCCCTACTGACTATGGGATAGGAGAGCTACGAGGAGACCAGGTTGCCGCACGTGAATGCTACGTATCTATGATGGAGATGTACGACCAACTCCAAGCCATGAACATAGAAGAGCGCCGAACATTGACAGAGCCTGTTGAAAGACTTGAAGAAATACCTCTTAATGACTCTGAGCCCGACCGAACGACCAGGATTGGTACCCTCGCCAACCCTTTGGTCCTCCAAGCGATCACAGTCTTTCTCAAAGATAACCGGGATGTATTCGCTTGGAGCCATGAGGACATGCCGAATAGACCCACCGGTCATGGTGCACAGGCTGAATGTGTTGCCCTCCTTTCCACCCATTCGTCAGAAAAAGCAAGTGTTCGCCCCAGAATGAGACCAAGCTATAGCTGAAAAAGTTCATAAGCTACAAGAGGTGAACTTCATCAGGGAAGTTTACTACCTCAAATGGTTGGCAAACGTAGTAATGGTCAAGAAGGCCAGCCGAAAATGGAAGATGTGCGTAAATTTCACAGACCTGAATAAGGCATGCCCCAAAGACAGCTACCCCCTCCCGCGGGTCGACGTCTTGGTTGACTCTACAACTCAGCACTAGTGGTTAAGCTTCATGAACGCCTTTTTGGGTTATAATTAGATCAGAATGGACAAAGCATATCAGGAAAAGACTTCGTTCATTACTAGTCAAGGCCTCTTCTGCTATAAGGTGATGCCGTTTGGCCTCAAAAACGCAGGAGCGACGTACCGGAGGCTCATGAATAAGATGTTCGCACAGCAGATTGGGAGAAATGTCTAGGTCTATGTCGACGACATGTTAGTGAAAAGCCGAAGGGAGGATGATCACTTAGAGGATCTCAGGGAAACGTTCGACACCCTTCACTCTTACAATATGAAGCTTAATCCAGGCAAGTGTGCCTTCGGAGTAATAACAGGAAAATTCCTAAGGTACATGGTATCCCAGAGAGGCATTGAGGCTAACCCGGACAAGATTCGGGCCATAGTAGAGATGGCGCCCCTTAAAAACGTAAAAGAAGTACAAAGCCTCAATGGTAAGGTAGCTGCACTTAATAGGGTCATGTCCAGGGCAACGGATAAGTGTCTACCTTTCTTCCGTACGTTGAAGAAAGCCTTCGAATGGATAGTCGAGTGCCAACAAGTGTTCAAAGATTTGAAGGCCTACCTCTCATCCCCACCATTGCTAAGCCCGTCGAAGCCAGGGGAAGAGTTATTCCTCTACTTAGTTGTATCTTCAAATGTCATCAGCGCGACCTTAATCAGAGAAGAAGGCAAGGTGCAAAAACTCGTGTACTACGCCAGCGGGTGCTTCGGGGGGCAGAAGAGAGGTACCCGCCAATAAAGAAATTCGCCTTCGCTTTGGTTACAGCAGCCCGCAAGCTAAAGCCATACTTCTAGGCCCACACCATCGTTGCCCGAACTGACAAACCTCTACGACGAGTAATGAGCAGTCCCGAAGCTACCAAGCGTATGGCGTTGTGGGCGATAGAGCTAAGTGAGTTTGACGTACAATATCACCCACATACTGCCATAAAGGGACATGTGGTCACCAACTTCATCGCAGAGTTCACCAGTATGGAAGACTAGGGGGAAGAAGAGCTTCCTTACTGGAGTATACACACTGACTGGTCGTCCAATAGATAGGCTGGTGGAGTAGGCGTTGTACTCCGTTCTCTAGAAGGAGAGGAGATCGAATGCATGATTCGTCTCGACTTCCCTACGACTAACAATGAAACAGAGAATGAAGCCCTAATAGCAGGGCTAGATCGTAGTAAGGGCCACGAGTATGGTTATCTATTGCGACTCCCAGGTCATCACAAACCAAGTAAACGGTGATTATGAATGTAAGGGCGAAAGGATGAAGAAGTACTTGGAGCAAGCAAAGAGAAGGGTAAACGAGCTACGGGCCAAGATTGTTCAAGTCCCAAGGGGAGAGAACGAGCAAGCCGACTGTCTTGCCAAGGCCGCATCAGCAGAATACATGATCACCCCCGACAATGTACTCTCATTTATTCAGCTCTCGCCACTGATTGATGTCATCAATGTGCAGGAGATAGGTTCCGAAAGCAATTGGACCACCCCTTTAGCTTCTTACTTGAAAGACGGCACGCTACTTGACTAGAAGGAAACCGCAAGAAAGCTGAAGGTTTAAGCAGTGCAATTCGTTTTGATAAAGGGCATCCTGTATAAGAGGGGTTTCTCCCGACCGTACCTAAGATGCCTAGGCCCCGAAGAAGCGGATTATGTCATGAGAGAAGTACACGAGGGAATCTGCGGTGACCATTCAGGGTCGTGGTCATTGGTGCATAAGTTGGTTCGGGTTGGATATTACTGGCCGACTATGCAGAAGGACGCCCAGATTTATGTCAAAACCTGCGATAAATGTCAAAGGTTCAGCAACATCATCAGACAGCCGACAGAAGAGCTAACCCCAATAACAGCTTCGTGGCCATTCGCCCAATGGGGACTGGAGATCATGGGCCTATTCCCGATAGCAGTGAGATAGCTAAAATTCCTAATAGTCGGCATAGACTACTTCAAAAAATGGATAAAAACTTAAACCCTGGCCACCATCACAGAGAAGAACGAACAAAACTTTGTTTGGAAGAGCATCAGTTGCAGGTACGGAATCCCTAGGGTCTTGGTCTCAGACAACGAGAAGCAATTGAACAATGAATCCTTTAAAGACTTTTGCTCACAATTAGGGATCAAGAACCACTATTCCTCCCCTGCCTATCCTCAAGTCAACAAACAAGTCGAGGTTACAAACCGATCCCTGCTTCGAATCATCAAGACTCGGCTCAAGGGGGTAAAGGGTGTATGGCCAGAGGAGTTGCCTAGTGTATAGGACGATAGCCAAAACCTCCACTGGAGAAACTCCATTTCGATTGGCATACGGAAGTGAGGTAGTCATCCCAACTGAGGTCGGGCTCACGAGCTATAGGGTGGACAATCACGACGAGAGGAGGAACGATGAGGCCATACGTCTATAGCTTAACCTAGTTGACGAGGTCAGGGCGACAACTGAACAGAGACTCACACAATACTAGGACCTCATGGCCAAACACTACAACTTCCAAGTCAAACATCGAGACTTCAAAGTTGGAGACCTTGTCTTGAGGAAAGTGGTGGGCGCCGCCAAAGACCCTGCACAAGGAAAGCTCGGCCCAAACTGGGAAGGACCCTATAGAATCACGTCATAGCTAAGGAAAGGCACCTACCACTTGGAGACGCCGAGCATCTCAAGAAATACTACCAGTAGAAGACAGCATGAAGAACTCTACTCCTCATTTCCAGTTTATTTCTTTTAGTCATTTGTCTTAGTTTACTTTTACCTACAATACTTTAGCCCAAAGGGCTAGGTTTTATTCTTTTCGGAACAATTTTCTACTTATATGCATCCATCACAATAAGAGGAGTTCTTAAGAAATAACCAAGGTGCATGTTTGCCCCTACAAAACTACGTTTATAAGTCTACAAAGTAGACAAGCTTAAGTCCACAAAGTGGACGAGCCTATTACCAAGTCTACAAAGTAGACGATTTTAATATAAGTCCACAAACTGGACAAAAACTATTGCCAAGTCTACAAAGTAGACGAGCCTAGGTCCACAAAGTCGACGGGCCTATTACCAAGTCTACAAAGTAGACGAGTTTCATATTAGTCCACAAACTGGACAAAATTATTACAAATTCTACAAAGTAGACAAGCCTAGGTCCGCAAAGTGGACGGCCTATTACCAAGTCTACAAAGTTGACAAGTTTAATAAAGTGGATGAACCTACTACTAAGACCACAAAGTGGACAAATATTGTAAGTCGACAAAGTAGACAAGTTTAATAAAGTGGACGAACCTACTACTAAGACCACAAAGTGGACGAATATTGTAAGTCCATAAAGTAGATGAGTTTATCAAGTGGACGGGTTCGTAACTTAGTAGACAGGTTCACCCCACGAGGATAAGTCAATGCCAAGTCCACAAGTGGACAAATCCATAAATGGACGAGATTATTTCATGAGGATAAAAACCCACCAATAAACAAACTAGTAAAATCCACAAGTAGACGGATCCATGATTGATCCAACGCGAATTTACTAGGACGATCGCCAAAAAGACGGGATGAAACCATTAAAGAAGACGAGTCTAAAGACACCTTAAGTGGATGGATTCGCCCTAATTTACCAAGTACAAACATATCCTAACATACATACAAGTGCAGAGGATAGACATACACACCTACAAATAAACAGCAACACATGTATACTGAAAGTGACAGGTGCAAATAAAGTAATTTTTTTACAAAGCAAAGCCCAAAAACAAACAGGCATCAAACATTGTTTGAAATTAAGTCTGATTTACAATAAAAAAGAAAGAAGGGCTGAGTTCAAGAGGCCGGGGGGTCTTGAGGGTTCTCGTCATTCTTGGGAGGAAGGTCCTGGAGGCCTTGAGTAGAAGGGTCTTCTACAATACAAGGATTGGCCGATGGGGTTAAAGGGGCAATGGGCTGGTCCGTGGTAGGTTGGGCAAGGATGATACTATTATCTTTTGGGTCCGCCTTGGACTTGGTAGGGTCGTCACTTTCCTCAAAAATAGTGTCGCCCATGGGGGTCGATTGTAGACACTCGTCCCTAGTGACCTTGGATAAATTCAAGTTAGGGTAGACGGACTTGACTTGCTTTAGGCAGTCCTCGAACTCGTCGCCATGATAGACAGCGCAAGCATCTATAAAAGGTTAAGAAGCCTTAAACTCTGCCACCATGTTAGTCTTGGCCGTCTCCACCTGGCTTTGAAGAGTCGTCAGCTCCTTTTCCACCTTCGCCTTGGCTTCTTGTTCTTGTTTCCTTTGACAACCCTCCTCCTCCAACTATCCCTCTAGCTCCTTCACCTCCTTATAGAGAGTACGAAGAGCTTCCTTGTATTGCTCCTACCCATCGGTCAGGTTCTTGATGCGCTTATGCAGACGAGTGATCACTCCCTCCTTAGCGATGCCCCTATCTTGCAAAGCCTCCATAAAAACTAGAACCTGTACGACAAAAAAATCGTCAACTAGTTAAACACAAGTAAAAAGAAACGATAAAAAATAACAAAAAATAAAATCAAGTACCTGGGCAAGGTCAAAAAGGCCTGACGCCCCCGGCTTTTCTATCGCTTGCTCAGCACAAGGATCTATCTCCTCACTCTTAAGGATGGACTTCATCACCTCAATGGCGTAGTCCTTGTGGGTTAGAAGACAGCGTTCAGGTCCTTGAGTGACGGGGCTTTGATGTCGTCATTAAACCTTTGCCTGCCTCGTGGTTTGGTTTGAGGGGCAACGACTTCTTAGGGTGTTTATCCCCAGGGGTGATGGTCATCTTCTTGGGAGGACAATTTTCCTTCCCGCTAGCCTTCCTTTTAGCAGCTGCCTTCCCGATGGCCTTGGGGGCTAACGAGGATGTCCCCTCCCCCTTTTTTTCTTCTCTTCTTCCTTCCTTCGAGCGGCAGCTGCTCGCACCAGCACCCTCTGCCTAGCTAACTCCATCTCTACAAAAGATAAGAAACGAGAGTTAAGACCAGAAATGACAAAAAAAAGCGACGGGATAAACTAATGAATACTTATGACGACGAGAATAGGCGTTTAACCTATGAGCTACCGGCGTCGGCTCCAGACCTCCGCAGTAAAGGTGTGTCGAGTGTAATTAGGTCCCGACACTTTTGTTCGTCCAATGGGATTGCTGTTACCTGACAGATAAAGTCTTCTTGTTCAGCTATAATATGTGGACGAACATTAGTTGAAAAGAAAAAGTTTACAGTGTTAGAAATTTGAAATGAATAAACTAAGGGAAGAAACAGACGAGGTTAACCTGAATCCCTGACAAAAGCCCAAGTGTTGTCAAAGCCATGAGGCATCGTCTCCCACTCTTCCTGATGGCATACCCAGTTCGTCCCTTTGACAAAAAAGAATACCTGTTCTTCCAATTCCTATTAGAATCAAGCATATCAAACAGCAACTTTAGCTCCTTCTTCCTTACTGCGAAATGGTATATCCGCTGGGACGAGGCGATATGTTAGGGTCGATAGCACCAAAAGAACTCGTCTAGAGTTAGCTGACGGTTCCCGCCACTCAGACAACCCCACAAAATCTCAACCCCAATGAATATCCGCCAAGCATTGGGGGAAATCTGGCTTACGGATAAACCCAAAAAATTAGCTAGCTGACGATGAAGTTTCGTCATTAGCAGCCTTAATCCTGCCGTAAACATGGCATCGTACATGCCGACGTCTGCGGTCTTCCCTGAATAACATTTCTCGAGCTTCCCAGGGAGATGGATGGGGATGTCGTCTGGAATTTGGTAACGGTCATGTA